>NC_090926.1:655434994-656034994 GCF_040938575.1 Ambystoma mexicanum
AGAAATTGCTTTAGTTGACAAACAACTTTTTCAATTATAAATACATTACTGTTCATTAACATGATTGTTAGTACAGAACAAAATGAATGCAAACACTAATAGCATACATATTAAGATAAAATATTGCATAAAACGTACATTATTGTAGATTCATAAAAGTCACTCTATTAAACGTAAGCCATAAATATATAACATATATAAAATTGACTAAAAAGACTGCAAAATACACAACAGATTTAGACAGAGAGTTGGTTATCAACAGCATGTGGATTAAGTTTGACAATGAACTTCACTATGTCAATTATTAAGCTGGTATTGGAGGAATTAAAAATTTCAGTCCACAACTGTTCTTTTGTTAAAATAATTGTATGCTTGAAGTGTTAAAAAAAATATTTTTTCTTAATTCAGATAGAGCCTGACATCCAGTTACTAGATGCACCATGGTCTCTTGTTGAGTTTTCAATTTACAGAATCTACATAAAGGAGATACCGTAGATCCTTTATTGTAGGATGCCATTTTAGAGTTGGTTGATAAAAGGTTTAGTGTAAACCATAGGAATGTGTCGGCATAAGCTCTGTCTGGAAAAGCTTGGATGTAGGTTGGAACCACATTTAGCAGCTTCTCAGGGAATGCACGTAACTTGAACGCTTGATATTTCATACACATTTCTCTAGTATCAATCCAATCTTTTCTATACAGTTGGAGCTTCGCTTTGTCGGGAGACTCTAAAGGTATATCTATGGATATAGAGGCATCCGACAGGATATTTAAGCATAGTGTCTTCCAATTTGTTAATGAGTTTACGGATGAAGTTGTTAGAAGTTTTTTTATTTTAGTACTGGAAATAAGTTTTTAGTGGAATCTGAGGCAAGGAGCACTTTTCTATAAAGGGCCAACATTGACCAATTAACAGCACTTTGCAAAGAGATGAGACCCATTTCGTGTCGGATTAGAGCTATTGGGATGCTTTGAGGTAGTGGTAATATTGTTTTCCAGAAGATTCCCTCCAGGATGTCCCATTTTACCCCCTTGATCATTAGCTTTGTCTGCCCACCGTATGTTATGATGGGGATGGTTTTTGTAAATAAAACATGCAGACTGGCATTAAAGAAAATCTTCCATATTTGCGATGGATAGATTTAGCTTGATTGGAAATCATTCTCATTCTTATCGTTAGTTCTTCTTTGTACGGTTTCTCTTGGGAATGCACATTCAGATTAACTCCTAAATATTTATACAAAGTAGTTTGGACTAGGTTTTTGTTGGCTAGTTTCCAGTTAAATCTGAATTTGGGCTTTTTTATTGATTGGTTTAAACACCAAAATGTTGGACTTTTAGGTGTTTATACTTAGATTGTTGTCTTCGGCGAAGATGGTCAATGCTGCTAATTTTCTATTTAGACCAATGGGTGTTCTATCAAACAGGACTAGATCATCTGCATATAGCAGGTATGGAATGTGTTGGTTGCCGACCCGCGGTAAGAAGGATCGGGTGTTAGACAGGGCTTTATAAAAGTCAGAAATGTAAAAATTGAATAGAATAGAGGCAATCGGGCAGCCCTGTTTCAAGCCCATGTTTGTTATAATGGATTCTGAAAGAACACCATCAGTTGTTAATTTTACTTTAATTGTTGTATTGACATAAAATTGTTGAATTAAATAAAAGATGTATCGAGGACAATTGACTTTGGCTAGTTTGTCCCATAATATGTTTCTGGAAACCGATTCAAAAGCTTGTTTAAAATCCACCAGAGCAACAAATATCGGGTATTTATTTCTAGTTGCATCATTCTTAATAGCCGAAATAATCAATAGATTTAGTGCTGTTCCGTTGCCTGGGACAAACCCGGATTGATGCGGGTCCATTAGATCTTGTTTGATAAGCCATTTGGTAAAATCATGTATAATAAGTCTTGCTATGATCTTACCAGATACGTCTAATAGCGCAATCAGTCTGTAATTGCAAGGATCCGATCTGTCACCTTGCTTGAAAATTGGAATGAGAATGGCCGATTGCCAAGATGGAGATATTATCGTGGATTGTAAGATGTTTTGAAATATTATATTCAGCAAGCCAGCCCATGCCTCTGGATTTGCTTTAATAATGTAATTAGACAGCATATCAGGGCCCAGAGCTCTGGATGAACTTAATTTTTTTATTATTATAAAAAAGATATCAAATTTTAATTCTGTTAAATCAGGTTGCTCCTGGAGGTGTTGAGGGGGAGATGTCTCATTAAAAAGTAGATTTCGATAAAATATTCTCCACGTTTCCTCATTGATGCCATTAAGCTTTGTAGATTTGTGTGCGTTTCTAGAAGTGAAGTTTATGGACTGCCATATCTGAGTTGCGGATTTATTCAACAGGGCTTTAAACATGGTTTCCACGTCATTTTGTTTTTGTATATGAAAGATGTGTCTAATTTTATTTTTATAGTTGGTCTTTAAGGTGGTTTTCACAGCAGGGTTGGCACTCAGGGGCAGAGCTCTTAAAGCTTTTCGTAGATCTCTTTTTAGATTAGTAATTTCGCTATTTTGTTTATGCTTGTGAAAGAGCTTTGGTTTCCAGCTCTTTCCATCTCTTTGAGCTATAATCTGTACATGCTCATTATAAAATAACTGTGAAGACTTTGGATCAAGGTTGGGCATAGATTCAAGTTTGGTTTGTAAAGATTCAATGGATTTTATGTCCCATTTAATTCGATTTTTGGCTGTATTTAGCTCAAAGGAACCTTGGAAATAAGTTTCTGGTCTTGGGAGGTACGTGAAGCACTGTATCTCGAGTATGTTATGATCACTTGCCTTAGTGCCTTAGTACAAGTCTATTTGCATCACTTGAAACGAAAATATAATCAAGTACAGAATGTGAGGTCCCTCTAGACCAAGTCGGTTGTGGTGGAGAGTCACGTTTGGAATTGCCATTAAGAACTGAAAATTGTCTAAGATCCATTGAT
Organism: Ambystoma mexicanum; assembly: GCF_040938575.1. NCBI lineage: Eukaryota > Metazoa > Chordata > Amphibia > Caudata > Ambystomatidae > Ambystoma > Ambystoma mexicanum. Next base: position 655,437,949 of record NC_090926.1, read on the forward strand.
GACATCCATTGTCAGATTTTGATTTTTGCCTTGTTTGGTAAAATTAACTAGATCCATGCTAAAATCGCCTGCAATGATGGTCATTGCATTGTTGCTATTTAACAAAGTGTTATCCAGTATTTCTTCAATGTTATGGAAAAAGAGTGGTTCAGATGGGGACAAGGTGTTCCAGTAGATGTTTATTACTGTTATCATAGGGAAAAAGGGGTGGTTTTTATTTTTAGTTCATATAATGACGGGTTGGATGCCCTGATCAGGGGATGGTAGAGCTTCCATAAATAGTTGGGAGTCCAGGCGAGCTGCAATTAATAAACCAGATGCCGGTCTACCCTTAGCTGGTTTGGAGGCAGGAACAACAAGGATCTGGTGGTCCGGCACCACTGGTGTTGAGATCATCCAAGTTTCTTGAATTGAAACTAAGTCATAGTTGCTTAACTGAGTATTTTTATGTGTTCAGTAGATGCAAAAACCCTTGTGTGTTCCACAAAGCCATTGAGCATTTACGCAGAGCTATTGTCCCCGGTAGCTAATGGCTGTTTGTGGTTTTAGAAGTGGAGACGGATAACCAGGTCCATTAGGAAATTCGTTTGGGAGCCGATGTTGGAAGTGGCTGTTTGCAATTGCAGCCAGAGTTCAACTCTACTTTATCACTGGCATCTGTGTTTTTGTCCACCCATGTCGAGGAATTTGGAGCTGTGGATGTGGCTGCTTGAGTCGGCTTTGGTCGATTTACTATTTCTAGAGCTAAGCCCTTTTCATGTAGAAGGTGTCTCTGTTGCCAGATGTAATTCTTGATTATTAATGAGGATATTTCAATATCGTCAATATCTTGATATGCTGGTTTAGGATAAGAAACTCGCTGAATAACATCAGAATTGATATGGCGTAGGGCTGGAATGCACTGAAACACAGTCAGTAGAGTGACTCTACTGGGCAATGGGTCAGAATGGATTCTGTCAATCATTGTTATTCTTAAATTAGCATCTTGTAAGTTCTCAGCAAGGGCCAAATTCTCACTTGAAGGTGATTGCAAGTGTTCAGAGTCTTGCACAGAAACGCCAATATGGTTTAAGTTCACACAAAACTTAGGACTATGGTTTGATTGAATTGACTTAGGGTCATGTAGACCTTGCTGAACAACGTCAGCAATTGCATCATTGCTGTGAGAGTAAACAGATGGATTAATCAATTCTTCTTGTGCGATCACATTCTCAGTATTAGGGCATGTAACTTCCACAACAGTTTTAATAACAGGAAAAACAACAGGAGCTTCAAGTGTCTTACCTGTGACGCCATCCTGCTCCATCGAAGGCGAAGGGCCATCTGCTGAGGCTACTGGAGCAGGAGACTCTGAAACAGCCGGCGAGGAGATTTTGTCATTGTTGCTCAAAGTAGATAAGTTAGCAATGAATGTCTTGGTTTTAGAAATTTTATTTTTCTTTGCCACTGGCATGTTCTTTGATTTTTTTTGATTTGCTAGGATCAATGGTGGTATTTAATTCCGTACTCCACTCAGCCTTTCTCTTACGATTTTGTCTTTTTTTCCTGCGCATCTTTTGAGATGGGCAACAAAAGACGTCATAAAGTGGTAGCTCCTCCTTGGAGTGTGGAGAGGATTCAATTGTAATTGGTTGGTTGTTAGCAGTAGTGCTGATGCCATTATGTTTCAGTTGGAGAGAAAGTGGCTTCGAGCCCTCAATTGAGGAGGGAATCTCTTCAACAATTACAGCGTCGGCAGAAGGGGACACTGGAAGCTCCTGTTGATCAATGTTACAAGATACCTCAATGGGGACACTTTTCGATGCTGTAGTAAGATTCCAAGCTAACCAATCCACCTTATTAATGAACATTGTCATTTGGCTCTCTTGTACCATGGCTTTGGTTTCTAATATTCCAAATATTTTGGTTAGCGCTAGGATAAATGTATTAATGGCATTCAGGGCCGTTTCAAGCAATAGGTTAGGGACAGGAGGGAACCCAAACGAGGGCCGTGGCAAGGGTTTAGCAAAGGAAAGGGGTAGGGAGACATTTGATTCAGGTGAAGAAATAATATCATTTGGGCAATCTGTGGGATATGATTCAGGAGATATAGATAATCTGGGATCGGATAGCCCAGCAGATTCCTCCTTGTTGTCTGTTACAGCGTTGGTAGGTATGGCTTGAGTTGAGTGAGCTAGAGGACGTATGGAATCAGAATGTGAACTTTGTCTCGGAGGTGAGTGAGAGGAGTAAACCTCAGATTCAGCCGCTTCTGCTTGGAGTGTCAACCCTCTAAGGATGTCCGAATAAAGAGGGTGTGGAGTGGGCGAGATTATGGATTGTGAGAAAGAGATGTTATGATCAAACTCAGAATCCTGTTTGGGACCAGGTAGAACTACGTTAGAATTGTCAAACCTGGAAATTTGGTCAGTGCCCTAGGACGCCATGGTGTGATCAGAGAGAAATTGCACCAGCGGGGCAGCATTTCGCGAGGTTGGAAGATGAGTTGGCACCTCGCATATATCATGGGAATGGGTGGCTAACAACGTAAAGGAAGGAGGCCTAACAGTATGGATACCCATGGAGGCCAAATGGAAACCAGGACGTATATTTAGTGGCATTCGCTGGTAACAAAATGATGGAGGGGGCATTCCCTTAGTAAGCCACATCATGGTGCAACAACAGGTTTTTTTTTGTTTTTTTTTTAAGATTATAATTTAGTAAGAGGGCAGAGCTTTGCTTGTTCGCTACTAAGAACCCACAGAATTACCGAGCAGTAGTAAAGTAAGGCAAAATAAGATAGGGTAGGAAATCCTCACACTTTAGTTATTTGACTAGAGTGCTACTCACTCAAGCTTGACCGTGAGCCGTTGACATGAAAGCAAAAAACCTCAATGTAGTTACTCGGCTCCAAAGAATTTGTCACAGGGGGCTTCCGAAAGGTCTGCAGATGGCAGTGCAATTGCTAGGCAACTGAAGTCAATTACACGGAGCACATGGGCAGGCGGTCAGAGGGCGGATTCATCAGACCGCGTTTGCCTGCAACTGTTTTCAGGTAAGTAAAAGTGCGTGTGCTTTACCATCGGATGAACATTTTCGGGTTTGCTTGCTTGTAGGACAGCCAACATCTGTGCGCCTGGGACTCGTAAAGACACTCTTTGATGTCGAAGGGAAGTTATTTGAAGAAAAAAAGCACCACAGAGCTGTTTCCCTATATACCAGGATTAACTGCAAGTCCAATTAAGGTAAGGGATCAGTATGGGGCGTTGCAGTCAAGATATATACAGGAGGCAGAATCAGGAAAGGATAGCAAGTGTGCACTAAAGCGACAAAGGGTAGGCAGGGTGTGAAAAATAGACAGGCAGAAGGAAGGAAATAAAGTGAAAATGCGAGAACGGGCACAAGGGTTTAGGAAATGGGCAGGGGGAGCAGGATGAAGGGCCAGGGTAAGCAGAATCAGACAGCAAAAAGGCAGACAGCAAAAGAAATGCCCAGACAGGGTTAGTAAGAATAAGTTCAGAGCCAAGGAAACGTAGAGTAAGAGAAGAGTCGGAAGCACGAAAGACGGAAGCGGACAGCAGACAGTACTTGTCAGGTACTCGCTTCTGGTGCGCGCGCGCGCTGGTGCGGGCTCTTGATTTATAGTCAGGTCACGAGGTAAAGGGGCGTGGCTAGTAAAACAAAAGAAATAGATAGTTATAGCTTAAAGTTAATGTTCTTAATGTTCAACGGGTCTTTATGTTCCAAGTGGAAGCTGTGGAACACGAGCTGGTTATACCCAATGATGAAACTTGATGTGAAGTAAAGTGAAATCCGGGCAGCGTGGCTTGCAGGACAGCAGACAGTACTCGTCAGGTACTCGCTTCTGGTGCGCGCTGGCTCTTGATTTATAGTCAGGTCACAAGGTAAAGGGGCATGGCCAATGATGAAACTTGATGTGAAGTAAAGTGAAATCCGGGCAGCGTGGCTAGCAGGACAGCAGACAGTACTCGTCAGGTACTCACTTCTGATGCTCACACGCTGGTGCACACGGGCTCTTGATTTATAGTCAGGTCACGAGGTAAAGGGGTGTGGCCAATGATGAAACTTTATGTGAAGTACAGTGAAATCCGGCCAGCGTGTCTAGGAGTACTCGTCAGGTACTTGCTTCTGGTGCTTCTTTTGATACTCCTTTATATTTAGTTAATGCTCATTTAGGAGATCTTTGCCTGTCAGTAGGTCAGCTTCTGTACGGTTGCATGCCAAAAGGACGCCTTCTATATAGCAACATCAACTGCAATCTAGGATTCTCTCATCCCTGCCTCATTATCGCCCGGGGTCCACATTCCCTTCTTACCTCGTGGCACACTCAAGAGAAAGGACAGCCTTTGCTAATCCTGAAACAGATAAGGAGAAGCCGACTCTGTAGCAGGATTTTGCATCTGATCTTGCTTCCATTCATTCGCCACTTCGAGTGGGAAGTGACAAAATGTTGTTCACAGATCACACAGTACCAGTCACCACAAGGTACGATCTGCGTCCGAGGAAATAGACTTACTGCATGGTTCGGCTGTGCCTTCAAGGAAAATCATTGAAGGGCTTGTCTTTTTGGCCTGATCATTTGTACATAAGGGGATTCTGTTGGCTAGGGTTTGTGGAAGGACTAAGTAAACGCTTGGCCTGGAGGTCATCAGCAAATAACATTGGCACTTTCGTTTGAAGAATACAATGCCTGCAACCGCTTCTGCACACACAGAGCAGATAAGAAAATGTGTGACCAGCTGCGAAAATGGACAATTCAATGTATGGGCCCCGAAAACGTATTGCTGTCTTGTGATAATGTTAATTGGTTTCACAATAGTCAATGGGGTTCATTACGAGGTTGGCGGTAAGGGATTACCTGCACCGGTAAGGGTGCCAATGCCGGTAATCCCTTACCTCCGTATTCCGAGTTCCCTTTGCGGGTTCTTCCTTACCTCCTGCTTTTGGCAGGAGTTAAGTACGGGACCCGCAAAGGTACCTCAGAGGTAATTACGGTACTGTAATTTACGGTGCCGTAATTACCTCCTTCCCCATTCCCATTGAGCCCTATGGAGCAGAAATGGGAATGGGGAAGGGCAAAAGGTGAATGGGAAATTCCCGGTCCCTCCAACCCTGAAATGGACCGGTAATTACTCCATTCACCATGCCGGATTTGGGACGGTTTCGAAGGCAACCATGGAGCTAATTACTCCATGGTTAGCTCCAAACCCAGAATGAGGCCCATTGTTTTAGGTTTCTGGTATCTAGAAGAAGTACATCCGTTTGAGAATTTGTTACCTACTGAAAATGTACCTATTGCTCCCACTCCTTTCGTGCATCTGCATTCTCTATCTCCTAGAGACTCTCAGCACAGACAGAGTTATCACAACAACACAATATCACTCATCATGAATGCTACACATGCCATTTTTAACAAATCTAATTGTTGGGTCTGTTCACATATAACGCAACATGGGGATAAGGTGCTTGGTTGGTATATTCATCCTTTACCTTTGACAACTGCATGCTATGCTTCTCTTAGAGCACTATTCTTTGGCCGATGGAATGATAGCATCTCGGGGAACTTCGATGGGACTAACTTGAACGAGTTTGAAAAATGTATTCTGACGCCCCTGGGATGCTCGCTTTTTGCAAATAGGAGTAAGCTTAATGTTGCTTCTATTAAGCCTTCTGATAGACTGTCCCGCCCTTTTCAGTCTTTGATCTCTTTCAAGATGGCTCCTATAGGCAATAAGGATGCCACGCCTCCTTCCTACACTGTTAACCATACCCCCAATTCAGTTGCTTTCTGAATACAAAGGAATGGTACTCAGTAAATGGGTGATTTTAAATGGTTGCGCCAACGTTGTGAATTTGACTGGCGAGGACAGACCTTTGTATGTAGGTGAACCTGTCTACTTTGTTTGCGGTAAAATAGCATTTCCATGGTTACCCAGGGATTGGCAGGGAACTTGTTATTTAGGGATTCTGTTACCCAGGGTATTTATTGCGAGTACTGTAGAGATCTCAAAGGCTCGATCGCGGTGAGACGAGAATGGTGACACTTCAGCACAATTCCTGGGCGATGTAGCTAAATCCTTTGTGCCAGATTGAGGGCAAATAATGAACTCTGAAGATATCAGGAGACTAGTGAGAGTACTGGAGAGGACCATCAACTGGACCACTGACATACTCTATAATATGACTCTAGAACAGAAAGCAATAAGGTTATTAGCACTTCAGAACCGGATGGCATTAGATGTCATCCTGGCTAAGCATGGTGGGGTATGTAAATTGGTGGGGTCCGCTTGCTGTGTTTTCGAACCAGATTCCTCCCCAACTATCTTTAAGGCAATACAGAATCTGCATGTCCTAAGTTCAGAAGTGCATTTTCCGGAGGGAAACTGGGATCTTAGCGCTTGGTTCTGGGACTTCTTGCGATCTTGGGGATGGAAACTACTTTTGGTCTTGCTGATTATTTTAGGTATTCTTTTGGTTCTTTGTTGTTGTATACAACGTCTTCCTGGTATGTGTTTGATGCTAGGAGGATGTTGCGCACAAGCAATGGATACATTAGGACATAAAGTATACGCCCCAGATAAGATCTCCAACAAATATGTGCTGAAAGAAATCTTAGAATCTGATCTTATGGCAATTGATATCTCCGATAGTGATTGAGGATGTATGGACACTGAGACGTGGAGTTACTCGAAAAGTGACTAAAAGTGGTTTAGCGCTTGGCTTAGGCCAAAAGGAGGGTTTGTTAAATGGGATATTATATCATGCCTATTTTATTGTATATATTGGCCTAAGCCCAGTTGCTCTGCAAAGAAATCAGCGTTGCAAAGTTCTGATATTAGATCGATTTAGCCACCATTTTAGGTTCATCCGCCATTTTGATTTTCACTCCAAAGTCGCCCTATGTTCTAAAATGGTGGACAGCGTTCTTCTGTTTGTAACGTGGCCGTCCTGACCTATACATGTAAGTTAATGTCTAAACTGCCCGCAGGCCAAATGTTAGGGTCATGTAATGAGACCTTGTCCTTCGTTGACCTGTAGTTTGAGGATTACCTGTGCCAACGAAACTGATCCGCGATCATATATTAAGCACAATGTTGCTTAAATACTGAATGTGAATACTTGTTGAACTGCATTGTATAAAACATGTACAAAGGCTTAATGTTAGATCCAAAGGTACACTGTTGCCATTGTGACTTATTTGTGTATAAACTAGGAATAATCCATATGCATATATGTGAATAAATTAGAAGTGAACGCGGCACAAACCCCTACCCCGAGGAATGATTAACCTGTAGATGGGCTGGACATCATGTTAGAAATTGTATAAAAAGTGTGTGTGTTCTGATGTACAGTCCCACTCACTTCTCACACTGAAAGGGCTGGTATCCGCTGTGATGTACTGAGGGCCAGATAGCTATCTGATACTTTGTTCCTTTGAAAACTGTTCAGTTATAGGATAAAGATCTGTGTATCTTTGTAAACCCGTGTTTGGTGTATTTTCTTTTGGGGTACTCAGCCTCGATATTCTCTTTTTGCTTTTAATATATCCTTTAAAGGAGTTGAAAGTGGCGATGGGGTATAGTAATCCAATATAGGAACCCACTGCTTACAATAGTGAGGATAGTCCAGAGGAGAAAGAGAAAGAACACATATATAAGATCATAGAAGACAAAGAAGAAAGGAGTGAGTGGTCGAAACTGCCAACAGAAATACACAGGGAGATTAAGATAGAAAGGAGAGAAGGAAAAAGCTGACTATATAGTGCTTCTTCAGCACAAATGGATGGGAGGAGAGATATTACTTTAAATAGAGAGGAAAAGTATTGAGGAATTTAGGCCAAGAGAAGACAAGAATCAACAAGAAAGAAAGGAAGAGCAGAGAGCAATGAGAACAAGTATATCAGGAGGAGCAAGAAAGATAAGAATAACAGGCAGAAGAGCTAAGACAGTAGGACAATATACAGAGAGTGATAAAAGATAGGGATAGAAGGGAAAGGAAGAGAGAAAAGGATGAAGCGCAAAGACTAAGGGACAAAAGATTACAGGGACGAAGGGAAGAAGAGGAAAGAATGTAAGGAATGAGGAGAGGGGAAGAACGAAGGCAAGAGGAAGAACAAATTAGAATGGATGCAAGAACGCGAAGAGTAGTAGATAAAGAAATGTAACAAAAAAGGAGACAATAAGGTCTTGACACCAGTCTCACTCGTATGGAACCAGTGGGGCCAAGCCCAGAAATACGATAGGATAGAATAGAAGAGTTCATTCTGTTTAAGGAAGCAATGCCAGCAGCATCTGGAGTAGTACTGGAAGAATACAGGTTGATGCAGTGACCATTGGAGAAAGGATGAACAAGGTCTGTCAACAGTTAAGGCAGGGTAGCAAGTATGGAATTCAAGGGAAACGTTAACATTTCCCTCTACCACTATTTCATTTACAAAGTGAAGAAGAAAATCTGTTTAGTAATGAACATAGAGCATTGTCTTTAAATAGACTGAATCTGGATAAGTGTGAAGGGGATTATACTCACGTTAGTTTGGGACAAGGCATGTCAGACGAGGAAAGGGAGTCTGGTTTCAGGGTAGGAGGAGGGAGCACATGCACCCCTGATGGAAGCCTACAAATAGATAAAGAAGTGAGATGGTCTGATCTGGAACAACCTAAAGATAGGACTCCGGATCCTACAGCGTTCCCTGAGCATCCCTGAGGATGGCCGCACAGTGACAAGGGAGAGTTGCCGCTATATTTGAGCAGGTTAAGTTTGTTACCCACAAGGACACAGACAAGGACGATCATCTTTGCCATGGATCGACTAATAGTAGGATCTGACTCTGGGGTGGGATTCATGCAATTTTGCTTGGTAGAAAAAGGGGGAGCAAGACCACAGTATATCCATTGGCCACAGATGGACAAGGATAATTTAAAGTCTAAGCTCCCGAGTTTGACTTTGGGCGCTGGGAAATGTATATCCGAATTAGAAAAAAATGACAGGAGGAAACATGTTGGCCTTAGGGGACATAAAATGTCTTCTGGCAGCTATTCCTGGGGAGAGGGCTGATGACATATGGTGAAGAGCGGGATATTCAACTGTGACAGCACAAAATACAGCACATGATGGAGCACCATTTAATACTTGCAGAGCAGATGTTTGGAGGGCACTCAGGGTAGAGTATCGTGACACATCAGATATGGGTGCAATTATGACACGTAAGATGAAGGAAGATGAATATCCTTTTGCTTACATTCAGGATATTCAGGAGAAATGGCAACTTGAAACCTGCAAGCTCTGGGAAAAGACAGTGGCATTATTGTACCACATTTTATGCAAGGGGTTGCCTGAGCCAGTACAGAGATAGATGAAAAACAAGTAGGGATGGAAGCAAAGCTATGGGCTGAGATACAGCTGATGATAGTGCACCAGTGTCAGTTATTACAACAGAAAAATAAGAAGAAAGATGAGTATAGGAAAAATGAGGAAGCCAAGTTAGTTCAGAAACATTTTTCATAATGTGCCATAGAAGAGGTGGTATTGACAAGTGGAGAAGGATTGGGAATGCAGGAAGCAATGGGTGCATCGGGGCGAGTAATCTGCACCCGATGGTTCAAGGTGGATATGGGTTTGCGCTACGAGGCAGAGGTATATGAGGTATATGTTATAGAGGAAGGGGTGGATTTCAAAATAATCACGGTGGGCTTGTCAGATGCGCAGCCCTAGTATGTTGGACTTGTGGGATGACAGGGCACATTGCGCGCATATGTGGGTGCCAAGGGAATGTATCAAATGGCCACTTCTTAGGAGGGGGGACACTTATCCTCCACCATATAGCACACAGACTAGAGAGGGCTTTGCCCAGGATCATACACCTTATCAGACACAAGTGCTGCGTGTGCAGCAGGTACAACAGCAACAATTAGTCCAAATGGACCCACCACAAGGGCAAGCCCCTATGCAGACACAGCAGTATGCAAACACAGGACAGATACTGATACTCAGGATAGGAAGTGTGACTGTGGTAGGAGGAAATCCTTTCACATGGATGGAGATGAGCCTGTACTCGCAATAGGACAGTTCACAGGGTGGCTTGATTTGCTCTGTACTATCGGTGACACCAGACCCCCAAGAGGAACCAAGGGTCGATGTGACGATAAGAGGAACATCTTTTTCTTTTCTTGTAGACACTGGAGCAACTCGTTCATGTATACGAGAGGGAACATATCCAATGTAGGGAATTACCATGAATCCACAAGGGTTCTCTGGAGCTACGAGTCAAGTTCCTTTTACCAACAAATTACCAGTATTTGTTATATTCACAACAGACACTTATTCATATTTTGGGAAGAGTTTTAGTGACAAAACTAAACATGACAATTTCATTTACTGACCAAGGAATAGTGTGCTCCACTCCAGGAATACAATATATAAAAGCCAGAGAATCTATACTGGTAGTCACAGGGCAAGTGGCTCTGCAAGGCGTTCCAGTAGATACAGAGATGTTTCTATATGGAGTGAGCATTCTACTGATATGGCTACCTGGCTTTTTGTGAAAAATTGTGAGGATACCTGATGAGTTTTTGTTTAGACCACAATACCTATGGACGAAGAGGGGGGGCACTCTATCCCTATAGAATTGGAAGCAGCCATAGTATGAAGGGAAATGGCAATACTTGAAGGAGTAGATGATGAGGGTAGACCATGGAGAACTGTAATAGCTCACGAGGAAGGGTACAGATTGACTGACAGAACTGATGATGAAATGTTCAGGGAAGACCAAACAGACAATGAAGTAGTGTTCTTCATGAGCATTACATACTAGATAAGAATACAGAGAAGGGAAGTCTCACAGGGAATGGCTATAAGGCGGCAACATCCAACTTTTTTCAGGTAGACTTAGAAAAGGTGCCAAGTGTCCTTTGGAAAACAGGACATTAGGACATAGGTTTCTTGAAGGGAATAGCGGAAGTTTAAATAAAGCTTAAGCCAGGAGTAATTTTACCTCGAGCAAAGCACTACCCCATGTCTCGAGAAGATGATGAGGGTATATTCCAGACCATTACATCACAGATTCTGGTGCCATTGGAATCATCGTGTAATACCAGTGTGTATCTGATCAAAAATCTAAAGGAGTGTTGTGGAGATTTATACAAGATATGAGACCAATTAACCAGATTTTAGATGCCGAGTATCCCGGTAGAGACTCGATATTTCACGGTGATCGATTTGAAGAATGCCTTTTTCTCAACCCCGTTGCATAAGGTCTCACAAGACTTGTCTTCTTTTACATTTCGGCAAACTTGACTGAAACATGTTCATTTGCCTCAAGGGTATTGTGAGCCCCCATCGATTTTTAATAGAATCCTACATATGGATTTAGGCAATATTGATCTCAAGAGTGCTGTGATACAGTACGTAGATGACATTTTAATTTGGAGCACACAGAAGCTGAGTGCAGAAAAGGTTCTGTTCAGTTGATGACTATTTTAGTAGACAAGGGATATAAGGTAGACAATGGGAAGGTACAATACTATCATGAAGAGGTGTTATACATAGGTCAATTGATTTCACTTGAAGGAAAGACAGTAACACTTGAAAGAGGCGAGGCAATTATGAAAACCTCAAAACCAAACATAGTTAAACAGATGGAACAGTTTTTGGGGTTATGCAACCATGCTGGAGCCTGGGTGTTTAATTATAGTATGTACACAAGACCACTTTTGCAAGCTATAAAGAAAGCACAAGGGGGAAAAATAAAAATAGAATGGACTGAAGAAATGGCGGAAGGGTTTGAGGAGCTGAAAAAAGCAATTTGCACAGCCCCTGTTTTAGGAATTCCCAATTATGCAGAGGAATTTTATTTTTTTTTGGAAAAAATAAAAGGGGCAGTTATGACAGCAATGCTTACACAGAAACCTAAATTAGGATACAAACCTTTAGTGAATTACATTGGGATTTTAGACCAAGTTATGAGAGGACACTTCCCTTGTGAACCGACATTGGCTGATGCTGCGTGAGGGCTTGAGAAATCTACAAGTATTGTTATGGGCTGCTCCATGACTCTCTTTGTGGAACATGCTCTATTTGACATTTTAGAGAAGCCCAAAGGCACATTGACATCCCAAAGAGCTTCATCTTATGAGGTAAACATTTTTAACCCAAAGATTAAGATAGTAAAATGTGAAATAGTGAATACTACGACGTTTATAGCTGAGCCAAAAGAAGAAGGTGATCATACACGTGACTGTGCTAATTATGTTGAATTTTATGATGATATACCCCGTGTGAAGGAAAATGCTTTAGCGGGAGGGGAGATTCTCTATATTGATGGTTCTTTGAAAATGTATCAGATTATTGGGGAAAGAGACTAAAGGCACTGCAGTAGTGAGCCACAGGCTTAATGGAGAATTTGAAATAGTAGCAAGTGCAAGACTACAGTCTCACTTTTCAGCACAAGCAGCAGAATTGGTAGCGCTCATTGTCGTGCTTGAGAATCATGAAGGACAGGAATGACAGTGTACAGTGACTCTGCCTATGTGTCGTCAACCATACACAGATGGTTAGCATGTTGAAGAGCAGGAGCTACCTCTGCGCATACGTCACTCCAGTGCAACACACATCCTTACTGGATAGGCTTATTAAGGCACTACAACCCGCAGTGGCCATAGCGGTCGTTAAATGCGTAGCGCATACTAAGTAAACAGATTTTATCTCTTGTGGGAACGAAGCTGCAGATGAAGAAGCCAAAAGAGTTGTGTATTCCCCAGACATTTCGTGTTTTGATACTGAGAGCATTAAAGAAAAAGTAGCCACAACCATGTTTGTGCAAAAAGAGTTTAATACATTATTGATAACCCAATTAATGGAGATTCAAGGGAGTGCACAGCAGGAAGAGCAGGAATTGTGGAAACAAAGGGGGTGTTCTTTATCCCCCACAGACGCATTATGGCAACAAGACAGCAATGGAAAGCTGGTGATGCAGTAGCATTATTTAAGGTTGCGCTTGAACAGTTGCATTACCACACGTATGTAACTAGGGAGAGTCTTGCATAGGACTGGTTTATTCCTAAGTTGTTGGAGCATGTTGCACTATTTATGGTAAACTGCATCATTTTTCAAGGGTTTACTGCTGGGCATACACTGAGGACAGTAAGTGGAGTAATACATCAGCCGAATGGCTTGTTTCAGCATTTACATATTGACTATGTTGATATGCTGCAAGTATATAATGGCTATATGTATCTGTTAGAGGTGGTGTGTCCCTTCTCTATGTGGATCAAGACAGGTCTGTGTACACACCCTGATGCCACTTGCACAGTGAAGCTTTTAGTGCACAAAGTTTTCCTGAGGTGGGATGTGTGTGATGTGCTGAGATCTGACAATGGACTGCATTTTGTTAATGAGCAATTGTAACACATAGGGATTTTATTGAGTACAAAGCACAAGTTTTCTTCTGCCTATCACCTGCAACTGAATGGGATATGTGAGAGATTCAATGGCCTCCTTAAAGAAAGGATTACCAAGATGAAATTGACTTTGAAGAAGGAATGGCTATATTGCCTACCCCTAGCCTTATAATCCCTTCCGAATCAGCCAGGATCAGACCACTACCTCACCCCTCATGAACTAATGACAGGGCGTCAAATCTGAACACCCCTTACTCCTCCGTCATGGAGTAGATGTGATGCCAAGAGTGTAGTAAAAACTTAAGGTGATGAGTTGCACTACTATTTGACATGTATGACCTCTTGCATTTCTTTTATTTCAGATCAAGTCATGAAAATCTAAGAAGGGCAGGCTTGCCCTTCCACCGTTGCTGATCCAGAAGCAAGACAAGAAGAAGAATTTCAGCGTGTGCAGACTCGATTGATGACGAAGAAGAAGGACAATAAATCAACCAGCGGTAAATACAAATGTTGTATTGAACTGGAATTCAGTGGACACTCCTTATAAATATTTTAACAGAGAGTGCAAAGACTTGCAGAGCATTCCAGTAGTTTGAAAATGAACTTTTAGAAATACACATTGAAGCATCAGAGTTATACCTAAATGCCCGTTCTTGATTAGAAATTGGAAACAAAATTAGTATCCAGATTCATTTTGTGGAGAATACCTGTTCTAAGCAGTTAAACGTACTGGTACTTACAATAGTGACATTCATCATCTTGTGCTTGCTGTTTTTGTGTTTATACTTCAAGCTTACCCTGCTCTTGTGAGAAGAAATGCTGATAGCCACCTTGTAAACCTGCTCAACCTTGGCTCTTCTCTCATCTCGGTTTCATGCAGCGGCTTCTTCATCGCTTGGAAAGGCGCTGGCTCAAAGATCGATCCTCATCTAACCATTCTGCATATTTCTCTTACCACACTCTTTATGACAACTGTCTAAACTATGCCAAATCATCCTATTTCTCTGACCTTCTTCATACTCAATCTGCCCACCCAAGGCATCTCTTTAAAGCTTTAACTCGGCTTCTTTCCCCTCCCTCTCCTGATCCCTCTATTAATTCCACACTATCTGCCTCTGATTTTGCTCTCTTCTTTTCCTTTGAAGCTCACTCTTTATGTCAGGACACTGTGATAGGAGGGATATAGTTGTGCTCATTAGACAGCGATTAGAGGAGCGTGTTGCAAGGGGTACCGTGGTGGAGTTGGCTTGGGTTCCCAGTCATTGTGGGGTCTTGGGTAAAGAGTTGGTGTATCGGGCTGTGTATGGGGCCACGTTGCGGAGGGAAGTGGATGTGAAAGTCCCATTGAGTGTGGCTGAGGTACAGGTGGTGGTGCGTGGCAAAATTAAAGATATGTGGTAGGATCAGTGTGATATGAGTTCAAAGGGGCGGCAGTTGCATTCAGTGTGAAGGGAAGTGCGGGTTCGGGCATTTGAGGCGGGATAGAGTTGACACAAAGGGAGGAAACTATTTTGAATCGCCTTAGGGTGGGTAATGCAGGGTTGGCGGGATGGAAGTGTTTGATGGGTAGAGTTGCATCGGCAGCATGTGTGGCTTGTGGGTGCCCGGAGAGGGTGTCTCATATGTTGGACTGTGTGAGGTTTGATTTGCAGCAGGAATCACTGAGAGTCAGGATGAGTGGCATTGAGGTGGTTGTACAGGGGTTATCTGATCTGTTCAGTTGGAAAAGAGGCGTGGTGGATGATCAGTGTAGGTTCCTGCTTCAGTTTGTGCGGGACAGGGGAAGTGGGACGAGATCTAGTGGAGGTGGAGGGCTGATTGGTGCTTATTTTGGCGAACATCATCACAGTAGATGGAAATCGCCAGCTTCAGATTTCTGGAGTCACCCTAACAAGAAGAAGAACATATTGTAAAACTTGTCTTCCTCTAATGCTGCATTTTATCCTCCTTCTGCTCCTTTGAGTTTCTTTTCCGATTTTGCTCCTGTTTCTGACTCTGATGTATCACTTCTTTTGGCTAAGGTTCATCCTACTGCTGCTCCTACGGATCCTATTCCATCTGTTCTTATTCCTAAAATCAATCCTTCTCTTATTCCATTTCTTGTGTCCGTCTTCAACATCTGCCTTTCTACCCCAGTTTTTCCTTTAGCTTTTAAACATTCAACTATCATTCCCATTCTAAAAAATCCTCAGCTAATCCTCTTATTGTTTCAAATGTTTGTCCTATCTCTCTCTTATCCTTTGCTTCTAAGCTCTGGAGCATCTAGTTTATTCCCAGAACTCTTTATTCTTTAATCATTTATCTATCCTTCCACATTTTTAGGGTTTTGTCCCCATCACTCAACAGAAACTGCTATGGGACCTAACCATCCAAAGCTAATGGGATTTCTTCCAACCACTCCCTACTGCACTGCACACTCGGCTCATTTTTGCCAGCTCTGTAGCTGTTGGGAGGGAGTGGTTTGGAACACATACTCAAAACCAGTGAAGGCCTGAGTAAGCGGTACAGCATTGTAGCACCTGAAGTAACGTAGTTCCTGTATCCAAAGAATCATAAGAATTAAGTGGGATGATGGGTCTATTGTAATCCAAGTGGACAGTGCAACTACATGACCTGGAGCATAGATGAGTATGTCAAATCAACTGGCACCCTAAGGGGGGTGATGAAGACTTGTACTGTGACAAAGCACATCTTCAAGAGAAAATACCAGGATGTGGAAACTATTAAAGAGGTGGTTGAGGACTCGATCAGAGGGGGGGGATGTAAAGGAGCAGCTGCATGCCTCTGCAGAAAATCCCACCCAACTACCTCCTATACAATGGAGGCCTGAGATTGTGCCATGTTTGACACCAGCAGTTGTGCCAATACCGCAGCGAATATTCAAAAGAAGGTATCCATTGAAAAAACACTATCAAATGTATCCCCGAAGAGACAACAATATGAAGGAGGAACTCCCTGAAGGAATATGAAAAGAAGCAGAGAGAAAAACTAGTGATACCACAAAAAACATGTGTGACGCCCTGAGAATACTGGCTGAAGAGAATGCATGGATCTTACAGAAACTGATGTTGAAGTTAAGAATCAATTAAACTTTCATATACAAAAAGAAGATTGCATGTGTGTAAAGTGCTGCAGAAAATGAACAGTTCCATAATTTTACATATGCTGAAATGCAAGGGGACCCAATCATCATAGAAGCTAGATATACATAGAGAATAGACTGCAGGCATAGCCACCATTGTATAGGAACTGGACATCAGTGTCATGAATTTTAGTAAGCCAGGACCCATGGAGAAGAAAGGCAGAGGATTGTGTTGCAGCAAGAATAAGCTGGTATCGTCGAAGTGCATGCCAAGGCTGCTTGGCCTGGTATCAAAACTGTAGCAGCCAAGGTCGGTTATCTATTCTTGAAAGCAGTGAACATGCGAAGGATGAATCATCCCTTATTAGGGTGCAAAGAAAGAACACTGAGAGTGCCAAGTTATATGACATTGAAATGCTGCAAAATGGACCAAATCGTGTTCTCCTGCCACATAGTCATGGATGAAAATAGAGTTGAGTTTGGAGTCCTAGAACAACGATAGTGAGTGCCTGCACTCCCATATATTCTCAGAGACAAAGATACTTTGCAAGACCAAATTCAAAGGCAATCTTCATGGCAGAAGGCATGGGTGATGAGAGATGTTGGGCTAATTGGGTGGGGAGGTAATGTCAAGTCCACCTCCTGGCACCTGGGTCTGAGGGTAGGTGCTGCTAAGTGAACCGAATGTTCCAGACATGGCACAAGCGTGCAAACCAATTATAAACAGTGTACATAATAGTGTTGAAGATTGCATGTTTTAGAGGTAGGCATACGTTCTC
Organism: Ambystoma mexicanum; assembly: GCF_040938575.1. NCBI lineage: Eukaryota > Metazoa > Chordata > Amphibia > Caudata > Ambystomatidae > Ambystoma > Ambystoma mexicanum. The sequence goes on from NC_090926.1 coordinate 655,455,204, forward strand.
CACCTGACAGTGGGCAGCCAATCAAAATCCAATCCCTACAGAAAGTATACTTAGATGTTCCCCTTGAACCAATTACAATCTCTTGTTTTTCATATTTGTCACATACCATGACGTCACTCCTGACACATTTTTTGTATAAAGTCTATGTTTTATGAGAAAATCGTTGAGAGCTGAGGGAACGTCCATTGATGTCCGTTATAAACTCCCTGTTTTAGATAATTTTTAATAAAACAGACTCTTTGCCATCTTCCTGAGTTGGTTCTATTACTTGGCATTGATGAAGCATTGATGTAGCTCAGCAGGTCCACTGATGCTCCCCCGAATACGGTCGGTTTGTGTCTAGTTCTTCTGACTTACACAGCCTGACATACCACCATACTCTTATACAAAACCAGGGGGGGTCTGGGAATCTCTCTACCAGCACGAACACAGCCCAATGACCTGTTCTTGGATGAGTAACCCCTGGGAGAGACTCTACCAAGTCTTTAGCTCACTGTCCCTTTCACAGAGAAGAAATTTCCCTGCATATCAGTCTTTGTCCTGCCCAGGGGCAGTCCAGTGCCAAAATGCTAGGCAATTCTCCTCTGAACAAGAGTACCAACAGCATCCCCATGCACGTGGTTCAGCCTTGTTGTTGGCCATCATCAGTGAGGTGAAGCTCTGCCTCTCTAAGAACAGTGAGCAAGGGGTCCAAGTCTGGATTGCCCTTTTAACTCAGAGTCAGACCCAAAGTTAATTTATGCAAAACAAGGAGGGTGGGGAGTCTGCGAATCTCTCTACCGGCATGAACACAGACCAATTACCTGTTCTTGGGTGAGTAACCCCTGGGAGAGACTCTACCAAGTCTTTAGCTCACTCTTATACGTCTGGATTATCAAGTCAAGGTTTTATTCAGCCATGACACGGCTCTCGTTACCATTCAATTTTATAACGTATTGTGGTTTCTCCCTTCTTGCTCAGGAACTGTTCACATGATGATCGTCGGACTATAATTGTCCTCCTCATCTCCACTTGTGCGTCATTCACCTTTGAAAATTGTCCTTACTTGCTATCCATCTGCAAGTTATTGTAATGTGGCCGAACCTATTGAAGTTCATTCATTCCTTGCTCCTCGCAAGACAGTCCTTGTTATTGGCCAGGTGTCTTATGCTTGTGCACCTGTGACAATTCGGGGGCTCTTTTCTTTTCATCCCTTTGTCATCAAGAGCATCTCTCTATCTTGGGCCTATTATTATGCGCCCTCCACGGCACCGCTGACACTTCAGTTGCAGATCACATTCTCCACATTGTCACCAAACCCACTCTGTGATGCCCTCTCCCTAATGCGGATATTGTAGTCATACAGCGGCTCATCCTTCTCTCGCTTCCTAGTGTAAAATGACAGTTTGTGCAGCACAATTTTCATTTTATTTGAAAACCTTTTTACGATGCGACGAACAGCCGCTTTGAACACTTTGTCAATGGCACCATCCACTGTCTCTGGTTTGGGGCCTGCAAATACCCTCTATCCTTTGATAAGCATGGAATTAAGTAACATTGCCTTGTTGTTTCTCCCTGCAGCATAGTCCATCCCCCTCATGGCCTCCAGGTAAGTGATAAACCAGGCCTATCTTGGGACTGGAGAAACTCTGGAGGTGTGTAGCTCCTTGCATGTTGGATAAATTGGTTCTCCTCCCAGGTCCTTGTCGCCAATTATGTACTGGTGATATGATATGATAGGTTATTTATAACACGCTTAATACCCAGTGGTTTCTAAGAGTGGACTTGGGGATCAAACCTGTGTTGCTCTGTGTCGTCTTGCTTCCAAGCAAGCATGTTGTCCCTGAGCTATCCTCTCGAGACTGGTGCACAGAAGACACAGCACTTGGTTGTGAACTTAGAACTTTAATAGCAGTTCACATATGCAGGATGTTGCATTCATCTGTAGTAAATAAACTCTCTCAATCCTCTGCAGCAGTTACTTCACTGCTACAGCTAGTGGGGATTGTATTCAGGTTTTTGTGTGGGCACATTCCGCTGGCCCCTGTGTAGGAGGAGCATCTGGGAGCGTCCGCTTGTCTCACGGTCCGCTCTCTGTCTTCCACACTCATCGGGAAGGACACGCATGTGCAATTGCAGTCTTGCGAGATTTTGGTTTTGCCAAGATCTCACAAGACTGCTCCCCACAAATTTCAAAGCAGCAGAACTGATGTATCCTGCATCCTCTGATAATGTAGCAGGCCATGAGTGTGATGTATGCAGTAACGACCGAGGAATGTAATTTGATGCAGGTGGAATAGGATGGGTGTTAAAGTGGTTTGCTATTGATGGTCTCTCTAACTTATATATACACCTGTACGAGCAACTACTACAAATTCTTCATTTTTGGCTTCCCAGAATGCTGCCTGGTTCTTGCATTGCCTACTCAACTTACCTCTCAGGTTGCATGTTTTATTTGGTGACAGACATGTTGTGATGGGGGACTCCGATTTCCAACCATTCCCCATTCAAACTGCAATGTTATTCAATGAAAAATGACTGCAATGAGGGACGCAATGTGAATGTCCAACCGTGTTTCAGTAGAGGGTTTTCTTTCCACGGTGCCACCTGTGGACTGAGAAGGGGGCATTTGAGGGCAGGTTTTGAGCTTTCAGAAGTTCCCCTTCTGGGCACAGACCCTGCCATCCCATTACACCCGGCTGTGGGCCTATGAACCCTGCTGCATGTGTGCAATCGCTTTTGGGGAGAAGGACTTCGGGTCCACCAGTGCCTCTGCAGTGTGGCACATCTGCAGTCTCAGATGGAATTGGAGCCATTAGCATGGAAGTGTTGTGCTGCAAATGGTAACCAAAGGAGACGGCAGACCGTGCTTACGAGCACAGGTAACCTGAGACATGTAGTCCATAACTCAGCACCAGTGCCGTACTCCTGGGGTGGGTCCAGTGCCGTCACAAGGGAAGGGCAGGAGGGGCAAACTGCCCAGACCTTGCATTTGTGAGGGGCCTCGCGGCACCCTCTCCTGAGTACAAAGAAGGCAGCACAGTCCAGCGTGTCCTTTATTCACAGAGGGGACTGTGCTGTCTGCTCTCTGCCCCTGCAATGATGTTGCTGTGTGTTGCGAAGCCGTTTGGCAAATAATGGGAGACAGTAGGGCTCAGAAGTAACAACGTAGACATGCTGAATCACAAGAGAGGACTCCTTTCCTGTCAGTCAGTGTGTTTACGATGCTCAGCGTGAACACGCTGACTGATAGGAGAGGAGTCCTCTCCTGTCAGGCAGCGTGTCTACGTGTCTGAGCGAAGGAAGGGCCATCCGGTCCTCCCGTGGCTGCGTGGGTGCTTTTGAAGGGTGCATGGAGGTAAGAAGTTTTATTTTTATTTTAAATGAATTGTGTATATATGTGTATTTCAATTAAATTAGTAGGCATATGTGTATGAATGCATGCATGCATGTTGGTGTTTATGTTAGTGTAAAATCTGTGTTTGGTTTTTATGTAAGCATGAATGCCTGCATGCAAGGAGCTGTGTGACTGGTGGATGAATGCATCTGTGATAGTGCAATGTGAGTGTTTGTGCCCGCCCCTAAATTTCACGGGGCGGGGGTTTGGGAATAACACTTAAAATGTTGGAAGAGGCACTAACTTCAGAGGCTGTAAGGGAGGGGCAAACTTACTTGTTTGATGGCCTCTAGCATCTTTCCACATTTGAATGAGACTATTCTGGTGAAGCTTCAATGTTACAAGCAGCTAACTATCTCCTTCATTTCTGAAACCTCACACTTAAGGACTGCCCGTGCGAATGAGATATCTCATGTCACCACTTCCCTTCTAATCACTGCCCCGGCATGCAAGTGCTAACCCCACATCACAATTTCAATTAACTAAATATGTATGCATATGAATGCAGATGCTAACGGTGACCAGCACTGTTTAACGTCTGGCCAGGGCTCCGTTAGTCTGCCCGGCAGGAGATGGATGGCAGTTTTGAAAGAGGATAGTGAGTTGGGCCAATGTGGGACCAATAAACCCATTGCACTATTGGTCTCCCCACTGAGGATTGACATCTGGGTCTTTCAGCTTTTACAGTTGAAATTGGCTCCCAAGCAACTGCCCTCATGTTGGCAATCTTATGACACAGAAACCTACACATAATCTGCAGCGTGTATCAACCTTGCTGCATTATTTTGACTTCATTATTGATTTAAGCACTCCACATGTGCCTTGGCCTATTTTTCCAATCTGTAATGCAAGGGGTGCCCCACAAACATCAAAAAGAAATGCGCCCCCACCAGCCCTGACACATCTTCTGCCAGCCATGCACCCACTTCCCTCACAATTCCCTGAGCCCAGCTAGGAATCTGAAAAGCTATTTCACCTTCCCTTTGGCCACTAGTCATACATTTCATCCCAATTCAGAGGCTGTTTACTTTTATTTATTTATTTACATTTATAAAGCGCACAGCGGCTCTTAGTCATTGTGGCGCTGTTACAGGATATTCAATTAGATACAGCTTGAACAGGTTTAACAATACAACATTAAGGAGGTTAACAATGGTAATGCAGTAGGAATGTTCCATGCTTTCAGAGGAACAACATTCAGGTACTGCCTAGTTAAATAGCTTGGTTTTTATAGCCTTTCTGAATGCCATGAGAGAGTGTTACTTTCATAGTGCTATGCTAGTTTCTGGAGAGGTGGGCTATCTAAAAGCTGAGAACAGAAGTTAAGATCATCAAAGTGAGTCTGTTGACATTGCATGTATAGGCTTTTGTGCTCTGCATGTTAGATGCTGCTGCCACTCATGAATGACTGCTATGGGCTGGCGACACATCGAAAAGAAGCTGTCTGCCTCAAGGTGGGAGGGCTTCAGCCCTCCCTAGCCAAGGGCTGGCACCACCCATGCCCTCAGGTCGAGTCAACAAAGCCCAACATTTCGGGCGGGAGATAGAGCCCGATATGCTCAAATGTGTTGCTCCACTGCATGGGATTCCTCTTGTTTGGGTTATTAGGTGTGCCACCAATAAGACAGAACTATTGCTTTAGCAAACAGACAGTGGTGGAAATAGACTTTTTTTATTACTGGGGCACCCCTCCTACTGCAGTTAAAGGGGCCGGGCCCAGAGACGGGAGGATTAGGAGGGTGTAGGGCAGGTATTTTAGTCACACCATTGAACATAATGCTAGTAAGACTGAGATCCTTCTCATTGGGACCCCTGCTCCCGCTTTCCCCTCTCACTCTGGCCGCCTTCCTTGGGCCCTCTTCCTTCGCCTTCCTGTGAGGCAAAAAATGTTGGTGTCATCTTCGACTCCACTCCCACTTCCCCCCCCGCACTTCTCCCTCTCGCTCCCCCCTGCACTTTAGTGCTGTCACACTTGCACAATCTGAATGTCACAAGGCCTAGTAAGATCATTTGTATTGTCCTCCCTCTGTCTTCCCTCACTTGTCTTGTCACGCCTAGAAACAATTGTGTACAGTTGCGTTATAAATGACTTATCATATCATAACATTTACCTCTTCCCCTCAGCGGATTTATCATCAGCAAAGTTCAAAATCTGCACTCCTTTAAATCTAAAAAATGCACATCAATATTTTCAGTACAGTGCAACATTGACAAGGGATTTCACAGGGCTCCTGCTCAGACCCTCTAGTGGTCTTGTGGAGAAGTGCCTCACTTTGGAACCCAGCGACCACAGATCAAATCCCTGCCCAACATAGTTTAAAGCATGAGCACACCACTGCATTCTAAAATAAACTTATAGTGCATATAGATTTCCCAAGATTGTGGAGCTGGATCTGCGATCCTGTGCGTAATTATTTGCTGAATTTCAGATCTGAGAATATCCGTCCGATTGACAGCACTGAATACTGATAGGGAGAAATGGCAGATGAGGAGGGACTCAAAGCTTGTAGATGTTGTTTATTATTTGGCCACTCATTGACTTCTCATGGCCATGCTAATCCCTATGGCAATTCTCATCCAGTTCCTGCCCTCCCCACCTAAAACAAATCCTTATTGGAACTCTTTGATCTAGCGTTACTCAAGCCTTGCCATCAAACTTTGCCCTCAAACTGTCTGTGAGATTTTTCTCAATGGAGTCTTCTGAGAGATAATGACTTCATTGGAGTTGTACGCACGTTACAGATGAGGCACAAATTTCTTGACCAGGTCTACCTTCAGCTACTTGATTTAAAAGCACCCTGCCTGTCTTTTACTGAAGTCTTGTTAAAACATACATTTGGAAAGCCAACGGTTTTGGTATGTGCATAAGTATTAGGGATTTGCCAGGCACTGCTATTAGCTGCTCAGGTACTCAAACCATTTTGCACCTGCTAACATCAACGGTCAGTTAATACCAATACAGCAGTGCCTTTCCCATGCCTACACAAAAGCCCAAACGGTTAGCATTGCCAATGCTTTTTTTTTTTCTTTACCCTTGATGCACAGGACTATACATCAAGGTTAAAGCAAACATACTACTTGGCTAAATTGGCCCACATTGAATGTAGGCCAATCTAGCCAGTAATAAAACTTATGGTTCACAGTCAGCCTGGACATACTTTCTGTGGCATGGACTTTTACAGGTTGGGAGTCCTTACATGGTATTAATGGCATATATTGGTGAGGCCTGCATGAACATACATGGGAACAACACCAGTATATGTTGGGTGCAAAGGTGGCATGAAATATATTGGAAAATGTTCCTGTGCACGGTTGGTGACTTGCAACTATTGGGTTTTTCTATGTGCTACCATACAGGACCAATATTGCAAAGAAAATGCTGTAAAATGCATAATTTTAACTCAATGTTTTCTTGGGAGTGAGAACCCCCTCAAGCACTTCTTGCTTGGTTTGGGCTCCCTCACTGTGCACTGTCAATCCTGCATAATTGGCTTAAACATTTAAGCCTCTTCAGTTCAGAAATTCACCAGCCTCCACTTTACATTATCTCTCTGTCACTGTTTATGATGTGCAATTTAATACACACACAGGGGCAGGGTGCTCCTTAATGCTGTCATGCCATCCTATATATATGTATGCATATGATACAAAAGCTAGTCTGGCATGAACCTTTCTTCAGTAGAGAAATCCAACTTTGCTGTAGTTGATTTGCAGTTATAGTAATACACCATATTTGATTTGAGGAAATATATAGGCCTCCAATAAACATATTCACTAGGCATGATTGAATCATGAAAATGTAATGCCGATTTTTCATGTTTCCCTAGAGAAACAATGATACATTTGATGGCTTTTTATCACATTTTTATCAAAGATTGTGCTGAAAAAAAGCATCATTGCAGCACATTATATAAAAGAATGATATTGGTGGAAATCCCTGACCACTCTCAATTTTTTGGGGCTATGCTCAGCCACTTACGGAAATTCAAGGAAATAATTAGGACCCTCCACTGAATACATTTACCACCCGTGAGGGCTTACCCATTAATCATTTAGAATCTTGGTGCCCCTTCAGGAGCTATCCGCCCACTCTCCTCAACCCTCGGCATCAAAAACTGTGTTTGCCACTGTGCAGAACATCACCACAGAGGACGTCATCAGTCATTTTCATGTCGCAAGAGACTACAGATCTCTGAAGTATCGCATTCTCACACTCATCTTCTTATTACAATACTCACCAGCTAAGACATGGACTGGGGACTGGTTGCCTCAATTCCAACATCTGGGATGCGCTGAGCACAGCCCACACTAGCGAGCTTCACAAAGGATGCCAACTTATGACAAGGACAGCACGGAGGGTGCAATCGGCAGCCAGCCGGAGGCTCTGAAACAACAGCAGCCCGCAATTTCCAGACCTTCGAAGCCAGACCAGTTCCAAATCACAGCTCTCCACAATGGCCACAAAAGGTAGTACCAGGAGCACAATACTGTACTACGCAGTACTGGACCTTCTTTCCCAAGTTGGATGACACAATCTTAATATTTATTTTTTATTTTATTGCTTAAAGTGCAGACCTAGCTGAAGAGCAGCGGAGTGCTGTACAGGGAATGGGTAGCCAACATTTTGGCTAGCAACTTTTAACAGTAGCACAGCACTGTGAGTGGTTCTCTGTATGTCGACATGTGTGTTCATTGGGATGAGACCTTGGCCAGGTATTGTTGGAAAAGACACATTTTGGGAGATTTGAGAAGTTGGAGAAATGTGGGGGCATTCCAAACCGATTGCAGGATCGAGTTCTAAAGGGTAGGTGTGTGACAAGAGAAGGATTGTTTGTGGGTCCTCTCTTTGCGGATGTGTTATGACTCGAGCCGGTTGGTCAATTTGCTGTGCAAGGCACGCGTGCCACCAGATATGTGGAGCTTAGCCGCCAAGCACGCTGGTGAGCTACTCGTGACTGCTTTGTAGATGATACATGCAGTCTTGGAAAGTATTCTGGCCTGGAGAGGAAGCCAATGTAGTTCACATAGGACAGGGGTGTTTTGGTCAAATTTCCATGCACTTGTAATAAGACATGCTGCAGCATGCTAGACTGCCTTAATAGGAGCTAAGTGAGCAGCTGTGAGCCCGTTACGAGGGCATTTCCCCCATTGTGTACAAGACCACAAGTGCTTGCACCATGGTCAGGAAGTCCTGCGGTGGGTTGAAGGGTTTAATGTTGCAATGGGGGTAGATTTGGAGACAGGCCTTCTTGGCTATGTGTTTCTGGAAGGAGAGGCTGCTTTAAATGGTGAGGCCTATGGACTTTGCAGGATCTGTTGCTGATTAAATCCTTCTAGGTGCATATCATTGAGCCATTGCTGGATAAGTTGTTGTTTAGCGGGGGGACCAATGAGGTTGAATTCAGTCTTTGATGGATTAAGTTTCAGTTAGGCAGTACACATGCAGGACTGGATGATAATCATAGAGATGACTGATGTCCTGCAGGCTTTTTCTCTCATGTACTACTGAGTATCGTCCACCTATTGGTGGATGGCTATATCAGGATCGTTCAGGAGTTTGCCCAAAGGCTCCATGTAAAGGTTAAAAAGGAATGGTGAGAGGATTGAACCTTGGGGGACTCTGCAAGAGACTGGGAATCGGTAATAATGAAACTTGTTTATCTATAAAGCCTGGTGTCTGCCTGAGAGGTTGGAGGTAAAACAATTCAGGACAGCTCCAGAGAATCCTATCCTTTCGGTGAGGATGGAGAGGAGGATGCAGTGGTCAACAGTAGTTCAAATGCAGCTGAGAGGTCAAAGGGGACGAGGATGCATGAGTCGCCCCTTATCCATGATTTGGAGGGCATCATCCACCAACTGGGTGGTGTTTGTCTCGATGTTAAACTTGGGGCAGAACCAGTCAGAAGGTGTAGTTGTTCAATTCTGACGAGTAGTTGTGTAGCAACTACTTTTTTCAAGGTTTTTCCAATATATAGGAGGTTTGTAATCAGGCAGTAGTTGGCCAGATCATCTAGGCCTTGGGTTGCTTTTTGTCGAAAGAAGTCATTTGAGACCATTCTTGAGGGTACCTAGGAATTACCTCTTCTGTGAGAGAGTCATTAATGATACAGAGGAGGGTGTCGAGCCTTCAATCAGCTCATGGACTGTCCTTCATGATCCCAGTACACTATGTAGCACCTGCATGCCATCATACGCAAAAGTGCTTTCCTCTGAAGGGCAGTGGATCATATCTTCTCTTTCAGCTGTACCGTTTCACGGCCTCTGTTTGTCAGAATCATTGCCAACTATGTTGCAATTGAAGAAAGGTGAGTGCTCCATGAATCATACTAGAGGTTCCAGATGAGGTCAAAGTCAACACTTTAGTGTACCACTTAGTGTAGCAGAACAGATAACAGGTAATACGTAGAGGCCCACTGGCCAGTGATCGAAGTGAGTGGGAACGTTTGAGACCAGTGTTCCACTACTTTTATTTTTTTCTATTTACCATTCCTCTACTTTTTATGACCATATTGACCATTCTATAGAGTATGTGTCCATTCATGTCCCTGTGCAAGTGTAAAGTTGTAAGAGGAGCATTAGATACTTGTCACTTAGACTATTGCAATGGCCCGGTTGCAACACATTGTTACATGTTGCACTATGCCTTCGCCTACCCTCTTGCCAGATGAGACCACAGTTCCACTACTTTTTTCGGTACGCTTCTACCACTGCCACTGGCACATCTATAGTCTAGAAGGCCATCTCTCAACTATCCCACCTGGGTCCTTCCCTCAGGCATGCACACATCATCCACTCAACATTTCAAAAGGCATAAAGGACATCACCAGCTCCAGTCACACAGGTCCATACATACTCTAAGCAAAACTCAATTTTCACAAGCACTGATACACTAGATACAGACTCCTGCACGATTACCGTCAAAGAACATCTTGAAAATCACTGATCGCTCAATTTACCCTAAATTCTCTCCCTCTGGAGTTCCACTGCTGTTATTTCTATCCACCGTTGCTCCTTTGTTACCCCTGCACATTACTTGTAACCCCCTAGGTGAGTCCCCTTTATTCAGTGCTCGGTTGCTTTCCAGTTAGGTTTTCTATTTTTAAATCCCATGCATACATAGTTTATTCAATTGTTAGTCCCTTCAAAACTGTTCTTTACATTAAAAAATAACGCCCCAGGTGAGGGTCATTACAGGTCATCTAATAGCCAGAGGGCCAAGTTACAAGCCCATCAAAAGCAAGGGCCTTAACAAGGGCATCTTTGCTGCTACCTGACTGGTAATGCCCCCTTTTTGCATCCCTGCATGAATTCCAGAGTGTTTAACTTGAGAAACGGCACAGTCGCTGTTACTCAAGTTACAAATAAACTACAAAAGAAAATGGCTGCCATTGAAAATGGAGAAGGGATCTACTAGGAAGAGAGCCGAAATGTGGCAAAGGAGATTTTGCAGATGAAAATTGAGGGTAAGCACATAGATTTTGGGGAGCAGAGAGGTTGCGGAGTGAGGAGACAAGGAGGAAGAGGTAGATGCAGAAGACAGTACTGGGGCCCTAGGAAGAAGATGGTTGCCTCCTGCAGTTAAGGAGGCGCTGAATGAGGGTGTTATCATGTGGCAAGTATTTACTTACAAAACATTATCCGTGTACTCAAGAAGATCCTAACCAGTCAGAAAATAGTTCCACAAATGCACATTATGTATGTGTAATATATAAGCTCTGAATCTTTTAAATGTGTCGTGAAGCTCTGTGAACATTATTGTTCAAATACATCAGAGAAGACTATACTGCCATTGCATAAATGGGAATTTGCAAACTGCTCTTTTAACCTATTTCTGAATTAGTGGTCACAAGAACAAAGCCATGGGTACCAAAGGGGAAAACAGGGGTCACAGCTGCTGCCCCTGACGATCCGGAAATTACGTCCATGGTATCACCTCCATTTAGTTTATGTACTTTGGATTACTATTTACATCATATTTCATTTCAAAGAAACTTGTATTACTTTCAATGCATCACAGATTGTTACTGAAGGTTCAGCGTTACTCAGATCAATGCTTTTTTCTGCACCCTACACTGTAACTATACCATGTAATTTCAATGCATAATTTAAAATACCACTCTACAGGAGGGCGGAACGTCCTCTGACAGGCCCATAGGTCAGAGCTCACCCTCTAGTACCTGTAAGACAAGATAGCTGCACCTTGAGGAGGTTAGGGTGTAGGATTCACTTACTCCGACACACTTCAAAAAGAACAACTCAATAGTCTGGCAAAGGGAAGTTCGTTTAATGACAAGTACATAAAACGGGGAAACAAATGGTAATCAACAGAGTCGCTTTCGCCTGTCTAGCTTCAACTTCCAAATTCTTCAATCCGACAGCAACTTTTATGGGCAAATCTCATCATAATTTGACGTGCAAAACTCATATGTTTGTCATGCAATTCTATTGGTCAGAAAGGTAACTTAAGTGTAGGTGCTATAACTGTATATGGTAACAGTGCATGCGGATTGGATAACTCTAATCGGGTGGGCGTCTACGCCCATCCCACTACATTACTCGTGATAGGCATCACTACAACTATGACATCTTATTGGTTTTGCAAGCTATAGGACCCTAGATTATTTGGTCCATTGTGATTGGGTGGGTTACACCCCTAGGTATAAATCTCCACTTTATTTAGCAGCATGCAGAATGGACACCCAGATGCAGAGTGCCCCAAGATTCACCCTGCCTCCTTCCATCAATCAGTACATTTAGGGCTATGTGTCAATTAGTTGGCTAAGGATGGCCTCGAAACTGTAGCTTCTTATTAGGAAAAGTTATGGCATCCTGGGTACTGGGTGACATCAGACGTTGGTACCTCTTTGCCCTTGGCTGGTCACGTGTCTGTTCACCGTGAATCTGCTTCATTTTCCCTCTTTTCGTGTATTTAATTCTTCCTTAGCCTCGCCGCCTGTCTGGAGCCTCCTTATCTTGCCGTTCACTGGCTGGCTGGCATGCTCTGAACATTTTATTCTCTGAGGCTGCAGCTCTCCTCCCTTCCTTAGGCTGACCTCGAATTCCCAGGCATGAGCTACTTCTTAATGAGTTTCGATTCCACGCTTTCCTTTGGCTTTGGCTGGAATATGAATCTCGGCCTTGTTAGTCCTTTGCAATATGGGCTTAATGCTGCTTCACAAAATGGAGTCGCACTTGAATAGTGTGCTTTAATTGAGGTAGATATATATAGTTGGGGCGTGCCGCTCTATTCTTCTACTAAGCATTGCAAGCAGTTCCGTTTACTTAGCTTCTTGCGTTTCAAGCCTGTTTACAAGCGTTAGCTGGTTGAAGACTTCCATCTCATTTCGCAGCTACGTTTCCTTACGTCTCATGTATCAACATTGTTTCTTCTTACACGTCCATTACATCTTTATTCTTTGTATTTCACCCTTGTGTGTCATCTTTCGTTCATCGTTTATGTTCATCTGTACATCATGTCTGGGCTCTTATGTCGTCACCATTCACCTTCCATTAAGGCTCTGTGGGTCTCTTCGGGGACAGTCTGTAAGTAGTCTTCATTTCGTGTCAGCTGCTGGTACGGTTGTCTGAGAGGGTACTGTGTAGCCCATGGCTGTCTGGTTATAGGGATTTCAGCCAGTATTGCTCTTCTGATGGGTATTGGACAGAGCCCCACTGTGGCTCTCTGTTGGTTAATTTGCTACTTATACGTCACATATCTTGGCGAGTATGCTTCTGGCATCTCGACATGGGTGGCTGGAGTGCAGGCCATATTTGGGACCTCCTCTACACACCCCCCTCTGGTCAGTTTATCGACCACCTTTTCTTCTTCCTTTAGGTTATTCTTGTTTGGTTCTTCTATATCCAATGCTTCGTCTTCTGGGTTTGTACATGATGGTGTGAACGTGTGCATCTTTGGAGTCCATATTTGTATCACTCCTTTCAGCCTTCCTGTTGTTTTCACATGTTCGTTTTCTGGGGTATGCAAACTTTGTTCCTTCTGGTGCAAATTCGCTGGCCTTCACAAAGTTTATTATTTCTTCATCAGTTAGGTCTCTGTATTTCCATCCTGGTTCGACATTGACCATGATTTTCATCCCAATGGCTTCCTTTGCAGTTTTCGGGCATTGTGTTACAATTATCTTGCTAACACAAAATCCTATTAGTATCATTACTAGCAGGGCTCCCAGAATTTCGAATATGTCTGCCATCCATTGTGGGATCCATAAAAACAGTGTTCCGAACCAGCTGTCATCATCAACTTCGTCAGTTTCATTGACCATCTGATTCTGCAGGTTTGTCAGCATACTTATGGCTTCTGGTAAGCTTCCATTTTCTTCATCAGGTAAAGGTATAAATGTGAAACATGATTCTCCTATTTCGTGCAAACACCTCCATATATCGCAGTGATCATATCGAGTACATATCTGTTTTGGTGGGTCATCAATCGGATTGCTCTTAATTCTTCTTTGATTGTGTTGAATCATTTTATGGTGGTGTTGATGGTCTGCAATAACTCCCATCTGGTTATCTGTAACCATTTCGTATTTACTCCAACTTGGACGTGGGGCAAGAGCAGAGTTGTGAATACTGATGAGGTGAGGATAAACAGCCTGTGTTCATACGGTATTGCATAGAATGCTTCTTCTGATTTGGCAGAAAAGTGATTTTCTCTCTGCATCCGGGATACTAATTCCACAGATCTCTGCTTCCTTAGATGAGCATCTGCTTTCGGGAAACTGTCAATACTCAGGTCATTTTTCAGGATCACTAATGCAGGATCGTGGACGTTCACTAGTGTGCATATGCCTCCCCAATTTTTTGGTAGTCTTATATATGCCTTGGATCCACATGCCCAGTAATGGTCCATGATTACTGTGGTCGCTTGTGTCATTCCCGGAGCTTCAAAGATTTGTCCGCAGTTTTGATTCTCTCCCATCTTCCTTGTGCCATTGTTTCTGAAGCACAGTTTCGGGCTTTCCAGCGGTACTCTCTGCAAGGGTCCTCCTCTGTCTTCGACCCATGTCAGCAGCTTTACCAACTTCGGCCATAGGGGTTTGCATAATCTCTGAGAGTTCTCTATTGCTTCCTTGCAGGCTCCAAGGACCAATCACGCTCGGCAGATTACAACTCCTCTTCCCATCCATTTGGAGAAAGCACTGTTCCCCAAATCTGCATCTGGCCTCTATTCTTCCAATTTTGGGCTTCTTTTGGAGTTTTGCCTTGGACGTTCAGTCTCAGGTTTATCTACCACCTTGTACCTGCTCCTGGTGCTTCTGGCTTTGAATACCTAATCACGTGATTCCTGGTGTGAGCTCTGTTTCGTGTCTTGATGTCTTGAATATAGTCATCTATATAGGCATCTCTCCCCATGAATTGTCCTCTGGTGTTGCACATTGCTACGTGTGACAGACAGTGTGCTGTCGGGACATCAATTTTTACAGCCACGAAGATCTTGGATTTTCCCATGCTGTACGGTAGGAGTGTGCAGACGTAGCATTCTCCTTCAGCTTTTCTTCTTCTGACCTCTTTCATGTGTTGGCACCAAATGTTATTTCCTAGATGTGCTGTGCTGTCCAGGTATTCATTCAGTTCATTGTTGTCTTCATGTCTGTTCCTCTTGATTCTTAATGTCTTTTTGTAGTTAGCTATAGGTACGTCTCTAAATTTGTCTGTGTGACTTTTTCTTGCTGGAGTACTCTCGGGCATGCTTGTTGGAGGAGCAGGCTTCATTACCTGTATCGGTGTGGCAGGAGAAGGTTGTGTGTGTCTCTTCTTCTCCTCTTGCATTCTCTCGTAGGGCTCCTTTAACCACCATCTGTGTATCGTCTGTCCAACGTGTGGCTCATCGTGGGCCTGGTGCTCGTAGGAACTGATGTGCTTGCTGTGATAGTCACTGTGGTTCTATTTTTCAGTTCCTCATGCAGTTTCTTCGCTCTAGCTATAAATGGGAACAAATGGTCTACCAGCATTTGTGTTCTTGCAATGAATTCTCTCGTAGCCACTTCTGTCTTTTTGAGGGCTTTTGTTATGTCTTCTTTAGTTGGCGTTTCTCTTGATTCTTCTCGGTATCTCTCATTGTTTTCTGAGGCTGATTGTTCGGCAGGCAGTCTTGTGCTCTCTGCTGCCTTTGCTTGAAGTTCTGCAGCCATTGACACTTGCCCTAGTTCGTGTGCATTTCGTGTGTGGGTGTGTGTAGTGGTCAGTGCTATGTTTTCATTCGTTCCGAGCTGACCCTGTCTCCAGCTTTTCTCTTCATTCGTTACCTCAACTGTGTATGAATTACTGCTAATTACATTCAATTTTAGTTTAACAAAGGTAGCGGGCGCCCCTCTCTCGCAAGAACAGACATGATAACCTGTTCAGTGGTTATTAACCACTTGAGAGTTCGCAGCCACTGCTTTTACTCACTGTGCCTTTCACAGATGGGAAATATCCATTTGCATATCAGTCTTTGTCCTGCCCAGGGGCAGTCCAGCACCGAAATACAATGGCAATTCCAATCTGAACGAGAGTACCACCAGCAACCCCATACACGTGTTTCACCCTTGTTGGGGATCATCAGTGAGGTGAAGCTGATGCCTCTCTAAGCACAGTGAGAGGGAGACCACGTCTGGTTGCCCCCAGGAGACCTAGGGTTACCAATCCCAGGTTCCTTAACAGATAGTTTAACAAAGGTAGCGGGCGCCCCTCTCTCGCAAGAACAGACATGATAACCTGTTCAGTGGTTATTAACCACTTGAGAGTTCGCAGCCACTGCTTTTACTCACTGTGCCTTTCACAGATGGGAAATATCCATTTGCATATCAGTCTTTGTCCTGCCCAGGGGCAGTCCAGCACCGAAATACAATGGCAATTCCAATCTGAACGAGAGTACCACCAGCAACCCCATACACGTGTTTCACCCTTGTTGGGGATCATCAGTGAGGTGAAGCTGATGCCTCTCTAAGCACAGTGAGAGGGAGACCACGTCTGGTTGCCCCCAGGAGACCTAGGGTTACCAATCCCAGGTTCCTTAACAGATAGTTTAACAAAGGTAGCGGGCGCCCCTCTCTCGCAAGAACAGACATGATAACCTGTTCAGTGGTTATTAACCACTTGAGAGTTCGCAGCCACTGCTTTTACTCACTGTGCCTTTCACAGATGGGAAATATCCATTTGCATATCAGTCTTTGTCCTGCCCAGGGGCAGTCCAGCACCGAAATACAATGGCAATTCCAATCTGAACGAGAGTACCACCAGCAACCCCATACACGTGTTTCACCCTTGTTGGGGATCATCAGTGAGGTGAAGCTGATGCCTCTCTGTGCTTAGAGAGGCATCAGCTTCACCTCACTGATGATCCCCAACAAGGGTGAAACACGTGTATGGGGTTGCTGGTGGTACTCTCGTTCAGATTGGAGTTGCCATTGTATTTCGGTGCTGGACTGCCCCTGGGCAGGACAAAGACTGATATGCAAATGGATATTTCCCATCTGTGAAAGGCACAGTGAGTAAAAGCAGTGGCTGCGAACTCTCAAGTGGTTAATAACCACTGAACAGGTTATCATGTCTGTTCTTGCGAGAGAGGGGCGCCCGCTACCTTTGTAAAAATACATTCAATTTTAGTTTGTTTACTTTACCATCAGGTTTTCTTGGAACCAGAATGACTATATAGGGTCTGGGTGCTTTCATGGGATTTGTATGTACATTATCTGGTGGGTGCACTGCAATTGGACTGTTTCGTGCACCAATAAAGAATGCAGTTCTGATTGTTAATGACAAAAAGACAATGATAATCACCATGCATATACATATAATCGTGTGTTATGACAATTGGCAGCATTTCCTTCCAGGGAAGCGGGGGCACCCCTCTGCGGGCGGGATGACCAGGTTACTGTTCTGTGCTCCCATTTTAATCACCACAGAATGTCAATGTTTATTCCTTTCCCCCAATTCACTTGTTCTCGATCAGTTGTATCGCAAAGTGTCTGGTGCTTCACAAGTGTCCCCCCTCTTGCGGGTGACGTTTGTCTCTGGTTATGGGATACAGTTCCCTTGCTAGACTTTGGAAAAAGATTAGACTAACACCTTTGGTGAGTCAGATTCATTGTGCATATTCAAAATAGGATAGTTCGCAGTCCACCCCCCGACTTTGCTTCAGTCCGGAAGACATGCTGGAACCTGTTTAAAAGCGAAAAAATGGAAAAAATTGTATAAATGAAAAAATGGTAACATTCAAAATCAAATCAAAAATGGGAATCAAATAACCATAAAAATGAAAAATAGAAATAAAACAAAGTGGTGAAGTTCTCTTCCCTGCTCTTCTCGATCTGTCTCACGGCGGTAAGATAAAGAACTGTGCCTCTGTTTCCTCGATCTGTACCACGGCGGTAAGTTTCACCGGAATCTCCTCAGGTACTCTCGCTGAACGTTGGACAGCTCCACCTGGAGCATGATACCATGGAAGAGTGTTCCCATGTGTGCAGTGTTAGCTGGATCTCTGAGGAAGGTGATGACGTCAACCTCTGCAGGCCTTGCCACCATTTCTGGATAGTCAGTGACTAGACGAAACAGGACATTATGTGCCAGCCTGCTGTCCTCGGGTGACAGGAACATTTGTCCTGCTTGGCTGGGTTCTGGATTACAGGCCTTTCTTTTGACGTGAACAGTCTCTGCACCTTCCTGCTGCGTGGATTGCGACCAGATATTTCAGTTTGACCCACAGCTGGTTCAGATGTTCAGTGTTCGTTGGATCTCTGATAATAATGAGTGTGTCCGTGGTTCTTCCGACAATGGCTGGGTACTCCTCTATAATGCGAAAGAAGAGCGTATTTGTGAGTTCATCTACTATTGCCTGTGGTGGAAGCATTTGTGTCTTTATCACTGTATTCAGGCAACACAGCGAAGGCTTCCGCGATGACAGTAAGCAGTTGCCGGATTACTTTCTTGTAGGCAGGATCTTGAATAAAGTCTGTGACACTGGTGACTCTCCCTACAAGTGATGGATATGATATTACTACTAACTGGAAATAGGTGAGAACATCCCTCGTGAGATTTCTGCTGGGCGTCACCATACGTGCTGCAAAACGACGTCTTGATTTTTGATGATTCAGGGTACTGTGTTAATCTCCTTTGGGCAAAAGTCCTTGATCACAGTCTATTTGGGGTTTTGTTGGTCAACAATGCTTAAGTGTGGCTTGGTTTAAAGGTTTGTGTCAACAAACGTGTTGTGGCTCTAGATGTGCAATTGTCTTCTTCACCCAACAACTGAGATGCATAGAGTGCCCGTTATGTCCTTATCCCCTTTTGCTTAGAGGAAATGTCCAATGTAAGCCACAACTTGCAACTGTGTACTTTGTTTTACCTTTTCTGCTCATGTGTCTTTCTGCCTCGTCATGGATCTCGTTTGCACGTGCTGAGGTTCTTCCCCGTTGTCTGCAGTTTCTTCGCAGTGGGGTGCAGCTAGAGGGATCTCACCGATATAAGGTTTAATGTCATTTAGGAAGATCCAAGCTCTCCTGCCTTGCAGCTTCACGGCTGAGGGAGTGCAGTCCTCTACGATAAACGGGCCGTTGAATCTTGGCTCGTCCCACCTTTTGCTTGTGTGATTTCTCACCAGTACTGCATCACCAGGGAAGATGAGTGGCACGCGTAGACCTTGAGCTGTGTCTGTTTCAGCACCTCCCTCTGGGTCTGGTGTTGTGCTGCACCCTTTTCGTTGTCGCTGTGGTTGGTCTGAAATGACAGCCAGGCTCGATGTCATGCAGTTTAGATATTCCGACAACTTGGTTCCCAGGACCTCTCGGGTGGACTGGGTATCACATCTAGCTCGAGAGGTAAGGGGGTCCTCATGCTCCTTCCCGTGACTATCTCGTGCAGCGTAAGATGATGGTCGGAGCCTGGTTGGTTCCGAAGAGCATACAATGCAAGTGGTAGACAGTGCAGCAATCCCTTCTCTAGAGTAAGCTTCAACTTGGCTATCCTTTCCTTTAACAAGCCGTTGAGCCTCTCACATACACCATTTCCCTCTGGATGATACGCCAACGAGAACTTGTGCTTTATACCAAGCAACAAACTAATCTGTTCAAAAATTGCATTTATATACAGCCCCATTATCTGACCTCATCACCTCACACACACCCCATCTAGGGAACACTTCCCTCACCAGGAATTTGGCAGCACAGGTTGAGTCTGGGTGTGTACAGGGACCTGCTTCTATTCGTCTAGAGAATGGACACACCACTACAATTAAGTACCTGTACCCATTACATACTTGAATCATGTCGACATAATCGACGTGCAAGTGCTGAAATGGCCCATTTGGCAGATGGATGACTCCTCTCACTACTTTTAATGTGTGCCCAGCGGTGAACTGCAGGCAGATTACACAGTTCACCATAAAGAATGCAACTTGTTCTGCTAAATTCGGTATGAAAAAGTTTTCTGCGAGCTTTGCAGCTAGATTTTCTTTTGTAATATGGAAGGCTAATGTAATTGCTCCAATGCTATCTCTAGTAGTGCTACAAGCATTATTGGTTTACCAGTGCTGTCTTGCCTCCACAACCCATCATAGGGGTTTAAAGAACACCCTCTACGCTTCCACAGGTTCTTTTCTTCCTGTGGTGCCTCCCCTTGAAGCTCCATCAATTGAATTTGTCCCATATTACTATAGCCCTCTGGTGTGGCCCAAGCTATCATCATACATTCATGGGTGCATGCCACTTCTACTTCCATGATCGTTGCATTTTTGGATGCCATACGCTTGGATTCCGTGTCTGCTGTGTGATTTCCACGTGACACGAAATCTGTCCCGTGAGTATGGACGGTGCATTTCACGACCGCTATGCCCACTGGGAGCTGTAGTGCCTTGATCAGCCTGTCCAATAAGGCTGCGTGTTGCACTGGCGTGCCGTCCACTCGGAGGTAGCCCCTCCTTTTCCAGCGTGCTAAGCCTGCATGCACAGTTGACGTCACATAGGCGGAGTCACTGTACACCGTTACTTCCTGGTCTGCATGATTCTCTATGGCGAGTATCAACGCCAATAATTCTGCAGCCTGTGCTGAATAATGAGATGGTATTTCAAGTGTTTGAAATTCTCCGTTTGCTATGTGTTTTATTACGGCAACGCCTGTATATCTTTGTCAGTTTTCTTGGTCAATTCTTGAAGAACCGTCAATGAAAACAACCTCCCCTGCCGCCAGGGCATTTTCTTTTACCCTGGGGAGTTCATCATAGAATTCTTCATAGTTTGCACAGTCATGTATCAGCTCTCCTTCAGTGACTGACTCAGCTATGAACGTAGCTGGGTTTACTGTTTTACATCAAACGTTTTTGATCGATGTATTAGATACAATCACTGTCACAACCTTGTCCCCAGATTGTGGGACTCGTGCACCATGGCCCCCGCCACAGTACTTTAACAAGGCAAGAAAGGCCCACTTCAGCCTGTTGCGGGTGCCTTGGACGCAATCCTGGCGCCGCTGGCATCAGACTCACTTGGCAAGCATGAGTTCCAATGGACAATGGGTGAACACGGCTGCCCCCACCAGGATCATCAAGGAACTGCAAAAAGCAGCCTAGCATCAGGGCGGGGTCTGCCCCAAAGGCACCTGGGATACCTGCTGGGTATTTAAACCACGGCAAACCTGAGGGACGCGCTTCGCGTTATTCTACTCTTGCAGCGTGACGCTCACCAGGTCCTGCTCTGCATCCTGGCCTGCACGGGCGAGAGACTTCAACACACCGCCATCCTTACCTATTCAGCTCCATCTCCTCCATCCAGTCGGGCCTTCAGGGACTTCTCCATCGTCCTCCTGCTACATTCCTAGGAAAATAGAGGCAAGAATCAGAAGCTACTTACCCGGCTCTCTTGGAAGGCCTCCGCCACGCTGAACATCATCCTCAGCATTTGGTCCCATCTATCGCTGCTTCCAGGAATCCTCCTCAACCTGTAAAGAACAACAGCACAGGTCAGACCACTTGCAAGGATGCTTTGAGCGCTGCATCTAGTGCATCCTTACCTTCTCGAACTCTGCCGTCAGCCTCGGCTCTCTCCATCAGCCTCTGCAAGACAAGAGAAGAAGGTTTAGAGCATTCATCAATACAGACATTATTCTTAAATCTCTAAAAGACTTACCTGAAAAGTGGAGTCGCAGCCGGTCTGGACTCCGGGCTGTCGCCAGTGAAGTAACTCGGCGGACAAAGCCAACAACGTCGCACCCCTGCCCAGCGCGGCAGAATGAAGAGCGCAGCATTCCAAAAATCAAGGTGAGAGAAGTCCCAAGGGGAAAGAACGCAAGGGCAACACCGGGAGGTGGGTCTCTCGAGGGAAGGAGAAGTCGCTAAAATCCATCTCCTGTTTCCTAGAACTGATTCCTGATAGAACGAACCCCGTGGAAGGTGTAGTGTACCCAGGAGCGTCCAGACCAGTCGAGAGGCACCCCTGTGGATGCAAGGTGAGCGTTACAGAACGCAAAGCCGTACTTAATAATCCACCCGGACGCCCGGTATGGAAACCTCAGAAATTGATCAGTTGGCCCAATTGTTGGGTTAGTTGCACGCAGAGGTTCACTCATTGCGACAGGAAACTAACGCCTTGCAGAGAGAGCTAATTGTGACCGAAGAAAGAAAGGATGACCTTAGCAGGCAACTTCTTCAGTCACAAGCCAGGCAAGCCCCGTCGCCAGGGATCGCCCCTTCCACGCCAACTTCATCGAAAAGCTCTTCGCCTGACGCCACCACGGACAGGCTCTAGATAATTAACTTTTGTCCCTTCGTCAAGGGAACCAGGACTTGCTGGCATACACCGCCACTTTCAATAGATTGGTGGTAGAGGCGGATTGGCCTGAGGACAAACGAACCACCCTGTTCTACCGGGGCCTATGAGGGGAGCTGAAGGACGTTTTGGTGGATTCACCTCGTAACTGTGCCGAGTTCAGTAGCCTAGTGTTACAACTTGATCAGCGACTGCAAGATCGAAAAAGTCGATCGTGGTAAGCTGGATGCCCGCCCAGTATTTGTGCGACACAAAGACGAAGCTCCT
This sequence comes from Ambystoma mexicanum, assembly GCF_040938575.1. Lineage (NCBI taxonomy): Eukaryota > Metazoa > Chordata > Amphibia > Caudata > Ambystomatidae > Ambystoma > Ambystoma mexicanum. The sequence continues at coordinate 655,477,602 of NC_090926.1, forward strand.
CGAGGGCTCGAAGGTGCCACTGAACCCATGCAAATAGGAGGAGTCAGACCTCCCTTAACCAAAGCCGAACGGAAAAAAAGGAGGGAACTGCAGTTGTGCTTGTACTGTGGAAAGTCCGACCACTTCCTTAAAGAGTGTCCCGTCAAGCTGTCCAGAAGGAGCGTTGGAGCTACAGACAAAGAGAACCCGGGTGAGGAGTCGGAAAACTGCCAAGCTTGGCTATTGTAGGGGTCCAATTGTGAGCGAGGAGATTCAACTACAGACCTCACATTTTGCTCTACCTGTGATCTTAATCACCCACCAGCAACCATCGGACATGCATTCCACAGAAGCTTATATCGATAGTGGAGCAGTGGGGAACTATATAGATCAGGACGTTGCAGCAAAGATGGGGCTACCTCTCTGCTCTAAGCCAACCACCGAGACGTCCCTACTGTTGATGGCACCGAGATCGCCTCGGGCCTTGTGTTCGAATGCACCACAGAACTCACCCTCTTGTGTGAGGATGGACATCGCAAAATCATCACCTTCGACCTGATCAAAGCACCGCAGTTTCGGCTAATCCTGGTTATGCCATGGCTAGCCGCACATAACCCACGAATCAAGTAGCATGCTTGTGAATTGGTTTTTGCCCATGGTTGCACTCACACTTGCTACCTAAAAGGTTGGAAAGGGAAGCATGCCAGTCCTCCTGTGCGTGAAGGTGCAGTGAGCATCCTGGGAGTGGTCGCTACGCTGCCAGAGCACTATCAAGACTTTCAAAATGTTTTTCAAAAAGAGCAAGAAAATATCCCACAGATCCTACGATTGCCAGATCGATCTGTTACCTGGTGCCCGGATTCCGTATGGGGACATATCTGTGCGCTCACAGAACCTGAAAACCAACACCTGAAGACATATCTGAAACAATACCTAGCTAACGGTTTCATCCGCCCGTCCAAGACGTCGGCCGCGGCTCTGTTATTCTTCGTACCGAGGAAAGAAGGAGACTTAAGAACGTGCATCGACTACCATGCTCTGAACCAAATCACTGTAAAAAAACGTTATCCTTTGCCGCTGACACCAGAATTACTAGACCAGGTTGAAGAAGCCCAGATTTATACCAAATTGGCTCTTAGAGGGGCCTATCATCTTGTGCGCAATTAAAGAAGGGGACGAGTGGAAAACAGCATTCTGCACCGTCTGCATTGTTCTTCAGTGGTGCTGCAGATCAGAATGTCATCCACGTACTGCGAAACAACACTGTCTACTGTAATATTGCATAGGTCCATTTCAAGACTCTGTTGAAAATGGATGGGGACTCACGGTACCCCTGCGGCAACCTCGTACTTTTTAGGCGCATTAGTCTGAATGTGAAGGACGTCAGATCTTGTGAGTCACGGTGCAGTGGGATTGAGAAAAAAGCATTTTTCAAATCAATCACTGTGAAATATTTTGCCTCAGTGGGTATGTTGCATAGGATTGTAGATGGATTAGGGACTAGAGGGAACTCGGCTTCAACAATATTGTTTAATGCTCTTAAATCTTGGATTAAACACAAAGACCCTCCCTTTGACTTCTTGACGGGATAAATCACCGTATTACAGGGTGATTCTGACGTCACTAGGATGCCCTGTTCCATCATAGCGGAAATTGTCTTTGCGATGACTTCATCCGCTTCTCTGGACATGGGATATTGTCGCACTCTTGGTAAAATTGCTCCTGGTTTCAATTTCATTTTCACTTCTCCTGCCCCTTTCAGGAGGCCTACGTCATAGGGTCCTGTAGTCCATACTGAAACAGGCACCTGGGCCATATCGTCGTCAAAGTATGCTGGGCGGATCAGTGCCAACATCATTCTCTGAGGCACTTTTCGTTTTATCATTTTGACCCAGAATATGACACTTACTTCCACCCTGGTCTCTTCTAAGTCAGGGTATTCTTCGAACAGATCATCATCGGTGACGTCAGTCACTCGATACCCTTCTTCAATGGCGATAATCGCGCACCATTGTCTGCCTTCGTCGTCGAACCCTTCGACCATTACTACCTTCCCTCGTATTGCTGCAATATGTATCGATAAGGGAAATACTTGTCCCTCTTCTTCATGCATAGGTATTCTTGTTCTGAATAGAAACTCATCAGGGGTTCTCATAGTTCTATCTGCGAGGCCAGGCAATCCCGCAATAAGCACACGCACGCCATATGCAAAGACTTCTGGTTCTAATGGTATAGCTCTCATGGCTATGCATCTGGAGTATGCTCTGATCATGTCACACACGTTAGAATAATGCATTCCTGGAATGAAGCATACTATGTCCTCCTCTGTGAATGATATAGTCATATTCAACTTTGTCATTAAATCTCGACCAAAAATGTTTACTGGGGTCTGGCGTGAATATAGCAAGGGTACATTCATTTCACAATCCCCCACAGAGACTGGGAGATTGTCCGTAAAGGGAACTCTGCTGTGAGCTCCTGTAAAACTTTGAGAATCTATGGCCTGGCCGGACAAGGAAAACTTGCCTTCTCGTATGCACGAGCGTGTAGCACCTGTGTCAACTAAGAAGGAATATTCTTTCCCCCTTATGACGACATTTACCCTATGTTCCCTGTTAGGGTCTGTTGTCACTGATAGTATAGAACACATTAGGGTTCCCAGTGAGCTGTCCTATTTCATGTATAAGTTCGGTCCACTGTATACTTGTGGATTTCCTCCATTTCCAGGGTCGACTCCCCCTCCGGAGTTTGTTCCCTGTGATATTTGTGGCGGTGCCTGTTGGGATTGCCCCTGTGGCAAGTTCCCCATGTTCGAGGGTTGAACCCCTTGCTGTGCACCTTGCTGCACGCCCGGTGCTTGCTGTTGCACTGTGTGATTCTGTGCACCACCCTTTTGCGGGAAGGCAGGCTGGTTCACCATGCTTGTTCCCATTCCTTGTCCATTTTCCCACACACCATGGCTTCTGCACGCGGGTGCCACATGTCCTGTTATTCCACACAGCCAACACACTGGCGGTGGTCGGGCCATCTGTCCATTTGGCATATCTGGACTGCCCATCTGTATGTTTTGAAGCCCTCCTTGATTATTCTGCAAACCTCCCGGATTACATTGAAACCCTCCCTGATTATTCCGCCATCCTCTTCCTCTGAATCCCCTTCCCCTTGGGTAAAATCCTGCGTTACCCTGGTTGTTCTGCGGCAAGTTAGTCGCCTGTTGTACGCTTGATTCAGCTGGGCTGGTCAGCATAGCTCCTTCGAGAGCATACTTTGATAACTTCTTTTGCACCAGCTTCGCTTCCTCACCCTTACGAGTTGCCTCTTTTTTTAAAAATTCTTTTCTTGCAACAATCTACAGTAGTGTGCAATGGTCAACTGTATTTTGGCCCATGGTTTAGCTTCTACTCCTACCAATTTATTGAGCTGTTACTGCACTGGTTCAGGCAACCCTTGGCACAATATATGATACAATACAGGTATAGATTTCGACCAAGATTCGTGCGTTTCGAGCACCCACACGTCTTGAAAATTCTGGATATAAATCAACAGATCCTCTGACTCTTTCCTTTTTCAAGTCATTATAGCTCCCATATCAGAAGTGTCTGGGTAGAGCACTCGTAGTGCTTTCCACACTGCTGCTCTACAATTATTGAATGGTGCTCCGTCCTGGGTAGTGTTAATTATGGTTACCCCAGGGTACCCAGCCCGATTCTACACATCATCTGCTCTATCACCAAGTATGGCAATCAGGAGACCCTTAATGTCCCCTATAGCTAACGTGACACCCCCTGTCATTTTTTCTAATTTGTGTATCCACTTCCCGGCTCCCGATGTCAGCATTGGAAGCTTGTTGTTCAGGTTCTCTCGATCCATGTGTGGCCATGGAATATATTGTGGACTTGCGCCCTCCTTTTCTAGCAGCGGGAATTGAAATGCGCAGTCTTCCTTTTCCTTCCCCATAGCTCTCCTGTCTATCGCTGGGGTAGCACTCCTGCATCGCTGTATACTTGGCAATGTCCTCAATCAGTCTACATAGGCAGGTGTTGGCACCCCATTCTTGGACCACGGGGTGTTCCCTCATGTCGGCCAGGCTGTGTGGCGGACTCCAATGTCCTAGGTGTAGACTCACTGGCGTCTGACCACCATAACCCTTGGTCCCTTGGGAGCCGCTTCTCACGCCATCTCCCTTATTCGTGTGTCTCGTCCTCCGTCTCCTCACCGGAGTCGGACGCTGATTGTTCCCAGTTCACGCAACTCCTTGCATCTACTTCATTCTTACTAATTTCTAGCCTGTCCAGGGACAGTCCCCTGCTCTCACTACTTCGAAAGACATCCTTGGTGTCATATAGTTGAGTGCTTTCCAAGCGCTCGTCTTCCCTTCCCCCTTGAGATATTTGTTCTAACCCCATCTCATCATATATCTTATCGATCGTTTCGCCGATGCTTCTGGTGTCGAAGTCATCTTTGATATTAACCCCATCCGTGCCTGACACTGACTCGTTGGCAGGGAAGAATTCTTCAATGTCTTCCCATTCTACAACAGGACCGGGTTTCTTAAATTCCCGCTCCAGATATTCGAGATTGCGTGCTCTCTGTCTACGTTTGCGTTCTATATCATCATCGACTTCCTTGCGCTTCCTCGCTTCTTCTCTATTCTTATCTTCTTCCCTTATTCTTTCATTTCTCCATTCCTTTACCCTTCTAACTTCCTCATCTTCCCATCTCTTTACTCTCTTTTCACGTAATCTTTGGTCTTCTTCCAACATTAGCATGTTCTGCCTGTACTGTTCATATGCTGCGTATTGTGTGCGACTGAGCTGTATTCCTTGCTCCTCACAATAAAGTTGTTCTCGTCTCAGCCTATCCTTCCTTTTTACCTTTTCGTCCCTCATTACCTTCTCCTTTTCTCTCTCCCTTCTTTGCGTCTCATCAGACTTCTCTCTCTGTCTCACATCATCACTTCCTTTACCATCGAGTTTCAATAATATCTGTCCTCCCATCCATTTGTCTTTTGCGAATGCTATCTCATCAGTTCTGCCTTTGCTTCCTTTCCATTTCTTTCCCTCTCTCTCCTTAACGAGAGGTGCACAACTCTGTGACTTGTCTTTCCTCTCCTGATCGCCTCTCTCCCTGTCCCTCGTCACTGCGGAGGTAAAATTAATTTTCTGCTCCATCTCCTTTGTGCATACATTTAGTATCCAGTCTGCAGGAGGCTCTTCCTCCTTTGGCTGTTCGACATTTTCCACAGTTCTAGAACAGCAAGACGTTTCTCTAGTTTCTTGCCTTGTATGTGGCATGTAGATAAGTCGTCATATGTTGTAAGATGGCTTTAGCTAAAGACCCGTTCTGTGGCCACGGCATAAACATTTTGTGGGCGGTACCCTTAACCCACTCCACACTATACTTCTTACGCTTGGGTGCGTGTTTGGGCAATTGCTTGCACAAATGGGCAAGTGGGGTAACCTCCTCCATTCTAAACTTTCGTTACCAACAATATTTTATGCCCTTTTTTTTCTTTATTTTTTTCACACGTACAACAGTATGAGCGAGCACCAAATACACAAGCTCCAATCCAATCTTTTCCGCCAAAATTCTATATCATCAATTTACTCAAGAACATCAATCCATTGGCGATTCCCTCTTAGTTATGGAATCGCGTAAAGCCCAAACTTCATTTCAAACAATCAATGATACAGTTCTTTACATTTGACATATAACAGGACACACATGACAGACATTTGACAGACCAGACGGACACCAGCAGGACACACATATACCTGCATCTTAATCAATACCCGACATGGGGTTTAAACAAACCCCTTTAGTGCCGTCATTAATCGTCACCGTAGTATAATCGTCCCCCATTATGTGGGCTCTGAGTTCACGTTTCTTCTGACCGCTGTATTAAAGCGCAGGAACAAGGCGAATCCTCTTTAGTTTTTTCTCTCGGGTGCCCTCCCAGTATCCTCTACTTTTTCCTCTCGGGTGACCTCCCGGTATCCTCTACTTTTTCCTCTCGGGTGTCCTCCCTGGAACCTTTAATTTTTATCTCTGGTGTCTATCCCGATAACCACTTTTTATCTTGGGTGTCTTTCCAGGTAACCACTTTTTATCAATTTATACTCAAGTCATTATCCCCTTATATATATACAGTCTTCTCTACTTCTGACTATTTTTATTTTTCTTCTCCACCCTCCGTTGCCTTTCCCTTACTTGTTCTAATGCCTATAAGACATTTGCCAAAGTAATGAGTTTATTATTTCACTCACCGCTCGCATCTTTTCCTCTCTGGAACTTCGTGATCACTGCTCCTCCTTTTTCCGCTTCTTGCAGTCTTTTTGTCCGATACGCTGCCCTTGTGAATAAGAAGGGTTATGCTTTGAAAGGCAGGTTCCTTCAGACCTACTGCAGATTTGATCATTGTCCACGGGAAGCTTCTCAGTCTACTCAGCCGAATGGCGAAGGACTCGTGATATTGCCAAAGGCCTAGAGTTACTTCGTGCCGTCGGTCTATGGGTGTCTTAGAATTAATTCATCAACAGTTGATGGTCGAACCATCCTCAAGCTACCAAGTGTACACGAGGGCGGAGCATCCTCTGACGGGCCCAGAGGTCAGAGCTCACCCTCTAGTACCTGTAAGACAAAATAGCTGCACCTTGAGGAGGTTAGGGTGCATGATTCACTTACTCTGAATCACTTCAATAAGGACAACTCAATAGTTTGGCAACGGGAAGTCCGTTTAGTGACAAGTACAAAAAACGGGGAAACAAATGGTAATCAACTGAGCTGCGATCGCCTGTCTCACTTCAACTTCCAAATTTTTAAATCAGACAGCAACCTTAATGGGCAAATCTCGTCATCATTTGACGTGCAAAACTCATGTGTTTGTCATGCAATTCTATTGGTCGGAAAGGTAACTTTAGTATATGTGCTATATCTGTATATGGAAACGGAGCATGCGGATTGGATAACTCTTATCGGGTGGGCATCTACGCCCATCCCACCACATCACTCGTGATAGATGTCACTACAACTATGACATCTTATTGGTTCTACAAGCTATAAGACCCTAGCTTATTTGGTTCATTGTGATTGGGTGGGTTACACCCCTAGGCATAAATCTCCACTTTAATTAGCAGCATGCAGAATGGACACCCAGATGCGGAGTGCCCCAAGATTCACCCTGCCTCCCTTCCATCAATCAGTACCTTTAGGGCTATGTGTCAATTAGTTGGCTAAGGATGGCCTTGAAACTGTAGCTTCTTATCAGGAAAAGTTATGGCAACCTGGGTTCTGGTTGACATCAGACGTTGGTACCTCTTTGCCCTTGGCTGGTCACGTGTCTGTTCACCGTGAATCTGCTTCATTTTCCCTCTTTTCATGTATTTAATTCTTCCTTAGCATCACCGCCTGCCTGGGGCCTCCTTATCTTGACCTTCACTGGCTGGCTGGCATGCTCTGAAGTTTCGATTCTCTGAGGCTGCAGCTCTCCTCCTTTCCTTAGGTTGACCTCAAATTCCCAGGCATGAGCTACTTCTTACTGAGTTTCGATTCCGCGCTTTCCTTTGGCTTTGGCTGGAATATGAATCTTGGCCTTGTTAGTCCTTTGCAATATGGGCTTAATTCTGCTTCACAAAATGGAGTTGCACTTGAATAGTGTGCTTTTATTGAGGTAGATATATATAGTTGTTATATTCTTCTACTAAGCATTGCAAGAAGTTCCGTTTACTTAGCTTCTTGCGTTTCAAGCCTATTTACAAGCATTAGCTGGTTGAAGACTTCCATCTCGTTTCGCAGCTACATTTCCTTACGTTTCCTTATGTATCAACATCGTTTCTTCTTACACGTCCATTACATCTTTATTCTTTGTATTAAGCCCTTGTATGTCATGTCTGGCCTCTTATGTCGTCACCATTCACCTTCCATTAAGGCTCTGTGGGTCTCTTCGGGGACAGTCAGTAAGTAGTCTTCATTTCGTGTCAGCTGCTGGTACGGTTGTCTGAGAGGGTACCGTGCAGCCCATGGCTGTCTGGTTATAGGCATTTCAGCCGGTAGTGCTTTTCTGATGGGTATTGGACAGAGCCCCACCGTGGCTCTCTGTTGGTTCATTTGCTCCTTTTACGTCACATATCTTGGCGAGTATGCTTCTGGCATCTCGACATGGGTGGCTGGAGTGCAGGCCATATTTGGGACCTCCTCTACACCACCATAGTCATATTTACAAGGCGCATTTACTCCTTCATTCACCCCAAGTATTACCACCCCAACTCTCTGCCTGTAGAGCCATTTTCCCCGCAGTAGTTACATGTTTTCCTGACATTCGGCTTTCAGACCCACACTTTTTACTTGTAACGTTCTGTGTTTTGCTGTGCGTGCTGGTATGTTATTCTTCTTCTTGGTTAACCGCTGCCACTTTTATTCTTTAAGAAGTTGTATTTCTAGTAACATTTTTGTATAACTTTTGACTGTTTGCATGCCACCTTTATTTGTGTTTTTTTAAGATGTATAATTTGTACAAAACCTCATGAACACTTAGATTGGGTGTGCAATATATATGTTAAACATTAAAAAAAATGTATGTGCTTAACTTAAAGCACATGCATATTTATCCACAGCCTTTTATGAGCAGCCTGATCTCTTTTGTCTTCTCTCCAATCAAAACAAGCATTGGCAAAGCCAATTGTTTTGGCGTGTGTGTATACATGGGATAGGCATTTGCCAGGCGTTGCAATAATGGTACGACATGGCCATAAAATGACATCAGCTGCCAAATGGTGAAATAACCTGGGCATATGTGTGATAGAACTGTCTGGCAAATTCTGCAACTAAAATCTATGCACAAGCCACAAGTGCCGGCTTTGTCAGTGCTTGTTTTGAAGAGGACCTCAGTTCAATGGACAGATATAAACCATATGGCTGAAGGCACACTTAGTCAATACATTTCCTATACGTTTGTAATATGTTTACAGATGCAATTAAGCCATTAACCTTTCAGTGAACTACTTCGAAATAACAGTGGTACGTCAAAAATATTAATGTCTCTACTTGATAGAGCTAGCCTAAAGAGCTCCCAGGAAGGTGGGTGTTGGGCAGGGGGGAGCAGGTAGTGGGCGGAAATGTCCTAAGTATTAGTATGGCCCTGGACAGCCAATGGGTGATTAAATGACCAAACAATCCTCACAAGCTCTGAGTCACATCATCTCCCTCCCAGCTGTATTCCAATACAATAGTTTCAACTTATGCCAAAACTAAAAGGGGCTTGGCACTCCCAAATATCCAGTGTGTTTTGATCACCACCAGGCTGTGTGCGTATTCCCATGAGCAGGTGGAAGAATCTGCTTTTTAGATTAATTTTCATGGAGAACTTTTCCTACGAAGGAATTAAATGGATGATTCACGAAGTAAAGTATTTTAGGACCGGAAATTAAAGCTGCTCTACAGACGCTTGAAAAGGTATCTTAGATATCCTGAGCTGTCGAGCAAATGTGAACCGCCAATGATACCCTGTGATCATCTGTCAAGATAATCAGAATGAACACCTGGCGCGCAAGTGTTGGTGTCATATGTAGGTGAGAAAATTGGAGAAGTTATTAGGACGATAACAGTCTTGGTTTATCGGAACATGCATGCATGGAAATAAAGCATAATCCATTTTAATCTTCTTCTTAACATTCCTAGCAGCTGTGGGGCATCGAGTTCAGCAGAAGTGATTTTCTAGGTAATGAACGGAATTACAGCAGAAAGCGGCTCATCTGGAGCGCGTGGGGTGTCCTCGAGGCATTCGCAGCCGTCAGGACGTGCACTGGGCAAGATTAGCACGCAAGACTTTCGCAGCACGTGATGGTGTGAGCATCTAGCCTAGATAATGACCAGACACAGCTTTCTGCAGTCCAAGTAAAATAGTTCGGAAAACAGCATTCACCATCGTTATGGCATTAGTATAAATCAATCTATTTTGCGTAAAATCTTAGTTGTTGATTTTTTTTAACATCGGAAGGAGGAAAAGCAAAATTCTCCCTCATTCGTTCCTATCCTATAAACAATAGGTTCTGCACAGATAACGGTAACATCGCTCTTTCTAGACTGTTTGCAGAGGGCTATTATAAACACGTTGTCCGTCTTCCTCACCCTAGTTCTAAATGTATTGAGGGTGAGCAGCAACCAGACACAGGCACCTCCTTGCCTCATAAAGACACATAGACATGTTTTGATATGCTCCTCCTCATTTCAGAGGAAGAGCGTACTTACCTAGGCTGATCAGACGTCCCGGTTTTGCCGGGACTGTATGGGTATTTGCGCCTCCGTCCCAGGGTCCCGAAACATTTTTAAGTTTAAAAACCCTGTGCCTGGATTTGGGGATCGGGTGGATACCATCACGGTTTTTGGCCCGGTGTCATGATTTTCCCCTAGGTTTGGCAAAAATAATGGGATGGAATCTAACCGATCCGCAAATCCCAGACAGGTTTTTAAAACTTAAAATAGTCCCGGGACCCCAGGCGCTCTCCTCACTCGACAAACATGACATGGGGCAGGCGACCCACATAAAAGTAGCACTAGTTTCACAGCTGAAACTGTAGTCATACTTCTGTCAGTGGCCTGTACCGGTTTTTTATTTTCGCGATCTGGCCACCCTATGACTTACTGTCACCCAATTCGGAGGCGTCAATTCCGTGGTTTGAACAAACGCAGAAATGCATGCTGATGCATTATCCACATGCATGTGGAGCATCTGCCTGACACCATGAAACATTAGAGTTTGCCAGCAATGGCACAAAAAAAGGATCTGGAAATATTTCCAGCAGATTCTTCTCGTTCATCCAAAACAGGTTGAGTGCTTCTACCACACTGGAAGGAACCTGGAACATCTCCCATTCTTAGACATGGCCGAAAGTGGACCCAATTCAGAGCTTTATCAAAGAATTTCCGAATGCCTTAAAATGTAATGTCCATGCTGCTATGAACCTCAGTAGCCGTTGAGATGCATCTTGTAAATATACAGTTGATAGGATCAAAAGTGGCCTGCCCCCGCTCTCCACAAACCCCATCACCACACCCCCTCCCACGCGCAATCCAAACCCCAAACAAACACACCTGGTATTAAGGGAATGTTCAGTGCAGTGTTCAGTGCAGTGCACTGAAATGCAAGCTTCAACTTCTTTCTACACATTTATTTTAAAACAAAACCATTGCAGAACAGTTTATTTTTAAAATAAAAGTATAGGAACAGTGAAACTTAAAAATAAAAAGTATAGGAGCACCGCTCCAGACTGCTGTCTCCCACTTCGACCTCTGGATTAAGGGCAATCAACATTGGACATTTTTAAGTGCAGCTAGGAGGTACAGCCAGCTCTGCATGAGATATGACTATGATGGGTGAAGTGCTTGAGTGGAAGCAGTGGAAGTGAGGAACAGAGGCAGGTTAGAAGAAAAATGTTAGCTAGCAGGCAGATTAGAAGCAGGTAAAGAGGGTAGCTCAGAGGTAAGGATGTAGGCAGTTAGTTTGGTTTTGAACAAATCCGTGTGGACGGTTTTTTGGATGTCCGTGGGAATAGAATTCCATGCAAGTGTAGCAAGAAGAAAGAAAGAGCAGAAGTGAGAGGAAGCACAGGGAGGGCAAGGAGCCAGAGGGATAGTCACGGATTCAGATTAGAGATTACGAGAAGACTTGCAGATTTGGATAGAGGAGGATAGATACAGTGGTGCCTTACCCTGGATAGACTTGTGAAACAGGAGAAGAACTTTAAATTTGGCCCTGTTTCACATTCATCAGACATCCAACCTGCTGACGGTATGAGGAAGCAGGTGTGAAGTGAGGGAGTTCAAAGAGAGTCCTGGTATCGAAGTTAATGTTTTTGTCGAGATGACAGAAGGCATAGTTGGGGAGATCAAAGAAGATGCTGGCACAGTATTAAAGTCTATAGAAGAAAAGAGTCATTAAGAGATGGCTGGTGCTGTCGAAAGGAAGGAGGTGCTTGATTGTCCTAATATTTATAAGGCTGACGTGAGCTGCTGTTCTAGTTTTGGAGATGAAAGTAGAGAAGGTGTGCAAAGGGTCATAGATGATGCCAAGGTTTCTATCTGAAGAAGAGTAGGGGAAAGCATCAGGTGGGAAGTGGGGAAGCAGAGAAAGAGATGCAAGATAGCTGTTGGCAGGGTGGAAGAGCACCTCTGTTTTGATAGAGTTTAGCATTAGAGAGTGCAAAGCCATCCAATATTTAATGGCAGAGAGACAGTTGGACATTTTGATAGAGAGATCAGAGGAGAGTTCAGGAAAAGAAAATAAGAGTTGGTACAAGAACCCAAATGAGGAAATTAGTGCCCCAAGAGCAGATGTGTAGAGTGTAAAGAGGAGAAGATCCAAGACAGAGACTTGTGGAACACCAACAGTTAGAGGATGTTCCTACTTGCTGTCCAATCCTGATATTTAGCAAGATGGCATGTGTCTCTCTGCCACTGTTTTACCTCTTTCTGTAGTAATGAGGCAAACATTTTGTTACTCACATCTAGTCAGGTATATGTCTTTAAATTCTTGGATCGGTTTGATCCCCTTTTTTGAAAACAGACACTATATTTGCAGTGTTCCACAATTTAGGAATTATATGTTTGTAAAGAGAGGTAAGAATCAACACCCACTGTTTGTCTACGTTTGTCAAAATGATGTTTGTTAGCCTTATTTATCAAAAATGTAACCTACTCACAATTAATATCAGGAGACCTGTCTACTGCTTCAGGTACAAGGCAATGGGAAATATTAGAGCAGGGGTTTGAATATACATTCCCAAAATATTGCATACAGGTTACCTCCATTACCAGATTAATTTGATAATAGGGTTGTCTTACTAACTCTTCATTATGTATAGACCAGATCTTAGTAATTTCTGTTTTCAAAAGGAGATTTAACGTAGCCTGACTATCCTTGGATATCCTCTTAGACTTACGTCTAATAATACAGTTCCTGAAACCTTGCTTTGCAGCTTGTAATTCCTGCTTTGAGGAAAATCTCTATAGACTAGCTGTCCTCAGCAGGCTGATGAGACAATGATGTTTTCCTTTTTTTGTCTTAGACTAAATGATCATTCACGTCAGACGGGCAAAGCAATTTCGGACCTTGAAGCTTCTGTTTAGGCATACAGACAATTAACATGAATTCATGGATAAAAGATTTTAAAAACTGGGGAGCAAATAAGTACCATTGATCCTCACAAGTGGTTATTGCAAGTGTCTCTTCAATCCCTCTGTTAAATCGCTCAAGGTATCTTGGGTGTATAAAGACACGATTGCCTACTGATGATGTCAGATTAGGAGTAGACACAACTAACCCCTCATTTGGTTTTATCTCCAAACTAAGACAAGCTTGCAATTAGTTGTGTTCACTTAAGGATGATTCCATAATTTCAAATGAGGAGCAATGGCTAAGGAATAGTGAAGACAATATATATATAACCAATATAGGAAGAGTGTAAACCACTATTCCACATTACTTTGAATGACCATTCCCAAGTATCAAAAAGACTTACCCATGTCCTACTATGTTCCCCCAAGGATCTCTTTCCCATAGTTGGCCATTGATTATGAAACATTGGTTCTTGTCCATATCTGGACAATAAGTGTTAAGATCAGCTGCTACTATATTGAGGTCCCAATAATCTTCCTTACACCATGTGGAAAAAATGTATGCTAAATTGTCCCGGGAGGAACTGTTGTCAATCTCAGCATCATTTCAAAACGCATTTACTAGAAATGTAATTTTGCAATGTGATCATTGCTTTAAGGTCAATTTCAATGATATTAAACCAGGGCATTGTTAAAGCTATAATGCTGCACTGGCTACCAACGCAATGTGTATTGCTGTGATCAAACCCTCTGAGGGTCTGGCTATCATTCCATGTATAGCAGGTTCAAACAAACTTCTAAAACTGTCCAATAATGGCATTTCTCAGAGCCATACCTCTTGTTGGGCATCAGTTTTATTGTTGTTACTGTGACCTCTAAAGTTCCATGATAATGCTCCAAAAGCTTGCTCACCAAAGACATTTCGATATTTCACGCAAATCCTGGCATTTTCAGGAGGAGAATGCAATGTTGAGGATAGCCAAGACCAATCTCTAAGAATACTTGAACATTTTTGCTCGACTCAACACCAAGGACATGCCTTGTCCCGAAATTATTGTCAAAACAAGATCTTAGAATTCTTCAAGGTAGGTAATTTTTCTGTAATTCTTTATATCAGGGTTGAATAGATTGTGTGGTTCTTGATGATGTCGTTGATGTTTCAACATAATTACCAGATGGGTGAACAAACAAATCATAACTCAATGACAAAATATTGCTAGCTTCTTCAATTTGCATTGATGATAATCTTCTTGATTTTAAATGAAAATTACAATATCTGTCCATAACTCTTCCGGAAATTCTATCAACTACAGGTCTTTCATGTTGATATTCCTGGGACAAGGTATTTCATGAAATATTGCCAAGACATTAATCCTACTGAAAGCTATGAAGGCATATTTTTATAGAATAGACTCCAAGTCCAAGCATAAGGGGCTCTCCTGCCATGAACTCAGAATTTTCAATTTCTGTGCCTGTTATGTCAGATAACTCAAGAATTCTTTTGAGGAGTTAATTAGAGCTTCCAATGGAGAATCAGCTACAGAAATGTTCAGGGGTTTGAGACCATAATTCGACTGCACCCTTATGAGAGGTTTCATCATCTTCATTGCTGTTTCCATTCTACTTTGGGGATACATTTTATTCAATAAATATGTAGTCCATCCTTCTCTTGAGCAGAAACTTGGGAGGCTTTTTCCCTTTATCCTTTCAGTGCGAGTTTCACAAGGTGTGGCGTTAGACTTGGGTGTAGCCTGTTCTTAGGCAACATTGTATGCACTACCCTTTGGGTGCACTACAATAACCTTGGCCTCCTGGCAATAGGGACCCAACCTTTGTTAGAGCTGTCTGAACTACACAGGTTGGTAGTGTGGCTGTGTAAAAGCAAAAGAGAAATATCGAGGCTAAGTACCACAAAAGGAAATACACCAATCACAGGCTTCCAAAGATTCTCAGATCTTTATTCAAATAACTGTACAGTTTACAAAGAAACAAAGTATCAGATAGCTATCTGGCCTTCAGTACATCACAACGAATACAAGCACTTTCGGTGTGAGAAGTGAGAGGTACTGGACGTCTACATATTCACATCTTTTATACAATTCTCAATCGCAATGTCCAGCCCCTCTGCAAGTTAATTATTCTCGGTCTAGGGTTCGTGCCGAGTTCACCTCTAGTAAGTCCAACTCTATGCCTGTGGATTACGTCTAGTTTATAAAACAACAAGTCACAATGGCAACAGTGTATCTTAGAATTTGACATTTAAGCCTTAGTATTTGTTTTATACAATGTAGTTCAACAAGTGCTCACATTTAGTATTTAAACAACATTGTATTCAATGTATGCCCATGGATCGGACTTGCTGGCGCGAGTAATCCTTTGATCTTCAGGTCAAACATAGGACATGGTCTTATTATACAACCCAAACATTTAGACTACAGGCAGTTTAGGCATTAACCTGTGTCAGGACAGCTAAGGTTACAAGCAGGAGAACACTGTCCACCATTTAAGAATACAGAGGGCCTCATTACGACTCAGGCGGTAAGGGTTTTACGACGGCGTAAACAGCGCCGACCCTTACCGCCTGAGTACGAGGTCCCTTAGCGCCATGGCGGATTTAACACCTGCTTTTAGCAGGTGTTAAAATCCATGGCGCTAAGGGACCATGGAGTTAATTACGCCACCGTAATTTACGGTGGCGTAATTAACGCCTTCCCCACTCCCATTATGCCCTATGGGGCAAAAATGGGAATGGGGAAGGGTAAATGGGGATTGGGGACTTACCGCCCCGCCAGCCTCGGAATGGGGCGGTAAGTCCGCCAACCACCATGGCGTAAACGTAGTTTACGCCATAGTGGTAAAGTCACGGCCCAGGCGGTAATTTACCGCCTGGGTCGTAATGAGGCCCAGAGTGACTTTGAGGTGGAAATCAAATGGCGGCTAAGTCAATCTAAGGTCTGAACCTTGCAATGCAGATTTCTTCACAGAGCGACTAGGCTTAGGCCAATATATACAATATAGGAGGCATAATATGATATCCTGTTTAACAAACCCTCCCTTTGGCCTAAGCCAAGCGCTAAACTACTTCTAGTCACTTTACGAGTAACTCCACATCTCAATGTCCATACATCCTGAATCACTATCGGAAATATCAATTGCCATGAGGTTGGATACTAAGATTTCTTTCAACACAAATTCATTGGAGATCTTCTCTAGGGCATATACTTTATGCCCTAATGCACCCATCGCTTGTGTACAATATTTTCCCAACATCGAACATATACTGGAAAGACATTGTATACAGCAGCAAAGAAACAACAGAATACCTAAAATACTCATCAAGACCGAAAGTAACTTCTATCCCCAAGATCGTAGGAGGTCCCAGAACCAAGCACTAAGATCCCAGTTTCCCTCGGGAACACGTACTTCTGAACTAAGGACGTGCAGATTTTGGATCGCACAAAAGATTGTTGGGGAGGAATCTGGCACGAAAACACTGCAAGCGGACCCCACTAATTTACATACCCCACCACGTTCAGCCAGAATGACATCTAATGCCATCTGGTTCTGAAGTGCCACTAACCTTATTGCTTTCTGTTCTAACGTCATATTATAGAGTATGTCAGTGGTTCGGGTGATGGTCCTCTCCAGTACTCTCGCTAGTCTCCTGATGTCTTCTGAGTTCAGTATTTGCCCCCAAAATGGCACAAAGGATTTAGCTACATTGGCCAGAACTTGTGCTGAAGTATCGCCATTCCCATCCCGTCGTGGACAAACCTTTGAAATTTCTACAGTGCTGGCAATGAATACCCCGGGTAACAGAATCCCTAGAGAACAAGTTCCCTGCCAATCCCTGGGTAACCATGGAAATGCTACATTACCACAAATAAAGCAAACAGGTTCGCCTACTTACAAAGGTCTGTTCTCACTAGTCAAATTTGCAACGTTGGTGCAACCTTTAAAATCACCCATTGACTGAGTGCCATTCCTCTGTATGCAGAAAGAAATTGAATCGGGGCTGTGGTTAACAGTATAAGAAGGTGGCGTGGCATCCCTATTGCCTATAGGAGCCATCTTAAAAGAGATCAAAGATTGGAAAGGACGGGACAGTCTGTCAGAAGGCCTAATAGAAGCAACATTTGGCTTGCTCCTATTCGCGAAGAGTGAGCATCCCAAGGGCGTCAGAACAAGTTTTTCAAAATCGTTCAAGTTCGTCCCATCAAAGTTCCCTGAGATGCTATCGTTTGATCGGCCAAAGAATAGTGCTCTAAGAGAAGCATAGCAATCAGTTCTCAAAGGTAAAGGATGAATGTAGCAACCCAGACCCTTATCCGCGTTTTGCGGTAAATGCGAACAAACCCAACAGTTAGACCTATTAAGAATGGTATGTGTAGCATTCATGATGAGTAATAGAGTGTTGTTGTGATAACTCTGTCTGTGCTGAGAGTCTCTCGTAGATAAAGTATGCAGATGTACAAAAGGAGTAGGAACAGTGGGTACATTTTCAGTGGGTAACACATTTTCGAGCGGATGTACTTATTTCAGATACCAAAATCCTAAGGCAATGACTATTGTAAAACTAATCAACATTATCACTAAGCAACAATACGTTTTCGGGGCCCACGCATTTGTATGTTCATTTCCGAAGCTGGTCACACAGTCTCTTTTCTTTTCCGTACGAGCGGGAGCGGTTGCAGGCATTGTTCTTCAAACGATTTACACCAATGTTTTTTTACTGGCGACCTCCAGGCCGAGTGTCTTCTTAGTCCTTTCACAAACCCTAAGCAACAGAATCCCCTTCTACACAAATGATCGGGCCAAAAAGGCAAGTCCTTGATGACTCTTCTTCTTCGAAGGCACAGCCGAACCGTGCAGTAGGTCTATTTCCTTGGACACAGATCGTACCTTGTGATCCCTGGTACTGAGTGATCTGTGAACAATGTGTCGTCATTTCCCGTTGGAAGAGACAAATCCAAAACAGGATCTGATGCAAGATCTGGAACACATTCTAAAGACGACACTGTTGGAGAGTGTGGCGGTGAAATGGCTCTTTCCCCAGCCCCACGGGCTCAGGGAGAGTCTCTGATGCACTCTTGATGCTGCTTACTGCTTCGTGATCGTTGGTTTCAGTACTGGTGAGGGGTTCTGTATCTTCTGTAGCGTGTGGTAGAGGGTGGGGAATCCTCTTGATATGTGACGCGTAGATCCAATTCTTCTTTCCTGCTACCCGCACCGCCGTCTGTGTGACCAGGAGGAACTGATGCGGGCCCCGCCAACGAGGTGCGAGGCAAGAGGATCGCTCAAATGCTTTCGTAAGGACCAAGTCACCCGGCCATATGATGTGGCCGGGGCCCTCGTATTTCACAGGTAAAGCCTCTCGCACCTGGTGATAAATCAAATCCAGATTTTTAGTTAACTGGCCACAATAGTGAGAAAGAAGTACATTTTCGACCTCGCGCAAAGAACGGGCCTGGGGACATTCCAAATGTTAGCTGGACTACCCATGACCACCTCAAAGGGAGAGAGCCCACTCTCAGTTTGAGGGGTCGTCCTCATGGACAATAATACAAGGCGTCCGGCCATTTTAGTGTGGTGCCGGTGCACATCTTAGCAAGCTTGTTCTTGATGATGCCATTGTGTCTTTCTACTAGTCCAGCACTCTGTGCATTTCTGGCCAAATTGAACCATTTATCGATCTGTAGTCCTGTGCATATCTGCAGTATCACAGCAGCGATAAAGTGTGGACCATTGTCCGACCAGATGACTCTTTGCAAGCCAAATCTTGGAAAATATTCCTTCAGCATGGTCTTTGCTGTAGTCATGGCTGTGGCATCTTTGACGGGAAAAGCATCAACCCATTTGCTAAAGGCACAGATGACAACTAATACGTACTTGAAATTATGACAATGCTCAATTTTGATAAAGTCAAAATGAATCACCTCAAAGGGGACAGAAGGTGGACCAAAACTACCCCTTGGAGTTGATGTGACCTTTCCCACATTGTGCTGCAAACAAATCATACATCCCTGAACATATCGTTCAGCTACTTTAGGGATTTTGTCATTTACCCACACATTTTGCAACATTTTGGTGACCTTATGAGCACAAATATGGGTGGGACCATGAGCCATAACAACCATCATCATAACATACACGTCAGGAAATAGCCATTTCCCTTCAACTTTGTCCACCCAACACCCATCATCATCCAATTTTCCCAAGCCCTCAGCCCATTTCATAGATTCTTCTAACGTGGCATCGGCTTGAATATTCTTTACGGAATCAATACCCTCGTCCAAAGTACAGGCATTTGTGGCTTCCCTTGAAGTATACATTTCTGAAGAGGGATCAGTGGCAGTCTGTTTGGCTATCTGGTCAGTGAAAGCATTCCCTTTTCCTACATTGTCTATGATTCTCTGATGCGCTGAGCATTTTACAATAGCTAGCTGAGTAGGGAGTGCAAGTGCTGAGAGTAACCGTACTATCGAGGAGCCATGTTGGATTTTAGTACCATGTGAAGTCAAGAAACCTCTTTCTGCCCAAAGTCTACCGAAGTTGTGAACCACCCCAAAGGCATACTGACTGTAAGTATATACATCTACTGTAAGCCCTTCAGAAAGTTCACAAGCTTGAATCAATGCTATAATCTCTGCGGCCTCCGTGGAGTTGTGTGTGATTCTTTGATGCACTGGCTGCACAGGTGTTAGGGAGAATTCTCAGAAGGGACCCCCATCTCTTTTGCTGGACTTTAGGACTTTTTAATTTCTAACCTGGAGAGAGTGAGCCCTTTTTCTTACCCTCTCATGTATGTTTTGTGATTTTGACCCTGTGTTTCTTTTTAACTTTGGAGTCTGACAAACTCCATGGGGATCATCTTTACATTGTGACACACAGCAGCTTCAGTGCAGTGGCACAGGGAAGTCTCTTAGATTTCCTAAAGTTTTAAATACGTTCTCTTGGTGAAACTACTGTTTCCAAGAGCAGTAAAGTGAAATTGACTTTACTTACATTTTGTAACTTTCTAGACCCAGCACACACTATCTTACCATAGGGTGCTGGAGGGGTTACTTAGTATCCCCTTTGTCTAGTTTCCCATGTAACATTTTTATGTTACCCTTTCTACAATTAATGGCTGGTGGCAGTGGTTTACTTTTTACTACCATTGTTTTCTTTTTACTGCGGGCTGTGTTTGCAGCTGCAGTAAAGCAACCAGGGGTGCCTATTTCGTCAAAATGGACCAGGTCTTCTTTTTTCACCATTTCTTGTTGGAAAGGTCCTTCTTGAGATTTACTCTGAGCACCAAACCAAGTTTGGTCCCTTTATTCATTTTGTCTATGGCGGGATTCACAAGTGAAGCCCTCCTCTGGCTCCAGTATGTCTGGAAGGGGCAGGAAGTGATGGAGGTGCCCGAAACTCCCTGTGCTTATTCCCCTTGGTTACAGGAATACACCAAAAGGTGATTGGCTGGCTCTCCGGTAAGGACAGCCACCCTGCTGTGTGATTGACAGCTAGGCTGCAATGAATGGGAGAAACCTGCATAAAAGGCAAGGCTTTTTGGCTTGGAAGGCAGAGTCGACCACTGGACGAAGAAATTCAAAAAAGAAGAACTTGGAAGAGACACCTGCTGCAACTCCTGGACAGTTGGTTTGCCCGGTGAAGCCCTGCTCCTGTGCTGAAGCTCCAAATTCACCTTGATTAGAGAGCCCTGCAAGGACAAATTCTCCCCTTGAGTTGGTGGGACCAATTAACTCCAAAGTGAGCCCGTCTGGACATCCTCTCGGAGGTGGCTGTATTTCCCGTGCTGCTTCTGCTGCTGGAATCGAAGTGCCAGGGAGAGGAACACCAGATTGTGTGCGTTGCTTTGAAGTCAGACCCGAGTACCTTGAAGATCCTCCGGACTTCCCTGAAGCAGGACTGACCAAGCCTGAGCCACCTCAACAGAGTGCTGGACCCCAGATGCAAGGAAAGTCTAGAGTGGTATCCGAGAAACACAGTGTTGCTATTTGCTGTCAGAAGTGAGGAGCTGAAATACTGAAGAACTGCTGAATTGAAGTTTGCCCATTGCTGCCGCTGACCTTTCCAATGCAGAGCAGGAGTCCCCAGACGTCCTCCCTCTTGTCCCAACGACAGAGGCTCAGGAAGAAAAGGATCTGCAGAGCTGTACAGGAACAGAAGCAATTTAGAGGACATTACGTTCCACAAGAAAATGCGCCCTTGGGTCCTGTAAGTATTAACCAGTGTGCTTATAGCAGACAAGAGGGTCATTGGAGTGCACAATGCCCGATCCTCCAGCAAAGGTCAAATAACACATTTGGGAATATGGGTAGACGACCCAGAGGCCGTCCAGGGTTAGGGGGTCCTGGTAGAGGTCAGTTTTCACAAGATTCACAGCAACCTTTTTCGCAGGACAATTTTTGACCATCCTTCTGCTGCTTACCTCTCTGAAGAACTTTCCTTTGACGACATTCTGTTTCGCTAGGATTTCCCAAAGCAGGGTTTGGAACCACCACCTATTCCCATTAATCAGAAAGGTCCCTACGTTGAAATGTTAGTGGGTAATAGGAAACATCTATTCTTGATAGATACAGGGGCACAGAAGTGTTCCATTGACCATTCGAGGGTTCCAAACATTCCACTGTCAGGGCAAACCAATGTTTCTGTAGGGTTTTTCTGGCACACCAGTCGTCTGTCCGGTTTCCTCGCCGGTACCTATTTCTTTGGGTCCATTTACAGACCACTGTCCATTCCTTTTGACCACAGAGTGTGGAGAGAATTTGTTGGTGTTCAATCTGTTGAATTAATTAAATGCAGTAATTCATTGTTCTTCTAACGGAGTGCATTTGACGATTTCACCACAGCAACTTTCTGTCTCTCAATTCTTGACCAGACCTTTGCTGCCGGAATTTAGAGATGTTCCGGAGTGTTTGTGAGCGATTGACGACAATGATGTCGGTGTTTTGCAAATTGAGCCCATTAAGATTATTCTGAAACATGGAGTAAAGTTGCCATGTATTCCCCAGTATAAGATCTCAGTCGATGGTGAGCAAGCTTTGAAAAGCATTGTCTCTGATTTTGTGCATCGAAGGGTGATTGAGCAAATTGCAGGTAGTTTGTGCAATGGTCCGATTTTGCCCGTATACAAAAAAGGTGATAATGCGATTCCCTTTCGTTTTTATTATTGATCTACGTGCCATCAATAAGGTCATTGCTCCATAATTTCCCATTGTGCCTGATGTGACACCAATATTGACTATGGTTCTGGCTTCAGCTACTCACTTTAGTGTTGTGGATCTAAAGAACACCTTCTTTAGTATCCCTATACATAAGGACAGTAGATACTCGTTCATGTTCACCTTAGGCGGACACTCATTTACCTTCACCCGTGCACCACAAGGTTATACGGAAAGTCCTAGCATCTATAGTAGGGCTTTGAAAGAGCAGCTCGATACCCTTGAGTTGCCCTCTACTTGTACACTGCTTCAATATGTTGACAACCTGCTTTTAGCTGCTGACTCAGAGAGCGCTTGTAAGGAGGGCACTGTGTTGCTGCTTATTCATCTAGCTCAACATGGACACAAAGCTTTGCTTAAAAAAATTCAATATTGTCGACAGGAGGTCGCCTATTTAGGGTATCTCCTGTCAAAGGAGGGAAGAAGGTTGACGCCTCAATGGATAAAAATAATTTCTAGCATGTCTGTCTCAAATACACAGAAGGAAGTTAGAGCCTTGATAGGAATGGCTTCTTACTGTAGGCAGTGGATCCCTTATTTCGCCTTAGTGATTAAACCAATGTTGGCTTTGACGAAGAAGGGCATTTCTTCGCCATTGCCATGGAACTTGGAACACCAGCGAGCATTTGATCTGCTCAAGACTGCATTGTGCTCAGCACCAGTTTTGGGCACACCAAACTATGAAAAGGCCTTTGTGTTGTATGCGCATGAATGTGATGGATGTGCTTTGGCTGTGTTAACGCAGGAACATGGAGGGAAGAATAGGCCGTGCGCCAACTTTTCTTCCGCCCTTGATCCTGTTGCATACACTTTGACAAAATGTTTGCGAGCTGTCGCTGCTGCGTCCGTTAAATAGAGCGAGGGAATGGTCCTAGACCATGCTCTAACCCTGATGGTACCTCACTCTGTAGATATTCTATTACACATAACACAAACGCAAGACTTCACCTCCGCACGATTAACGAGATACGAATTGATCTTGTTTGCACCGCACATCCAAATTAAGAGGTGTTGTGTCCTTAATCCGGCTGAACTTTTACCTTTCCTTCAAGGTACTGCTTGCAGTGACGAAGAGTCACATGACTGCCTTTACACCACAGAACAAGAGACTAAAGGCAGAATTGACCCAAAGGACACTCCTTGGAACAATCTGCTAGGGGAGCTGTTTTGTGACGGCTCCTGTTTCAAACTCCCGGATGGCACCTCCACAGCTGCTTATGCAATCACCACATTGAGCACGGTTGTGTGACTCTCCTCTGAACAAGAGTTCCAACAGAAACCCCAGACACGTGTTTCGGTCTGGTTGGACCTCATCAGTAGGGTGGATATGTGCCTCTCTAAGAATAGTGAGCAAGGGGTCCACGTCTGGATTCCCCTAGTAACTTAGGGTGAGACCCAAAGTTACTTAAATATGCAAATTAACAAGGGGTGTCCTGGGTGTCCCTCTGCCAGACATTAGTCCTGGTTATGAGAGACTTACCCAGAGTCTTTAGCTCACTATCTTTCACAGAGAAGAAATATCCCAAACATATATTGATGAGGTTCAACCATACCGAAACACGTGTCTGGGGTTGCTGTTGGTACTCTTGTTCAGAGGAGAATTGCCTAGCATTTCGGTGCTGGACTGCCCCAGGACAGGACAAAGACTGATATGTTTGGGATATTTCTTCTCTGCGAAAGATAGTGAGCTAAAGACTCTGGGCAAGGCTCTTGTAACCAGGATTTATGTCTGGCAGAGAGTCTCCCAGGACCCCCCTTGTTATTTGTATGTATCCAGCTGGGCATGTCTAGTACACTCATTAGAATATATTAGGTCCATATTCAGGTTTCCTTCAACTAAGAGTAGGAAGGCGCAACATGGGTCACTACTATAATGGATATGAATTGCCTAGTCATGTTGGTGCTCCCTCTTTGTTTAAAGTATCTGTTCTAAGTTAATTGGAAAGCCACTGGTGGTTTTGTTTCCCAATCATCCAGCTGTCTATCAATTTCCACCAAGTTAGATGTGTATATTTTCATTCTGTACTGATGCTTTCATATAGTTTTACAAGGGAGCACAATACCATCGGATTTGGATTCCATTTTATTAGGATCTTGTTATGCTTTCAGCATATCACCCAGAGAATTGGGTTCAGCTATGCAAGAAGAAGACAATGACATATTTAACTGATTGGGCAATTGCGAAGGTTACTCAGACAACAATCTCCTGGAAATGGATTGTGATGTAAACTCGATTGTATGTCCTACCTCTTGCACATAGAGAGATTTTACACCCATAGTTGCCATAGTACACAGGGCAGAGATGGTATAAATTATAGGTAGGCAAGAAAGAACTGACCCATATAATTGTTCCAGTCCTGTTGCATGAATTTCAACACCAGTAGGTGAATTTCGATGAGAGACGTTAACTTCCAGGGTCTGTGCAGTTGAAATTAGCATTGGAGATCACAGGTATATAGTATGTAGTTATGGAATAAAGAGGGGTTTTAGCATTGCATTTTACGATTCAGACAGCCAATGTCTCTGCGGTTTCAGAGCCCCCATATTTGGTGGCATTGGAATGTGAAGATCGAAGGGGGAGCACAGCATTTGTCACTGTGTCAGCACAGAGTGGAGCAGTATGTTTGTTATACAGGTTGTACATCTGTGATGGGAGAAACAGAGTCAACGGCACGAACACAAGTCAAACACCAGGATTTTCGAATGGCAAAATTATGAAGATAACAGAGCAAGGTACACAGGCTATGCTATTGCTTACCTCCTCCACGACTTCCCCTGCACCACCTGCGGCAACTGTTTCATACTAATGCACTTGGCTTTGCATGCTTTTTGCGGTGCATTGGATGGTATAGCTTCCTCCCCCTTGTAAACCAGGTGTAGGCAATCCTCCAATAGCCAGCTTTCTGCATTCAGCAGGAACTCACCAGTATCATTAAGTCTGTGGCAACTGCAGTGTACTAGTCTACTCTAGGCTGTGAACTTCATGGGGTGCGTTAGACATTGTAGCTTCCACCCCCACAACAAGCCAGGTGTAGGCAATACTCCAGCTTGCAGCATTCGGCATGCAGCATTTCTCCGGGGTCAACAAGTGTGCAGCAACTGCACTTTACTAGTGCACTCCACACTGTGCACTTTATGTGGCATGGGAGATATTTTTGCTTCTGTCCCTCTACAAGCCACGTGCCGGCAATCTGCCAATGAGCAGCGTTTGGCATGCAGCAGCTCACCAGGGTCTGAGGTACCTGCACTTTACTAGTTGTGTTGTTTATTCTGAGAGTGTGGCTCTACTCTGTATTCTGAAAGCGGACTTTTCTGGAGATTTCTAATGTCAGGGTCTTAGGTCTAGGTCACAGAGCTGCAAGGTTTGGATGGCCTTGTTGTTGAGGTCTACTTTACGTTCCTAGTTGTGGGGAATGTTTACATGACATAGTTACTCACTTCAAAAGGACTGTGTCTTGCCGCGTTACCGAGCTGAAAATTTGAGGACGTTTTACAGGAAGGCTGGTGCCTTTAAACATTTTCGAAGACTTTTTAAAAAACCCACTGGTGGCATGGAGCGCCGGCGTGGGGCAGTTCGGCAGGTGAGTCCAGTCACTCGCCAGTCAGACAGAAGTTGCCGGGCCAGGCTCGAAGGAGTGAGGTAAAGCCAGTCCTTTTACACAACCTCTACAGACGGAAAGATGGAGAAAGGGGGGAACCTAAGGAGCTGTCATATGTGGAGAAGTACAGTGCTCATTGGGCACACAGCCACCGGAGCTACACATCAGGCTGCTGATGAGAGTGGGGCAGAGCACAGTGAAGGTGAAGGTAAGCTATCCCCCTTCTTCAGTGGCTTGTGTGCTTCCTACCTCTACATACTCCCCTACCTTTAGCCACTCAAGAGTATTTTACTAACGTCCCACTTCCCCTTCCATGTCGCCCAGTGGGGGATTGCACGTTTGTCACTGCCAGGAAGACTAACAGACTAGGGGACAATTAAGGGAGGGCAGGTGGGGGAGGATGATGTCTGGATCTGGGCGCCCCTATGGAAGCTAATGCAACATCTAGATTACTGCCCTCAGTCGCCGAACTTTGCTGGCTTAGCGGGCGAGGTGGATGTGAGTCTGGTGTCCTTGACCACAGTTTGGGAAGTGTTACCCCCGTTTCAACCTGGTTTT
Organism: Ambystoma mexicanum; assembly: GCF_040938575.1. Classification (NCBI taxonomy): domain Eukaryota; kingdom Metazoa; phylum Chordata; class Amphibia; order Caudata; family Ambystomatidae; genus Ambystoma; species Ambystoma mexicanum. The sequence goes on from NC_090926.1 coordinate 655,504,075, forward strand.
CCCAGCATTGGAGGCAACAGTACCTCATGTAATGATATTGGGCAAGGAATTAAATTGCAAATCAGTACCTGAGCTGGTGAAAACACAACATTGTCTAAATCAGCAATGCCCATGGTGCCCAAGGAGCCTAATCACAGGGCAAAATCACGTCGTTTTTAACAAAATTGGCTAAAACCAACATCCTGGGGGCCGCCACTCAGTGTAATCAGGGTGCAGAGATTACAGACGCTGACATTTTGGAGGGCTTTGAAGATCGGGGGACAGAGAATTTGGGTGGTTTAGCTGAAGCCTTCATAAAGCGCCTTCAACCTCCTCTTCTTGGGTCAGATGAACTGACCACAGGCACTTTGATTACAGCTCCCCTTATAAAACATCAGCATATGGTTTTGCCTCTGGGTAAGGATTCCTTAGAAAAATCATTGGGTAGTTTCAATCCTAAAAGTGAGAGGGAAGGAAGGTAAGAGCCTTAACTACTATACACTACAAGTACTCCTGTCCTTGAAAGTATGGCAAGAGCTCGAAAGGACACTAAATAACTGGAGACATCACTGAGAAAGGACATAGACAAAATTGAAAAACTGATTAAGATAAAGGAGACAGGGGCATTAGGGCCTTTAGGTGGGAGGTAGCTGAGGACCAGAGAGGGGTTAATGCCCCACATTCTCCCGACATGCAGGAGCGAACTGGGAACAACAGTAAGGACAAAGATCTTGTAAGGCCAGCTCAAGCTGAGAGTGAAACAGATCAGGGCAATGAGGAGGAAGGTAGTGCAGTCGAACACGAACATAATTCTTCGAGGGCTTCATCTGACTCTTCTTCCTTCACCCCAGACAGGTAGAAGGAGGCCTGGTGGTCCAAAATGTGCTCCTCTAAAGCAAGACATTGAACGATAGTAGACTCACAGAGTGTGATGTCTATGTGACTTATCGCTCTCACGCCCTTCGTCAAACTGTAAGAAAACATTAATGACACAATGAAAAATCAGTCCACCCTCATAGCCATGCTTCATTCAAAAGTGCTATTTATTGTGGATTTATTAACTGCAATAAAGGATATGGATCTATGGCCCCATAGGGGCAAAGTTTATCCGTATGAAGATCTGGAATACCCAGGGGCCATAACTTCTGTCCTAAGCCACAAGGACACAAACTCGCCCTCCTCAGTGAAATCCAAATCCCAAGGTGGCCCCAAGGTGGCCCTCTAGTGGCAGTCATTTTGGAAGACTCTACAGAGAACCCCCCAGGAGAGAAGGTGTAGCAGGGCCGGCCAGAGGCGACTCTGAAACATATTAGTCCCGGTCTTCAGCTTGTTGAGGTTGCAGAGACTATAGCTGGAGCCCTGGACAAATCAGCGAACTGTGGATCAGGATGCTTGGGCAAAAGGGGTCTGAGAGTGCCCAAATAGCTGATCCCGCTTGCTGATAACTGATCTTTTCTAGAAGGAGAAGAAAAAGGCCAGGAATTGGAACACAGCTGCCAAAAAAGAATCTAAAATTCAAATGAATGGTCCGGTCTACGGATTCAAGACAATTTTTAAGGAAGCTAACGATTGTTGAGGGAAAAGGGTTCCAGAGCTTAGCCACAAAGGGTAGTAAGAAGTCCAAAAGAACAAACATGGACATTTTATCTACCCTGCCAAAAGATCCAGAGGAACCCAAAGACGCCTGTGAAGGCTCAAACTCATTGCTTGAACTGTCAGTATACTCATTGATGAAACAGACACTGAGGCTGATCTGGAGCCACATGATCCCCCTCCTTGTCCCAATAGTTTACCAATTTTAACCGGTGTGCAGAGTAAAAGGGCGGTTATCTGGAATATCGAATTTAAGACCCTTGCAGAGAAAAGAGCAGAAACAGACAAGAGAGTCTATGTAAATGTGTATGAGACCCGAAACGCTCTGATGAAGCCTCACACTACCTTGAATGATAATATTTCTATTCTGAATAAAAAGTTGTATCAGGTGGTTAACAACGAGGGTCAGGATCGTTATAAGTAAAGGAGGAATTATCCATCCCAATTCTCTAAAAGAACTGACACTGACAAGGGGTTCAATAAATACCCAGTTGTTTCTTTTCCAGAGATGACCCTACGGTGGGTCATCATGCACTGACAGTGGGTGAAAGGTTGACAGTCCCACCAATTCCAGGATTTTCTTTCACAGTTACAAAGTGTTGGTTCCTCCGTAACACTTACTGCCTCTTCAGTTAATTTTCCTCAAAAGAAATGTCCTCTTTCTTGTCTGCCTTGGATGCTCGAATATGACTTCCTCTGAGCCTTCTTTTAAGTTCTGTGACATTGTTGCATCTATACTAACTAGTAGCTTCAGTGGGTGCTTCTCTTGTGCATGGTGAGGGATGGGACCTTGATTTTACATCTAAGTTTCGCTTGTGGCGTTTTAGGAGGGCCTTACCATCTCCCTTCTCTCTTCCTACTGTTTCATTCCTAGATCCTTGTGATATTCTCCTCCTGCCACCTGCTGATGTTCACTTTCTGATACTCCCTCATGCCACCTCCTGTGTCTCTCCTCCTGCCACTTAAGCAATAAGCCGGGAGGAGGGCAGGCATTACCGCTTCAGGTAATGTTGAAGGGCCATAGTTGTGCCATATGCCATAGGCCAGGCCCCAGGGCATTACCTGATGTGGCAATGCCCCCATGCAAAGGGGTTATTGCTATTAGACCCCGTAAGAATGGGGTACTAAAAGTATCATTTTTTCAGTTGCGAAACAATCTGGCGTGTCGCAACTGAAAAAAAAAGAAAGAAAAATGGCCACCAAAGAAGGGGAAACAAAGTATGTTCTTCCTTTCCATGGCAGCCATTGTAAAAAAAAGTAAACAAACAAAATGCCGACCATGGAAAGGGAGTAGAGACTACATGTAGCCCTTCTCCCTTTGCATGGTGTCCATGTAAGAAATAGGAAATAAAGTCAACACAACACGGCTGCCATGGAAAGGAGAGAAAGGACTACACATAGTCCCTTTATCCTTTCCATGGCAGCATTTCGCAGATTGGGAGCGGACCGCTCGGGACAAAAGTGGTTGGGGTAAATCTGTGGATGTGGGGGGGGGACCTCTACAGGGGAAGATGGTAGCCTCCAGCCCTGTGGAGGCTCAGGGTGGCAGGATTACTGTATTGTAATCCCCCGTTCCGAACCTCCTCATTGGCTGGGAGGCTGTCACACCACACCGCTCCCCACCCCCTGCCGGGTACTAATTCCTTATGTCCAACTCCTCTGGCTCCTGAAATTCTACTCCTGCCACATCCTAATACTCACTTTATGCCACCTCCTGATACCTTCCTTCTAGTACTCTCCTCACACCAACTCCTTATTTCATCCTCCTGCCAACTCCTTATGTTACTTCTCAACCTCCAGTCTCCAGACTCCTCTGCCCCTTCCTATTTCCCTCCAACCTCCATCCAATTCTCTCCTGAATTTCCAACTTCCCACTTCTCTTTTCCCCATGTACACAGACTATGGGCACCAGTCTGTGTAAGTCCAACCGTTCCAGGAGTATCAGATGGATATGGATGGCTGTTTGGCGACTTGTGAAATTCAGGAGGAAAACATGCCCTCTAGCTTGACGGTCTTCACCCTATCTATATTGGACTATTAGATATGCGTCTGCTGCCTTTTGGTATTTTGTCTTGATCCACAAGTCTTGGTTGCTGCCTGATGTTTTCTCTGCAACACAATAGCGTGTGTCCATTGGCTCTGGATGCGAAATGGCCAGACATGAACAATCTCTATGGCTGGTGTCCCACAGGAATAACACTTGACCAGAGGATTCTCTTTTTTTTTTTAGTAGCCATTGAATCTGACAAACATTAGGGCTAACATCCAGAGAGAGTCGTGTTCTGGTGTCAGTCCCATCTATTTAATTGCCATCAATCCTGGTTGCTTTATTGGTGGATCCATGTATGTGGACCTCCATTGATGAGCCTTATGCATGCCAGGACCATTTGGATGGCCAGCACCAGGGTTGGTTTATGTAACTTCTGAACCAGTTGTTGTAACTGGGAAGGTAAAGCGTTAAAGTAAGTTTCCCAGAATCAGATGCTATTTCATCTTTTGCACATTTAGTTTTGCCAGACACTATTCTAAGGGGAACAATGTTACTCTGGACATCTGCTGATGGGTTTTCTGAGAGATGAGATCATATCTTGCAGTTGCTGCCATTGTAATTCGTAATCTTGCCCCAGTCTGTCCACAATGGTACCATTTTATTTTTGTTTTTTGTCCAATGGCATTTAATATTTGGTAGGTGCTCTAGAGGGCTCGCTCCAAGAGAGGTGCAACAAAATGGGGTCAGCTGTTTTCCCCCCACTTTTCTACTTCAGCGATCCGCTAAATGTTTTTAAACTAGGCATTTGGATCCTTGCATGTGGAATACTTTTTTAACAGGGACACAGGTGGGATCAATATCCAAGTCAGTAATTGACCTAGCTAGTTGGCCTGTCACCAGTTTGTCTAGTATGAAGGTTCGGGTAACCTCCACCATCATCTTATCTTGCCCTTGATTATGGTCTGAAATGATGACCTTGAGGAAATCGAAACGTGTGTCTTCCTGCTCATTGGGCAGACACTGAGAGGCTCACAAAATGACAACGCCCCTTCTTCTGTTTTAAACATGGGAATGGACTGTTGCTGGATTAATTTGGAGGGCCATCCATCAAAAGCTCCCCATCTTTCTCTGGTATAGCTCTGGACACCCATAGAGATCTGCCATGGATACCATTCCGAATTCTTCCTGGGAAGATCACTGACTGAATTTCTATCAGATATATATTCTTTTGGGGTTATCCCAATGTCTTCTTCATATTTGTTTGGTTGATGTAAAACAAACTAGGATTTCCCTCCAGAATGTAGCTAGATTCTATTGAAGGATGTTCACTACTCAGGGAAGGTCTGTGACTTGACGTGCCATTGTTCTGTGAGTGCCATTGTTCTGTGAGAGCTATTACTGGTTGGCCGTTTCTGCCTAAGCTTGTTGATAGCACTTCTGACACCAAGGACGTTTAACAATAGACCAGACTAAGAAGGAATTGAGATTTTATAACGTTCATTACAATGTTGAAATTAATTGTGAGACAGTTCTAAACACATGTTCAGAACTTCAGCACAGATCCAACGTACATCCCCCTTATTATTAGATCGTGTCAGGTTGTCACTTCCATTATCTTCCGACTCCCCTTCCAAACAATAAAGGAAACAGCTCCTTCTCACCCTGTGAATAAAACATACATTCTCCAGACAGAATCTAGTTTGCAGTCCCACCAATTCCAGGATCAACTATCACGGCTCACAATTGTGTATTCCTCCCCATAAATCACTGTCAATTTGGTTCCTTGTTCACAAATGTAAAATATTTTGACCTGTCTTGTATCAAAGTTGGAATATAACAACGTCCTACTTCTATTTGGTTCTGGGAGTATGGTGTCTCTGCCAAACCATAGAAAGTGTTGACGCTCCTCTTCTGGAATGGAAGACAGCAGACTGGGAATTTATGTCAGGGAAGTTCACACCTGTGAAGTTCCAAGAGGGATTTAGAAATCTCTTAGCTAGTGTCCCGATTTCTACCCTCAATTGCTTGTCTCTACTCCTACTCTAGTACATGCCCTTTTCAAAATCATGTGTGCCTTTCACATCCCACCGTGGGTTTAGCCATTTCTGATTGGGATCTTCCTGTCAACCTGCTTGGGCATTGCATGCCCTCTTTTACTTCCTGCTCTCTCTTTCTGTTTGCTTCTGAGCCTCCTCTATCTTTTCTTTCACCTTTTGGTATTCTCCTCTTATTGTTTAAGACATACTGCCTCCTTATATTCTCCTCCTATGAACTCTTTATGTTCCCTTCATGCCACCCGAATGCCCTCCACCTGCCACCTCCTGCTACTCTCCTCCTGACACCTCTTGATATTCTGCTCTTGCCTTCTCCTGAATGTCTTCCCCTGTTGCCTCCTGATTTTCTCCTCCTGCCACCTGCTGTTTTTTACCTTGTACCTCCACCTGAAATGCACCTCCTGCTACCACTGATATTCTCCTCCTGCCACATCCTCATGTTCCTTCTTTCACTCTCCAGACTCCTCCACTCCTTCCTCTCTTCCTTCAGCCTCACTCTACTACTTCTCTCCTGAATTGTCGATTTAGTCCAAACCCTGCTAGTGACATCTTCCAAACACCACACCTTTTTTGCTGGACTGGTATTTAAAAAGCCCCTCTGCTCCTTACCTGGGTTGGGCTGTGAGTGAGGCATGCCAGGTGAACAGGCGATTTGTGTGAGCAATTTGATTTGCATCCCTTAATGTGTGTTAGCATTGTATTTGTATGTATGTTTTCATCAGCAAGTCGACTGCAGATGTAAAAGCTCTGTCTATCATTGTGGAATGGGACTTTGTGTATTTCCGTGCATGCACACAAGTGTTCAACTCTCGGAGCTGAGCAAGGTCTGCTTCTCTATGCAAGCTAAGTGTTTGCAGAGCACTGCCTTCTGGAATGATATTGTCATGAAACTTGTGGAATTGGCTTTGCAGAATGTAGGTAAACTGCATTATGGGTTTTCTCAAAGGAAACGAATATACCGCCTTGGGGCACCACTGACTCTCGCAAACAAAGGTTAATCTCAGACAGTTCCAATAGCGTTTTGGTTTAAATTTGAAGCCCTCCTGCCTGCTTGCAGAGACTTGGTGGTGGAGTTAAGGTGATCCTACGCATAACAACCCCATCACCCATTAGCTCAGGGAGGTCATCCTATTAGATGTATCCAAAAATAAGACATGGGAGTTCATCACAAGCATATAACATGTGAGAGACAGAACACATGCATCCACTGCTTTCAAAATCGATTGGGAAGTCACTCCCATGCTATACACAGAAACAATCTGCACTTCACGAAGAGCCCACCACCATGGCACCAGCTTCTTTAGAATTGCTTATGTGCTGGACCAGCCCTCACCTCCTCCACCTATTTACATCTGAGAGAGTGCTGAGGCCTACAATTTTGGCTACATGAGGATATACTGTGGATTTGGTAGCGTGGCATTGCAAAACATTCCTTGGGGAGTGTGAATCGGTGCAAGGGTGGCCTTCCAAAAAGGGAAATGGAATCCATGTGCATGGTAGAACGTGCGGTGATGTAACAATGGTCTGGCAGTGTATCAAACAGAGGGAGCTACTACCCGGTTCGCCTTTACTGCTTTGTCACATCTGAACGCAGTCATTGCCAAGAACTGATCCAATCCAACAGAACTGATATCTAAATTGAGACAACCAGTGGAACATAAAACACTTTCATTTGTCAACAGGCTATCATTAGGAAGGCAAGAGCCTGCCATGAAACAAAATAGAGCCTACAAGGCCAATGGAAATGAGACAAGCAAAGGATAAGAACACGTGTTTGCCCCCAAAGAGAAGCACGATCCTTTTAACCACCATGGGCATGTTGTTGCTGCAATGTCCATTGTTAATTTCATTGGAAAGGGTTGAAAATGAATGTTGTTATGCTACGGTCTGACTACCTTTGATGCCCATTCTATTTCCAGTACTTCATTCGTTCCCAATTGGCATTCAAATGGTTCGATACAGTAATGTTGTATACTTCCCATTTGTGAGGGCACTTGCCATAAATATGCGGGATGTGTGTGGGTAAAGAAGTAAGGGGTGGATGTGCATGAAGTGTAACATGATGATGAGGCTAATGCTCAGCAAGTCCAGGATGGTAGTCATATTAAGAAAGACATTTAGGGACCTTAAAAAGAGCCCAACCTCTGCTGGGCTACCTAGGTATCCTGCCATCTCTGAATTGTCCATTCATAAGATAAATGTTCTCCAAAGTAACAACGTGTCCCTGCTAAGGAGGACAGTTGAGAAGGAACAATGGCATCAATAGACTCTGAGACATCCATGGCCCATTCATATCATGACGTGTGGCCCAGCAACACAGCACCCACTAAAAAGATGTCAAGCTATCGTGCCACAGCCACCCCCCTCCACTCCTTCACTGGTCATACCATAACCCTCCATTCTTTGTTCAGTACACTGCCCACCTGACAGGACTCTTGCCCCCTTCATGATATCTCTCCTTGCCAGCCTCATAATTCCCATCCCATTGACAGCATTGCCCATGACAGATTCAATCACAAACCACAAACCTGTCTACTGGACATTGGCACCCAGAAAGAGGCACTTGACATGGTTGCTCCCCATGGTTATGGGTGCATGTATCTCTCGCTGCAGTCCCATGGCTCTAATTGAGAAGGACACTGGAGCACCATTGCCTGATGCAGTGGTAATTTAGTAGTAATGCAGCAGTAATGGAATCATTGCTTTATTATCAAAATATTTACCTGCATCTACAAACTTTTAACGAGCACCATAGTACTTTTCTACTTACTTCATTAAAAGGTGGGCAGAATCCATCCCTTTACCATCTGTGTTTCACAATATTTAGTTCATTAAATGATGATTTTGACTTACTAAGAAAATTAATAAAAAATGTCTTTTCCTCTGACGATTCCTTTGATGATTTTCTGGAATTTCCTTGTCCCAGAAATGGACTCTAAAGACAAAGTCATTACATTAGGACAGAGGGTAATTCACTTATCTGGCTCTTTGTGGATCTGTAGGAAAATTAGGGAGAGGGGGCTTTTAGTGGGATAGTGTAATGTTGATTGGGTGCAAGTCAGAATTACCTGATCCCTGAGTGCCGATCTGGTTCCATGTATTTGCCATTGACACTCGGGAATATGTATAAAGGCCAAGCTTCGATCAATTTCAGAGCACTCTGTGTGGGTTAGTCGTTGATGTGGTGGGGTGTTGAAGCACGTCAAAACCTTCCTCTTTGCTTCTGCTTTCTCTCCTCCTCTCGCCTGCTGAATTCCTGCCTTAAATTGCAACTGCACTGGTTGCCTGGCCACCCTCTGATCTCAGACCCAGGTGCCCTCCCCCGCCATTTGCACACTTGCACTGCCTCCCTGGCAAACCCCGTACCTAGGGACTGTTTTCTGTATCCTACAGTCCCCCTACCATCACTTGACACAGGATGTCTGCACTTACAAATTGCACATGCCACCAGCCGGCCATACTTTTTACTTATTGTTTTATTTATTCTATTTATCCCATGTACTGCACTGTCCCATCACTCTTCTCCCCACACGTTCCCCTTCCACTTCCCATGCACTTGCACAATCTGAATGACACCTGGCCTAGTAAGATCGTTGTCTCTGTTTTCCCTCTGTTCCCCCACTTGCCTCGTCACACCTTGAAACACTTGTGTATAGGCGCGTTATAAATGCCATATCATATTATATCATATCATGAGCTTCATAATCAGACCCCAACAATTATAGGCTTCTATCTATGTTAGATATCACAGGGAAACTTTTCGCCTCTTTACTGTTAACTGAGCTGCAAAAATGGGTAGATAACACTAATATACTTAGCAGATTCCAATGCGGTTTTAGACGGGATTTTTCTACATCACATAATCTACTGTTAATGGATATATTACGCACTAGAGCGCTTAGTAAAGGACAGCCCCCGTTGTATGCCCTCTATATTGACTTCAAGGCCGCCTTTGATTCCATCCCTCGTGAGCGGCTCTGGGCCAAGTTGGAAACAATGGGATGCCCATCAGGATTATTATACTATCTTAGATTACTCCATCATGAGTTAAGCAGGGCTGTGTTACAGCACCTCTTATTTATAACTTATATGTTTATGACATCCCTGCGGCACTTACAGATGTGGACAATTGCCCACCAAAATTGGGGGATGTACTGTGTGTCTTTTTGGCCTATGCTGATGATCTGGTAGTCCTAGATAACACCATAGGTGGCCTTAGGCGCTCAGCACATATTCTTTGGGACTATGCTAGGACCAATGGTTTGTCCATTAACCTGGATAAAACTAAAGTACTTAGATTTACCAGGAAAAGGGTAGCCCGTGTGAACTTAGTGGTACATTAAAATCGTATCCTCTATTCCCCTTCTTACTGTTATTTAGGAGTGGAAATAGAACCACTAGGTGATTATATATTATGCAAACAGGGACGGACCATTCGTGCATTACAAGTAATTTCATTAATCTCATCTTTGACTAACAAGCAGGGCGGTTTCACTCTATGGGGGACTCGCCATCTCTATATGCAAGTCTTTGTCCCTATGGTTATATATGGCCTCGAGTCGCTATTAACAGTTGACTTAGAGTGGCTTCAAGTGATCGAGGGCAAGTTTTGGAGACGTATGTTGGGTCTTCCCCCGGGTGTGCCGATGGCTGTAATAAGATTGGAATTGGGCCTTCCTTCATTGAAGCGTTTATATTGAAAAAAAGAGCTGGGTTTTATCTAAAGATGATAAGTGGCTCCTCTAATCCAGTATTGTCGGTTATTCAGCAGGAACTGACTAAAAAACATACTACCTCACCTTTTTATAAAGATATGAGGAAATTCTTTGCCGACATTGGCTGGACTCATAGAGGGGCTTGTGTATCTAATGAAATTTTAAATGCATTTGAGAAAAAAGTAGAACTTTGGGATTGGTTAGAAAATTTCTCCCATTTGAGTAGTCTCAAATCATATAATTTTGTGAAATACCGAATATATCAGTTTATGAAACCACAGGCCTATTTATATCTCTGCCCTACCAGAAGACTTCGACGATTTATCATTCTGTTTCGGTTAGAACAATTGCCTACTCTAACCAATAGAGGAACTTGGAAAAATATCCCAGCTAATGAGCGGACATGTCGGCTTTGTAAATCTTTATCGTGTCCAGAAACAGCTAGGCATCTTTTGACGCAATGCCAGGCTATGAAGGAGCCGATTATAAACTTTTTGGGTGAATTTGTGCATGATCTATTAGCTATCCACGAACTGTCGTTCTGGCATTACTGTACCAACACTTGCAACATGCACCTATTCATAGCACTTTATAATGTCTGGCAACAGATTGAATTAGGCTTAGGTCTCTAATTAGATCTGAATTATAACTGCCTAGTCATTTGTTTATGATATTTTAAATTTTAATATGTATTGTATACTGATGAATTTCTGATTTTTTAAATGGATTTAATATTTGATGTTGATATTTATGATTTTATTTTATGTTTGTAAATGAAATATGTGTAAAGTTTGAATTTATTTTCAACCTATATCACATTAAAGAATTTGATTTGATAATACCTCAATTAACGTTTATGTGGTAACCAGTTCTGTAGTAAACACTCCACGAGACAGCACTCATTCATGTCTCAATTTTTCTAATGTCTACGACACCAAACTCTCTTCTATACTGATCCTTTGGACCTTTCTGGTTCTTTTCTATACTGTTGACTACTCTGCTCTCCTCCTCAATCTCCAGACCCAAGGGTTTCAGAAATATGTTCTTGCTTTGATTGTCTCCTACCTGGAAGCTTGGTGCATTAAAATCTCTTGACACTCGCAAACCTTTGACCCCACACCACTCCCTGTCGGAATCCCCAAGGATCAGTCATTGGACCTCTGCTCTTCACTCTCTATACCTCTGCTCTAATTAGACTTATCTCTTCCTATAACCATTTTGCTGTTGACAAGGAAATATTGTTCTTCTTTCTCTCCTTCACCCCAGCCACCTCGAAACAGATTATGACTGCAATTCTTCACCAGATGGCTTTCCACTGCCTCATACTGAACTATTAAAAAATGGAAGTCATCTTTCTCTCAGCTTCCAAATCCATCCCTCTGCTCTCCTATAAGCTTTCTGCTTAACCTTCTTTCTCCCTCACCCAAGGCTTGCAATCTTGGGATTCTCTTTGATAGTGGTGTATGACTACAACAATGCATCACTGCCTCTACTGCTCATATTTACCTCCCCAGCATTTGGATATTCATCCTTTTCTAATTAATCAACATACAAAAACTCTAATCTCCACTTGTGTGCTGAGCAAACTTGTCTACTGCTCAGGCCTACTCCTTGACCTTTCTCTTTACTCCTTCTTCCCTCTAGACAAACTTCTTCAACTTTTCTACCTGCTTTCTCTGCCACCTAATCAATCTGAACAGATGGGAGTTGCACCAAAGTGATCATTAAGAAACTCAATGTGGTGTGAAGAAAATTCAATACTAATGTCTCCAATAATTCACAAAATATCTGGTGCAATCGGGTGGGGCCCCATGACCTTTTGGGGCTCCGGCATCAACTAAACAAAACACATACCAGTCATTTCTGACTGTTGCCTCTGAATGCCCTCCTCTGGGTCCAACAACCGTCTCTAGGTAAATTGAACTTATATACCAAAATTAAAAAATATACTGTAAGTATATCTTACAACACGTGTGTTTCATATAATGAGTCACCTGAATATATTCACAAGTGCTATTAAATACAATCCTAAATGTTTCTCTAAACCCAAAAACAAATTTAAATCCATATGGCCTAAATCACATTATATATGTAGAAATGTACATATGGTCAAATGAAATCATCAAACAATAATGTAGATATTCATTGCACAGTGTTAACATGGAATGTCCATTTTGATAAGTCTAAATCGTAAAACATTCCAATATGACAATATGACAATGCATTTCGTCTCAACATACATCAGTTCTCATGTGTAAAAAATATGTTAAAATTAATAATGTTGACAACACCAACCTTTCCACTAGTGAATGCCATCATAATGGTAAGAAAAACCTAGGAAATGCAAACAACATACTGGTCAAACTCACTAGGTCCCTTCAGAACAAATATGTCATCCAATTGTCATCCCCTTAGTAACTCAACTCACCCACTCAGAAGTAGTCTAGCAAGTGTAGACCGTTTGTAAAGAAACCTCTCTTCCTCAGACTTCTGTAATATGCATTGATCTGTAAATGAGGAATTCTGTAGGAATTCCCCAAAGTGTAAAACACACAAATTTCCCCCACAGTTACCCATGTAGTCCTTCCTGTCAGAAACGTTTCACTCAGACCGCAGAGCATCAGAACGGCATACAGGTTTGGTGCCCAGTGCCCATATTTAAAGGCAGAGAAAAGTGACATGAGCTACTTCTGGGTCAGACGAGGTGGCCATTTTAGAATGGCCAACAGAGCAGCCATTTTGCAATGACCATAGTATTGAGAGTGCAGATCTGTAAGTGCCCACATCATTAAAAAAATCATTGAAAGAACACTGAAGAAACACATGTACCCATGTCATAACACACGTAACCTCAATACAGAAAACAACAATAATCCTAGTCAATCCCAATCTTTAGGAGTGAATGGCACCGTAATTAGATCATCCGGAGCATTAGAACAACACTGTAATACCCCATTTTCATTTGGAAACCTAGGTGCACAAAAAATACATGTTTTGGAATATAATTTAAATTGTCCTGCAGATTAGGCTGCTCACAGTCTACCATGATATTGTCCCTTTTCACATCCTCTTCCCTCATAGGTAACACACGTAGTCTACATCATGATTCATACCCCTTGGTGTCATCGAGTCCATATGCTCCACCCATACAATTTCTATTTGCAATAATGTTCTTGTTAGGTCAGCCCCTCTGGTGATGGGGTTACATGTTCCAAAATGTTACATCTTAACTGAGCTATAGAGTGCCTGGCCTCAGTGAAATGTGCTGCCACGGGAGATTTAAGGTTTTTACCACGTATATTAGGTTCATGTTATGTCCACCATGTTTTAGCTTTCCTTGTGGTCATACCCACATAAAATTATCCACAAGGACACTTAAGTGCATATATGACATTTGTGGAATCATATGTACATGAGTGTTTGAGGTAAATCTTTTTTCCCCGTGTATGGGTGAGTTATGAAGTTATCCGTGATGAGGTTGTCACAATGCTGGCAGTTTTGACAGGGTTGTGTTTCCATAAATTTAGTCTTCAGGTTTGTTGAAGTAACCAATTCAGCTATCACCAATGAGTTTCTTAGTGCCCTATGTTCCTTTGAGCAAAGATGGGAGGGTTTGTTTATTACCTCTCAAATGTAGAATCAGTGTGCAACATGGGCAATGTTTCTTTATTGTTTTTTTATTCTTGAACTCTGCGTTGAAAATGCTGTGACATATACCATTCCCAGATCCTTTTTAGGTGGCTTGGGTAACAACATGGATTCTCTTGATGTATGTGCTACCTTTTCTGCAGCTCCCTCAATAAGCTCAGTATCATAGTTACGTTGTATAAATAATGATTTAAAATTCAAAGCCTGTCTCTGGTATTCTTCCACACTCAAGATGTGTCTGCGGTATCTCAAGAACTGGCTTAGCGGTACACTGTCCAATGTTCGTTTCGGTGGAAAACTAGTTGCTAGAAGTAAACTGTTCCTATCAGTCTCCTTCGTAAATATCCTAGTACTCAATCCCCCACCTTCCTCATAGATTTCCACGTCCAAAAAATTGATTTTAGTTCTACTGTAACTAGTGGTAAATCTGGTCATAGCTATGACGTGCCAGTCACGATTGACGCATGCGCGAGCCTCGTTCTGGCTACGCGCATGTGTGTTTGAATAAATCACGCCCGTGCGGGCAGTTGCCGCCGGGACGCGGAACGGAACACATCGCGTCCCGTGTCTTCTTGTGTGCATGACTGCGTGCAAGTGTGAGTGCGGTACGGCCCGAGGCATGGGCGTACACATAACATCTGGCGACGAAGCGGGATGCAAGCGGAGCGTTTGTTGACACGCCACCGCGTGTCAATCATCATAACGCTACACCGCTGAGCGTTACGAACCCGGCGCGAACACAGCAGAGGTGTTTTCACGCACAGTAGGAGGCAGTAGCAGCCTGAAAAGGTGCTCGTGCACTGCTTATACCTGAAAATACATCTGAACAATTTTTGGACACTTGGCAGTCCTCACCATCCAGGAGGACTGCACCTGGACTAGTTGTCACTACGCAAGGGGCAACTGGAGGGGAACACAGGCACAGGGGAAGGCCCTTGTCAACTCGAACATTCCATGATGACGCAGTGACCCAAGGTACGTCCACTGTTCACCCAAGTCAGGTTTGCAGCCTCTGAATCACCACGAGGTGCCTGTGCGACCTGTGAACATGGCGGATAGTGACGGCGAGGCAGAAACAGCGAGAGTGGTTGTAAGGAGACAACAGGGGGCTTTGTTACCCATGCAAGAATTTGACACGTCTGGTCCCCCCTCCAAATTGGGCCCAAGATGGTTGCTGTGGATAAAAAAATTGGACATGTACTTTACGGCAACGAGGGAAACCAATGACGACGCTAAGATAGCCACTCTCCTATACTCAGCGGGCATGGACGTTCTGCGCATTTATGAGTCCCTCAACCTGCAGGTAACCACCTATGATGCTGTTAAAACTGCTCTAAAAAACTACTTCATTCCGTTGTCCAACGTGGACTACGAGAGATTTCTGTTTTGTCTTGAAAAACAGCGGGATGAGGGGTCACTTGACCAATTCTGCGCTCGCCTGCGACAAATGGACACAACTTGTCGATGGGATGATGAAGAGTCCATGATCAGGAATCAGGTCATCCAAGGCTGTAGCTCAGGCAAGCTACGTAGGCAAGTGCTGAGGGAGCCTGGATGGTCGCTGCAACAGATTTTGGACAGCGGTAGAACCTATGAACTGGCAGAATCGAGGGGTGCCAAAAAGGACGCGGCGGTGCTTCTGGGAAAGCCGGAAGAAGCATTTGCTGTTGGAAGGCAGTTGGCGTCGAAAGCCAAGTGGGGCCAGAAGCGCCAGGAAGCTGGTCCGATGCAAGGGGCGATGTCTATCTGCCAATATTGCGGATATGACCTGCCGCACTCTGAGGAGTGTCCCGCCAAATCGAGAACATGTGGCAGATGGAATGGTCCTGGACACTATACCCGGATGTGTCACGCTCCCGCCCCAATAACTGTACAGAGGGGCCCGGCCAGGGCACTTGGCAGGAGTTCGAGGGGGCAGAGGAGCATCGCAGCGTTAGAACAGGAAATGTAGAAGCTTAACATGGCCGAGGAAGAGGAGGACGAGGAGGATGAAGTGTTCCTCATTTCGAGCATTGCAACAGGGGTGAAAAAGAAGAGACAACCCAAGTGTGTCGTGGACATTCAAGGAGTACCGACACAAGTGCTGGTTGACACGGGGGCCTCAGTATGTGTGCTGGCGTCCGATCACTACCAGTCTATCCCGGGACCACCGGCGGTAGATGTTTCGACGGGGAAAATTTTCACGTTTGGCGGAGACACGCCACTCCCAATCAAGGGCGTTTTCGTTGCGCCTGTGTCCAAAGGCGGCAAGACCATAAAAGCCTGATTTTTCGTCACAGACATGAGCCCTCACTCTCTACTCAGCTGTGCGGCATCAGAGGCCCTGGACCTAGTGCATTTTGCATGGGAGGTCTACCAAGTGGACATCGAGCAGCTACTGGGCAAGTTCTCAGGAATTTTCAAGGGGGTGGGGAAGTTGAAGGCTCTCCCGGTACGTCTGCACATTAACGACACCATCAGACCTACGGCTCTCAAGCATCGCAGGATCCTGTTTCACCTCCGAGAGAAAGTAGAGGAGGAGCTCCGCTCGCTCATGCAGATGGACATTATCGAGAGGGTGGAAGGCCCAACGCCCTGGGTCTCGCCCATCGTGGTGGCTCCCAAGCCAAAACAGCCCGGAGCGGTGCGCATATGTGTAGATATGCATCTCCCCAATGCCGCCATCAAGAGGGAGAGACACATTACGCCCACTCTTAATGATATTATTGGAGAACTGCAGGGCGCAAGAGTTTTCTCGAAATTAGATCTACGAGCGGGCTATCATCAGCTTGAGCTCCACCCAGACTCCAGATTTATCACGACCTTCACGATGCATGAAGGTCTCTATCAGTTTAAGCACCTGAGCTTCGGCATTTCATCTGCCGCCGAAGTCTTTCAGAATACCATCAGGGGGGCGCTGGCTGGCCTCAAAGGAGTTTTGAATATGAGTGATGACATTTTAGTGTTTGCGGAATCGGAGACAGAGCACTTGAAAAGGCTGGAGTGCACACTGAGGAGGTTGGATGATTTGGGTCTTACTCTCCACCGTGAAAAATGTGAGTTTTTCAAAGACAGGATTGGGTTTTTTGGTTTCATTTTTCACGCCAGTGGTGTATCACCTGATCCGGCTAAGATCAAGGACATTCGAGAGGCCACAGCACCCCAGTCCCCCACCGAGGTGAGGAGCTTCTTGGGGATGGTAAATTACTGCGGGCGTTCCATCAAAGGTTTGGCCTCTTTGTCAGAGCCCCTCAGGGCGTTGACCAGGAATGACGCCGTATGGACGTGGGAAAGGAAGGAGCAGGAGGCTTTTCAGCTCCTCAAGAATGCCTTGTCTGATGGGAACACCATGGCATACTTTAACCTGTCGGTGGAATCCGAGATTGTTGTTGATGCCAGTCCCGTGGGTGTTGGAGCGGTGCTGCTGCAGCCAGACAAAAGAGGGGACATGCGACTCATCGCTTATGCGAGCAAAGCGCTTTCGGACATGGAGAAGCGCTACTCGCAGATTGAAAGAGAAGCTTTGGCCATCCTATGGGGCTGTCGCCATTTTCGTCTGTACATTCTGGGAAAGTCGGTTGTGGTGGTGACAGACCACAAGCCGTTGCTGCCCATCCTGGCGGGCGTGTCATCCAAGCCGCCGCCCAGAATTGAGCGTTGGATGTTGGCCCTGATGGAGTACGGGGTTAGAATCGTGTACAGGCCAGGGACCAATAACCCGGCGGACTACCTGTCGCGTCACCCCAGCACTGGGAGTGTGGAGAACAACGACGAGGTGGCTGACTGTCAAGGGCTACTCTGTCACGTGGTGGAAGGTGTGTTACCGGTGGCGCTATCGAGACTTGCCATAGCGACGGAGTCGTCCAAGGATGAGGTGTTCCACATCATCAAGGCTGCAGTGAGAAGTGGAGACTGGAGAGAGGTACTAAGAAATAACTCCAGGCGACAGGCGAAGGCCCAAAAAGACCTTCAGGCACTTTGGAAGGTAAGGGATGAGCTGTCCATTTCGGATGACGGATTGCTGCTGAGGGGGAGACAAATCGTGATCCCACAGGCTCTAAGGAATCGCATCCTGGAGTTAGCACACATTGGCCATCAAGGGGTCGTTAAGACCAAAGCGAGGCTCCGACCCAAGGTGTGGTTCCCTGATCTTGAAGGGATGGTCGAGCGTTTTGTGAAAAGGTGTTTGCCATGTCAAGCAGTGGCTCCAGGGGACAAGGCCCCACCGATCAGCTCCATGGAACGGAGCGAAAAGCCCTGGGGAACCGTCCACATGGATTTTGGGTCGACAGGTCGGGGCATGTATTACTTAGTGGCCGTAGACCAATGGTCAAGGTATCCTGAGGTGGAGGTGGTGGAATCCACTGCAACGGAGTACACCACCAGGGCCTTAGATAAAATGTTTGCGACCCATGAGTTCCCAGAAATAATATGCTCTGACAATGGGCCCCCATTTACCGGCAGTCTGTTCGCCCAATACCTCAAGGATAGAGGCATCCATCACCGCAGAGTATCGCCTCTGTGGCCTCGTGCCAATGGAGAAGCCAAGAGGCTAATGCGTACTTTGAACAAAGTGCTAAGGATATCCGCTCTTGGGGGTGATGACCTTCCGAAGAAGCTCGTGGAATTCCTAAGAGAGTACCGGACCACCCCTCACCAGTCAACCCGTGGAGGCACTGTTTGGACGCTGCCCCCGTGGCATGATACCGGAAATGGATGGCCGAGGGCCAGGTGTCATCGACAACAAAAAAGTAAGAGAGGAGCGTGAAGCACGCAATCGGAGGGAAAGTGAAAGAAGGGGTCTACAGGACAAAGAAGTGCGTGTAGGTGATTCAGTGCTAGTCCGGAACCGTCACCCAGAGGGCAAATTGTCTTTGCCATATGAGCCACACCCATGGAAGGTCACGCACATGAAAGGGACCATGGTGACGGCGGCCTGTGAACGTGAGACGGTCACCCGCAACAGGTCCTTCTTCAAGAAGGTGGACACTTCGTCGGAAACCGTTGATCCCGGAGAGAGCCCTGACTCCGAAGCGATCCCAGAGGGTCCAGCTGAAGATGGCCCGAGGGCTGCAGTCACATAAGGAGACAGTCCCAGCTAAACCATGCCAAGTACCTCGAGGTATCCAGTGCGGAGAGACCGCAGACCACCTGCTCACCTCAAGGACTTCGTCCTGGACTCGGGAGACTGAGCCGAGGTCACGGGAGACTTCCAATTAGCGAGAGAAAATGTTTATGTGTTAGACGTTTGCACTGTTGTTGGAATATAATATTATATTGTGTTTTTCGTTAAAGAAAAAAAGGGATGTGACGTGCCAGTCACGATTGACGCATGCGCGAGCCTCGTTCTGGCTACGCGCATGCGTGTTTGATTAAATCATGCCCGTGCGGGCAGTTGCCGCCAGGACGCAGAACGGAACACATCGCATACCGTGTCTTCTTGTGTGCATGACTGCGTGCAAGTGTGAGTGCGGTACGGCCCGAGGCACGGGCGTACACATAACAATAGCGTTCATGTTGTCCATCATTTAAAAGAATTTTTAACAGGTCATCCTCCGTGCCTGTCCAAAGATATCATCGATAAATCGTACATACATTGCCAAATGTTACATCCACCTTGTGAATTCAACATATTCTCCATTTCTGAAACGTGTCGGCATATTGGAATGTTTTACTATTGAGACTTATCAAAATGGACATTCCATGTTAACACTGTGGGCCTCATCACGACTTCGGCGGTAACCCTTAAATCCGGCGGTAGCACTATTACCACTGGATGTAAGGGTCCGCCGAATCAGGGCTTCGGCGGATTTCACCCCAGCTCTTAGCTGGGGCGAAATCTGCCGAAAATTCGCGCTATTACCGCCGGCGGGAAATCCGCCGGCGGTAAGAACGCAAAATTTCCGAATTGAGCCCAAAGGGGAATGGGGCATTCCCGAATGGGCTCAATGGGGAATGGGGACTTACACGTCCGCCCAACTCGTGATCCCGCGCTATTAGTGCCGGGGGCTATGGCGGTCGTGCTAATAGCCCCCGCACTAATAGCGCAAGCCCTACCGCCGAGGTCGTGATGAGGCCCTGTGTGATGAATATCAAGATGAATGTTTGATGTTTTAATTTGAAAGTATGTACATTTCTACACATGTAATGTGATTTCGACCCTATTGATTAAAATTTGTTTTTGACTTCACAGAAACATTTAAGATTGTATTTAATAGCAATTGTAAATAAATTCATGTGACTGATTGTGTTAAACAGATTTGTTGCAAGATATACTTACAGTATATTTTTTTAATTTTGGTATATGAGTTCAATTTAACTAGAGAGGGTTGTTGGACCCAGTGCATTTGGGGTCACCAGTCAGCAACAACTGGTATGCGTTCTCTCGACAACCTACCCAGATCCCCCCACTTCTACCTAATGTCAACACAATGGTTGGCTCTCCATGCACAACCACTCTTATGTGAAGTTCCTTCTCCTAGTCTACAAAGGTGCAAATGGTCTTGCTTTTTAGTACCTGTCTGATTGTATCTCAGTTGACTCACCATCTCATTCCCTCTGATCCTCCTCTACACTCACACTCACCTCCCACACCTTATTTGTGATTCCTCTCACTTTCGCTCGCAACTATGCATCGCTACCACTGCCCCTGCTCCTCATATTAACCTCCCTAATATTTGGATATTCATCCTTTTCTTACTAATCACCCTACAAAACCTCTAATCTCCACTCATGTGCTGAGCAAACTGGTCTACTGGTCAAGCCTACTCCTTGGCCTTCATCTTTACTCCTCCATTCCTCTAGACAAAGTCTTCAAATTTTCTACCTGCGCTCTCTACAACCTACTAAGATCCTCCCGCACCTCTACCTACTGTCAAGAAGCGGGTTGGTACTCCATGCACAACCATTCTCTTTTTAAATTCCTTCTCCTAGTCTACAAGGGTACAAATGGTCTTGCTCCTCAGTACCTGTCTGATTGTATCTCAGTTTACTCAACATCTGTTCCCTCCGATCCTCCACTACACTAAACCTTGCTGTCCCACACCCTCCCTGTGCTTCCTCTTGCTTTCACTCTTTCTGTCTACTTGCGCTGCTCCACTGAAAAGTGCTACCAATAACAATCAAAGCCAGCCCAACTATTGATCTTGTGAAAGCTCAGCTAAAATTTCAATTTCTTGCTACAGCGGAGCTAATAATCCTGAGCTGTGGACGAAGCTAAGGGTACCATTTGTAAGTGAGGTAATTGGCCCCATTCGATCAATTGATAAGGGTGAAAGTTGCACTTTATTAATTCTGCTTACCATAAATAAGACTACTAAATACATAAACCCAGAACACTTTCTTATATAAACAATTGACTAAAGGCACAAACATCTGTTTGCAGCTGTACTGCTGAAGTTGGTTATTCCCTGCACAGTAGCATTTTCATATTACCCACTCAACAACACTAATCTGTGCAGTGACTGACAAGAGGAGGGCAGTTAAACTCCTATGACACAATCAAATACAGCTTCTCATGTAAATAGCAAGGATCAATACAACTCTAACATTGTCCATTTGGAACACATTCATGGTTCACAATGCTGACTTCCTTTAATGCAAGAAGGCATGTGCATTACAGGAAGGGAGACATACAAGGAAGGAATCAGTGGAATATGACTCAAGCGGGAAGGTGCTAATCAGGGAACATACAAATTGAAAAGCATTCTGATTTTAGGTTTACAGATTAACATGGTTTAACCAACATGGGATTGTGGCCGCGCATTCAAGTGGACCACTCTCTTTTTCCGCTTCCTCTAATCTCCACTAACTCCTCTTAATCCTGACTCCTCTTACACAAACACTTCAGATTTATAGGGAGACGTTGCATTGTGAAAGCTTATGCACAGTGGTGCTGGGTGAATGTTTTTAATTGACAAATCGAGAGATCAAGCATAGTGAGAGAGCCCAAAAAACAAAATATGTGTTGAGTGGGTTCTCCATTATGAAACATTTTTAAAATAATGGGAAACAATGTAGTATTTTTCAGCACATTAAGCCTCATTACGACTATGGCGGTAGCCGTGTCTGTAATTACTGGCATGGCTGCCGCCGAAGTTGTTTTTTCTGACACCCGGCAATGACCAATTACTGGGGCATTCCGGCCCCACCGGACCCGGTAATTGCCCATTGCTGGGTGTCAGTATTTATTACTCCCCATTCCCATTTGAGTCCTGTAGGGCTCAATGGGAATGGGGAGGCCAGTAGTGCCGGCACTGAAAGGGGCCCCTAGGGGTCCCTCGTGCTATGGAAACAAGGCAATAACCATACACGAAAAGATGTGCCAGACACGAGGTTCAAATTCCCAATGCTAGGGTTTATTGCAAGTAAAAGATAGTATCAATTGGCCAATTCTGATCTCATGCCCCGCGAGTTTCCTAGACCTCGAGGGACGCAAGAGAGCGAATTACGTACATCAGTTACATATATACAAAATGCTATCATACAATCAGCAAAGTCATGTTCAACACCCCTCTTTATTAAGTTCCTTTGAACTCGGGATGACGATGGACATATCCGACGAGTATGACGATTATAATGCTTTCGATGTCTATTCTAGTAACAATGTGCAATTAGAAAGTGCGGAGGCATCTTTTAGAACACGGTGGTTCTGTTCTTGGAAGCAAGCTGTACACGGGGGAAGAGCCACATTCCAAGCTTTGCTATTTTATGAGGTACTATTCGTGTCCTGGGAGCCGACACGTTCTAAAGGGTTTTGCGAAGGGGGGGCGTAAGAAGAGCATAATTCAAGCCTTTAGCTGTATTATTCTAACATATTCTACCATCGTACGAGACTGGCTGGCAGCTGTGAAGTGATTAAATGCCCTGCAGCTCTCTCCCAAGGCTTTAAAGAGGGAGCGTGGGCATTCCTCTCTGGGCTACTCATGAGGAGTTTCAACAAACTCTTCAGCCTCGCGACCTTGCCCTTTCATATTCAGACAACAATGTTAACAGTTGAGCAGAGTAAGCAGAATCCGCAAGAATTGTAAGCTGCAAAGCAGTTTTTAGACAGAAAGCAATGAGCAATGGTTAATAAGCAAAATTGCGATTCTTGCTACATATAAAATGGCCGCTCCTTGGTCAAGCATAACAGTTTATATTTCTATAATTCGGTGCATAAGACGGTTGGCCCATGGCCATCAAGTTACGTCTATTATTCAAATGAAGGGTATTAATTTTTCCAGATTGACAGCACCATCAATGACGGTGCCGGTGCTACTGGGAACGTCTGCTCGCGGGTGCCGTCCGGCACGGCAGGTCGGACCTGCCGGGCTGACAGGCACCCGCGGGCAGACCTCGTAGTTTGCCGGTCTGTTATCTATGGTACCGGCAAGCTTAGCGGTACTGTAGTTACCAGACCGGGAAACTTATAATGAGGCCCATTGTCTGGGAAAATTGGGTAAAAAGCAATTGGCTATGTAAAGCAATGCAAAAAAAAAATCCAATGGCTGCAAGTGTTCAACAGTGCACAGGAGCATTTTTCAACACATGCTGTCATTGCCTTTTCCTGCATTATATGCCATTATTAAAAACCATTTTCATATATGTCCATTATGACTGCACCTATACATGGCAGTATTCCCATGTAAAAGCATACTCATGTTTGCTTTGTCCATACCACCAGTAATTATACTATAAGAACAGATGTTCATGCTGGCACTTCTAATATATGCCAGTATCCCCACATAAGAACATACTCCAGTTGGCTTTGGCAGTACAAAATACCTTGCAACAGTAAGAAAACATGTCCAGACTGGCACCAACAATGTAGGCCAGTATGGTCATATAGGAACACTCATCATGTTGGCTTTCCTTTTGTGCCAGTAAAAGAATACCATGACAGAGAAAGAAAATATGTGCAGACTAGCTCCACAAATGTAAGCCAGTAGGGCCACATAAGAAGAATCCTCATGCCGGCTTTACTGATGCCAGTACAACATGGCATGCCATGCCATAGTATGAAATCATGTTCAGATTAGCTATTGATAGAACAGTATGGCACCTTGGAGCAATCATCATGCTAGCTTTACCCTTGATGCCAGAATAAAATGTCATGCCACAGTATGGAAATATGCCCAGTCCTGATCTCCAAATTTAGGCCAGTAAAGCCATTTAGAAACACTAATCATGCTAGATTTAGCCATGATGCCAGTAAAACATGTCATGCCACTGTAACATAATATGCACAAACTAGCTCCACCAGTGTAGGTCATTACGGCCACATTAGAAAACTCCTCATGCTGGCTTTGCCCTTGACGTGAGTAACATAATACCATGCCAGAGTAAGATATCATATCCAGATTAGCTGCACCAATGTAGGCAAGCATGGCTCAGTAAGAATACTCTTGTTAGGCACAGGTAGTATAGCTCAGTGGCAACGTACTTGTCTTGGAAGCAGGATGACACAGAGCAAAACAGGTTTGAATCTGATGTCCATGCTTAGAAACCTCTTTGGTATTAAGTGTGTAGGTGTGGACCTTTAGCTCTACCTCTACCCAAATTAGGACCACCTCTAGAATTAATAAGTGTGCTTTTTGTCCATAAAGGAAGTTTATTATACCAGCTGCCGGGAGGGGGCTTAGATGACATCTAACAGTCACACTAACTCTGGTCTCCCTGAACCACACAAAGAACATACATTATATACACTTTGCAATAGTTAATACTCTCCCCCATATACTGTTACAAAGGCATTCCCACAAACATGATTGGTTGCCCTGTAAACTAAAACCCACAGAGTTCATTGGACACAGACATTATAACACAATCCCCTAAAATCCCCTAAAATCCTTTAATTACAAGGTTTACATTTCCAGCACACTCCTTCCCAGAAACCTCTCCATATTTGGTGGAAGCCTTGCCTCTTAGTTACACACCAACATGATTCCTATTCATGATGCACACAGACCTGCCCTAAATATACCTAAGCACAAGAAGATGAGAGAAAGACACGTAGATTCCCTTTTGACCTATTTGTGGTTGCTAATCGCATTGCACAAATTGTTCTGGTGTCTGATTTGTATTTGTATTTGTATTTGTTTATTTGTATTGCGCAACCTGCCCGAGGGCATCATGGCGCATGTTTAGAAAGGTGGTTACAGAAGAGTGTTACAAAGATAGGTACAAATATTACATTACATTATATATACAAGATTTACAGCAAGAATAGTAACAGAGATCATAGATAATGCATGGACTGGCAGAGAGGTCAAATATACAGTATGTACAGTGGGAGGCCTGATTGCAGGTGATCGCTGTGAGAATTACAAGGCGGAGGTCAGTGCATCTTGTTCATGAAGCCAACGTTTAGTTCTGTTTTTGAAGGATTGGGTGGCTGGTACATTCCTGAGATCATTGGGAAGGGCATTCCACAACTTCGCAGCCAGGACTGGGAAACTCGAGCCCCTAGCTGTCTGACGCTTGAAGCTAGGGATAGTTAATGTGTGCACCTGTTCTGATCTCAGTGGTCTAGATGCTGTATGTTGTGTAAAGCACAAGGACAAGTAAGCAGGTGCAGCATTGTTTTGTGCCTTGTGTGTTAGAACAAGTGTTTTGAGTGAAATACGGCGTGTAATGGGTAGCCAGTGTAGGTTGCGCCTAGTGGAAGAAATGTGCGAGCGCCTAGGGATATTGAGGGCAGCCCTAATGGCATTGTTTTGGGTGACCTGAAGTTTGTCAAGGTTTCTTTGACTAGTCCCTAAATACAGGGCGTTACAATAGTCAATTTTAGACATGATGAGGGTTCTGACTAGTATCAGGCAATTGTCAGTAGTGAGGAAGGGGCGACAAGCTGTGATGAGTAATTCCCGCCTCTCCCTCCATGACCCCCTTCAGATTTTGCAATTCAGTGATTGTTTGAGTCAAAGTTCCATTATCTGAGTCATTAGGAGGCTCATATGTGTCACAGGTTATGCCCAATTTATGGCACCTCCCCTCCATAGATATTAGGAGGTCCAAAATGCAGCGATTCTATAGGGCTATAAGACGCAAAGCAAAGCACTAAGTTCTTCTTTGATTGCACTGAACACTAACACAGAATTGACAAATAATAGAAATTCGTACCATGTTATTTGAAGCCATTTTGCACTGACAGAGGATTGCACGCCTGGGGCCAATAGAGAGGGGAACAAAGTTTCAGTACGGCCAAGCAGTCGGAAATGATCAGGAATGTTTCTTAGAACCGCAAAAGATGCTGCTGACAAATAGTTGGATTTTTTTTCTCTCCTCAGAAAGTCTGTTTCTCCAGAGTCCTGCCAAGTTTGTAGATTATCCATATCTGAGGGATGAAAGGGGCACAGGGGAAAAAGGGGGCGCAAATGTGGACTCAGAAGGTGTCAAGGGGCTTTACGGAACCAAAAGGATGGGCACGTGCAAAGTGGTGGTGCTGCATACACCTTTCCAGGCCAGAGGTAATTGTTTGTACGAAAAGGGCCCACATAAGCCAAAATAAATTGAGAATATCTGCCTACCTTCTGCTCAATCAGGGATACGCAGAGTGGTGCTGCAGTTTGGATTTGCACAGGCAACGTGCCATTGCCCTTAAATCACAGAAATAAAGTGTAAGTAACCGGTCTTAACAGGTTGCTCAGGCTCCTTGAGCCATGCCAAGAAATTCCCATATTTTCTTCGAGCTTTTCCACTTACCAAATTAGTTTGTGCCACACCTTCTTCATAGAGATCCACCATCCCTCGAGCTTTGCAATTCATTACCCCTTGCTTCCATTTGTTGTTCACGATAATCAGGCCATCAAGGTTAAGCTGCACTCTTTTTTTTTCATACGAACATATTTACGACCCACCCCATTCAAAATTGAACATTCTTCATCGATCAGAAGGATAGAATCTGCTACTGATTGCCCCTTAAACTGCCGTCGAACACTGCATATGGCTAGATGCACCAGGCAACGTGCATCGGCCACTTAGACCTCACTAGGAATAAATAATCTTGGGATACCAGAGGCATGGGGAATTACTGAGCAAATGTAACATGACTCAGTTACTCTCTCTTTCCCCACTCTATCAGCTGAAAAACTGTGTACGTCATTTACAATTTCTAAAGTCCCATCAGAATCATCAGATGCAAAATCAATTTTGAAACGTTGTTGCATTTCTGATAGTGAGTCCATTGTATTCAAATAACCCAATGTTTGCTCACCCTGTGTGCATCTTTTGTCCAACACATATGTCCAAAAAAGAAAAAAAGAAAAGAACTCTACATATTGCTAAACACATTTTCAATTTCATTCCTTATGTTTGTCATGAAAAACTAAAAAGTCCTAAATAATCCTTATAACCAATTCCATCAAAAACAATTCTAAATTTTAAGACAATCTTTATTAGTAACCCGGCGAGAGACAATCAGAAGGCAAGAGCCATTCTGATTGGCTCTCGCCAGGTCCCTACCCGGCCGGGAATCCCTTCATCGGGATTCCACGGCCTTTGTTCCCAGCGGGGGGTGTGGCAGCCCCTCAGCCAATGAGGAGGCTCGAAGCGGGGACTCGGGTAAGGAATTCTTTTTTTCAAAATCCCCTCTCTCCCTCCCTCCCCTCTCCCCCCTCCCTTCTCCCCGCTCCCCCCCACTTACCTTCTTGTTCCTGCGTCCCCGGCGGGGGACGAGGAAAGCCTACAGCCGTGTGGAGACTCGGAGCGGCCCCGTCCATGCCTCCACATGGCTGGAGGCTTCCCTCGTCCCCCGCCGGGGACGCAGGTACGTTTTTTTTTTCTCTCCCCCCTCCCACCCAACCCCACTTACCTTATTTTTGATCCTTTTTCGGGAGCGGACGTGCGTGGGAACACTTGTGTTCCCAGCGCATCCGCTCCCGATGCCCGCCATGGAAAGGGAAAACGGAGTCCATTTTCCCTTTCCATGGCGGCGGCCATTTTCTTGGTCGTTTTTTTGCGGGCCGGGGTACTAATAGCAATAGAACCCTTGCGTCGGGGGCATTACCTGAGACGGTAATGCCCCCGACGCTTGGGTTCTATTGCTTAATTATAATTCTCAGGTTTTGTGCACTCTCTGACCCCATGTCAGCTGGAATGAACCATGATTCCTTTAATTCCGAGTAACTTAATTATTAGTAGACTGCTGTTCCTCAGGCATCAGTGGGGGTGTACTGGTGTCCCCCCGATCACCATGCTTTAATGCCCTCCACTTTTACTGCCATAGGAGTAGAGAAGATGACCAAATGGGATCTGAGGAATCGACAGTCGTTCCAGTAACAGACAAAAGAGCAGAAGACCCTCTCCCCGGGGAATAACAATGGATGCTGATGCTTGTTTGAGCCCAAGCTGCCTTTGATCTTTTTTGCTGAGGAGATGCAGTAACCTGTGAGGACACAATTCTAACACTCTTGGTTAAAGTCTTAAGCTAGTCACCAAATTAATTTCCCAGAATTTCTGCTGACTTATGTGCATCAGTACCTACGCGGGCGGGTTAGAGAGGTGTAAACATTCTATGACCTGTTACCACCTCATGGGGACTAAGATGGGGATTCTTTCCAGGCTTATTACGTAGAGTAAACAACACCAATGGAAGTCAATAAAACTGTGACTTATACAAATCAGAACACATTTTTGACAATTGGGTTTTCAAGAAGCCATTGAAATGCTCCACAATCCTGTTGGCCTGAGGATGGTACACCGAGCACAACCTGTGCCATATCCCCAAAAGTAAAGTAATTTCAGTGAACAAAGCATTAAAGAAGTGAGTCCCATTATTGGACCTTAAAACTTCACAAATACCCCATCTTGGAAATACCTCCCTCACCAAGAATCTGCCCACTGATTTGGCATCAGGGTATGTGCAGGGTCCAGCCTCAAGCCATCAGAAAAATTGACACACAACTACAATTAAATAACAATAGGTGATGCACCTTTGTATCATGTCACAAAATCAACATACAATTCCCTAAAAGGACCTGAAGGTTGGGGTGTGACCCCTCTTACTGCCGCCATAGTATTTCCTGGATTTAATTCCTTACAGAGTGTGCAATTTCCAATAAACCTACTCACCTGCTCAGAAAGGTTGGGCACAAACCAATCCTACTGAAGTTCCACTGCAATTTGTCTCAAAGGAGTATGTGCCGGGAAATGCAGTTGCTCAAAAGCCACAAAAAGCAACTCTATGGGCATCCCTACCTTCCCTGTCAGGTCCAGCCTTCACAACAAATCTGTGGGCAAGCGCGTACACCCGCTCTTCGCACAAAGCTTCTTTTCCTCCAGTGGTGCTTTCCACTGTAGTTTAACAATTTGTAACAAGTGGACCACAGAATACTGGACCAACAACTTTGCCTGTTGGGGCATCATTTCAATTGTTGGGATATCTGGGAGGGGCAAAAATGCTACAGCCTTTGATAAAACGGTCGGCTGCATCATTACCAAGTGCTGCAAAGTCAGTTTTGCTGGTATGCACAACACATTTAACAACTCCTACTTCCACAGGCAATGTTAACACATTGATTAATCATGAATGCAGTGCAGCATGCTGGACAGGGGCCCCACCATATCTTCTAAACCCTCTTCTCTGCCATCTAGACAACCCAGAATATATTGTTGTGACATATGCATAGTCGGAGTAGATAGTGACTGCCTTCCCCATTACTCATTTTCAGTGCCTCAATAAGTGCCACCAATTCAGCTACTTGGGCAGAGTAATGTGATGGCAATCACTTCTCTACCTCTACCCGATACTTACCATCCACAAGAATTACAACTGCTGCTCCTGTTTTTCTCTCCCCAATGTCCTGATCAATTATTGCTGACCCATCAACAGAAGGTGTTACTCCTGTCTCCAACACATCTTTTTTAATGCTTGTATTTCTTTTTTCATCTCGTCTCTCTCACACAATCATGAACATTATCACCAGGCTGCACTGGGTCAGAGAAAAAAGTCACTGGTTTTACTATGTGACACTTCACTGACCTCACTGGTCATATGGAAGCATTTAACAAAATAACCTCATACCCTGAAACTCTCTGAGTAGTCGAAGTTGATTTTGATTTTTCCAAAATTGCAACAAACTGCATGTTCACGTACAGTGTCACCGGGCACCCCATAGTAATGGCTGAGGACTTTTGTATTGCTAAGGCTGCTGCGGCAATAGATTGCTCACACAGAAACTCACCCTGCAGAACTGAGTTTAACAACCCACTATAATAGGCCAAGGGTTTGTGACATTACAATGTTTTCTTTGTTAGGAGTGCTGTTATTACCTTCCCATCTGTATGCAGTAAAAATGGCTATCTGTAATCCGGAGTCGCCAAAACTGGATCATTACTGATCGCAGTCTTGAGGTTCTGAAAACAAGTTCTCATTTGATCTAACCACTCGATCAGATTCTTCTCTTTCTGTGCTTCCTTGAGAGCTCGCAGTAGGGGCCTTGAGTAACTAGAGTAGTCAAAAATCCAAGACCTACAATAGTACAGAGTCCCAAAATCTGTTTTACCATAGTTGGCTGCAGCGTGTTCTGAACTGTGGTGGCTCTCTCGGGCAATACCATTCTCCCTGCAGACGACATTACCTTTCCCAAATACACAATTTTATTTGACAATATTGCAGTTTTTCTTCGTCAACTTTGTACCCCTTGACCGCAAGCAGGGTGAGGCGCATGACTGAGTCCCCTCAACACTGTTCCTCTGAACCACTACAAACAAGTAAATTGTCCATGTACTGAATTACAGTGCTGGACATTTATAAGTTCCCAAAATCCATATGAATACTCTGTTAAAAACATTTGGAGATTCACAGTACCCTGGGGTAACCTTGTGTGTTCAAATCTCTGTCCACGATATGTAAACGCTGTGAGGTACTCGGAATCAGGGTGCAAAAGAACCAAGAAAAAGGCATTTTTCACATCAATAACTGTGAAGAGGGTTGAGCCAGTAGGGATGTTACAGAGAATGGTAGCAGGATTTGATACTACTGAACATTCTGCTTCAACAATGTTGTTCAGAGTCTGCAAATCTTAAACCATCCTCCAACTAGACCCCTTTGCATTCCTCACAGGGTAAATGGCTATGTTACATGGAGCCACAGAATGTTGTATGATGCCCTGCTTCTACAACACCATAATGGTCTCAAAAATCTCTTCATCTGCCTCTTTATACATGGGCTATTGCCTAATCCTTGGTAAAATTGCTCCTGGTTTAAATTTTATTTGCATTGCCCCTATACTTTTCAATAACCCCACATAATGGGGATTGCTGGTACATAAATGGTCTGGCACTTTCTCCAAATCCTTCTTCCAATATGTTTATGTTTTTCTCATGAGCATGAAAGAGAATGGGCCTAATACCAGGCGACGTTAATACTGGACCAGCAAACTATGAGTTCTGCTCGCGGGTGCCTTTCAGCCTACCAGGTCTGACCTGGGGGGCATACCGGCACCCACAAAAAGAGCATGTCGGATACAGTGGCACCATTCACGAATGGTGCGGGTGCATCCGACCTCCCCATTCCCATTGAGCCCTGTAGGGCTCAGATGGGAATGGGGAGTAATTATTACTGGCACTCAGCAATGGGGATGTATCGGGTCCCCCGGGGCTGGAATGCCCCGGTACATCCCCATTGCCAGATGCAAGTAAAACAACGACTCTGGCAGCAGTACCACCAACGTTGTAATGAGGCCCAATGTCTGTTTATCTACTTTTACACCTATCCTGGGTTCCTCTTCCGGATCTGTAGTAACCGATAGAATTGGACACATCAGTTACCTATGGGCTGGCCTATTCAGATACTTTTGAGCACCAGGATGCAAAAAAGGGTTTCCTCCAAGTACACTTGTTCCAGTATAATGGGTAACTGTCCCATTCGGTAGAGTATTCTTCTCCCAAGCCTGTACTGGCACCTGGGCTGACATGGTCGGTGTATTGGTCTCTGTCATTCCAGTTCTCAGCTTCTGATCAACCTGGACTTGCTGCAATTGCACAGAGTTCGGGGCATAGGGCGATATTTGGGTATTCATCTGGATGGGACATGCATTAAAATAATGTGGTCAAATTTGACAATCACTTGACACATGCCCCATTCTTCCACACACCCAACACTGCACTCCATACATTCCTCCATACCCCCCTCTCACAGGCCCATTGAACCGGGGCACCATTCCTCTAAATCCGCTGAATGAAACGGCACCTTGTGAAAAAAATCCTCCCCTACCACAAGGAAATCCTCTAATTGGTCTTGTTCCAGGTACATATCCATCTGTCCATGCTTGTTCCATTCCAGACTCTATTTGTCCTTGCTGTCCCAACTGTCCCTGCTGTCCTTCTGCAGGGCTGGTTATCCTTCCCCCATCTAAACAAATCTTCACTAGTTTTTTTCTGGACCAGTTTGGCCTCAGCCTTTTGTGCCTGGTCCGTACTCTCCTTTTCCTTTTCCTGTTGCCTCTTACAAAAATGCACAATGTGTGCCAGTATTTCCTGCCAACTCTTCACCTCTATCCCGATGACCCTGTCAAGGTCAAGCTGTTCTTCCTTAGGAAGTCCCTTTTTCAAAATATGACAAAAATGTGCCATATTTTTGTCTAATGCTTCTCCCATCTCTGCCCTCCACATCTCCTGAATCAACTGAATGTGGGCAGTGGGATCCTGGTCTAACTTGATTGTTTTTGTCAAAATGGAATTCATGTCTGGCGTATCAGGATACATTATCTACAGTGCTCCCCAAACTTGTGCCCTTTAATTATTGAAAAGCGCTCCTTTTTGGGTGCCTGTGCCTTATTGTATTCTCAGATATCCAGCTTTCTTCCACAACTTGTCTGGCCGTTCCCCCATCAAGGGCGTGAAAATGTTTTTCATGTCTCCAATTGCCAACAGGACACCGGCAGAGCATAAATCCACTTCCCCGCCCATGCGGTGAGCGAAGGAAGTATCTTCATTAAGTTATTCCGGTCCATGTGTGACCACAGGAATTAATACACTCTCCCCTGACCTTTCTGGAGTAGTGGGTATTGAGTCACTTTTGACTTTACTATGGCTTCCCCTATCTGTCCTCGCCCTCACCCTAAATCCATGTCGGCTCCACGGTGCATTAGAAGACCTCATGGCATACTTTGCAGAGTCCTTACTGGTGCAGGAGGCAAGCCTCTGCTTCCTGTCCTCCTTGCTCATTGTCTGTCTCTCAGTCATCCTCCTCTTCCTCTTCTATCCCTTCTAGCACATCCCCTGATCCTTCAGTGTGGATGACCACACCCTCAGGGCTGCCGTAGCAGGCCACCTCTCTTCCCCTTCATTCTAATTCTGGATCTGTAGCAGTGCTTTCTGTAGCATACACTCTCTTTCACCCACAAACCCATAAAACATACTGAGTCTCATTAGGAGTATGCTGGTAAAATGGCTGTAATACTGGTATTACCATCACAAGTGAGGCGATTGCCAGACTTACCGGTGTATCACAAGTCTGCAGGCATGTGCTCATCCACTCCACTGATAACAATAATACTGGCATGCCGGTATTACCGGCAATCACTGCAATTTGCCAGTATTCCCAGAAGATACGTGCACCATGTGTAACCAGCGCCGGAATTACCAGCGCTGGTATTTCCAGAAATAGTGTTACCGAAGGAACGGGAAGCTCACAGACGGCCATCTTGAAAAACACAATCCACTCTCAATCTCCTATTTCTTACTGCTATCCAGTGTGATAGGAGGCATAACCCATGTTAAAGGAAAGCAAGTCATGTGTCCCTGACGTCTGCATCAGGAAACCTAAGTTCGCTGAGGCGGAACTCACCTCATTGATGGACATAGTTGTCCAGCACGCCAATGAGCTTTTTGGGGCTGGGCACTGCAAAACAAGCCAGAAGCAGAAGACCGCCATATGGCGTGAAGTTGCGGACAGCATGGCAGCCCTGGGGACTAAGCCCCACACAACCAGAGACTGCCATAAGTGCTGGGATGAACTGTGTCCAAGGGTACACAAGATTGTCACCACCCACAGGAGGGAATTCTCAGCCACATGGGAAGGCACATTGTCACCCCTCACCCTCATGCCCTGGGAGGACAGGTGCAGCTTCATCCTGCACTTGTAGGGCATTTAGGGTGTTGGGATGGCAGAGACTGGAGTAAGGACGCAAGATGATTGTGGAAATTACAAAAACCCCCATGTAAATACCATTTCTGCGCAAAAATACATGCATCCCCAGGCAGAGAGTCCAACACGTCAGACATAGCAAATGGCCTGATCCAAGACACATGCAAGGGAATACGGGTAGAAGTAGCCATGCACAAGCACTGTTGCCAATATCTACAGTCCCACATATGTGTGCCAAGGGAGGACAGGACATGAATCATAGATCTCCCACCACACATACAACAACAGGCCTCCTTGGCAGACCAACATGCAATGTGCAGTCCACCACCCTAATGCAGAGCCACGCATCAGAGGCAACTGACCAGAGAAGCCTCATGACAATATCACCACACACACAATGCAGCATGAATGAAATGCAAGGCTGTAATCATGACACCCAGAATACTAACAGCATTCTCATCACTTCCCAACAGACACAAAACTCTCTGGGGGTCATTCGGAGCATGGAGGTAAGCTAAAAACCATGCCGGTAATGATTTACCAGCATTGTTTACCGCTACATGCTATTCTGACCCCTCAGACTGCTAATTACGGCACCGTAAACTACAATGCCGTAATTATCGGTCTTGGGTCTTGCGCGCGCCCCACCATGCCGAAATTAGCGGCATGGCGTAAACCGGAGCTGATCGCAAGTAAGGAGCACACATAAATAACAGCCTCCTCAAGCCCGTAAAGTACCTTACTGGCATGGAGTACATACAGGCATCTCAGAGAAGGAGTAAAGAACCTTGAGCAGTGGTTCCCAGAGGCACAGGTGCACACATTCAGCACAGGTGGAGGCAATGGAGTCTTCCACAGCAGAAAAGGAACACACCCACACACCACACACCCTCCCACACCAAGATGACACCAATAGAACCAGCAAGGGCACAACCACAAAAACTTCAGCAACAACACCAGGCCCCCCCTTTAAGGAGACACAGGGTGAGAAGGAGGGGGAGACAGGCCCTGCATGCAGCACCAGTGCAGCCTCCGTCACCACCCAGCAGCCCCCATGCACACGCAGCATGTCCGTACACTCAAGGAAAACCCTTAGCAGATAGACACCCCTGACCACCTTGACTGTGACACCATCACCACCATATTTGGCCTGAGACATAACGAGATAAGCGAGGAGCATACAAATATACACTGCTAACCTGGCACAAGTGACGGTGTTGCCTGTGCCCCACACCCATGACACAGGCACCTACCAGCACGCAGTGGCGCACATGTATGGCATGTCACAACCGTCCATTACACGGACACATAAACAAGTGCCGTTTCACCACCCTAAGCACACAAGGGCCTACCAATCCCCAACATGGACCACCCAGGAGATACACAACAGTAAAGCTGGACCTCATGCATATGGAGGCATGCCAAATGACATTGGTGCCCCTGACAGCACCCACGTGTTGTATGTGGACCAGCATGGCATGCAGGTGGCGGACAGCAACTGCAAACAATACCACTCCCCCTATGTGCAGATGGAATGCAACGCAACCAAGAACTGCACACATGGGTGGGCCCTACATCAAAGAACTACACATGACTCAAAGGGCCAGCAGTTCACCACGCTACCGTGCCACATGGTGCAACATGCAGGATGACGTGCCTGGCTGCCTGTTGAGTCATCTGACTGGGTCATGCAAGTGCATTGGTGCCATGAGGTGGGTGCCTACATGAACCAACTGGGTTGAAATGATGAAGCCATTGTACAATGTTCACCCCAACAACCAACCTGCCACAGAACCAGTGCAACGGCACATGAGAACAGATTACCACATCGATGGAATAAGGCACTCACAATACACTACATCTCCAGCATCTGACAAGGGCAAATCCCACTACACTTGCACCACTCATTGGCGGCCACCACAATCATAAGCGCATATTGGAAAACACACTACATATGCACAATGTGGCTGCCCCCAGAATGGCACCACATCGGAGACCCATCCCTGGGAGTGGATTGAACTGAGGGCAGCAGGGATACCACACCATGTCACCGGCATGGCATACCCATAGGAGTGTTGGGATTCACCATAGTATGTATCAGAGCAGGATGATGACCATGAGCCACTGACTACAGCCATCACACCCAAATATGATTCTACACAGTACACAGCACCACATGGATCTAACATCAGAACAGCAGCATGCATCAACGGAACATGTACCACGAGATGTCCATGCCATCGTTCACGGACCATCTTGAAGACGCAACCCCCCACAGCATTGCATTGTATTGGACACATATTGTGTCCATGAATGTGCGGAATGCATCCATGGACATGTGCATATGGCCATCAGTGAAACCCTGCCATGTCAGCCAAGTTAATTTCTCCACCATGACAGTTCAAACACTCACCTTATTTGGCTAGATATGCAGCTGTTGGTGGCTGTCCTTTGACACCATGGTACATGACACCTGTCTGTAACCCACAGAACAGGCCCAGGGAGCACTAAAACACTGGCCATACCCGTGCATGCGTGTAGATGAAGCAGTCACCTGGCTTGCGTAAGGCACATATGAGTTGGCGAAGCAGGACTGGTGGGTGACCCATTCACTGCTATCTGGTGTCCAAAAACCCCATGTCATATGTGTAGCTGAACAAAATGTGCATCCCTACAATTGCGTCTCTCTCCCCTGACATGGTACTGCTACTACCACATGACGATGTGGTGAAGGTGGAGGAGGAAGTGGCAAGAAAGCATCATGGAGGCAGTGCACTTGAGGGACATGTAATGCGCCAAAGAAAGAGTGGACAAGATGTCCAGAACACAAGACAGCAGAGGGTGGCATAACATGGGCACACAGGGCACTGGATGTGTGTATACATGTACACCATGCACTGTCAGACGTCATTATACACATGCTCAATGATGAATGTCCACAACAGTTGAACTTTGCAGCACCAATAGTGTATTGTGAAAAAGGTATTAGTGAGAACATTATCTGCAGCCCCCCCAACTCCACAACAAACCATCACCCCCCTAAACCCCAACACCACAACAAACCCCTACCCGCAACCCCCTCCCCCCAACTCCACAGCAGTGGTCCCATGTAGGACGTAAAGGCCACATGAGGCAGCAATGACTATTGTTTCTTGCTCCCCTGGCCCGGGGGAGGCATATCCCTGCGCCGCATGGAACGCAGAGTGCGTCTTGCTGGGCTGCCTTGTGTGGCCTCACTGGATGCGGGCGTGTCCGCCTGCTCTGGCTGGGCATTAGAATGGCCTGCCTCAAGGGCATTGGCTATGCGGCCAAGGATGTGACACAGACGGGTTGTGCTGTCAGTGACAGTGTCACACAACCGGTTGGTGCAGTTGGTGAGTGCCTGCCGCATTTCCCTTACTCCATCATGCCATTGAACCCTGGCCTGGTGGTTATTCTCCATGAACTCTGTTATGAGGTCTGCCAGCTGATTCACTCGATGTGTGCCGAATGATGGAAACCATCTCTGAAACTACTGCCCCTGCATGCTCGGGTGAGGGCTGTACAGGTGGACTTGGGACATCATCATCATACCCCTGCGGGTCTATTTGAGGACTACGGACAGGTGTTGGTGCATCTCCACAGTCACTACATGAGCCCAGGGGTACAATGCAGGGCTCCGGGGTGTGGACTGTGTGTTGGCCCTCCTCCTCGGACGCCCCACAGATGGGTGATGGGCTGTCCACACACTCGTCAGGGCCGGTAGCAGCAGCCTTCCCAGAGATGCTCGACTGTGCTGATGTTGTGGTTGGCATTGTGGCTGGCGCCAATGCTGGGATGGATTGTGGTGGGGCAGCATCCAGTGGCCTTTCCGGAGCCGGGGGGCTGTTCTTTTTGGTGCAGGGATTCGCCTGACCCTGCCACTACCCATGGAGGTGCTTGGCCCGCTTGATTGTGGCTTGGCGCTGTCATGGTCAGTGCCTGTGGGGGTAGAAGAGAGGGACAACATGAGTGATTGTAAGATGTCCTATTTGCATACAAGGCTGCAGTCACATTTCAGTCAATTGCGGTGTGTGGCCTTTTGTGTGTAGCTACGGCAGTGGTACATGTGCATGAGTATGTCATGTACGCATGTTTTGGAGCGACTCATCGTGGCCTGTTTATGTGCAGTTTGGCTGGCACAATGCCGAGCCGGCTGCACAGTGCATGATGGGATGTGCAAGTTAATGCAATATGGTTGATGTGCGTTATGTACTCGCACTTGGCCCTTGATTGCGTGGGACTTGTCTCTGCTTTAGTTGGATGGGGGGATGAGTTGGCTGGGGGGAGGGCAACACAAGAAGGTGCCTTCGATGGCCGTTGGGGCAGTTTGAATCATGCAATGGACATTGGCAGTGTACACTGTGGACACGCACCTCCTTCGGCAGAAGTCATTGGCCCACACTCCATGTTCCCCACGCCCTCGATCGATTCTGTGCCAATCAGAGCTGCACATGTCTCCTCCCACGGCTCTAGTTGCACAGGGGTACTTGGACCGCCTCCCGTCTGCATGGCCTGACTCCGGTTGCTGGAGAGGAGGCCCCGCACCCGCAGGTCATCCCACCGCTTGCGGCAGTCCCTGAGGGTGCAGGGGGTGTTGCCTACAGCGCTCACCCTCTGGGCAAGTTCAGCCCAGATGTTCTTTTTGCGGAGGATAGACTCCCTCTGCATGTCGTTGCTGAAAACGACATCTGCATTCTCAGCCAGGAAGTCCACCATGGCCTGGAGTTCCTCTGGGCTGAATCTCCTCTTGCGGATGCGGTCCGCAGCCTTCTTTGGAGCTTTCGGCATGTTGGTAGTCGTCTGGTCCTTTTCCGAACTTTAGTTTGCTCCCAAGGGTGCTGGCGGAGAAGGATGGCAATGGATTGTGTTTTTAAAGCTGGCCACTGCTCTACTTCCCGTTCCTGTGCGATGACGTAATTTCCAGTTCCTTTTTTTGTGGTGACCGTAATTTACGGTATCCGTAAATTACGGTCACCGTTATGTACTGACGCTACTGCTTCCAAGGCAGTGTTGTTATTTACGTGCCGGTAGGGGGTTTGCGGGTCGTTTAGCGGCAGGCCGATTGGTTCTTTTCCGGCATGGTGAAAAGCGTGTGTCCGCGAGGTCGGAATGGGCCGCAATTAGCGGCCTGATGCCAGGGCGGTGTTGTACTTTACGCCATGCTGGAAAATGCCGGTACTTACCTCCGATCTCGGAATGGGGGCCTCTGACATTGATGGCCCAGGCCTGTCATCAGGCCGAGCAGCTCCAGGCCCACGACCAGCAGCATCAGCACCCAGAGCTGCATGTGGCACAGCTGCAACCCCCACACCTGTGGTCAGTGGCCCTGCTGTTCCTCCTGTGCCCTCCACTCAGCCACAGGCACAGCAGCCACCATGCCATCATGGCTGGTTTGCCGCAGTGGAGGAGGAGGGGGACAATGACAACAAGGATGGTGGAACCACAAACCCATCTGTCTGATACAGCTCCTCTTCAACCCATGGCCCCATACCATTACCACCGCCCAGGCTCCCTACCATAGATGCATGCTTGTGTGCAATAGAGGCCCAGAAGGGGGAACAGCTGATGAGACTAATGAGGGAGTGTATGCAGGCCTCCAGCCGCAGGAGTGCCAAGTCCCAAGGCCTTGCAACCTTAGCCCTCCTCACCCTGAGATCCCCTACTCCATGGTGGAGGCATGAGGCATTCTGTCCAACTTTGCCTGGACAATAAGCAGGCCAAGGGGTCAGACCCACCCACAAGGGTGACCACCATTCAAGACTCCCAGCAAGGCAACCCAAGTCAGAGGTCTCAGAAACTACGGCCCACACAGGAGTCTAGCACGATCTCTGTGGCAAAGAGGGCCCACAATTGACGATGACACTCACTGGGTGCTTTACTGGGTGTGATTGGGTAGGGGTTGGAGGGTAGTGTTAGGATGGGGGCTGGAGGGGGTATTTCAGAGGAGGAGGAGGGGGTGTTTGGGTAGGAGTGCTGAGGGGTAGGAGGAGATGTTTGGGGAGAGGGTGTTTTCAGAGAGGTTGGAGGGGGTGTTTTGGTAGAGTTTGAATGGGGGTGTTTGGGGAGTAGTTGGAGGGGGTGTTTGGGCGGGGTTGAACAAGGGTGTTTGGGAAGGGTTTTTTTGGGGAGGATTTGGTGGGGTTGGGGAGGGAGTGGAGGGGGGTGTTTGGGTAGGAGCTGGAGTGGGTGTTTGGGTAGGGGTTGGAGTGGGTGGACAGTATGTTTGCATTCATGTTACTGTTTAATACATCCTTTTCACTTGAATCAATGACTGGGCATTCTATTTCTCAAACAAGTGTGTATTGTGGTTGTTCAAGGGAAGTGCAGAGTGGAGGGGGAACTCAGAAAAAGTTCTCAATTAGTTCTTGCCGGGTCATTCATCCATCTCTGGCCTAAATGCACTCAGTATGTGGGTGCATGTAACTGACTGGCAACGCATCATCATCCTCTGGGGGAAGAAGGTCCAGATCTGGGAGCATGGGTATGTTGCTTCTGATGCAGATATTGCACAGGCCAATACAATCTGTCCCATCTTCTCTGGCCTATACATGAGCGCACCCACAGACCTATACAGGCACCTCAATTGGGCTTTGAGGAGGCCAAATGTCTGCTCGATCACCAACCTGGTCCTCACATGGGCCCAGA
Organism: Ambystoma mexicanum; assembly: GCF_040938575.1. Classification (NCBI taxonomy): domain Eukaryota; kingdom Metazoa; phylum Chordata; class Amphibia; order Caudata; family Ambystomatidae; genus Ambystoma; species Ambystoma mexicanum. The sequence goes on from NC_090926.1 coordinate 655,544,770, forward strand.
TGTAGGCCACATCATGCGGTGTCTGGGGATTCCTCAAATGGTCATAAGTTCCAGAAGCAGTGGGTATCCAGAGTCAACTACAAGGTGAATAGGCAGAGGTGTAAGTACTGTTGATTAGTAATGGCACTGCCTGTGATGTCAGCATAGCAATGGCCAGTCGGTGCATGTATGTCCCATTTCAGATTGTGCTAAAGTGTTTCACATTCCAGTCCGTGCATGCATATTGCACTGCTCAGGGTGTTGTCCCAGGGCATGCATTTGGTAACCCTAGGTGGACATCTCAAGTCATGTGCTACTCCTGTGTGTTGTCGCCTGTCAATGTAGTGGTCTGCTGGTGGTTCCTGCATGTGCAGTGCACATTCCAGATTTGGGTTTGTTATATTTGGCGGTCACACAAGCTGCAAGGTAGATGGAATTGTACATGCACTTACCGAACATCCAGGTCCTTTGGCCTCTGTGACGCACCATGTACTCTGGCAGGGTACTGTTCTGCAGTGAATGATAGTTAGCTTGACTTCATAGGTCATCTGGACATTGAGGGAATGGAACTGCTTCCAGTTCTGGTAGATCTCTGAGTCTTGGAGGGTCTTGGAGGGTCACTGGCTCCACATGCATGCAATCCAGTACAATTCTGCAACCACATTGGGCATGCCGCTAATGGCATGGAACTGGGCCTTGGTGGTGTTGAACTGTGCCAGGGTAGTGGGGAGGGAAATGTGTTGGCCCACACCACCCAGGAGGGCCTCCATCACCTACACCATCATTCTGGTGAATACAGGCTGTGATATGCCATGCAGTTGGCTCACAGAGTGCTGGAATGTGCCAGAGGCCCAGAAGTGCAGGATCAACACCAGCATTACCAGTGGAGGTATAGCTGTCCTGATGGTGATCCTGGTGACGATTTGTGTGCCCGTGCATGGGATCACTGCATGCCTTGTCCTCCTCCCTCCACCTCCTCGCCACCTGCATCTCCATTTGCATCCTTCTCCTCCTCCCAAGCCTCCTGTCGCCAGTGCTGGTATTCCAGCCCCAGCAGCTGTAAATCAGCATGTAGCCCCTGCAGGTCCATGCTCGTAATACTGTTTGGTGTTTACCGTTTACCGTTAATACTGGTTAACTATTGCCAGTATTACAGGAAAATCCATTCTCTTATTTTGCTGGTATCACCGCTGTGCCAGCATTACCGGCGCAGGGGTCTTGGACATTCGGTATTCCATTGCCGGTATTACCAGCGATGGTGATTCCCGAAGGTCCGCTATCCATTGACAGTATTACGGGCAACGATATTTCCACCTACTCGTAATTAGCAGGTAAGTTAAAAGTGCTGGTAAACGAATTTACCAGCACTTTTAAGTTTGCTAGCAAACTTGTAATTAGGCTTACAGTTTCTGATTCACATGTGCACTTACACCCAAAAACACCATTAACACGGCACTCTCATTTTTACTCCCACTTCGACACCCCCTTGTATCCACACATACATATATACATACCAACACATCCTTGCCAGGCCTGCATACATACATACAGAGAAATACATCTTACATGCTCTCTGCAACTCAGATCTGCCCCGCCATACATCCCCGAAGGCTCACCCCACATTGGGCCTCATTCCGGGTTTGGAGCTAACCATGGAGTAATTAGCTCCATGATTGCCTCCGAAACCGTCCCAAATCCAGCATGGTGAATGGAGTAATTACCGGTCCATTCCATGGTTGGAGGGACCGGTAATTCCCCATTCACCTTTTGCCCTTTCCCATTCCCATTGCTGCCCCATAGGGCTCAATGGGAATGGGGAAGGAGGTAATTATGGCACCGTAAATTACGGTACCGTAATTACCTCCGAGGTACCTTTGCGGGTCCCGTACTTAACTCCTGCTAAAAGCAGGAAGTAAGGAAGGACCCGCAAAGGGAACTCGGAATACGGAGGTAAGGGATTACCGGCATCGGCACCCTTACCCTTACCGGTGCCGGTAATCCCTTACCTCTAAACTCGTAATGACCCCCATTGTCTTCTCAATCAAGTACAGGCAGACACAGAGTACGGTTTTTGTGCCCACATGAGAGGCAGGGGGTCCGAATTTCTATGACCTGCTGGCCTCTCTGCAGTGCGCACTGCAATTTTTGTAGGGAACCTCAGGCTCTGTGCTAGTAAAAAAAGGAGAATGTGAACAAGGGGGTGTGCCCATTTAAAGGGATAGAATATCAGACTTAATTAAACTTAGATTTCTGATCAAAAACTAACATCAGATACCATTGTAAGTTTATAATTGGATTATAAACGTACTTGTTTCAATCCAAAACAGGGAGGTATTCCCAAATTCATCAACACAGCAGTTGCCAGTCTTTATGCATGCACAGCCATTACAACTGTGCTCTAAACTATATTGGATTGCTCGCTCACATTTCAGATCCATCGTGTAACCAATCACACACCTTCTGAGTGTGCCTAACTGGTAATGCTAGATTTGCCAGCTAGGACATACCAGTAAAGTTATCACAATGCTTCACACGTCATTTTAAGCACTGGCTGGAACTAGAGAGTTGCTGAGGGTTTCCAGATCCCTCTTTTTCCAACTGGTTCTCAACCTAGCACCTATTCTTCCCACAAAATACCAAAATCTGAATATTCAGGCACAGGATAAATAGAAAATATCCACTGAGACAATCTCAGCTCTGGGAGACAAATCTGGTTTCATCGGATGCAGTATAAATGCCTATTTGTAGCATTCCAATTGCATGTCATATCAGAACTTGGATATGCAGGGATGAAAGCTGGTGGGAAGAAATGTACTATGTACATTTTGCTTCCAGAGTACCTACAGAGGCAGATCTTGATTACTTAGTAAAGTGGGCAATTGACAGGTTTAGAACATTTATGTTCGGAACAAGATCCACAATACGCTCAGATCATAAGCCACTGAAAGAGAAACTGACAACAAAGGACTTGGACAAAGTGTCATTCAGTATAAGATAGTGGGCTACTGGACTGCAAGAGTAATGCAATTTTGGAACAGCAGGCACTTTTGAGATATGTGATTAATATTCTGGCCCTGAAGAAGCTTGCACACTTACCTCATACATTGATGCAGCATTGTGAAACACAAGCTGGACTATTTTTCGTTAATTCTTTAGCACATACAGTATAATCACTATGCAAATAATTGATATTATACTTTATTGTTATTGATGTTTCAAACAAAATAAAAACATTTCGCAATAACCAATTTTCAACAAAAAAGTAATGTTTCAAAATTGTAATGTATAATTTCTACTCGTGTAGAAATGGTTTTCTTGTATGGATATGCATGACACTGCAGACTAATATATACATCTATAAATTAGGATTGATTGCATGATTATCCCATTGGTGCCTAATTCAAATTAACTATATTAATGTCTTTTCCTCAATGAATGAATAATACTCGAGCCAAATGTCGAGAACGTATTTTGGGATTTAGATCAGGTTCTGTTTCCAGAATGGCAAACATAATGTTTGGCAATTATTTTGTCCTTTTCATAGTAATCAGATATGTCTTGTCATAGCAGCAGTGCCTTCAAAACTTGCAAATGAGAACACCTCCTGTCCGGGTTTGTCAGTCTAGGAAATGTGCTTACGCTTGAGGTCATCCAGAATTGCTCATACACACAAGGGTGGCCATTTACCTCTCAGGAACAAAATATGCCATTCTGAAAGTTCGTATTATTACCTCCGAACCTTCGATACAATCGCTGGATTATACCTCCAATCGCAAATACAAATATCACTCAGCGAGCTACATCCAATGATCATCTTATTCCCCCGTCATAATGGCGATCAGACTCAATATCATCAGATGGATTGGTGAGTCCTCCAGAGTGCAGAGAGCAAGAGCATGGAGCCCCTCTCAAGCGCTAATCACGTGGGAATCACCCTTTGTTGAGAAGCATCCTGAACACATGAATGGTCACCCAAGATTACCCAACTCACAGATGAGAGAGCCAACCCTTCTTTCTTAGCCTCTTTTAAATCACATTGGAAAATGCACACTATATGTGACAGAGCTAGATAGATTGTCCGGCTTTGTATTTCTGATAATTCACATGCCCTGTGCTTCTCCACATCGCTCTTCCATGCTACTTCTTGCTTTCCCACACATTCAGGCAAACCCCTTAAACATATTGATATGATATGATCAGTTATTTATAACGCGCTTAATACCCAGAGGTTTCTAAACGCGGACTCACGGATCGAACCTGTGTTGCTCTGTGTCGTCTTGCTTCAAAGGCGAGCATGTTGCCCCTGAGCTATCCTCCCGAAAGATAAATTATTGTTTTATTTAGGATCCCAGGTGATATGTGATGGGTCTTTTTCTGTCACCCATGCACATATTGGGATCTGTACTGGATCGGGTCTATTTAGAGTCCCAGTCCAGCTCACCTTGGAAGTGCTGAGGAGCTGTGGCAGAGCCAGGAGAATGGATGCAGGCTGCGATCACCTAACTTTAGAATATTCTCTTCCCAGATGAACTATGGCTGCCAGGCAAAAAATGATAGTTCATAGAGAAAATCTCCTGCTCGTTTCCAGGAAAACTTTCTCTAAAGCCTACTTGGGAAGCAGGATCACAGAGAGCAAAGCTGCTGATGACGATATTCAGCTTAGCCGAGGTAGCTATAGAAAGAAGGATCCCTGACGAAGACACTGTCGACAGCCCGCAGCCAAATCACACTCCCCTCAGCCGCCCCCATAGCTTGGAATGTCTTAATTCCATGGTGGGTGTTTTGGAATGGAAACAGATTGTGTCACAACACAAGAACCATATATGATAAGGAACATCACTGTCATATTATTGCTTGCCTTATCTCTGCACAAGAAAGAGGTCTGGTATCTGGGTAACACAGGGCTTCACTTGTTGTTTTGGAATTCTCCAGCAGGTCGATTTTGCAGTGTGAGCTGTCCCATTGGTTAATTAAATGGACACATTTATTTTAATCTCCCCATGCATTATTTTCCTGTTTCTCGGCTCCCTCCCTCCAGTCAATCTCGTGTTGTCCCACTAAGAGGATTTTTTATGGCTTGGTAACGAGTTCTTCCTTTGAAGTAAAAATATGAACGCTGGAAAGGCTCATGGACCAGCTTTCCTTAATATGGGCAAATATGATTACTGTCAAACTGTGAAATATCACTTTCTTATCTCCAGGAGCCAGCAGACGGGAAACATCCCTGCCTCGGCCTCATTTTCCTGCTTGGCAGAAGGCAAGCTTTGAGGCGGAGCTGGTGTGTACGGTTCGTGGCTGTCATGTTGTTTTTCTGCGGCCTCGGAGAGCCTGTCTGCGTCTTTATTTTTTCCTGCCGCTGTTGTTGCGTAACATGACATTCATACCATGATCAAGGGACACCATTTTAAAATGGCAGCCAGCGGCTCAGCGCCACGTATCAAGACTGTGGCCGCCTCTCACACGTTCCCCCTGCCTGCCACCACTGGCATTGCTCCCTCGCCGCCAGTCTTCGTTGTCTGCCACGCCGCCAACCAACCATAAGACTTTCAAGGCCCGGCCAGGCAGAGGAGCTAATTACCGAGGTTGTTGTGGAAACCAAAATATTGCCTCTTATCTGTCAGGAAACGCTGTTTTGGGCATTTTCCACGCTAATTTATTTACATATTGAAGGCCCAGTGTGTCAACAACTGCAAGCTCCGGATAAGAGTGTTTTTGGATGAAGGTTTCCCGTCTCCAAGAACTACACAGGCCATTTCATTTCCCCAGCGAAAGGCAGGCATGGAAGAAAAATATGCACATTCTCACATGTTGCAGCTGGGCTGATAGCAGAAATTAAAGCAAGTTTGAGGTTTCATGTGCTGCAAAGAAAGACCTTAAACCAGTTTGCTAATTATGTCTTTTTTTATTTCCGACTGGTATCACACGAATAATGTCTTAGCTTGACTGGGACATTTTTCCAATCGAATGAAACATATGGAACATAACTTTCTTTTGTACATTTGCAAAGCAAGAGCATTTTGTAAAATCTATATTCGTCTCGAAGGTGTAGACAAACACTCAAATGTTCCAAAATGAAATTTCACGATGGAGAAAATGATACGGGCATCACTTTATAGGTCCTATTGCCTACTTGCTTCTGGAGGTGCCTGAAAAGTATGTTCATTTCATGTGTCCTTGCAATAACTACATGTTGTCACTGTTTCCCTCCTTATGATTAGTATGTTACTCATATAGATGCTGCCCTCAGGGACCTATATTGCACACTACAGCTATTCTGTGCATGCTAGATGATGGTATATAATTAAACACGTTTAATCCAATTGTCCTGCTAATATGTACTGTGTGTAAGCTTACTATCTTCTAGAGACCGTAAAGATTCTTATTTGGACAATTTGATGGGGGGCGGGGGGTGGGAGGGACCTCTGGTTTACTTTCTTAAACTCTTACTGTCCGATTCAGTTAACAGAATAAGGTGAGGAGCGTTCCATTCCTATAGGGGATCAGGTGGGCCTGCTATTTTCCTATTCTGCTTGAAACAGCAAGTGTTATCCAAGCATACACTCTGGAAGATACGTGCCCATATCTGCAGCATTGAATAATTCCAAAAGCGCATGCAGTACCGTTATACTCACCTTATAACTGCTGTTTACTCAGCTTACTATATTACAAGGGAACCCATTATACGATCCTCACATGGATGCCATCCGCATTTCACCCAGTTAGGGTGCCAAGCCTGCCATCATATCCAGAAAGACAGATGCCATTCTACCATCGCCTTCCCCAGCATTTTCAGTGACATTCACCCATCACACAATCTTTTCTGGACTTTGAGAACCTTAGGAAATCCATTCTGCAGTCGTAGACTGCATTTTATAATAGTTATATTATATTAATGCTACCCTGTAGTAACCCCCCCACCCTTATCTACACACACCATTGAACGTATTTGTAAATGTCTACACAATTCCTTTTACCTACAAATCTTTTGAAGCATCATGCGCCCAAGATTTCAAAAACATTTGCCATCAACATTTTATCAGCATATGTCTTCCCCTGTTTGTCCTTTATTTACTTCCCCTTTTTATTTCCTTTATTCCTTCAACCTTTCCCTTCCTTGCAGACTATGATCTGATCCTAGGTACAGGCACAATACACCACTTTTTCATACAAGCGTTTGCGTTATGAGACTACTAAAGTGGCGGATTGGTGCACCATAGCAACTCTGCATGACATAGCATAACTACTAGGGGAGGAGAGAATCCAGTTGACCACCTTCCATGACTGAAATGCATGTGGTATTTTTTGTCAGAGTGAAGAGAATATCATCCCAGCAGGATTTGGAGGCAGTCAGGAGATTACATTCAGTGACTATAACTAGTGTGACAGCTACTTGGTAAAGAGAAAATAATGATTGCAGAGAAATGTTCTTACAATGTTTTGGTGTGAGAAGGACATTTTGCGACTCAGTTGCCATTGTTTGTGACCTATGGGAGAAAATACTTTTTGCAGAGAAGCAGTGAAGCAATCTTGCATTTCTTTGCACGAGGGCAGGCGATTACATTTACAGGGTAATTCATAGAATTTCGCTGAAAAGTGTCGCAAGCGGCTGGCGCAGAGTGTCCGCGTGCGATTGACTGCGCCAGGCACGTGCGCTAAAACCGATTTCCGCGCACAGCGTATTCATGGATTTCATGCTCCCAAACCAGCCGTGGCGCAGAGTATCGCAGCGACCCTGCAGCAGCGCCAGTAACGCCCCCAAGAACGCCCTCGCGCAAGGAAAAGCCATCAAAATCGCTAAATCATTGCAAAGGGCTGCGCTAACCCTGGACCAGTTTACAGGGCTGCCAAACAAGGAACGCAAAGCGGGTAACGTGCATATCAGGGGTACGCGTGAAGTTATACACGCGATTAGCCAGGGTACGTGTATTACAGGGGTACGCGGGAAGTTATACATGCGATTAGCCAGGGTACGTGTATTACAGGGGTACGCGGGAAGTTTAACACGCGATTGGCCAGGGTACGTGTATTACAGGGGTACGCGGGAAGTTTAACACGCGATTAGGCAGGGTACGTGTATTACAGGGGTACGCGGGAAGTTTAACACGCGATTGGCCAGGGTACGTGTATTACAGGGGTATGCGGGAAGTTTAACACGCGATTAGCCAGGGTACGTGTATTACAGGGGTACGCGGGAAGTTTAACATGCGATTGGCCAGGGTACGTGTATTACAGGGGTATTCGGGAAGTTTAACACGCGATTGGCCAGGGTACGTGTATTACAGGGGTACGCGGGAAGTTTAACACGCGATTAGCCAGGGTACGTGTATTACAGGGGTACGCGGGAAGTTTAACACGCGATTGGCCAGGGTACGTGTATTACAGGGGTACGCGGGAAGTTTAACACGCGATTGGCCAGGGTACGTGTATTACAGGGGTACTCGGGAAGTTTAACACGCGATTGGCCAGGGTACGTGTATTACAGGGGTACGCGGGAAGTTTAACACGCGATTAGCCAGGGTACGTGTATTACAGGGGTACGCGGGAAGTTTAACACGCGATTGGCCAGGGTACGTGTATTACAGGGGTACGCGGGAAGTTTAACACGCGATTGGCCAGGGTACGTGTATTACAGGGGTATGCGGGAAGTTTAACACGCGATTAGCCAGGGTACGTGTATTACAGGGGTACGCGGGAAGTTTAACACGCGATTGGCCAGGGTACATGTATTACAGGGGTATTCGGGAAGTTTAACACGCGATTGGCCAGGGTACGTGTATTACAGGGGTACGCGGGAAGTTTAACACGCGATTAGCCAGGGTAAGTGTATTACAGGGGTACGCGGGAAGTTTAACACGCGATTAGCCAGGGTACGTGTATTACAGGGGTATGCGGGAAGTTTAACACGCGATTGGCCAGGGTACGTGTATTACAGGGGTGCGTGGGAATCATCACACGCGATTAGGCTGGGTGGGTCCTCACAGGTGTTCCCTGTACACCCTCCACGGCCCCTGCAGGCAGCCTACAAAACAGGGGACTACCCTGCACACCTGCTCATGTCCCCCTGCACCCCCACCCCCCAGCAGTGCAGGGGCAGCCTCCACCAGGCCCCCACTCATGTCTCCCACCACCCCCACCCTCCCGCCACCAGGGGCAGCCTCCACCAGGCCCCCACCCATGTCTCCCACCACCCCCACCCCCCCGCCACCAGGGGCACTCTCCACCAAGCCCCCACCCATGTCTCCCACCACCCCCACCAGTGCAGGGGCACCCTCCACCAGGCCCCCACCCATGTCTCCCAACACCCCCACCCACCAGCACTGTGGGGCACGTGGCCAGCAGGCAGTCAGGCAGCAGCAGATGGCAGGTGGGAGCATGCTCAGGGCTCTGGGGGGCAGTAATTTGGCCTCCTGGCCAGGAGCGTGGTCTCTCGTGTGTGAACGCGTGGACAGCCTGATAGGGAGTGAAATCCCACACGTCAGCAAAGGCCCTTAGCGCGTAAACCCGTCAACAGCATATGCGCGCCTATAGTCACCTGCACGTGCAGGAAATTGTTGCGTGACACGTCCCAGTGTCAAAGCGTGTGATTGGTGAAAATGGATGTACACGCAGAAGTGACAAAGCGTGTGATTGGTGAAAATGGATCTACACGCAGAAGTGACAAAGCGTGTGAATGGTGAAAATGGATCTACACGCAGAAGTGACAAAGCGTGTGATTGGTGAAAATGGATCTACACGCAGGAGTGACAAAGCGTGTGATTGGTGAGCGTACACGCCGCGTAAGTGACGCTGTACGTGTGGGCCTGTATATAAGGTACATGTAGAACACCATTTCCTTGTACGTGCTTTTCGTGGAGAGCGAGTGGGTGAATTCTGTACTTCTTGTCGTTTCACACGCGATTTACTTCACGGCGTTTCCAGTTCGTATTCCCTGTTACCTCTGACAGCTTTTTCTCTTTTTTCTCTTTTACTGGTTTACCTGGGCCTGTTCCCTCAAACAGTGTCCCCTTCTACTGTTGTCCTGTCTTCTCAGACAGCGTACACATCTTCTTTTGGCGGGGGTTTAGCCAGCCAAACGCGCTCATTCTTCACGCTCTTTTACCTGGCAGACGGTGAGTCACGCACGTATCCAACTTCTGTGCTTGCCCTGTGTGTAGTCTACCCCTTCAGAGGTCATTCTAGGCTTCGTGTGACACGCATACGTTCATTCTTGTGTTACTGGGTGCCACAGCGTAGTGCAGGTTTTTCTTTCTGCACACGTGGTCTAGGAGGGGTTGCGTGCACGTCATCTCCCTTTTTTGGGCCTCCTGTGCGTTGCGTGACCCGTCATCTTTCCCCAGGGGTTACAATCAGCCGTGCTAGAGCACTAGGGTACAATTACCATCTGGTACCCAACCCCTTTGACCCCCAATTGCCCAGGACAATTGTCTACAGCCACTCCCATACGCACATTAATATCAGTGCCATGGCTGGGAGGCGAGGATTCCGTAAGGGTGGCAAAGGTGGAAGAGCCACAAGTGGTGGCCGTGGTGGATCCGGTAGGGGACGTGGTCGTAACTTGCAGGGTGAGCCTGTCCCCCCATGTGTGGAGGACCAGTCAAGGGCACCCATCATTCCTTCCCCCTCCCCTCCCCCCCTCCCGTTGAGGCTGAAGTGGCTGACACCATCCATGCTCAGCCCTTGTTGGACCAGCCCATTGTGGCACCAGACCTGGCTGACTCCATGGCTGACTTCCAGGTCAGCAGGGCTACGACACGTGCGCTGGTGCACGTTGATGCCATCATGCCACGTGGATCTGGGGCAGCAAGGTCATCTGCTGCACCAAGGAGGCAGGGCGGAGTGGCTGCAGGGGCAGCTGCGGCTCCATCCACCCCAGCCCTCACACACCCAGCCAGGACAGTGTCGGTCCTAGTCCATGCTGCTGACATTCCCCCTGACACCATCACACTAGAGCCAATGCCTGCACCAACTCCCATGCTGAGTGTGCAATCCCACACTCCTGATACAGAGTCCACCAGGGCTCCTGCCCCTAGTGTCCAGAGCGGCGCAGGACACTCAGGATCACCACCACCTTCCAAGCGGAAGAGGAAGAGTGCTCGTCCGGCACAGGCTGATGCCCCAGACACGGCTACACAGTCCGACCCGTCCAGGAAGCCCAGCTTCACGGATGACGAACTGAATGCACTTGTCGAGTATGTGTCCGGACATGACAACGAGATGGTCATTGTTGCAGGATCCAAGACCACACCTGCACAACGCCAGGCACACTGGCAGACCGTTGCGGACATCGTAAGTGCCCTTGGAATCGTGAGGCGCACAGCCAATGATTGCTATAAGCGCTGGAATGACCTAAAGCGCAGGGCAAAGAGTAAGCTGGCCTCAAGTCATGCCGCAACTCTAGTGACTGGAGGTGGGTCTCCAGTAGTAGACATGGAACTCACTCCACATGAGTCAGTCGCTGGGACCTACGTCACGGAGGAACAGATCCAAGGCGTGGGAGATCTGGCTGATTACGAGGCATTGTCCGGTGAGTGCACATGCATGTGTGTGTCATCCATGTGCATGGTGTGTGTGTGAGGGCTTCTGTTTGGGTGCCAGGTGAGAGTGTGTGCGCCTCAGTCGTATGGGTCAGCCATGTGCTTCATGCAATACTTCCTGCGCAGCTGCATTTGGCCATAGCAGTATCCCTTCTGCCAACAGTAGACATCTAGCACAACTGCACGCCAGTTGCCCTTGAAGTGTCACCTTGACACAACATATTTGCTTATTTTTCACTGTTCATTCAGTCAGTTTGTTTGCATTCCACCACTTTCACTAGGCATGTTGCTGTCCACTAGTCACATGTCTGACATGGGTATGGTAAAGTGGAGTGACTTTGTTACCTGGATATCATTTGTACACACATGTCCCTGTGCAATTTGACCATTTCAGACTGGCAGCTCCAGGTGAAAAATCTGACCTGTTAGAATCAGAAAAGCTATTACATGCGGGAACTGGACTGAATGAATAGGTGCTGCCCTCCTCTCCATCTTCACTCAATAGCAATGGTACATGCCATCTGTGTGATGGCATGTGTGTTTCACCTGCCAATCACAGGCCAATGTGTGATGCCACTGCCAGGCAGCATGCAGAAAATTTGTTCATCTTCCATCTTGGTGTCATCAGTGTGTGCCATTTGCCTGCACTTCATACGCAGTGAGGGTGCATGCATGGGAGGGTTTTAGTCATGTGGGACATGTGTCAATCAAGTACTGGTTCTCTTGCTTCTCAGCCCTCAATGTGTGCCATGGTGCTAATGCCTGTTTCCATTACTTTGTTTTCATGTCTTTGCAGGGGAAGACGCACCTGATACTGCTGGGGTTGTGGAGATGGTGCAGACCCAGGAGGTGTCCCAGGGCCGACCAACCACCAGTGAGGGACGTGGTGTGGTGGTGGGGGAGAACCCACAAGTGCTGCAGGTCGTGCTCTCAAGGGGTGTCTCTGGCTGCACCTCCCCCGAGCTGTACTCAGGTGTTGATTCGGATGAGACCTACGTGCCGTCGCAGGTGAGTGTTCCAGGGAGGGATTCTGTTCTGTCTCACCCACCTGCACCAGGGTCAGTACCCTCCATGGGGATGTCAGTGTTGGCAGCTACGCCTTCGGTGGTTACGGATGCAGGGTCACACTCCGCGACATCTGATCCTGTTCCTGGGCCAGCAGATCAGAGGGGGAATGCAGTCCTGCAGCCTCAGGCAGTGCCGGCACAGCAAGGCGCAGTTCGCCTTGCCCCAGACAGGTGTGGTGCCAGCCGACGTGGTGGCCGTACGCCACCCGGCAATACCGCATGGGAGCAATCCATTTACGGTATGGCTACCCAACAGGCTGCATCATCCGAGATGATGGCTCAGGCCATGGATAGGGTGGCCACTTCCATTGTCCCCCCAGAAAGGCTGATGGAGCGACTAGAGCAGGCAACCGACTCCATCTGCCAGTCACACAGGGAGGACATGTTGGGGTCCAACAGGGACAGGCGGGCGGCACTGGCGACTCTGCAGGAGGCCATCTCCATTGAGTCCCAGGGCCACAGGGAAGCCCTGAGGCAGGAGCTCCTACACCTCAGGACGACTCTTGTTGAGCTTGAGGCTTCAACACACCAAAGGACAGAACAGCAGCTGGAGCGTCTCACCCGTACGCTCTCAGCTGAGATGCAGGCAACGAGGGCGGAGGTCCGGGCATCCCGTGAGTTGTTGCAGGGGGACCTCCGCACACTCATCCTCCAGAACCAGACCTACCACACCCGCATGCTTGCAGCCATGGAGGAGCAGACTAGGGCCTTGCGTGGGCTGCCTCCCATAGTGCAACCACCTCTGGATGCAGCTGCACAGGGTGATAATAGCGACAGCAGTGATACTCCCACAATAGGGTAGCCGTGTGGGCCATGAGCCCATGGAGGTGTTTTATCTTCCCAGGATCCACGCAGGTGGGTTCTGGTGTGCATCCTGTCCTCGGACCTCCTGGGTGGCCTCCCCAACCCCCCCGGGCCCATCAATGGCCATTTTTGATTGTTTCTTATTTTTATTTTTATTTTGATTTCTTTTATTCCCAATTTTTTTGGGACGATCTGTTGGCTTCGATCTGTTGGCTTCGATCTGTTGGCTCCGATCTGTTGGCTTCGATGTGTTGGCTCCGATCGGTTGGCTTCGATGTGTTGGCTCCGATGTGTTGGCTCCGATGTGTTGGCTTCGATGTGTTGGCTTCCGTGGTTCCTGTGGGCATACGCTGCATTGTGGCTGGGCACATGCAGGCTTGTAATGTATTTGGTTCAGATGCTTGGGTTTGAGTCACACACACCCCTCCTGCTTCCCGTTTCCATGGGCTTGCAAAGGGTGTGCCCAAGTGACAGTGAATTACACAGTGACGTTGGACTCCCATGAGCTGTGTGGCCAGTCTGTAGTCAATACTGTGTATACATTCATAGTGCATATTGCTGTTGTGTTGTACACTGCATGTTGCATTGATGTGTAACTCTTCTTCTGTGTCTACCTCCCAATTTGCAGGTCCCTTCCTCAAGTCCACACAAGGACCTCTAGTCTGGCGATGGGGACCATGTTGGCAGCAGTGCACCTACAACTCTACATGGCGCCAACACTGCACAGTTGGTAGTGGTGGGAGTGCAGGCATTTCCAGGTGGTGAGACTACTAATATGTAACATTTTTGATGTCATGTTAATGGTAGTACGTGCTCAAGTATGTTGTTGGTCCGGCATTGCTGTGAGCATTTCAGGTGTTGCAGGTTTCTAATAGTGCCACTGTACATAGTGAGAGTGATGTCATGTTGTGGGGATTACTTTGTTTACCTGCAATTAGCATGACATGGCACGGTGTGTCGTGTGGCAGTGCTGGGGTTGGGTTGGCTGACATGGCACTGTCCTCTTGTTGCGTTTTGCAAGTGGGTATTAATTTTAGCTGCTTCAATGTGTAACTTCACAAAACTGCATTGGTGGTGTCTGTGTGGGTAGGGATGCACACATTGTGACACTTCCAGGTGAACAATCTCAGACTGACATGGAATTCCCGGTTCATTCTCCACACATTCAGGATCAGTGTCAGGTTGAGTCATCATTGATTGTCAGATGGAATGTGCCAGGGCAGTGTGCACTCCACAGGGGTGTGATTTCTATGTGAAGTAATTAGCCACTAGCTGTGTACGGGCTGCCTCCCCCCGTGCCCTTTCCCCTCCCATGCGCAGCGGCTGTGCATGTGGTTGGGGATGTGGGGCCACCACCATGTCCACGGCCAGGCCCCGGCGTGTTGCAACGTTGTGCAGGACACATGCTGCCACTATGATCCTGCACACTACTGGGGGAGCGTATAACAGCTGCCCGCCAGAACGGTCAATGGAGCGAAAGCGTGACTTTAGCACTCCGAATGTGCGCTCCACTATGCCCCTGGTTGTAATGTGGGCTGTGTTAAATCTTACCTGGGGTGGCGTGGTGGGGTTCCGAATTGGCGTCATCATGTGGGGGCTGAGAGGGTAGGCACTGTCCCCTGTGGAGGTGGGGATTGGTATCATTGGTGAGGTTGTGACCTTGCTCAGTATCCAACATGCATGCATGTGCAGTGGCATACATACTCACCAAGCAGCCATGTATCGCCATGCCGCCCAGCTTCTAGGTCCCGGCTTAGGGTGGACATTCGGTAAATGAAGCTGTCGTGGGTGGAGCCGGGATAGTTGGCATATACTGAGGTGATGATTCCCTTGGCATTACATGCTACCTGCACGTTGATGGAATGCCAGTGCTTGCGGTTCCTATAGATGTGCTCAGATGCCCTGGGGGGACATAGAGCCACATGGGTGCAGTCGATGGCACCTAGCACTTTGGGGAATCGTGCCACTGCGTAAAAATCCAGGGCGGCAGCATGCCTTTCTGCAGGTGTTCTGGGCAGGTATATGTGCCTGCGGACTGATGGGCGTGCAGTCATGATGTTCAAGACCTGGTGTAGGCAGCGTGACTGGGTGGCCTGTGACACCCCACCCACTATGGCACTTGTCCGCTGAAATGATCCAGTGGCTAAGAAGTGCAGTACATTGAGGACCTTCTCCAGGGGGCTGAGTGCTTGGGAGCACAGGGTGGGTGATGTGAGGTCATCCTCCCACTCACTCACCAGGTCCAGTATGATGTGTGGTGGAAACCTGTACCTCCCATACACCTGGTCATCAGGCATCCCGAAAAGGCTGGTTCTGGGTGTGAATATTCTGGCCCTGACTATCCTCCTCCTCCTCCTTTGGTAGCCCACTGCCACTGCTGCTAGGAACGGTATGTTCATCCTGGCGTCTGAGCTTGTTATTGTTAAAGTCCGCAATTTATGCTTAGCGCGTGTTCTAGGCGAGCGTGTGACCCGCGCACCCCTGGAATCCAGTTCCCAGTCCAATAGCGTGTGGAAATTCACACGCACCACGGGATACAGCGTGTGACCCGCGCACCCCTGGAATCCAGTTCCCAGTCCAATAGCGTGTGGAAATTCACACGCACCACGGGATACAGCGTGTGACCCGCGCACCCCTGGAATCCAGTTCCCAGTCCAACAGCGTGTGGAAATTCACACGCACCACGGGATACAGCGTGTGACCCGCGCACCCCTGGAATCCAGTTCCCAGTCCAATAGCGTGTGGAAATTCACACGCACCACGGGATACAGCGTGTGACCCGCGCACCCCTGGAATCCAGTTCCCAGTCCAATAGCGTGTGGAAATTCACACGCACCACGGGATACAGCGTGTGACCCGCGCACCCCTGGAATCCAGTTCCCAGTCCAATAGCGTGCGGAAATTCACACGTACCACGTGATACAGGTTCGCTGACGTACTTGCGTGTGTAAGTGGCCGCGCACCCATTAAATACACGTACATAGGCCAATCGCGTGTACGCGCACTTTTGTCCAATTACACGCGATGACACTCTGACGTGCAGTATCTCCACGTGTGCCCCATCATCACGTGCTGAGTGGGGAACACCCGTGCGGGTCACGTCACAGACGCGCTTACGCGCTGAGGGACTCTGGTCCAATAGAATTGCGTATGCGTGCTGACGCGCTTACGCGCTAAGGGCCTTTCCTCGGATTTCACGCTGACGTGCAGGATTTTCACGTGCCAAATCACTCCGTATCAAGCTGGCCACGCGAAAACACACGGAAGCCCACGCTCCTGCCCAGAAGGCCGAGTTACTGCCCCCCAGTGCCCCGAGCAGCCTCCCACGTGCCATCTGCTGCTGCCTGCCTGCCTGCCTGCCTGCTGCCACCGTGCCCTGCCATTTGGTGCCTGCACATCAGCCATCTGCAGGGGTCCAGTTGCTGTGTCCACCCCTGCTGGAACTGAAGACTCCCGACTGGTATTACATCGCTCCACAGCCCAGCCCCAGGACCCAGTTGCCCACCCACACCTGCCTCTGGGGTTGCCATGTCGGGCACTTCCACATCTGGCACCAGTGGCAACCCCAGGCCAGAGGGGCAGAGGGGCACCAGCTTCACTGTCACCGAAGTTGGTGTCCTGGTGGAGCATGTCCTGGGGCAGTATGATGCCCTCTTTGGATCGTCCCGCGCCAGCAAGGAAGGACGGCAGAGGATCTGGGCCGACTGTGTGGTTGTCATCAACGCGGAGGGGGTGGCAACCCGCGACGTCCTGAAGATCAAGAAGCGCTGGGAGGACTTGAGGTCCAGGACCCTTGTGAAGGCCCGGCGCCTCGTGGAGGGGGGCCGGGGCCGCATGAGTTCCATCCAGATGAGGGTCCTGGAACGCGTACGCCCAGCGCTCCACGCCCAGATCCTTGAGAGGGAGGCCCGTCTGGAGTTGAGCGGTAAGTGTCCATGCATCACTGTGTGAGACAGGGCATGTTGCGGTGTGCTGGTTCTATGATACTTGCCTGTATGTGTGCCATAGGCCATGTATGCATGTGTGTGTGCAGGGACATCATGGTAATGCATGTGCGACCAGTGATGTGTGATGCACATGGTTGTTGCATGTGTTGAAATGCCGCATGGGGAGCCCTATTCAGATTTTGAACATGAGAGCATGCCAGTCTCTGTACCTGGACATGGGTGGGGGTGAGGGATGGGTGCTGATGCCAGGTACATATATGGTAGCCATGTCTGTGTGCCTGACCTGCGTGTCTGTGACTTGTGCATGCCATGGATGCATGACACATGTGTGTGACAATGCAGAGATTCAGTAAAGCATCCAAATTACCCTTGTATCCGCTGTGTTTGGTGTGTTTGGGGCCAGATGGATGTGACTGAGGTGAAGTGTGTGCATGTGATGGGCATGAGGCATGATGCATGTGAGTTACATATCATTGAATGTTTCAAGAGTCCATTGGACATGCATGGAAATGTCCATGGCATGCACCATGCCTGTTACTGTGTGTGTTTTGCCTGGACTGACCCATGTGTTGTGGAGGGACATGATGGAAGTGTACTTTGACAGTGGTGCTCATCTGCTATTGCTTCCTGTCTAGGGGACCATTGTACAGTGCCCTGATGCTTGTGTTCTTTGTCTCCCTCTACGCAGCGGCTAGTGAAGAAGAGGGCGGAGACGGCGCTGTGGAGCAAGGCGGCGGGGATGCCCCCACGGCTGCAGCGGAAGGGGTGGGTGAGCCCCCACAGGGGCCTGCTACGGTGGGAGACGGTGAGGAGCCATCCAGGTTGGTGGTTTGCACAGAGGAGGAGGAGGCCGCCACTGGGGCACACATGGGGCCTGGTGGGGGCATCCCTGCTGGTGCAAGTGGTGCAGTCCAGGGCCAGGGGCAGGAGGCAGCACAGGTCACCATGGAGGGGCCTGTGCATGTCGCTGTCCCTGACCCTGTGAGTGCACCACCATGCACCAGCAGGGATGCCCCGTCCCAGGCCTGTCCGCAGGTAGAGGGGATGTCCATGTCACCTGACTCCCCTCCACCTGCGGACGTGGGAACCCCTGGCCGTGCGGAGAAGGTCCTGATTGGGGTCGCGATGCGCACGGCTGTGATTCGTGATGCCGTGCGTGCTTCCCGGGAGGAGCACGCACGTCATCACGAAGTGCACCGTGCCGACGTGGCCCAATTGGGATCGGCCATGTTCGGGGGTTTCCTGCATGTGTTGGCCAATGTGGCGGCCCTCTCCTCCTCTGTGCAGGCTATCCACCAGTCGTTCTCCTTGCCGTCTTCCAGCCCAGATGCCACCAGGGCCCCCTGTGGACCTGCCCCGACCAATGCAGCCAGCTCGGTGGGGATCCCATCCCTGCCACAGTCGGGAGTCAGAGATCCAGCAGGGGTGGACACCAGAGCAACTGGACCCCAGCAGATGGAGGATGTGACGGCATCATCGGGCAGGGCACGTGCACGACGGCGTCAGTGGTTTCCATCAGCCTGGATGCCGTCGTGCTGGCACAGGCAGTTGCGTCGGAGGCAGCAGCAGGCTCAACGTGGGAGGCATCATGGCTCGGGGCCATCAACATCAGGGGTCCAGGCATCGGCCGGAGGGCAGGAGAACCCTGGAATGGGAGTGGCTTCCGTGTGGGAGAGGTTGTGCCAGCGGATAGGTGCGGAGCGGCAGCGGGCAGAGGAGGAACGGCTCACGATGGTCAGGGCGGAGGACTCCATGCGGAGGGCGCTGAGGCGGGCTGAGTGCCTCGAGGGTCTTCGCAGGGAGTTTGAGCTTGACACTGCGTTATCCCGGCGGGACCTCGGGGCCAGGGAACATGCCCGCCTCCAAGCCATTGACCAGGAGTTCGATGATGCCCTGGCCCATGACAACAACCAGTGAGCCGTCCGAATAGCCCGCTGCCTTTGTATATAGTTGTATAGTTAGGGTTAGGTTTCCTTTGTTTTTTTGATTTTTTTTTGGTTGCGATTGGACAATGCACCACTTTTTTGTATATAGTTCACTTTTTAGTTAGTAGTCAGTTAGGTTTAATTTGGTAGGGCTCATGGACCCAGGATGATCTTCTTAATTGGCTTATTTTAATTTTTCAGAATTTTTTCTTGGACATTCATCTTGTTTTGTTTGATTTGCTTTGTGTTTTTTCTTATTTGCTGTTCAATACATATTATTTTTTTAATCTTCAATGTGTCGTATCATCTCATTGCTTTCAGGCATGTCATGTTGGGTGTTTTGTCATTCACTTGCAGCCATTGTGTGTGACAGACATGTGTTAAATTGCATTATTTACATTGGGGGTGTAACATGTAATTGCCTTTGATATGTGGGTGGGTGTGATAGTTGGTTGGGCCTTTTGGCAGGGGAGGATGGGCATTACGGACATGATTGGGGAATGTTGGGACCCAGGTGCAGGGGGGCATGGATTGGACATGGGTGGGGGCCTGCTGGCAGGTCCCACACAGTGCTGGGGGGTGGTGGGAGACATGAGTGGGGGCCTGGTGGAGGGTGACCCTGGTGGCTGGGGGGTGGGGGTGGTGGTAGACATGAGTGGGGGCCTGGTGGAGGGTGACCCTGGTGGCTGGGGGGTGGGGGTGGTGGGAGACATGAGTTGGACATGGGTGGGTGCCTGCTGGCAGGTGCCCCACAGTGCTGGGGGGTGGGGGGGTGGGGGACATGAGTTGGACATGGGTGGGGGCCTGCTGGCAGGTGCCCCACAGTGCTGGGGGGTTGGGGGGGTGGGGGACATGAGTTGGACATGGGTGGGGGCCTGCTGGCAGGTGCCCCACAGTGCTGGGGGGTGGGGGTGGTGGGAGACATGAGTGGGGGCCTGGTGGAGGGTGACCCTGCACTGCTGGGGGGTGGGGGTGGTGGGTGACATGAGTGGGGGCCTGGTGGAGGGTGCCCCTGGTGGCTGGGGGGTGGGGGTGGTGGTAGACATGAGTGGGGGCCTGGTGGAGGGTGACCCTGCACTGCTGGGGGGTGGGGGTGGTGGGTGACATGAGTGGGGGCCTGGTGGAGGGTGACCCTGCACTGCTGGGGTGTGGGGGTGGTGGGTGACATGAGTGGGGGCCTGGTGGAGGGTGACCCTGCACTGCTGGGGTGTGGGGGTGGTGGGTGACATGAGTGGGGGCCTGGTGGAGGGTGACCCTGGTGGCTGGGGGGTGGGGGTGGTGGGAGACATGAGTGGGGGCCTGGTGGAGGGTGACCCTGGTGGCTGGGGGGTGGGGGTGGTGGGAGACATGAGTTGGACATGGGTGGGGGCCTGCTGGCAGGTGCCCCACAGTGCTGGGGTGTGGGGGTGGTGGGAGACATGAGTTGGACATGGGTGGGGGCCTGCTGGCAGGTGCCCCACAGTGCTGGGGGGTGGGGGTGGTGGGAGACATGAGTTGGACATGGGTGGGGGCCTGCTGGCAGGTGCCCCACAGTGCTGGGGGGTGGGGGTGGTGGGGGCCTGGTGGAGGGTGACCCTGGTGGCTGGGGGGTGGGGGTGGTGGGAGACATGAGTGGGGGCCTGGTGGAGGGTGACCCTGGTGGCTGGGGGGTGGGGGTGGTGGGAGACATGAGTTGGACATGGGTGGGGGCCTGCTGGCAGGTGCCCCACAGTGCTGGGGTGTGGGGGTGGTGGGAGACATGAGTTGGACATGGGTGGGGGCCTGCTGGCAGGTGCCCCACAGTGCTGGGGGGTGGGGGTGGTGGGAGACATGAGTTGGACATGGGTGGGGGCCTGCTGGCAGGTGCCCCACAGTGCTGGGGGGTGGGGGTGGTGGGAGACATGAGTGGGGGCCTGGTGGAGGGTGACCCTGGTGGCTGGGGGGTGGGGGTGGTGGTAGACATGAGTGGGGGCCTGGTGGAGGGT
Source organism: Ambystoma mexicanum (assembly GCF_040938575.1). Classification (NCBI taxonomy): domain Eukaryota; kingdom Metazoa; phylum Chordata; class Amphibia; order Caudata; family Ambystomatidae; genus Ambystoma; species Ambystoma mexicanum. The sequence goes on from NC_090926.1 coordinate 655,565,990, forward strand.
GACCCTGGTGGCTGGGGGGTGGGGGTGGTGGGAGACATGAGTTGGACATGGGTGGGGGCCTGCTGGCAGGTGCCCCACAGTGCTGGGGGGTGGGGGTGGTGGGAGACATGAGTTGGACATGGGTGGGGGCCTGCTGGCAGGTGCCCCACAGTGCTGGGGTGTGGGGGGGTGGGAGACATGAGTTGGACATGGGTGGGGGCCTGCTGTCAGGTGCCCCACAGTGCTGGGGGGTGGGAGGGGTGGGGGACATGAGTTGGACATGGGTGGGGGCTTGCTGGTAGGTGCCCCACAGTGCTGGGGGGTGGGGGTGCAAGGGGACATGAGTTGGTGTTCATTAGTTCAAGGAGACATGTGCCTTTGCTGGGGGGCATGCCCATGGTGGGTGGGCTGCCTGCGGGACATGACCAGGGATGCAGGGTAGTCCCCTGTGGTGTGGGCTGCCTGCAGGGGCCGTGGAGGGTGTACAGGGTACACCTGGGAGGACCCACACTGTCAAATCACATGTGGAACTTCCCGCGCACCCCTGAAATACACGCGCCTAGGCTGTTCACGTGTGGAACTTCCCGCGCACCCCTGAAATACACGCGCCCAGGCTGTTCGCGTGTGGAACTTCCCCCGCACCCCTGAAATACACGCGCCCAGGCTGTTCGCGTGTGGAACTTCCCCCGCACCCCTGAAATACACGCGCCTAGGCTGTTCGGGTGTGGAACTTCCCCCGCACCCCTGAAATACACGCGCCCAGGCTGTTCGCGTGTGGAACTTCCCCCGCGCCCCTGAAATACACGCGCCCAGGCTGTTCGCGTGTGGAACTTCCCGCGCGCCCCTGAAATACACGCGCCCAGGCTGTTCGCGTGTGGAACTTCCCCCGCGCCCCTGAAATACACGCGCCCAGGCTGTTCGCGTGTGGAACTTCCCCCGCACCCCTGAAATACACGCGCCCAGGCTGTTCGCGTGTGGAACTTCCCCCGCACCCCTGAAATACACGCGCCCAGGCTGTTCGCGTGTGGAACTTCCCCCGCACCCCTGAAATACACGCGCCCAGGCTGTTCGCGTGTGGAACTTCCCGCGCACCCCTGAAATACACGCGCCCAGGCTGTTCGCGTGTGGAACTTCCCCCGCACCCTTGAAATACACGCGCCCAGGCTGTTCGCGTGTGGAACTTCCCGCGCACCCCTGAAATACACGCGCCCAGGCTGTTCGCGTGTGGAACTTCCCGCGCACCCCTGAAATACACGCGCCCAGGCTATTCGCGTGTGGAACTTCCCGCGCACCCCTGAAATACACGCGCCCAGGCTGTTCGCGTGTGGAACTTCCCGCAAACCCCTGATATACACGTAGCCCGCTCCCCCAGACCCGATCGCGTGTGAAACTTCACGCGAACCCCTGTGATGCACGTACCCTGCTGAAATCGCGTGTTAGACTTCCCGCGCACCCCGGTATACACGCACACGTATTTTTTGTCAGCGGGTGTCCGTGTTTGTGGGTACCCCTTTGCACGTCTTTTTTCCTGGAGGGCCACAGTATGGGACATTCATCATGGCAGTATATAGGTGCGATTTGTTGGCGCACCTTTTGGCGCACATTTCTTACAGCCGCAGAGACGCTACCGCCTGCTTTCTTGTGGCGGTCGTGTTTGTGCCTGTGCGCTGGTTTGAGCGTGTGCTTTTTTCCCCTATTCTATTCCATGAATACGTGTTGTAGGCGAGCGTGTGGGCGTTCCGCGCACTTGTGCCCTGTACTTCCCCCGTGACGCCCACGTTTTGGCAAGTTGTTCCCCATTCCGAGTGTTACGCCCGTGTTCCGCCTACTTTTGTTGCGTGCGCCGCGCTATGTGCGATTTTCGCTGTGGCCTGTGCGATTTTCGCAGTGACCTGGCGCACGCTGTTAGATGGCCTGTGCGCCAACGTGCGCCGCGCACTTTTTATCGCACATCCGCTGGTTTTCTCGCGCACAGCCTTCCATGAATCGACGTGCGCTGCTTTTCGTGCGATTTTCGCAATTGCACTGCGATTTTCGCTATTCCACTGCGATTCGCACGTTTTTGCCCACTTGCGCCGCGCTAATTATTCCATGAATCGGCCTCAAAATATGTATAACAGTGCACCATGTGTTTTGTCCTGTCAACATAGTAGCTGCTTTTATGAAAACATCTTAACATTGTTTGGAAGTAGGAGTAAGTTATTTCTATGTGACAAGTGAATTGCAGAGAAAAATCCTTAGAATTTGTTTAAGGCAGGAAGAGATTATATTCAGTGGATATAACTAATTACACATTCCTTATCTGAATGACAAAGTCTTAGAATTATTTGGAGGCGGGGGGAAACTTATATTCAGTGGTGGTAGTTCAGTATACAATACATATATTATCTTATAGTTATAGGGAGCTGATCATTTTGAGTGCTAACATGTCTGGTGCTCCTAAACGTGCTGGTGGGAGAGGGAGGAATGTGACTAGAGGGTCCTTAACATCATCAACAACAGTTAATCTGTGCCTGGGGGATGACAGAATCATGAATGTTAAATTAAAGGCATCATTTTCACATTCAGCAACAGTACCATTGTTCACACATGTATCTGGTGCGCAAGATGAAGTTCTACATGTTTAGGTAATGTAGTGGGAGATGGATGGGAGGAGAATCTGTGCACTGTCTAGCGGGTTGTCGAGTTGCAGGCTGTAAACTCAGGGAGAAACAAATTGCACTGTGCATATCAAGTATATGTGAATTCCAGAACTCCCTCTGCACCATCATTCACATCCAGCCATCAGATTCCATGACACAACACCTGATTTCAGAAACCAGTGATAATGTGAGAGGGAAGAGGACACAGCTATAGTTACAGAGAGGAGGGAAAAGGAAATCTACTCTTACATCTTTGTACATAGACTTCCAAAGACATCTTGGCAGGTCTGAAAGTGAAAATGGTCTGCATGTGGCAGATGTACCATCAACTCCATCACCAGTCATGACCAGATGAGCAATGGGGGGCACGTCTGCCTGGCACGGCTAGAACATCCAAAGTATGGAAGTACCGTAGCAACTCACCAGCTGCAAGACAACTGTGTCCTGGAGAAAGGGTAGGAGTCATTTGGATAATTTGAGGTGCCATATGCAGTCCTGCATCGCTCTCACCAAAATACAGTCACCATACCAATCATAGTCAATGCTGTCACTTCCGAAGACTTTCCTGCTCTGCCATAGATCCTTTGACTGACTGCAGTAGTGACTGATTCTAATAGAATTAAAGGTCATGAGAGTGTGTGTACTGTTCTTGAGTCCTGCACCTTCTATTCTGCAACCACACTGATATCTAGAGAGCATCCTTCCAACAGGACACACAGTATCCTTGGCATGTGATTTTTGTTCTGCCTATGAAATGAGAACGGCGAACATGAGCATTGTTTTTCACCTCCAGTCTCTGCTACATACCAGCTATAAACACACATCTTTTAGTGCCTGCCAACGTTTGCCTAGCACATAAGCAAAGATGATTTTTCTTCTCACGCAACATGTGTCAGTCATATATTCTCAGGTAACAGTCCCTATTATTTTACAGCAAATTGCAGCTGCAATAGTTTGCTATCACCATTTGCAAGTTCATTAGCATCAACTGCTTTATTGTGCTTTCCCTAAATGTCAAACATATAAATTCACAATGAGCGCCAGGCCCCTGAAGACAAGATGGCACATTCCCAGAAATACCCTTGCATGAAGTTCCAATAAACCTACTAGATTATCTGATGTTGTGTAATATCGCCTCACATTTCCGCTTAACTGTTAAATGTTTGGCTTCTTTCTTTTCTTATTCTTCTTTATTTGGCCAAGTTATTACTGACATTGACTTCAGTGATTGCTTGATATATTTTACATAAGTCACAACCATTTAAAATACACATTATTGTGTCTTCTCTCTATGACAGAATATTGACTAATGCAAGTGGCCCGTTCTTAGTTGGCAGCAGTTTCCACACTGCAAATAAAAACTGAAACTATGAAATATAAATGAACATGTATAATGCAATTATTTGGATGTATGCCTTCAGCTGTTACCATAAAGCCATCACATTTCACACATTAACCGAATTTTAAAACCAAACCATTGAAAACCACACACAAATCTGGACACCCATACACATGACTTAAGATAGTGAGACATTGTATACAATACCATTGTCATGGATAAACTCTGTGATCATACAGCTAGAAAGACAAAAACATCAACAATGCAATACTGCATAGACTGCAATGAATTGATCCATACTTGGATTATGGATCAGCCCAATCTCCAGCCAAAAGTCCACACAAGCTTTCTCTGAGAACTCTAGTGAGGAAGACATTGCCTCATCCCAGCAACATCAGGGACACAATTAGAAAGAGCACCACTGATGGACTAGGCGATCAGGTGACAAGAGCCTGTGTCATCCCTTCTGAACTCACGGGGGAATCTAGTAAGGGGTGTCGCAGTTAAGGACAGAACAGTAAAGGGTGAAAATCAGCCATAGACCAGCCTCATTTCCTCTTAGTGTATGATCCCTTGCTTTGATGTATCCTGCTATATGTATGTAAGTACCCATTATGGATTCTTCTCAGTTGCACCCTTGCTTCTTCTCAGCTTATCATTGCCATGCACTTCTAATGCTATCTGTTCCTTTTCCTCCTACTTCTCTCTTCACTCTCCTCTGCTCAGAACCATCTTGTCTCTTTTACTATCCCTGTCATCTCTTTTCCTTGACGCCCCCCTCTCCTCGTGCTCTACCTCCTCTACTTCCAAATTCTTCTGTTCTCATTCTCCTTCTCTTGACCCGATTACATTTAAAGAAACCTGGATCTCTCCCTCTGACTCTCAAACCTTCACAACCCTACCTACACCTTCACTCACTCTGCCCACCCCACTGGCAGGGTTGGTGGTGTAGGACTGTTTTCATCCTCCAAACCTCCTTTCTATACTACTCCCCTCCACTAATGTAATTCTACCTCATTCAAATACACTATCTCCACAATCACTGCCCCCTATGGCATACATATTATATCTCTCTACTGGCCACCTGCTCCGGTAGGTCAATTCTTCAACCACATCTCAAAGCTAATTCACTCTCTCACTCGTGCTCACAACCTCATTGTCATTGGTGACTTCAACTCCCCCCTTTCTCTGCTGCTCTATCAACTGACTTTAACTCTCTTCTACTCAACCACTCACTCTCTGCCCAATTCAAATTGAAATTCCTTTGAACTTATTCTCATCTCCTCTCTACTCCCTGCCTCTAATATCTTCACTGCTCCTTTTCCCTCCGATCTCTCCATGATCCCAATGGACAAGGATCCTGTTCAGCCTTATAAAGTTATAAGAGCAGCGAGATCAAACGTTGCCCTCCTCAATCGACTGCAAGAATACTGCTGGTCCCTCCAGAAACCTTCAAGGCAGGCAGGAATGATGATGATAACTGTTGGCAATGTGCTGATCCAGGAGTAGATGTATAGAGATCGTTTAGAGCTGTCCCCATCTCACATGTTTTTGGCACAGTAGAGAATCCAATGGGGAACTGGTGCACAAGAGAACCTAATGTTGTTTTACTGCATGATCTATCTGATTTAAATGATTTGATCAAACAATGGAGAAGATGGATCTTAGCAACACTCACAGCTGCACACTGAGGAACGACAGTGATCCTAAACCTTCTACACTGAATGAACAAACTAACCTTTAAAAGCACTAATGAGCATACCATATATAGTTTACAATTTGCAAACAAACTTTGAACAGAGAGAAATTGAGAGAACTTCTTGACATTAAGGAGGAGATTAACCTCTCTGTGCAAATAAAAACTCCCTAGCATTGTTCTTTGAACAACATGTGTTATCCCATGAATGATAAGCCAAGAACCACCAACAACTGCTAAAGTTTCAAAATATAGCAGCTATTTACAAATTGTTAACTTCTTTAGTGAAGGTTGTAACAGTTCTGATTTCAGGATATTAGTTTGTTTGCAGAGGCTTACAAATGTATTTAACACCTCTTTATAATTCAGTGACAGACAGGAAATATAATGTAATGCTTTCTGCAGCCTCTCTCCATTCTGTCAGACTACTCTAAGCAATCTAAGAAGTATGCATTTATGTCATGCAAATTGTTGAATGGGGTTTTCTCCTCCTTAGTCTTGGTCTTCCTGAATAACTCACCACTTCCATTCTTATCACCCTCAACGTTCACTTCTCGCTATCACAGAAACCTGGATCTACTTTCACTACTCTGGTATGCTAGCAGCTCTCCACATTGGAATGGGATTGCTTATTAAGAAGTTTTCACCACTGCCAGCCTGTCCCCTATGACATCACTTCCTCCTCTTTTGAATATGCTACTATTCATTGTTGCCTTCTCACACTCTCCTGGCTTTCTATGAACCCCCAAGTTCTCTCAACTTCTTCACTAGTCTGAATCTTTTCCTTAAGTCACTTGTCACCAACATCCCATTCTCATGTTGCAGGACTTTAACCTTTGCAAGCACCCTCTACAGTGTGAAACTCTTTTGTGGAAGTAGGTGGTTAAGATTAATATGTACTATACGAGTAGATTGGGTGTATTAATGTGAACATAACTGGGGCTACTGGTGTATGATCAAAGAACACAATTAAATGCATCGATTTGCCAAATAAAGCAAATGTTTTCTGGATCTTCTGTGCTATTTCCTAAAATTGACACTTCTGGGAGGTTGCTCCTGCCTTCAAGTCGATTGGGGTAGTGGGGCAGAGACCTGAGAAAAGGTCCTTCTCCATGCCCTCACCTGGTGTCTTCTTTAATGTTGCTGGGAAATATACAGAATGGGGTATTGATATAGGAAGGAAAATCCTTTTCCAAGATGGCCACCATGGAAAGGGAAGAGGGGCTCTGTATGGAGCACATCTTTCCTTTTCATGGTGGCCTGCAGGATTCAAAGGGAAGGAGAAGATGCAGCGGCGGCACCCAATGTGGCTGAAATAAGGTAAGAAGGGGAGGAATTAAAACAATGGGACTGAGGGTGGGGGAAGATTGTGGCGGGGGTAGCTGGCCGTCAGGCAGCTTAGAATGCAGGCTTGTACTGGCTGTTCAAGCCTGTGTTTCTAGCGATCTGATTGGCTGGCTTCCCACACCCAGGTGCTAATGATGGTTTCGGCATCCTAGTCAACTTGGCCTCCAAGATGGTCCACCCTCAATCCTTTAGCTGAAAACGGGTGAGCGGTGATGGATTGAGTGGTGTGATTTGTAGTAGAGTCATTAAAATGTGAGATGCTTCTTGAGACATGGGCCACACACAGCAACAGCACAGTGATTTAAGCTATCAGTAGGTTCATTTATTAACTTGATTGACCATTTGTAAAATGTTAGGTGTCATGAATGGCCCCAAAGAATGCAGCAAGAGTACAGGAAAAGTAATAGGCTAGCCTGGGGCAAGTTTGTTCTGAAATTGTCAGAGCTTTTCTAAATCTGAGTGGGATGATTCATTACAAAGATTGGATTTGATGCATGTCTATAGTTCTGAGGTGAGTTAAGAGAAGTCTCTTCCTCCATGAGTCTTCTTTCTGATTTTTTAGACCAATGAAGAATGGTTTTAGTGTGTACATTCCTGATGGGAGCATGCCCAGTGAACTTGGAAGACATGCATTTATCCCCTAGAGAGGTAAGTCTTTCTGGACTATGTAAGCTGCTTTGAAGTGGGGTCATTTGACAACCGGCATTCAATGGAGGCAAAACAGAGAGATGTGTAACCAGTTTGGGGCTTGCTGTGTTTAGACTAGTTAGTAAAGTTACCAATGTGGTCTTTCCTTATCCAGAAGCTAGTAGGTAGCTCTAGTGGCAAAAAGGTCTGGGAAAAGAATGCAGAAGAGTTTTGAGGAGGGCCAAAAAGCAAAAGAGCTGGAAATATGGTCCTACAGGTCAAGGAGGCCTTCCCAAGCTTGAACACAATAGGGACTGCTGAGAGGCACTCATATCCAGCTAGGAATGTTTAGGAGAGGGAGAATATCAGGAAAGATATAGGAAATATAAGTTGATAAGTTGTAGAAGTGTGTGAGGCAATGTTCTGTAACTCGAACACGAAATTCCCTTAAATGAAGCAAGCTTTTCTTTTGCCAAACATATGTATGTGTCGTCCTGACTTCCCTAGTCTCCTCTGTTAACATAACCAACATATCTTCTCGGTGCAGACCACACGCAGGGAGTTGTAGAACTACAGACCTGTATCATCTAATTCACATGCAACTACCTGGTGTAATACAAAGAGGCATTTGGATGCTCCCAGGGACGTCTCTATGGGGGGGCAAATAGGGCATGTGCCCCGGACCCCCATCCTGGTGGCCCTGGTGGGGGCCCCCACAGATCCTGGAGGGGGAAGGGGGACAGGCCATGTTGTGCTGGAGAGTGTGAGAATAACACGTGCCTGCAGGCTGCACGTGCCTGCAGGCTACACGTGCCTGCAGGCTGCCTGCAGCAGGTGGCACGGGCACGGCTCTCCTACCCATGACTTTAATTTAAAGTTCAACTCAAGTCTGAAGGCCAAGAAATTAAGTAAGCAACAACAGAACTGTGTTCTCTGCAGTGCCCCCACACCCACCAGGCCCGGCTTACTGATTTGGACAACAAGTCACGTGTTCGCTCAGTGCCATTGTGTCTGGCTTCAACAGAACACTTGACACAAAAAGAACAATTTTGATGGATTGGCTCCTCGCCCTGGCTCTGCCTCTGCGACTGCCCACCCACACAACACACCAACCAATTAAAGTCTGTTGCCATGCATCATCATGAAGGCAGACAGCAGCTAGTCAATGGTTGATTTGAATTTGTGGGTGTGCGTGTGTCAGGATCTGAACACAATCAAGCTCTCTCTGCACGAGCAGAACCGGACCGGAGCCCAAGGCCCCATGTGCTTCTCTTCTCGTCGAGGGTCCACCAGGGAACTGGGAAGGCCATTTTATGTCTTGAAAAGGTAGCATGGGCCTAGTATTCGCACCAGTATCCGGTGCGCACTGAGAGGGGGTGGCACGCACGCGTCTCATTAGAACGCAGCAGTGCAGCACTAAGGTGAGTTTTTTGATTAGGCCTGCGACCCTGGCGCACTGATGGGCGCTGATGTGCGAAGGCTGCGAGCCATTCTCGGGCTCAATGACACCGTTCATTTTTGTTGTGGCGGACCGCCAACGTACGAGGCACTGCAGAAGCAGAATGAACCATTTTGCGCCATGGCCGATGGTAAGGCCGTAGGCCCTGCTTCAACAAGGCCACCCCACCAATACAAAAGTGGCCGGGGAAGGAAGGCAGCCTCACTTCACACTGGGAGCACTAACCGCCAGGCCTGGGCAAAATGCCCCACCAGACAGCGACGGCTCAGAAGCTGGGGAAATCAGTCCTGTCCTGGCTGACACCCCTGGCTCTAGGGCCTGATTTACTAGACAAAAGGAATGATGTGTGCAGCGTCTTTTAAAGTGATTTTAAATGCGTTTGCAAATAGTTTCAGTAGTTCTGTTAACGTGTCATTGAACTAGCAGCATTTCTATGCGAGGGTCATGTTCTGCGTTGTTAAGATGGTGTCACTGTCAGTACATCTGCACAGAACTGCAGTATCTTCAGTAACATAGAGCAATTATAAAACCTAACTGAAATAAATAGCCTTTCAGTATGACAGCTGTATATTTTATAGGCCAGTCCTGTGCCGGTAAGTGTCAATGAAACAGTTTTGGGTGCATGCAGCAAATGTGTGGGCTTCGAGGGGTGTCGCCAAGGTGGAAATTTCTCAACACGTGATGTGGAGCGGGAGCCCAGTCAGTGTCTCCTACGCACTTTAATATGTCATTGAAGCCCTCCCTTCGTGCCCTTTTTTTCACCTGAATGGGGCGCCCTACCTCGAGGGGTTTGAGTTTAGTGGAGGTTGTCATTGGTGGTTATGCACGTAGTGTAATTATATATTGTTTAATGTAATTGTCCTGATGTAATATAATGGCTGGCACCATTTGATGAATGGATGACAAGCTATTTTAATTTTAGCTCTTGTAAATTATTTTTTATTAAACATTGTATACATTTTTAAATGAAAGTTTTAGTAAAGCAAAGTCCGATCTGGTTATGTGCATATAACTGTTTAACTCGATCTCAACTTGCTTTGTATGTTATACTTCAAATATCTAATGTTGAGATTTGTCTTGTATTCTTGTTTTTTTACATAATGCTTGACTTAGTGAACTTTTTTTAAACACTTTCATATACGTATATAGACGCTCCTCCAGACTTCCTGCCCAGGGAGTGGCGCTCCAGCAGGCGCACCTCTCATTGTTTAGTTCCCATTGCACCCTGTGTGATGGGAGGACGCAGTCATTATGGCTAGGTGTGCAGCGTTGCAGGTTCGGATAGACCTGGGCAATATGGCACACTGTCTGAAGGGCCGGGACAAAAGGCTGGTTGGTGTGAGCCAATGTGGGTCCATTTGTACTGTGAGTTCACTGGAGCTGGTGTTTTGACCAGTTCTACACCTTTTTTTTATTTTCTAATTCTCCAACTGACACAAATGATATACTATGTCGTTGTGCAGTTAAAAACTTCGACAATCAAGCCACGTTATCCGTGCCCTTTCATGTCCCCTGCTGTTAAAATGAGTTTTCAGAATGCGTTGAGGCATCTGCTTGAAAGAGCATGCGCTCTCTGGAGGCCGTTCTGCTGCATCATTTCACAGCTCAGGTGGAATGCATGAAAAGGTACTATTTAGTTTGTCCTGAACAAATATTGAATTGCAGTCTGGGAATGTGCTGTGGGCCATTTTTTTTCATAAGGTATTTTTGCCTGGACCTGGCCCACTCTGGACGTGGAGACCGCAGTTTGAATCAAGGCGCCCTGCTTCTCTTGTAGAGATAGTGTGATCTTGGGCAAATAACTTTTCTTCTGCCAGTTTTAGGGTCGGCGTTGGAATGGTCCTGTGGGAAGTGGAGGAGGCACTTTTTTGGGGCTATGGGCATTGTTGTGGGAGGGGCTCTTGTAGTTACGTGGGTACATGCAATGTTCATTTTTGTTCAGTTTTTCCGTGTGGGCATGAAATGAAAAGTGAATTTTGATGTTTTATTACATGCTTTTGTCATTTCTGTACTGCCTTATTTTATTTTTTTACAAGTGATTGTACTTTGGAAACATTCATAAAGGAAAATAGTTCATGTTGAACTGTTAGGTTTTCATTTTGTTTAATAAATGCTTGCTTACAATCCTTTTTCTTTCAAAATTAATATATTATGCAAAACAAAAACAGAGTGAAATGTCCTTAATAAAGCATCTTCTTGGGGAAATAGATAACAGATGTATAATGTTTATATTTTATTAACAACTAGATAATCCATTTAAAGCTTCGCAGAGTATCTGTTGAATTGGACTCCAGATAAGTAATCCCTTCATTTTTCACATTGGGAGGTGGAATGGGTGTCGCAGGGGAGCGGGGTGACATGGGTTTAGAGGGGGCTGGGAGTAGCACATGGGTTTGGGGGGGCGACATGGGTTTTGGGGGGTGACATGGGTTTCGGGGGTGGGGCAAGGCTGTCTGTGCCCCCAACATTATTAAGATGGCCCTGCTCCTTCTTAGGTATTCCAGAAGGTGAGAGATCGTTCACGTTGATGCAGCCATCTGCAAACTCTGTGGCCACTTGAAGTAGTAACTGGGTCTGTGCACGTGATGTCGTACATTTTAAGTCTTGGTGGGACTTGAGTCGTTGTGCAGTTACAAACTTCGACAATCAAGCCCCGTTATCCCTGCCCTTTCATGTCCCCTGCTGTTAAAATGAGTTTTCAGAATGCGTTGAAGCATCTGCTTGAAAGAGCATGCGCTCTCTGGAGGCCGTTCTGCTGCGTCATTTCACAGCTCAGGTGGTTTCCTTGACAGAAATGGTGTACACACACTGCATGCAATACAAGTATCCAGTGTGACTAATGACGTTCATAATATTACACCTTGGGCTCACAGAGGGTCATGTGGGCTGATTAACATTTCCATCTGATTTCAGTGACAGTTGATGAAGCACTATCTTGGTAGCACTTAAAGGTACAACCAGGGAATGTAAAGTTAGCACCGTACGCATAGCAAATTAGTGAGAGTGTGTTTCAGTGCTGGAAACAGCGCTTGGCACATGCACGGTACACAAAGATTTCTAGCAACGTCCATGTGGTGGGTCCTTGCAGTATTTTTTATTTGCATTTTCAGTCAAAAGGTGATTGTTTTCTTAATGTGTCCCAAATGATTGCATAGATCTAATACATTTCAATGGACGTTTCACGTTGGACGTTTTAATGTCCGAGGAGCATCGTCTAAACTATGAAAGATGAGAAACGGGGAAGAGCAGACCCGTATCCATCAGCAGATACAACGAGAGAAGCAAAGTAGGCAAGCGTCATAGTGCTGCACAAAAATGTGCACATCCCCTTCTCTGGAGCGTCAGCATCATTATCTCAGGCTCCAGGCCCATCAAGCCTTGCTCTCTTTGCTTAATTACTATGGACAGGGTGGTTTACATGTGTTGGAAACTGCCTGCTCACTCTTAAATTCATATATCAGAGCATATATCATGTAAGCTACGAGTGAAGGGAGGACAATACCGTTCTCCCTGATTACATAAGTAGACTCTGGACCCGATTCATGGAAATGTGTGCAGAAATCCAGCAAGGACTGCGTGCCGAGAAGGAGCTGTGCGAACCTCCGCGCAGAATAAAAAATGTGTGCCCTGCGTATTCATGGCATTGTTTGTGCAAAGTAACCTATTTGCAAGTCGTGGCAGGAATGCCCCCAAAATGCCCACACGAAAAGTTTAAACAGCCAGATCAGCTACCTCTGCAGGACCCCCTGATTGCAAATACATGCATCCCTCAAACAGTACGTGGGGTCCCCCGCAAGAAGACTTGCATCTCAGAGACCCTGCGCAGGGTCCCCCATAACTGTTCCCGGGCACCCTGACAACCTGCTTATGAAAAATCGTAACTCGGTCTAAACTCAGAAAATCTGGAGGCAAACCCTCATAAACCTATCCTTCAACCTACTACACTGTTTATGCGCACCCTTAAGTTACATTGGTACGCTGGTTGAGTACACGCACCACGAAATCCGACATGCAACCCCACCGAGAGGTTGCATGATCGAATCCATGAATACGTCTCGTGCTACCCAATTGTGGGCATGCGAGGGACTGCCTGAATTCCCAGCCTTGAAACGCCAACTAGCTCTGACGCCCTGTTGCCCTGACCACTGCTTGGTGAGAGAAGAAGTGCCAGAGGGACCCCCCTATGGAATGCTATAGCTCAGGGGCAATGCGCTCACCTTGGAAGCAAGTCGACGCAGAGCAACACAGGTTTGATCCCCGGGTCCACGCTTCAAAACCTCTAGGTATCAAGTGGTTATAAAACAGCCAATTATAATTAGAATTATGCCTGTGTTGTTTAATAGGAGACGGGGCAGTGTGGCCACAGCAAGATAGTCCTAGGATAGCTTGGACTTCCTGGTATATGCAAAGTTGTCTTCAACTACCTCAGGGCACTTCACCAGCTGAGTTAAAATTAGAGCCAGTCAAAATCTTCGGAACAATTTGTGAACTTTTGCATAAATATTGTTTATACTGCTGCAGAGTTGGAAATTCCATAGTTACAGAGTGAACATCATCTGCTGGAATCGTCCAAACATTTCAAAATCTGCATGCGATTTCTCAACGCAGCTGAGAATTCTGAAACTTTATGCTCATCAGAATTGTCATTTTTAGCCCTGCAGATTTGAACTGTTTCTAGTTATAACTCTGTTGCAGTGTCCTTTGCTATCTCTAAAATTCACTATAGGGCAGCTAAAGTGTGAACGTCTGAACTGATGTCTTAGGTTCTGGAAATCATGCTCCTAAGAGATGGGCACTTTCTGAACAAATGTGTCACCACAAGGCAAAGAGCATGTGTAACGTAAGGAACATGCATGGGTTTACTAAGTCATAGGGCAGCAGGTATATTCAGCCATTCGGCGCACCCGAGGAAGCCCCGTAGAAGTCCCGCTTTGCCCGGAGACTCTCCTTTGTTGCTGCTGGACTTTTTGTCAACTGCGAACCTTTCATTACTTAATACGACTCCATCTACCAGGAGGTGAAGCTTAAGTGGATACAGTTTATTCACTTTGTTATCAAGTGAATATATACGCCTAAAACCTATCTTTTATTTCTTTTGCACAGCATTTTCTTCTGCTGGGAGGCGGCCTATAAATACAAGAACGCACGCGCACCGCACGCGCGCACCCGAGGAAGCCCCGTAGAAGTCCCGCTTTGCCGCTTCGCCACGCTCGTCGCGCCGTGTGGCGTTCTTTTACTTTCGTGCTCCTTTATATTTTGTTTTCTTTCTATATTTATCACTTTAATTTTTTCCTTGCACCCCATTCTTTTATTTTTTCCTTTCTGGGATTTGGTGAAAATGAAACGAGGTATCTCCACCCTAAAAACAGGAATGCCTCACATTTCAGCTGCTCATTTGGTAAATGGTGAAAAATCACCTGCTGTTAAAAGAAAACATTGCTCGAGTTCCACACCTCGAGTAGAAAATTCAAAATTAAAAATGGACACAAGAACTATAAACCATCTAGGCATGGACATTCGTCCCTTTTGCAGTGACCAAAGTACGGTATTTTCCGTGGAAAATAGAACTGGATATAACAAATTAACACCATGTGGTCAGGATGACCAAAGTGCCCCTGTTCCACAAAAGGCCTCACAAAATGGACATGCAGCCAAGAACATCATGGTGGAAGACAAAAATGAAGATATGGTAAAATCTGGCCCTGGTGGTGGCCCAACAACTGTCTCTTTTGCAAATGAAAATGTTTCTTTGTCTGACAGTATTTTGTTAAAAAATGTATTAACTGGCGCTGTTATTCCCTCCATCGTAACGCCAGACCAGCATGCAATCTCCATTAGTAATTCTTCAAATTAAAAAATTTCAATCTTTGGTGACAGGCCGGTAATAGATATTGACATAAATGACACGCTTATCTCTACTCATACACTTCCTGAAACTTTATCTAAATCTCCCATTTTATTTACTAACATCAGTGCTGCAGATTCCGTAGTTAATTTGTCATTTGCTGCTCCTACTCCGCGCAAATCAAATGCTCACGGTAATGCAGATCTGGGACTGGTGGAATCGCATAGTGTTCAAACTGCAATAGCTCTCACCTCAATGAATACTGCTATTTTGGCCTTAGCCAAACTTTTTGAGGTCCTAGCTACGAAGGTTGATTTACATTCCAATCAATTTAATCAAGTTCTGGCAGAGCATCTTATGCTTTCCAATAAGTTAGAAAGTCTGAGACCCCTTCTTAGTCCCCTAAAAATTAGGAGAGCCATAGCTTCTCAGACTTCCTCTTTGCTCGTAACCTCCTCAAAAGAATATTAGTCTATCCCGTGCTTTCCTAATCCCATTACAGATCCCATGAGTGCTGTACAAAACTCTCCTTTAGATCAGCAAATAAAATCATCGAAACCAACGTACCCATTATTTGATGGAAAATCAATTTCTGTGGATTGTGCTAAAATAGATCTGAAACAGACTGCTTCTAGCAAAAAATCCAAAAATATTAAATCTGTCGTTAAATGCGGCAGTCAAATCAAAGCTTTTGTTAAAAACATCTCTGTACCTGCCGCCAATACTATTGCTGCGGCCAAAGTAGTTGCAAAAAAATATTCTTTGCAGTCACTCAATCGGAAAGAGAGGGTTCCGACAGTGTCAGTGGACCACAGCCCTCTAAATGACCTAATACGAGTGGCGACTAATATGTCCAACAGTACACACAGTAATCACATAACTGATGATTCTCCCCATACATCAGATTTGTTGAACGGCCCTGCAGATAAAGAACCACGACTTAAAGAATTAAGGAAAGCAATTGATGATTATATGTCATCTAAATCTGCCACAAAAAAATTGATCTTTCCCCTATCTAATTCTCTGCCCACAAAAGAATCTTTTGTTTTGTCGTTGCAATATGTACAAAAATCCTCACAACAATTGGCAAACGCTGTGTCCACTCAAGCTGTTCCACAGACTGTTTCTACCCAGCCCAAACAAACAGCGCTTCCAGATGGATTTAAGGCTTTTCCATCTCAAATTAGTTCTCAGGTGGCTGTACAGTCCACGGCGACTGGATCTGTGGCTGAGACTATCTCTACTAGAGACATAGAAAGACTGATTCATTTGTCTGTGAACAAGTTCCTTGAAAATTCTACCCATGTAAAACCCAATGTAGCTAGTGCACCTCTGCAAATGGCTAAAGCTCTCCCTTTGTCATTAAAACATAAACGTACGACTGGAGGCAATAAACGACCAGCTATTCATGCTTTAACTCTTACTTGCTTGCCTCCTCCAGTCAAACAATATAAACTTAATCGTGCTTCCATTCTTGCAATTTTTAGTGAAATTCCTGAATTAGATGATATCGGATCTATTGATATCGAGCTTGTGGAATTTTTTAACAAACCAAATTGTTCAACTGTACATCTCTGGATAAACTCAAGAATTGTGGTAAACTCTATTTGGCTGGTTAAACATCAACTTTCTAATTTGGGTTTCACGCTTCAAACAATGTCAGAGTTTTCGGATTCGTCACCAAAATGTCCACAGGCTTTTCCTCTCACTCAATCTTCAAACAAAACACAAGTGGTAAGTAGCCAACACTAGCTTGACAAACTTGTAATTTGCTCTTGGTCTTTCGTTAGCTGGAATTCACGAGGTCATGGTCATTTGCTTAATAATAACAATGCACAGCTATTGGGTCGTGATGTTATAATGTTGCAAGAATCTTGGTTCACGAGCGTTCCATCTTGGAACAACTATGATGTGCTTTTGAATCCAACTGAGAAAGGTTCCTGGGGGCGTCCTACATCGGGTCTGTTGACTGCAGTGAAACAATCTTCTTTGTTAAAAATTGAACCATGGTTTTCCCCTTGCCCCTTTTTACAAATGTCAAAAATCATGGGTAAGAATTTTTCTTGTGCGGCGATAAATGTTTATTGGAATCCCTCCGGAATTCATGATAACTGGTTTCTTAAATCTGTTACTAAGGCTTTGGACATAGTTATGTTTGAGGGCCTTACTGATTTCATCCTATTAGCTGGCGATTTAAACTTGCATTGTTTGAGTTCTCCAGGTAATGCTGAAAATGTTTGCATGCAGAAGTGGGTGAGTCTTGTTCATTCCCGAAATCTGTTTATGCTAAATGGAGCGTTTCCACAGGATATACCACCCCGAGCTACATGGCACCGTGGTCGGAGTCGAGGTATCATTGATTTTGTGAATGTAAATGCAAGTTTGCTAAACAACATTTCAGCATTTGAAATAATAGATACAGAAGCCAGTGATCACAATATTCTAAATATGACGTGGTCCTTAAACTTTCACACATCTAATTTGGACCCTATTTATACTATGGGTCCCATCAAAGTTAATCCTGCGAGGAACAGACTGTTATGGTCGGAAACATCACTTACGGCTTTTAGGGACTGCTATCACGCAAAATTAATTAGTCAAAAAGGGGGTTTTTCACCTGGTGATGTCATTTATCATGACTTGATGCAATTGTTCCAAGCAAGCTCTTCTCTGCACAAACAGAAACAGACACCTCATTTACATCTACCTGACCAGGAAATTAGAGCCAAAAAAGCCAGCATGAGGGCAGATAGGAGAGCCCTCAAATTGCCAGCAGATATGCGCTCACCCCTCTTGACCCAAATTAGAACAAAGTACAGAATCTGGGTGAGGGGTATGAGGGCTAAACTTTATCAAACTGATGGAAATACTATGTTAAAGGCCTTAGCAGCGAAGAATTCTGCTCAATCTTGGAATATTATTAATCAGGTTACAGCGGGACATCAGGTGGCTGTCCAAGCTAATGATGTGACGGAATCTATGTGGATTCAGCATTATTCACCTTATTTGTAGATCTCCCGTCAAATGTAGATTTAGCAGCTCCAGTGGCTTTACCACCACTGCATTTGGCCTTCGATAGAGATGATATATTGTACTTTATAAAATAGGCAAGCAATTCTAGAGCCCCTGGTCCGGATGGTTTGGCCAATATACATCTCAAACAATTTCCAGACATTTGGGCAGATATTTTGTGCCTCCTGTTTGAATCTATCAATGTTTCACAAACGATTCCAATGTCGTGGAAACAATCAATCGTCATCCCTATTTACAAGAAGGGAGATCGAGCCGACCCTGCCAGCTATCGGCCCATCTCCCTTCTTGATGTACCTGGCAAGATATACTCACGTATAATTCTTAGAGAATTAAGAAAGTGGTCGAAGAAATGCTCAAAAATGGATCCTTTACAATCAAGCTTTGTCGCTGGTCTTGGCACCTTACCTAACATGATCTCACTGAACATGCTCAAGTCTCAATATGCAGCACGCAATCAATCCATATATCTTGCTTTTATTTATTTTCGTTCTGCTTTTGATTCTATCAATCGGAATTTGTTATTTCATGAGTTATATTCACTTGGTTGTCCGTCCTCTCTGTTATCCTTAATCATTCAATTACATTCAGAAACTTCTATGCGTGTCAGACTTTCCACAGAAGGTTTATTATCTGCATCTTTTGCCACATTTTTAGGACTCAAACAGGGGTGTATTTTGGCTTCATTTTTATTTAATTTGTTCATTCTTGACTTAGGCTTTGCTTTTCATCGCATTTCATCGGATGCGCCTGAATTGGGTGGCCAGAGAATACCTTGGCTTCTTTACGCTGATGACCTGGTTTTGGTTTTGCAGACGCCTAAGGGCCTCCAGAATATGTTATCTGCGCTGTCTGATTATGCCCTGAAGAACCAATTAATAATACATTTGGAAAAATCACAAATCATGATATGCAGACCTAAGGGTAGATGTAAGAATCAAAATGTAGTTTGGAATCTCCAACTTGAACCTTTGCAAATAGTTTCTGAATACAAATATTTGGGCTTGTTTATCCAAAATACTATTGGAGATCCCAAATATTTGATAATGCTGCAATCCAAACTTCTGTCATTGGTGTCACAAGCTAAAATACTTGTCTATAGATACGGCAAATTCACTCTAAAGCATTTATTTATGTTCTATGAACAAAAAGTGATTGCTAGTCTCCTATATGGCACTGAGTCAAAACTTTACGTAAATGATCAATTATGGAATAAACTCGAAGCTGCTTTCGGGAAAAAGGTGCTACACTTACCCAATTGTGTGCCTTTGCCTATACTACGTTTTGAATTGGGTATCAACTCTCTAGCGAGTAGAGTTAAATGGAGAATGTGTGCCTTTTTCCGAAAATGCTTGATGGGTGTGACAAACAATAACATTTTGAGCACAGTTGCCCGCTATTGACCACCTCTGTTCTATACTTCCCTGCAAAATGGCGAACTTTTGTTCTAAAAATTCTTGTGGAGGCAAATATCTCCTTACAGTTCTTAATTGATAGCCCAACCAAAACTCTTTTATCAATGGGCTTGGATTAAGAACTATGAGCTCTGCATTAATTACAGAGACTTTGATTCCAGAATTTTTGGTAATAAGCGAATGGGTCAAGCGGCAAGTTGTTTCATGAAATGCCCCTCAGCAAAAATCAGAAATCAATATTTACGTATAAGGTTGAACTTATGGCCCACGAGAGAGGAGCTAGTGAGGTGCCAAATTGTTTCAGCTGACTTAAATTTTTGTCGATTTTGTGAAATACTCTCTGTAAGGGAAACATTACAACATGTGATAGTATCGTGCCCTAAATTGAAAGATATCAGAAACAAATACTTTTCAAACTTGTTAGACCTTCATATGGAAAGGAATGAAATTGAGACTTGGAGCATTTTATTTAATAGTCCGAGGTTTGCAGTAATTAAAGCCCTGGTACAATTTCTTGAAAAGATTTTACCAAGTAAAATTATGTTATAGTTAAGTAGAACTGAGCCAATTTACAAAATTTGTTGTTATTAAATGACAATATGAGTTTGGAATTAAGATGTT
Organism: Ambystoma mexicanum; assembly: GCF_040938575.1. Classification (NCBI taxonomy): domain Eukaryota; kingdom Metazoa; phylum Chordata; class Amphibia; order Caudata; family Ambystomatidae; genus Ambystoma; species Ambystoma mexicanum. The sequence continues at coordinate 655,585,990 of NC_090926.1, forward strand.
CTTATCTGTTCATATCAGTTTTTTATCTTTTGGCTGAGCTCCTGTATTTTAGTGACTTTATCTTCTTTTATTTTACTTTCTTTCTTTCTTTTTGCTCCTTTATGTCTCGTTAAGTTTTTTATGTGAAATTGTAAGTGAACTTGTGTCAAAAATTGTAATTGAAATGGATCTTTTAATTTTATGTTTATATTTATGTAATTTTGAAAAGTTGATTGATTTCAGCTGTATCAAATTAAAAAAAAAAAATATTCAGCCATTATTGGGAACACCAAAGCCCAGCTGTAATGTCATGGTCTTAGCAACTCATCCACCACTTCCTCCACCTTCGCACATATGTCAGCTTCTCTGTCACCCCTGCATTCAAATCCTTCCATCCACAATGTTGACTAATGCCAGACTGCATGTACTTGCTGCCCTCTAGGATGACTTACGGACCCAGCCCCCCTTGCACTGGCAAGGGAAGAGAAGGCCCCCCAGCGTGCAGTCAATTAACCAATGCCATATCCACTGGTCCACATTTCCATGGTGAAGTGGAATTGCTGAACCTCTGACTGATCTAGTGTCCCACTTCTAAAGCTCTGGTACAACCTTGCATGGAAGGTAAAGTTGATTATGAACTTCCCAACAGTTTGCATCTATATTCATGAAGTGAGAGAAACCTGAGTTTGTGACAAAACAATACCACAAAAGGTCAATAATGAACATTGCCCCAGGTAAGCATTGGTGAAGCACATTCGATCAAGCACTGTGTGATATTTCTGTTCATGCTCAATTCCCTCCATCTAAATGACACTGACCTTATTTTTTATTTTTTTCATTTTAATTTTATTTTTATTGTAAAATGTAGTTTATACAAACTTTAATTACAATTTATTTTTTCCATTACTTATTTCCAAAGTCCGTCACTCCCATTTTATTAATCATCGAGCTTCGAGTTCAATTTATCTGATCTGGACACAATTGAAATCATTTAAAAAACAAACAATGTCTTCTCCAGAAAATCGACAACCGAACATGTCAGTATGACATTGTTGCTTGAAAGCATCCCAAACCACCAGTCGTCTATATTTCCATTTAAAGGGGCATATTTCCCCAAGTAGAAGGATCTTACTGCAGATAACAGAGCACTTTCGGTGATCAAATGTTTTAGAGATTCGACTGACATGTTACAAAATCTGCATTGGTTGTCACTAGTTTCCTTGTCATGTTTCATCCACAGTATCTCTTTGTTTTTAAAGGGATTTAGCCGCAGCCTTAAAAACGGATTCCGATGTTGTCCTGAAGGAAATTTTGAGAGGTATTTTGGTAAGCAGTCGAGACTGTTGGCTGCTATTCCTGTATATAGTGAGGTCGCCAAACTGGACAGCATGTCAGTGTTTTGTATCTAATTCCATGTTCTTAGTTTTTTCTTTGCTATTTGCGGAGTAAGCATCACTGTTTCCCATTTTATTCCAGCATCCTCCAAGATATTCTGCAGTTTTGTTGCCCATATCAGTAAAATACAGAGTGTGGATTCGATTTTGATGGCACTAGAATCCGGTATGCGGGTACGGGGTCGTTTAGATGCATTTTTACTTAGGGCAGCGATAGATATCCATAGATATCCATAGGACAGTCCCATACATGGAATCCAAGGTAAGTTTGTGTCTTATAGCAATTGTTGACACACTTGATGGTAATCTAAGAACTCGCCTCCAAAACTGACCTTCTAATGAAGACCATAGCTGATGACTTAGGTCCACCCTGCTTCCATGCCAAATGTTATTGAAGGAATAACCTTTTGAGTATAAAAGGCCAAAACTGGTTTTACTGTGAATTTACCATACTCTGCATGTAACTTAGCACCCTGTAGTGAGAACATGGACATACAATGTTTTAAGTCCGACACCCAGTCCCATTCTCTAATGGAGTTGTTGAACTGTATACCTAAGTAGCGAATTGCTGACGTTTGATCAATTATGTTTCCCTCAACCTGCCACTTAAAGTTCTTGTCTCTTTTTTTTTCATGCCCCCTATAGACATGATCTTGGTCTTGCCTGCGTTTATTTTGAGATCATTTTCGCTCAAATATTGATGCAATTTTGATAATCGTCTTTGTAGGCCGATCTGCGTGGAATTGACCAGAACAATATTATCCGCATATATTGCCTAACTGATCCCATGCCTATTTAGTTTGGGGGGGAAGCAGTGTACTTCACCTAGGGCAGCAGGAACATCAGAGATAAACAGCTTGAAAAGAAGAGCAGCCAGGGGGCATCCCTGTTTGACACCCTTGTTGGTCTGAATTTCATCAGTGAGATAGCCTATTTCGTTTATCCGCACGTGAATGCTTGTCTTTTCATGCAATGCCATCAGAGGGTGGAGCAATGAAGAGGGGCAGGACCAGGTGATCAGCTTTGACCACAATTTTCCTCGATTTATGGTGTCGAAGGCTTGTTTCATGTAAACAAAATCCATAAAGAGTTTCTGCCTTCTCCTAATGACTTCTAATTTTAGAAGATTTAGTATAATCAAATTTACTTCCGTTCCTACGCCCTTGGTAAAGCCAGTCTGCCGGCAATCCGTGCCCATGAAGTCAACTTCTGCTGAAGAAAAGTCGTGAAAATCTTTCCGATTGTATCAAGAAGGGCATCGGGCGTTAGTTGGTGGGGTCATCATGACTGCCCTTGAATATCGGAACTATTTTTCACAGTTCGCCACGAACAAGAAAGCAACATATATTTTGCTGTTTGGCTGAACAATTCCTTGATGAATTTGGCCCGTGGCTCCTTTTTTACCTTCAAGGATACATTTGCGGGTTACCCCACACAACGGTGATAATCCCTCCTACCAAGTGGGGATATACTATATATTTAATCAAAAAGAAGGGACATGGACATATTTATTAAACACCACATGTTTACCCTCAGCAATCTGAAACCTTATCACACAGCCTATTCAACCAAATACAGGCTGTGTCACGTACAATAAATGTCATGTGTACAGTATTTAAAATATCATATTTAATTCATTTGCTAAACAGCACAAGTATCAAAAAACATTTTACTAAAAAATGCATTACATCACATACAAAATATACAATGTTATAAAAGTGGTAATTATTCCACACATATTCAAATTATATAATCATTTAAACACTCTCCACAGTAGCTAATTCAAATGTTCTTATTTCCTACTGTGTATAACAACTTAGCCCAACTTATATAAGTTTCTGTCCTGGATGTTTTTATTAACTGGACATTCTTCAGGGGCGAAAAATTGTCTTGTGCTTCTTGTAGACTTCTCTCTATGGTTCCAGTTTCTAAAGCTGAGGATACATACAATATAAAAACAAATTACTACCTTGGCATAGTAGGTTATTTTGCTTCACCCAGCCAGTCCTAGTCACCATTAGGATACATCAAGTATATACTCTATAAAATACTAGTGCTTGAAACTTGTAACCTCTTTCATGTTGTACAAGTTTATTTAGACAATCACAATTTTGTCCTTCACTATTCACAGTGTTAGAGAGAGATATAGAACCTATCACACCACATTCTTTGCAGTACTCATCAAATCATCATGGCAATTGATGAATGATCTAGTCATAGAATACGCACATCTATTCTAAACCCTCAACCAGTTCCTCATACAGTCTACTGGGGTCAAACCTCACCTCCATTCCAATCCTGATTTTCCTCTCTTATGGGCAAAGTACATAGGTCAGCCTCCAAACCAGATCAAGTATGCAGTTAGTATTCTGTCAAAAGATAGGACACCCTGTAAGTTCTCAGTATACAGAAAAAACGGGCCGAAACAACAAACAGCAGCAAGGAACAAGGGAAACAAGAGAGAGAGATCATACCTTTTTATCCCTCAATTATATAATATTACTATTATTTTAGGGTCTGCAGTCTTGTCAATAATTTTCCTGAGCCCCAATCTTATTTTGCTTCATAGTACTCCGTGGAAAGGGTCTTCCCTAAAATGAGGATGTAATCAACACAAACATACATCTTTAGCAAGTAAATTCAACAAAGGTGAAAATCCTGATAAAGCAATCCCCATCAGTTTCCTAAATATAGGTCCCCCAGCTTACCTTTAGTAATGCTCCAGCCGAAACCCATCTGCAGAGTGTTATTATTCTGCTGCTGATCTGCTCGCAAACGCGAGCTTTTCTATTTATTTTATAGCGCCGCGGTCGCACGCCCATTGATGACGTCATCGCGTCAAAACGTGCCGCGACGACGTCATCGCGAATAGCGCAACGCCGTGCCGTCACCAAAACCAGCGTGGCTACCCTAGCAACCCGTGAAATAAAGCCACTGCAGGAGCAAGATATAGTCCCCCAACACTCATCTGAGCTCATCCATGTATTTTCAAAAAATTGGAGGAAGGTAAAGTAAAAATACTTCTCTCCATTAATGTCGGGGCCCTAAGGTGCACAGATGGTTAATGCCCATCCATATATCCAAAAAGGCCCAATACAAGTGTGAAAACATATCTCTGCATGAGATATAAGATGGATTATTTAGGGAAAAGGCACAGTACAAAGTTTACGCAGGAAGTCCAGTATTTGCTGATATTAGTCATTCAATTTTAACAGGTCCCACTCGCATTAACATATAGAAACACACTAGGGGCCAACCTCGCCCTTTTAAAGAAAGGTTCGGTCATCTCTAATAAATAGTACAAAGTACCCTGCCCACATGCTGTACTTCCGTAAGTTCTTCGAAATGAATTCCTATTTAACAGTAGGTACATCATAATAGGAAATACCATCAGACACTACATGACACGTCCTTCACTGTTCATCAAAAACGCAAGAAAATAAATGGTCTATTTAATGTTATGCCACTCAATATTTTCATTAAGTCCTGTTTCATGACTATTAGTTAAAAAAATTAACTTTTGTTCTAAATTTAACAGTTTTCTATTGATATCTTCCTGTGTCTTCCCTTTTACTTTTTTCAAGATGCACCATTCGAAATCCATGAAATAATGGCCCTTCTCATCAAAATATTTGTATAACATTGTATATTTTGTATGTGATGTAATGCATTTTTTAGTAAAATGTTTTTTGATACTTGTGCTGTTTAGCAAATGAATTAAATATGATATTTTAAATACTGTACACATGACATTTATTGTACGTGACACAGCCTGTATTTGGTTGAATAGGCTGTGTGATAAGGTTTCAGATTTCTGAGGGTAAACATGTGGTGTTTAATAAATATGTCCATGTCCCTTCTTTTTGATTAAATATATAGTATATCCTTTTTTACCTTCAGCATCACATTTGATAGTCCGTCTGGGCTTGCTGCCTGTGAGTTTTTCAGCCGTTTTATAGCTAGTATAATGTCTTCGATAGATTAATTGACATCCCAATTGGCGGGCGTAGGCAGGCCCGGAATGACCAGAGGTGCGGTGTCAGCATAAAACACCTTACGAAAGAAAGTGTTGTTGCCAATGCGAGCCAGAAATTCCATTTAAGAGCTTAGCTGTTTGATGTACTGAGCCTGTATTTATTATTACCCATATTTCTCTCGAGTTATGGCACACTATCAGTTTTAGCATTAGTTTGGCACGTTTTTGATCTCTGGTTAAGGTAAAGGATTTTAGCCAATTTCTGTATGTTGATTTGCGGTGCTTAATTGCTTCTCTGTAGTATGAACCCACATTTTTTTTATTTGTCGGATGTCCTTGTGTAGTGCTTTCTTTTGAGGACTTACTGCTGCACTAAAAACATACTTCTTTGTATGAGGTCTTTTCTTCAGTTCTAACACTTCCATTTTAAACAGCGATAACAGCGGTTCATAGTTGATTTTACTGGTTGGAGACAGGCATCCGATTGACAGATTTTGTCTTAAGACATTCATCTGAAATTCTTTTATTTTTAATCGGTTAGACCCCTTGGTTAATCTCCACCGGGGCAGTATATTTCTTACCAGAGACCACGGAGGACAGCATTCATGTCAGTTCTAGTACACAATGGCCACTGCAGGATGTTTCATGAGTTATTAACTGCTCGATTTTCGGCCACAGTGAACTTGAAATCCAAACTTGAATTTCGATGCCAGGTGTAATTTGGCAGTATGTCTCCCTTGACATTGCCGTTCAGCATCTCATAGTTGTGTAAGTTTAATGCTGCTTTCAAATGGTGACCATTTCGAGTATTTATCTCTGAGTCAAAATCATCATGATTTGTGTGGCCATCAAACCAAGAAAAATTCAGATCTCCACAGAACATTACTGCGAGATCTGAAACATTTAGTAGGCAGGCATCAATTAAGGTGGTAATTGAGAGAATATATTGCAATGTTGTGATCATTTTTGAGTTCCAATATGTGTTGATTAATAGAAGATGTTTTGTTGCCTCCATGTGAATATTAGTTTGCTGCAGCACTGTTCCTTGAACAAAAAGTTTAGGATTGTGGGACTGTACAGTTTCCCATCCCATTGCGTTATTCACCATAGTTAAGAGACCAGAATATGGTCGTCCAAACTTGTTTTTCTTTGCTGGGTTGATCGAACTGTTTATCCATCACGAGAGGGCACCTCCCGAAGCCATGTTTCCTGGAGGCATATTACAAATTTATTTTCCAATGAGAGTGGAAAATACTGGAACAAATGAATAAATCCTCTTGTATTTCAGGAAATCAATCCACAAGAGGCTTCACCAAGAGACTGTGATGGTTAGGCATGCTCGCATCTTTTGCGGTGATGAGCGTGTTTTCAACGGCTTGAGACTTGATGTGTAGGTATATTTGATCTGAACAGTGCTCATTAATGTATTCCACAATCACAATATCTTCATACTTGATTGTTCGTAGGGAAGGAATATTGTGAAGAAGTTGCATCACATTACTTCTGTTTAAGTTGACTTCATTTCCATCTGGGAAAATATTTTCAATTCTAATCTTCCAAGTCTTTGCCCTCATTTCGTTTTTCTGGTTCGTACTGTGCTTCTTTTTTCCATTGAGCTGTTGTAATTTTCGGATTTAGATTCTTTGAAGTTTGTTTCATTGAAGCAGTTATTTGAGATGGAACATGATGGTGAGTGTTTTTTTTTTTTTTTTGTAGGAGAAACTCTTGTCACCGATCCTGATAGAGCTAAGAAACAACTCTACATGATGGATTGGATTGACACTAGAGATCTGTGTTTGAAGTATAAAGACTTTGATCCAGCTGTTTTCTCAGCAAAGTGTTATAGAGACATGGCCTATTTATGCAAATCTCCTTCTCCTGCTGTTAGGAATGCTTTGTTACGCATGCGTTTTGATTTATGTCCTACCCGTGAAATTCAAGCCCGTAGAAAAGAAATCCCGCGGGAATCATCAGGATGTCTTTTTTGCAACAACACAACAACTATTGGAACTTTGGAGCATGTTATTGTGGACTGCCCTGAACTTATGAACCTAAGACAAAGTCACTTTAGTAAACATTTGCCTTATTTTAGCCAGATGAGACATGAGCATAGATGGCTTGCTATTTCCACTACCACCTGCATGAGTATAAGGCTGGCTACAATTCACTTTCTGCGAGCCTTAAATCTACTAAAATAGCCCGATTTTTAACAATAGCTGCTATATGGAACAATGATTGTCATACCTGTTCATTGCGTATCAATCGTTTAAGAATGCCAAACCCAAATGTAATTATTAGCCTTGGAAGTGATGGTGTGACATTTGGGATGATTTGTGGGGTTTTATGATTGTATGCTTTATAATTCACTGTGTTTTATATGTAAACCTTTTTGATAAATTCCTGTTTTAAATTGAAAAAAGTTGATTAAATTCAACTAAATTCATTAAATAAAAAAAAAAAGAAACGTTCTTCAACATGGTTGGCCTTCTTGTTCCTGTATTTGATTTCTGGAGAATATTTTCAAAATTGCCCTGTTTGCTATCATTTCATTGTGGGGCCTGTGCTGAGGTTTGACACCTATGACTATTGGTGATCATTTCACTATGCTTCAGAACCCTGTTTTCCTCATCAGTCTCACTGGAATAAGTGGAAAGGTTACACAAATCAATTGAGCCATTACCTGAGCTGACCAAGCAATCTTCAGATTCAATCCATGGTCTTTTATTTGGATTACAAATATTCTTCTGTGAGGTCTGTGCAACTGCGTTAGAACTCGTTGCATCTGAGGCTGTTTTTTTTTGACTGGCCAGCTGTTTGTTTTCCTGAGTGACGACTGAATAGCCCTGGTTTTTGTGGAGTTGATAGATTCCTTACGAATTGTTTAGTCTTGGTTGGATTTGTGTTTGGCTTGTTTTTTGTAGTGTTGCTTTTCTTTGTAGTTGATCTCGCAGTATCTGGGGTTCTTGTTGGTGCCTAATGACTTGATAAAGTTTTTGCTGTCCCTGTGAATATGCCAAAGGTTTTTAGAAGTATTTTGGATGGAATTTCCAGAGGCTGGGCACTTGTTGGATCAGTTGGAACCACCTTGGGCAATAGGGGTCCCAAAGGCTCGATGATTGATAGTTGTTGTGACGCAGGCTTGTCAATGGTCGAGACTGGGTCTACTTCTTTGTTCAAATCCAATTGCGTAGTAACTATTTGGTTTCCTGCCATTGTTGGAACACATGGCGGGACCGGCGACGTTCTTGGGGTCGGGTTCTCCACCTGTAACCTATGGGTGTCAAGATGACAAAACTACTTCATGCATTCCAGTATGGCATCCATTAGTGCAGTCTTATCGACATGATTCCGCATGGCGAGATCCCCCAATCGATGTTGCCATAGTAGGCAAAGGTCACCTTCGCGTTCACTTTTGAAGCAAATCATTTGCACGTTCAATATTTGCCATTTTAACATTTAAATTTGTCAATTCTATGCATTGATCCTTAATAGAATCGCTCATCGTTTCATAACGTTTCACAAATGGAATGAGAGTTAAGGATGTAGCTGGCAGGATATTATTATGAATTTGTATCCTGGCGGCTACTGATAGGTTGGCTCTGTTTGTATAGTCCATTCCAGTATCTTGATCTTGCGTGGAGTTGAAAATTGCTCGACAGCTTTTTTCTGAAGTCAGCTGTTTTGAACTGGATATTTTATTTTGTTCAGACTGTGGCCCCTGTACCAGGAGCAGGTTTACATTCCTTTTGTCCTTCCGTAGCTCAGCTACATTTTTGTGTTATTGTAGATTTCAAATGTGGCGTGCTTGTTTGTTCAATAGGCATTGAATGAAATGGAAGTTGAAATAATTTCCTAGTTCATCACACGTGGAGGTGTTTTTTCCCCGTTGTGGTTGTTTTTTCCATGGAGGAAATAGCAAAACTGTTAATCAGACTCTCTTTAATGTGCTGGTAATCAGCTTTTAGAGACGTGCTGTCAGGCAAGCTTCATGAATCCGGGCTGAAGTCAGCGCGTGTAGTGGTATTTTGCTTTCTTTTAGCCGCATTTCTTACTTGTTCTTGTAGGTTTCCTGAAGAGAGGCAGCTTTCGGCCACTGACAATAAGTTGTGAACATGAGACTGAAATGTCTCTACAACTTGGCTCTCCAAATGGATTATGTGCGTTTTGTGTTCCCACTATTGCAGCCCCTTTTTCATTGTTGCTATCACTCTTATCCGGTAAGGCTCCCTTTTGCTGTGCAATTGGCGAGGAAACGTCTGAGTCACAGATTGTAAACGCAGTGTTTGGGTCAATAAAGACCATTGAAATCGCTCTGTTAGGTTTGTTCTTCTGTACATGGTGTCTAGTGCCATCCACTGTGTGAGGAAGCGCCATGACTGGTGCTGATGCAACAACACCATTGAAGCCTTGTCCTCCCACATCGGGGTCGCGGAGTCCTTCCACAGGGTCCATCGTGGTTTGTAGTTTCCCTTCACTCTTGAGGGGCGGAACAAATATAAAGGCACTACGATCAGAGAGGCCTTGTGGGATTTGTATTTCTAGAAGTTCAATGTCAGTTACATCGAATGGTGACTGAAGGTTCATGGTCTCGATCTCCACGGTGTCAGATTTGCTGGCAGTTTGCAGTGTTATCCTGCTCTATTCAACGAATACCATAGCTTCAGTAGGAGTATCGACAAAGTTTTTATTAGATGTGTTGGCTGTGCTCGCACCTTTGAGTTTTTCATCAACTGTAGTTCAGCATTGAGGTCGGAGTCATGCAGCTTTTCCAGTGCCAATATGGACAAACACGGCACACCCCCCATTGAATTCACAGAACGGGGAAGTTGCTCCACAGCATGATTAATGTTGCTTACCTCGTACGTGCTTTCCATCAGGAAAGATGAACTCGTGTCGACTTGTCGGTGCGCGTGGAGGGTTTTTTGCCATGTCTGCGGACCAGAAACTGCCATTAATAGTGAGGTGTTTCCTTCTTTGCTCCTCGCTGCCGTGGCAGACTGGGGCAGACTGGGACCCATCACGGGACTCTGCGCGGCGCTCCGCGCACACTTAAACCTTTTAAGGTGGCGTCTCTGACACGGGTCTGAGTTTTAAAGGGCCAGTATAACAAACTGGAAATGGCCAAAACGTTGCTGCAGCTACTCTCAGTGCAAGATTCTGTGGCAGACTGGGACTCACCGTGGGAATCTGTGCCTTCTGAATAGTATCACTGGAGGGAGACAAGCTCGGCCTTATATCTTGAACAATGACAGCACATAAGCAACAATATTTGAGGTGGTGATACTGGCTAAGGGTGGAATGGTGATTTGCAGCTGGAGGAGATGCAGTTGAGGTCTTGTGCTTTCATTCTTCTCGTGTGTATGGTGCTAAATCATGTGGGAACGTAAACATGAAATACCCAAGCTGGCCCCAGAGTTTCCCCCAGGAAACCGTTTTCTTGTGCAGTGTTTAAGTGGTGAGATGTTTATTTTTGTCCCAGTTGAAAAAAGTCCACATTTCAGATTTTTGTTATGAAGTAAAACCTGTTGTTCTGTGAACAAATAACTGTAACAGAGGTAATAGGGTTCGTGATTGTAGTGTTATAATTGATGGTCTGGCCAGCACACACTGATGTGTGCACTTTTAGATATTATAGATTTGGTGTGAAGGATTATATGCACAGGCATTCAAGTAGCTTTGTCTTTCCATCTCTTCCCACTGACTGTGGCATTGCCCTCCTCCTTCTTCTTATCAGTGGTTTCCAAAATCATGCGTTGCTGCTTCCTGCACTTGGGTGGGTCATAATCCTTATCTAGCTCATCATCATCATTATTACTCTCAGATTCACTGACTGTGATGGGTGCAGAGGGTGACTGGGAATATCTCATCCTGCTCCTCTACACTGTGCGCTGTGTCTCCTGGCTCAATGTATCAAAGGCACAGCTGCTTGTTTGTAGAAAATAGTTTTGATCAAGAAGAAGTTAAGTTTGATTTTTAATTTGAATGCACATATACATAGTTATACTAGTAAACTGTAATAGTGGTGGTAACGGAATTACTGCCGCTGTCACCGTATGGCTGAATCATGATTTGGCAGTAATACCGCCGACAGAATTAGCACCAGCAGGATGACCACAAAGACCCAAAATGGAATTTCCACTATGTTACAAGCAGACATTCTGCCAAAATACCACCAAAATGGGCAGTGATTCTGTCAAGCACACAGTGTAGTTACCCCCACATTTTAGGTGGCGGTAAATGCAGACAGTTGCCAGAAATTAAGCCACAGTGCACCAAGCTGACTCAAGAAGGCTACATAAGGTGCACTACTTCCCCAAACACATTTTCCAACACCATGCTGCCATTCGCCATTACAAACTGAGACATGCAGCAGGAGGATCAGCACATGTGCAGAGAGGAGGAGGCACCATGTAAGTCAAGAGCACATACACCATATCAGGCCCTCACACTGGATCTTGACTGACAGCCCTGTACTGGCTGAACAGTGAGACCATAGGTGAACGGCTCAGCTTAATCCAGGATAACCTAGAGAGCAGGAAAAACATAAGAATATCTGTACCCCCATTGTTGAAGCTTGTGTCCGTCTTGCAATTCCTGATGACTGCCACCTTAAAGCACTCCGTGGCCATGCATCACAGCATGTTGCAGACCACATTCTCCATTCTCGAGAGCCACTGTTTCTGCCTTGCAATTTGGGGCCGGCAGGCATTCTACCCATTTGGTAAACAAGCATGTTATGATTAACATGTACTTGTTCCCCCTAGAGGAGCGAATCACTGGCACGATGAAATCTACTTGTAAATCTGACCAAGGCAGTGTCATCCCCCTCTTCTGGAGGGGAGCTTGGTGTGTGAGTGATGTTGGCTAAAATTCAAGTATTGGTCAAGGTACTGACCAATGTGTGGCCAGTATGCAACTTCTCGCAAGATTTCTATCGTAATATGAAACCCCCGATGACCGGCTGTTGCTGCATCATGGGTGTGACTTAGCATCAGACTTCGGAATGAGGTAGGAACCACCCACTGGTCACAGCCAGATATAGATCTCCTTACCAACAAACAATCTTGGATTCAGCCCATTTTTTGACATTTCATCAACACTCTGAGGTCCTCTTTCCCAATGTAATCGCAATCCGTCAGGGGAAAGTTCTCAGGGTCCTCAATGTGTTGATAAAATTTACCAATAATCAGATTCCCTTTTTGTGCCATGATTAAATCAGCATCTGGGGTCTGTTACGCTCACCTGACTCCCACGGAGGCGCAGGCCTGGTTTGGAGTGCTGTTGCCTCTTCTATGGTGAAGCGCAGGACTCGGAAGATGGACAGGACCGGACCCTCAAATTTGGCTTGTCTGGCTCGCAGAAATATCCTTCTGTCTGTGAAAAGGGAGTATTAACAATCTGCGGGAAAATGTGTAAGCCTCCCACTCCCTTCTCACCCTCCACGAAACCCTTCTGCGATTCCGCGTGAAGTCTCACCTTAGGGTCTGAAAGGACGAGCTCTCCATCCTGCTTCTGATGCAGGGGCGCGTTGTAATCCAGTTACTTCACTGGATCATGGAATGTAGAGAGTTCAAGTTTGCTTGACCTTCCCGGTAAAGTACTGTGAGAATTCTGTAATAAGTATGAGCCTGAAATAATAATTGTCCGTTGTCTCTATTTCAGGTGCAGAACAAAGATTCCGAGATGAGCAATGGAACCAACGAAGGAAACTCAGGTGAGTTGTTTGATGAGAGGTTCCTTTAGTGTCCTTGCATTAATGCACTAATGCTTGTGTCTTTTTTCCCCATAGGGGCCGGGGTTCGGAAATGCCGGAGATATGGCACCGACCCGAAGTGAGAGGTGCAGTTCCAGTAGATATCAGGTAAGTCTTTAATGAGCGTTCAGGTAATGTCTAAGCATTCGCTCACTAACGCTGATGTCTCTTTTTTCCCCTTAGGGGCCGGAGTCCGGAAATGCCAGGATGCAGCACTGACCCGAAATGAAGTGGGAATGACCCAACAGGTAAGTCTTATGATGGGAAATTAAGGTTTTCTTATTCTCTTCCCTAGCTCACCCTTGTTCTTGTCTTTTTCTCCCTAGGCGCTGAAATGTGGCTGCAGATCCAGATGGTCGCTGATGAACATGGAGGCGCCTAGTAAAGGTGAGTGGAATGCGGCGCTGCAGCAATCGATGCAATGTGCTTTTAAAATGAATCTCTTCCTTTTCAGGATCGTCGGCGAAATGTCTCCGGAATGCGGATTTTAGCAGGTAAGGACTTTTCTTTCTCCTATTCTCTTCTCTTCTCCCTTTGCAGGTGTTCGAGGATGCTGGCGGGCATGGCAGAAGTCAGGATGCAGGAGCAGACACGGTGAGCGTCCAGCTGCTAGATGCAGAACAATACGAAGCGTGAGTTGCTGCTTGGGCGTGGCTTAAATAGCCTTCAAAGTAGTTCCAGGTATGTATCCTTCCTCTCAGGTATGTATTCTTCCTCCGGCCACACCTGTGTGGTTAAGTAGTCCCCAAGATTAAGTAGTCCCATTCAGGCCTCTAGATGGCCTGGATGTTGCAGCATGGTCTGCATCAGGTAAGTGTACACCAAGCACCTTTAAACACAAAGTCATCTTTTATGAGCCTGGTGCCTATGGCGCCAGGACTGTTGTCCAATATGAGCCTGGCGCCAAAGGCGCCAGGACTGAGTCCAAAGGGCCCCTACTTGGGGCTGCTGAGACTTCCCTCGGGGACATGATGTCTGCCTCTGGGGTAGCTGGGCCTGGTCTGGCTCCTTGGAGGTAGGCATCATGACAGTACCCCCTCCCAAGGCCCCTCCCAAGGTTGTTCTCTCCGGGGGTTTTGGCTTGTTTGGGAATTTTCGGTGGAATTTTTGTATTAATCGCGGCGCGTGTACATGGTCGCTTGGTTCCCAAGATCTCTCCTGAGGTCCATACCCCTTCCAATCAACTAGATAGAAGAGTTTTGACTTTTACACCTTGCAATCCAACATGTCTTTAACTTCAAATTCTAATTCCCCATCAATCTTAATTGGTTCTGGTGGTTTGATCAGTCTGGTTCCTGGTTGCACCGGTTTCAACAGTGAGGCGTGAAAAACGGGATGAATTCACATGTTCGCTGGTAGATCGAGTTTAAAGGCCACCGGGTTGATTATAGCTTTGATGGGATAGGGTCCTATGTATCTGGGGTTGAAAGTCTGCGGTCCTTTGAGAGGTAAATGTCTAGTTGCTAGCCACACCTGGTCCCCTATTTGGTACGGAGGTGCTTCACTTCAATGTAAATCAGCATTTTCTTTGTACTTTCTCTTGGCTTGCTGAAGATGAGTCGTAGCTTCTTTGAAAGCTCGGGTTATCGTGGAATGCAAATGATCTACCACAGGCATTTCCAGATTTTGAGGAGGGTCCAGGTCTGAGGTTCGAGGATGATGACCATACAAGGTGTAAAAAGGGGTTTGTCCTGTTCCAGAATGTACAGAATTGTTATATACATATTCTGCGATCCAAAGAATGTCTTTCCAATTGCATTCAGATTGGTGCAACATACATCGAAGATATTGTTCAAGGGTTTGGTTAGTTCTCTTGGTTTGGCCATCGGTTTGGTGATGGTGACTGGTGGATAGTCGTACATCAATTTGGGCCAGTTGACAACATTTCCTCCAAAAATGGGAAATAAACTGGCTTCCTCGATCTGAGACTAATATGGATGGAAAACCATGCATACGAACTATGTTCTCCAGAAATTCCTTGGCCAAGATGGAGGCTGATGGTAACCCTTTTAAAGGGATAAAATGGGCCATTTTGGAGAAGAGATCCACAATCACCAAGATAGTGTTGTATCCATAGCAAGGAGGCAGGTCGGTAATAAAGTCCATCGACAAGGTGTGCCAAGGTGCCGGTGGAATATCCAAAGGTTGTAGAAGACCGGCTGGTCTTTTCTTTTGACCTTTATTTTGGGCGCAAACTCCGCAAGACATCACAAAAGATTTTATGTCTTTTCTCCAGGATGGCCACCAGAATTGTCGTTTGATCTTTTCCTCAATTTTAGCAATACCAGGATGTCCTTCCATTAATGTATCATGATAATGGGCAATAACGAGTTCTTGCAGTTCTTTGTTAGGCAGAAATAATCGCCCCTGGAAGTACGGTAAATCGTTATTAACGGAAAAGTGTAACCCCTTTTGGCTCCATTCTTGTAAGGCTGTGGAGTCTAATAGTTGTTTAACTTGAGTTTGAACATCCTCAATAGTTTGTAAAGAGGTCAAACCCAAAATTCTCTGTGCAGGTATAATCGGTACAGGTTCTAAGCTCGAATTTGTTTCTTCCATCCCAATCCGGATAAAGCGTCCGCTTTGCCATTCTTGCAACCAGGGCGATATGTGATTACAAAATCAAATTCCGCAAAGAATAAAGCCCATCGGAGTTGATGTGATGATTGGGCTTTGGCCGTCTTTAAATATTTCAAATTTCAGTGATCTGTAATCACTGTGATGGTGTGTCTTGCGCCGAGGAGGTAATGACGCCAAGCTTTGAAGGCGGACTTAATAGCTAGTAACTCCTTGTCGGTGATTGCGCAATTAATTTCAGGAGCCGAGAATTTTCTGGACCAAAAGTCTACAGGGTGTCGTTGGCTAGTTATTGGATCCCTTTGAGACAGGAACGGTCCCATGGCTAACCTGGATGCGTCGGTTTCAACAATGTAAGGGAGATCTGGGCGTGGATGCATCAACACAGGTGCGGAGGTAAATTTAGTCTTTAGGTCTTGAAAGGCCTGTTCTGCCTCATGAGTCTATTCGAAGCGTTTATTCTTCCGTAAGAGAGCTGTGATGGGTTGGACCACTCGAGAAAATTCCGGGATGAATCTTCGATAAAAATTGGCAAAACCAAGCATGCTCTGAACCCCCTTCACAGAGCTAGGAGATGGCCATTTGAGGATGGCGTCCACCTTTTGCGAGTCCATTCGGACTCCTTTAGGTGTCAGGATGAATCCGAGAAACTCGACTTCTGTGGTATGAAAAACGCATTTTTCGAGTTTTGCAAACAGTTTGTGCTGGCGCAATTTTTCAAGAACTGCCCTGACATGTTTTCTGTGATCGGATTCCGAAGAGGAGTACACCAGGATGTCGTCGATATATACGATGACACAAACATCGATAAGTTCCCGAAGAACATCATTCATAAAGTATTGAAAGGCGGCAGGTGCGTTGCACAATCCGAAGGGCATCACCTGATATTCAAAGAGCCCATATTTGGTGCGGAATGCAGTCTTCCATTCGTCGCCTTCTTTTATACGCACCAGGTGATAAGCTTCCCGGAGATCTAACTTGGTGTACATACAAGCATCTTTTACCTGGTCGAGAAGTTCAGGGATCAGAGGCAGAGGATAACGATTCTTAATCGTTATTTGATTTAGGGCGCGGTAGTCAATACATGTTCTAAGGTCGCCTTCTTTTTTCGGCACGAAGAACAGAGCTGAGGAAAAAGGAGACTTTGACGGGCGAATAAAACCATTGGCAAGGTACTGATCTAAATACTGACGCAAATGAAGGTTCTCAGGTTCAGTAAGAGCATAAATCCTACTACAAGGCGGTTGAGCATTGGGTACCTGATTGATTTGACAATCGTACGACCGGTGGGGAGGTAACGTGTTAGCCTGTTCTTTTTGGAAAACGTCTTGGAATTCTTGGTACTCAGCCGGTAGTTGTATAGTGGCGGAAGTTACTGAGGCCAGGCCCATATTTGGATTTCTTGGATAACAAGTTTCTTCACAATCAGGAAAGGTTATTCTCTTTGCTCGCCAGTCTATTCGAGGATTATGTGTTTCTAACCAAGGAATTCCTAGAATTACTTGAAACTGTGGGGCCTTGATTACGTCAAACACAATAGCTTCCCGATGTCCATCCTGACCCACTAGTGTCACTTCTGTAGTGGAATGTGTTACCGGCCCTGAGGCTATTTCGGTTCCATCAACTGTAGTAATGACATCCTTGGTAGTTTTTGGACAGAGAGGGAGATTAATCTTGGAGGCCAATTCACGATCTACATAGTTTCCATTAGCTCCACTGTCGATGTATGCCTTTATAGCATGCAACCGCCAAGGCTCTTTCGGATCCACGAGGACCATTGGCATGATGAAAATGCGAGGTCAAAGAGTTTGTTTTCAAGCTCGGCAAGCTGACCTCTACGCTTGTTGGGCTTGGTCGTTTCCCGAATCAGGTTCTGTTAAATTGTTGTCAGTGGCTCCAACCACCTTCTTAGGTGGTTTTACCGGACAATCTCGTAGAAAGTGACCAGAAGCCCCGCAATAGAGACATAATTGCTTTTGCCGCCTTCTCTCCCGTTCCTTCTGCGTTAACGGTCCTTTAACTCCACCGATTTGCATAGGTTCTGAAACGTTGGTACTCTTGGGGTTAGCGTGAGTTTTGATCAACACTCTGGTTTCAAACTTGGATCGATCTGCTTTTCTATTCTGAAGTCTGTGATCAAGTTGGACCACAAGGTCTATGTACTCCGCGCAGACTTGGGGTGGATTTACTATTTGGGCTAGCACGTCTTTAAGTTCTCCGCGCAGACCTCGATGAAATAATGTGATCCTTTTATTCTCTGGCCACCCAGTTTCCACAACCAACCTATTAAAGGTGGCGATGTAAGATAAGAGATCCTGGTTACCTTGTCGTAAGGATAGCAGTTCGTTGTCTAGGGCCTGTCCCTGAGAGTGTCGAGCAAATAATCTTTCCATGCTTGCCTGGAAGCCTTGAAAATCCTGGAGAATTGGGTCATCTTGATTTACCAAAGGAACTGACCAATCGGCAGCACTGCTGCTGAGATAAGATAATACAAAAGCTACCTTGGTCTGGTCATTAGGGAAGGCCCCAGGTCTGCATATTAAGTGTAAGCGACATTGGTTCATAAAAATGGCATATTTCTTGGGGTCCCCAGCAAAACGTTCAGGCGGGGCCAAAGGCATGTTTCCAGGTAGATTGATTTGTGCCGGGTTATTCGAAATCATAGAAGTCGGATTACCCCTGGAACTAGGTAAAGGAGTTTGTCCTGCCTGGCCCTGCAAAAACCGTTTGGCCAGGATCAGTTCTCTTTTGAGAGCGTTAGTCTCCTGGCGGGCGGAGTGTACTTCTGCCCGTAATTCCCCCAAAAGCTGGGCCAGCTGGTCTGTCTCGGAAGTTTCCATAGCGCCCGGGTGGGAAATTGTAGGTAGGCTTTGCATTCTGTTACGCTCACCTGACTCCCACGGAGGCACAGGCCTGGTTTGGAGTGCTGTTGCCTCTTCTATGGTGAAGCGCAGGACTCGGAAGATGGACAGGACCGGACCCTCAAATCTGGCTGGTCTGGCTCGCAGAAATATCCTTCTGTGTGTGAAAAGGGAGTATTAACAATCTGCGGGATAATGTGTAAGCCTCCCACTCCCTTCTCACCCTCCACGAAACCCTTCTGCGATTCCCCGTTAAGTCTCACCTTAGGGTCTGAAAGGACGAGCTCTCCATCCTGCTTCTGATGGAGGGGCGCGTTGTAATCCAGTTACTTCACTGGATCATGGATTGTAGAGAGTTCAAGTTTGCTTGACCTTCCCGGTAAAGTACTGTGAGAATTCTGTTTATAAGTATGAGCCCGAAATAATAATTGTCTGTTGTCTCTATTTCAGGTGCAAAACAAAGATTCCGAGATGAGCAATGGAACCGACGAAGGAAACTCAGGTGAGTTGTTTGATGAGAGGTTCCTTTAGTGTCCTTGCATTAATGCACTAATGCTTGTGTCTTTTTTCCCCATAGGGGCTGGGGTTCGGAAATGCCGGAGATATGGCACCGACCCGAAGTGAGAGGTGCAGTTCCAGTAGATATCAGGTAAGTCTTTAATGAGCGTTCAGGTAATGTCTTAGCATTCGCTCACTAACGCTGATGTCTCTTTTTTCCCCTTAGGGGCCGGGGTCCGGAAATGCCAGGATGCGGCACTGACCCGAAATGAAGTGGAAATTACCCAACAGGTAAGTCTTATGATGGTAAATTAAGGTTTTCTTATTCTCTTCCCTAGCTCACCTTTGTTCTTGTCTTTTTCTCCCTAGGCACTGAAATGTGGCTGCGGATCCAGATGGTCACTGATGAACATGGAGGCGCCTAGTAAAGGTGAGTGGAATGCGGCGCTGCAGCGATCGATGCGATGTGCTTTTAAAATGAATGTCTTCCTTTTCAGGATCGTCGGCGAAATGTCTCCGGAATGCGGATTTAGCAGGTAAGGACTCTTCTTTCTCCTATTCTCTTCTCTTCTCCCTTTGCAGGTGTTCCAGGATGCTGGCGGGCGTGGCAGAAGTCAGGATGCAGGAGCAGACACGGTGAGCGTCCAGCTGCTAGATGCAGAACAACGCGAAGCGTGAGTTGTGCTTGGGCGTGGCTTAAATAGCCTTCAAAGTAGTTCCAGGTATGTATCCTTCCTCTCAGGTATGTATTCTTCCTCCGGCCACACCCGTGTCGTTAAGTAGTCCCCAAAGATAAAGTAGTCCCATTCAGGCCTCTAGATGGCCTGGATGTTGCAGCATGGTCTGCATCAGGTAAGTTTACACCAATCACCTTTAAAAACAAAGTCATCTTTTATGAGCCTGGTGCCTATGATGCCAGGACTGTTGTCCAATATGAGCCTGGCGCCAAAGGCGCCAGGACTGAGTCCAAAGGGCCCCTACTTGGGGCTGCTGAGACTTCCCTCGGGGACATGATGTCTGCCTCTGGGGTACCTGGGCCTGGTCTGGCTCCTTGGAGGTAGGCATCATGACAGGGTCTCCTTACTCCATTGGGCAGTTGAGAGTTCATTGTGAGCATTTATCTGGGACCTAGTGACAGCAGTGACCTGGATTTCCCCCAACAGGGACTCGATCTCAAGGAGCTCCCTCTGGATGGCTCCGGTTTTGACCAGCTGATCAGCTGCGTCGTGTCCAGTTTGGTCTGGCCCCTCTATTCTGGAATGACCCTTGATCTTCTTCCAATAGATGGTCATCTCACTAGAGGTGACCAGATCATCAATATTTTGGATGAGTTTGCCATGTGTAAGCAGTTTATTATTAGCACATAGCATGCCTCTGGTTTTCCAATTAACCAGGTGTTCCACAAACCCGTTCCAGACATAATCTGAATCAGTGGTTATGAGCAGTTTGTGGAGTTGGTGTTGGATGGCAGTGAGGATGGCTTGATGAACTGCCATCAACTCTGCCACCTGACTACTGCGGGGACCGATTTTGTACCCAGCGAAGAGTTGCGGGGCATCATTCACCCAGGCATTCCCAAAGCCGGCCACCAGTTCCTTTTCCCTGTTGTCAACATGGTAGGAGAACCCGTCAACATAAACGGTGGGCATTCCCTCAGACTTGTCTTCTTCATAGACTTTGTGCGGGGAATTCAGGTATGCCTCTGTGTTGTCCTGGATGTTAAGACTTTTGTCCTCGAGACAGTTTTCTCTGGCACAATCCTGCAAGTTAGCCTGACCTTGCAAGAGGGGACTCTTCTTGTTTCGGCCATATCTGACCTCCACAGGAAAGCCTTGCGTTGACAGAATCCAGGAAGCAATTCTAGAATTACTCACATTTCCGGCCCAGACATTGTCACTTTGGAGATATTGCAAAGGCTGGTGTGGAGTCTCCATGATGATGTGTTCCCCCTGGATAAACGGGCGGTCATTTTTCAATGCCCACACTGTTCCCATGAGTGCCTTCTCACAATCGTTGAATTTTTCCTCCACAGAGGATAAAGTCTTGCTTGCGTAGGAGATGACTTTATTGACCTTGTCATGCTTTTGATATAATACTGCTGTGAAACATGTATTCGGGAACCCTGTCCCCAAGAAGAACACCTTGTTTTTGACAGGGTAAGCTAGACAAGGCACTTGTGAGAGGCTTCTTTTGAGTTGCTTTACTGCCTCGGCTTGTTCTGGACCCCACTCTTGACCCCCCCTTCAACAGGGGTCAGGGGTCTTGTGATCTCCGCGTAATCCTCAATGAACTTCCTACAGTAATTAGTCAGTCCAAGGAGGCGTTTTAGCTCACGCAGAGTTTTGGGGTCTTTAAGTTTTAGAGGTACTTTCACTTTCTTCTCCTGGGGAAAGAGACCCTCAGGAGTTATCTCATGCCCCAAGAAGTTGACACGGGTCCTGCACCACTGTGCCTTTTGGAAGGATAGTTTTGCTCCGGCAACCCTCAACTGTTTCAGAACATAACTAATTTCCGCTATGTGTTCCTCCACAGTTAAGCTTTTGATCAGGACATCATCCACATAGGCCAGGTTACCCCTTTCACCCAAGTCGGGCATGGCCTTATGTAGGATGATGTTCAATTTGTTGCTGGAGTTGATGTACCCGAAGGGAGTCTGGGTCCACGTGTTTTGCTGCCCTCGAAGGAAAAAGCCAGCTTGTATTTGTCCTCCCTACTGACAGGCACGGTCCAGTACCCAATGGTCAGGTCAATAGCAGTGTATACATTTGACCCCTGGATCTGGGCTAGCCCCTGGTCAATGAAGGGAGAGGCCATCGGGACATGTGGACCCATTTATTCAGCTCCCTCAGGTCAGCACAGAGTCTCCACTGGCCGGTGGGTTTTAAAATCCCCAGCACCGGATTATTAAATGTGCTGTGCACTGGATGAATTATCCCATGGGACTCAAGGTTTTTAATTATTTACGTCAGCGAATCCATGGATGCGAGAAGCAGCGGTATTGCTTCACAAACACTGGAGTCATTCCAGGGTCCGTGGGAATTGTTGTTGTATGGATTTCGGTGCGACCACAGTCACACGATTCCACCGTAAAGAGATCTTGAAAATCTAAGAAAACCTGTTTCAACTTTTGCTTTTGCTCCCGAGTCTCACAAGCATCAGCTAGGTTGACTTGCTCTTGAACCATTTTCCTGAAGCCTGGAAAGACTTCCGGTTTTGCTATCTCAGCGGCCTCCTCCAGCTGGGTCGAGAGGTCCCTGGTTAGAGTGTTGACCTGGACAGAGGGTTTCAGGTAGGTGAGGCGGTCATTGGGGACCTCATCCTACCTGATGTCACAAGTCACCTCTTCCTCTCTTTAAGGGCAGGAAGAGTACACCAGGAAATTCCCCTCTGACCGGGTGAAGATCCTGTCTAGTGGTAATTCTTTGTCACTATCACTGTCAAAACAGTCATTGGGGATTGGTCCTATCAGTTCATTACCTAGATCCATGGAAGAATGTTGGTCATCAACCTCCATTCCAATAATGGTGCCTACGCCCAGAATGTTACTCCTAAGGTCGCTCTTTATCCATCAATATTGGAATGGTGTTGTGTTCTACGTTGACTAATGGTGTTGGGTTTAGCCCCAACCCTTGCTGTTGGAGATGGGCATTGAGGTGTACATATGTGTCAGTATTTTGCAGTTTATGTCCTCTTTTAATTTTCAGTTCGATTGGGAATAGTTGTGTCCATCTAGGATGGTGACCTCCTCTCCAATTTGAACTTCAACAGCATATGGCAGCAGTTGGACTGACCGAAATTCTTTTTCTGAATCATCAAAGTCCATGCGATTACCCCCTAGTCAGGACCATGCTTCGTAATTGATCAGGTCCAAATGAATGGCAAACCGATTGAGAATGTCACTGCCTAAATAGAATGCAGCAGGGACATCTCACACGACCCAACAATTTTGTCCTATGCTTTTGTTTCCGATAGAGATTTTGAGCATACACCTGCCAGGCACGAGATATTTGGAATTGGGAATTTCCAGGCTCATTTCCCACTTCTCGATCAATTTAAATGTGGGAATGGCTGGATCTTTTGGGAGCTGTCGGAACATGGCTTCGCTGATGAAGTTGTTACCGTTGTTCATGAACACTCAGACGAGAACAGATTCCTTGCCCTCATTTAACTGAATAGGGATGAATAACTGTTCTCTTATTTTCTGAATGTCAGCTAAACTTTGAGCTGGTTTCTCATGACTTTTGACTATGGAATTGGGATTTTCCGATTGTAAACCAGTATTGAATTTCAAAGTATTTCCTTCCAGTGTGGAATGCCACTTGAAACTGGAAGGAAGGTTGATTTTCAAGAATGGAGAGGAGATCACATCACCAGTTTGTTGCCCTACAGCAGTTACTGTGATGTCATGTATTTGGTTATTCTGGAAATGAAACTCAATATGATCAGGTTTTTGTTTAACCATATGGCATGTGCCATTTAAACGAACATGGTTGACACTCTGTTTCAATTTGATTGGTTTGTTAGTCTGAGTCCAGAGGACCTTGTTCACACAGTCTATTAGGGGGACAACCTTCGCAGGATGTCATTCCCTATTAGACAAGGTGTGCCCTCTGGAGTGACGACTATGACAGTGTGTTTAACCTTATGCCGCCCAATTTTTATTTCCAAATCCGCAGTCCCTTCGACAGGAATTTCATTCCCATCAAAGTTTTGGAGTTGTCCAGGAAGAGTGGTGAGAGGGATCTGGTATCTCTCCCCCTTCCTGAATTTATCTGATCAAAGGTCGCTTTTGACAGATGAGTGGCTTGGGATCCAATGTCCATCAGTGCTGGAAATTTACATTGCCCCTGCACCTGGACCGGGGCATAAAATCTACCCTCCTTCTCCTCCAGGGGGCAAAGGCAATGGGCATTATGGGCGAGCTGGGTGGTCAATTTCCTTATTTTGGACTCTCTCACAGGGGTAGTTTAGGCATTTCTCTGTGTAGGAGTTTGGGAATCTGAAAGAAAAATTTTGCACTCAGAGATTCGAGGAGTTTCGGGCTCCTCCTTTTCTGATTCTGGGCTGCCGCCCCTTTGCGGAGACACCCACCAGAATTGGTTTGGGAAGTTTGGAACTCTCTTTTAATATTACGTCTTCTTGATGCTCATTCTGCGGTTCAAGGATGGGCGGTTCAGAGTCCATCCCCACTCCCCCCCAGTCTTCATCTAGGTCTCTTGGGACCCATTTTTCTTTGGGAGGAGTCCCCCCGTCCCTGAAGGAGAAGATCTTTTTCTCAGGATCCTCTGAGGATTATTCCCCTTCAAATTGGAGGACACTAACCTCCTCCACAAACTGGGTCTTTTTGAGTTCTTTATTTCTCCTACCCCCCTCTGTTCCTTGGGTGGCAGGTTTTCAGTGGCAGGAGATTTTGGTTCCGGTTCCTGGGTGTCCATGGACTTTTCACGAGTGACGAAGGAAGCTTCCTCTAATGCTTTACACGCCCCTTCTCCCATGCCTACTCCTCTGGAACTGGTGCGTTGTCAGGGTCCTCGCCCCATCATTGTTCTGGGGTGCCTGATCCTTGGTTTGTGGGGTTCTGAGCCGCCATGTTTATCTGAGGGTTCTTTTGAGCCCGCAACATTTGACCCAGATCCTGGGTTAGGTTCTGGAGCTGGCGCATCAGTTGGGATACCCGTTCTGGCTGGTAAGGGGTCTCTGGTCACCCCTAGGTGGATCACGGGATGGGTAACTATCCCTTCTCCCATAGTACCCTGGATATGTTGAATTTTGGTCACCCTCCACCCTTGGCCTCCCCTCTCCCCGATTGGATTGCCTGGGTTCCTGAAAGCAGGGAATGAAATGAGGGTTGTCCTGCAGGTTGGGGTTTTGTGGGTATTGGGGAAAGAAACTTAACCCAGTATTTGGGGAGTTCCTGCCCTCCTGAGGGAAGTTAGGAGGGAAGTTTCCTGGGGCAGCACTTACCTGGTTGGATCCCCACCTTCAGCCGGGGGAGTCCATACATACCCCAGGATTGGTCTGTTTCCCTTGTATCGGGGGCTGATATAATCAGGGGAGTTAGGGGTCCCATTAGTGGGATTACCTCCCTGACTGCCACCTGTTTGAAACTGGCCAGAAGGCCTTCTGGGTGTTTGATTCTGCTGAATTTGTGCACGTGTATTTTTAGGCTCCTCCATCTTTAGGTCCAAACCGTGCGCACCCTCCTAGTGGTTTGTGCAAAGGGGCCTGATCTTCCCCGCACTGTAGATTGTAGGCTGCTTTGCGAGCCTCCTGGGGGTTTCTGTGTGTGGAAAAGTGTTTCAAGATGGCCGCCCTGTAGGTGGACCATCTTGAATGGTTCTGGTCCTCCAGTCCAGCAAAGAAACTGGAGTATTCAGGGGAGAATGTCCATTTCACATATTCGATACAGTTTTGGTTGTCTTTCATATGAAAAGCGTCCATCATCTGCTCATAGAGCTCTAGGTGTTCCCAAACAGAATAGTTCACATTTTTATGGTAGGGGGTTGTGATACTCCTAAGGGCCTTAATCTGCCTAATGGGGTCTTTGGGCATAACTCGCTTGAGTTTGTTTGCCTTCTTTGGCTTAGTCACCCGAATCCACTCGCTCTCAGACTCCGAGGTGCTACTAGTTGAGGTCCCCTCATGCTCATCTAGGCCCTCCTGGATTCTGTGAGCTTGAGAGGGGCTCATAGAATGGTGGGGCCTAGTTTCTCCACTCCTGTGGGGCACAGGAGAGTAGTCTTCTGACTCCGCCCTACTCCCAGGGTTGGCAGAGTATTCCCCCACTGCCCTAATTGGGTAGAGGTCTTCAGGACGCTATTTTTGGGCCTCATTTCATCAGGTATTTCATTATATTGACCAACTGGTCCCTTGGAAAGTAATGTTCTGGTGGATCTAAGTCCCTGACCCTCCCCTCTATGGAGACTTCCTTGTTAGAGACATCAGCCTGAATGTTTAGGTATCTATACAGGGACAACCTTCCATCACTTTCTGTGGGGCGCTGACCTGTTATTTCCATCATGCTTGGTCTATTGAATTCTGCCAGCCATATGGTTTCTGGCTCATGTGAACCGGTAGACATGAAGCTCGCGGTGTTCACAATATTAAATGGGTTGGAGTCCCTTAGCATAGAGGTTGTTATACTATGATCAGGGGTTACCCTGTCCCTCTCTACCTGAGGGGTCCCTAAATCTAGCACCCCCTTTCTCCGACCTTGCTAGTTTCTCCTTTTCAGCTCCTGCTTCTAGATAAGAAGCAAAGATCTGAGCTTTTTGTTCAGCTATCAAGGCTTTACTGGCCTAGATGACAAGCTCTTGTGCTGCCACTTGTTTGTTGAGCCCATCATTCTTTTCACAGAGAGCCTCACTGTCTCTCTGCGCTTCCTGTATGGCCTGGGAATACTGAGACAATTTCAACTGCAGGAGACTCACCTCCTAAATTTTAGCATCTTTGGTCTGGGTGTTCTCTTCCAGAGCACTTTCTACCCGTCTGGCATGCTCCAGTAGATCCCCATACACTGTTTTCAGTTCATTGAGTTTCTGGAGGGCTAACTCACTCCCTTGTAACTTTATTTTTAATTTGCTGATTTCCTGGGTTAGGGAATCTTTCTCCTGATTTAGGATGCCTCTCTGTTCAGTCAGCACATCCCTTTGTTGCCTGATGATATTGAATTTCTGGTGCTCTTCATCAAATTCTGTTTGAGAGTGGAGGTCTCGCATGATTAATGTATTATTTTTCTCTTTCAATTTGTCTATCTGGTCTTATAGGGTAACCATCTGCTTTGCACAGGCTTTATTAAAATGTATTTGTTGATTTAACTTCTGTTGACTCTCCTTTTCCTTATACTCCTCTTTCAATGCCATTTATTGGGTCTCTGATGATCTGCATTATTATGCTGTTGGAGAGCCAAATCCTCTTTTAATTTTATGACATAGTTCGCAGATTCTACCTCCAACTTTTGTCTCTTTTGTAATGTTTGTTCCGGAAAAACTTAAATCAGTCTCAATCTTATTTAATAGTTCAGACTGATTCTGCGCTAGAATTTCATTTTCCTCCTGCTTTTCCTGCATCACTCCTGTGTGGAGATAGAGGTAGGCCGTGATTCTGGCAATTTTGATTTTCCTCTTTCATTTCTGGGGTCATATATAGCTCGCTCAGAGCTTGGTGTAACAGGCCACCGTCCTGCCATGTATCCAGGTTCACGGTGGTGACCTTTTAGGTTATTTCTTGTAGCCAGACTGTTTTTATCATGTTCTGGCCATGCACCTCTGACAAAAAACTTGTGCAGAAGGTGTTCCCTAGCCATATTAATTTTCTAACACGGTCATTTTGGACATGTTCTTTTTTTATTAATTAATTTATTTATGTACGGGTAACTTGTATTCTATTGCTTTTTCTGTCTATTTTGGGGTTGATTTAGCTTTAATATTAGACACAGGCCTGGTACTTAGAGTATTTGTTTTGGGAGGTGCTTATACGGTGTAAACCAGTATTCCAACCCTACAAAGTATTACTGCCTTGCAGGTTAGTCTGCTGTGTTAGACTGTCACGGGTTGCGACCAAAAACCCAAATCCTGGACGAGCCCCCAGGTTTGTTAAGGATTTAAATCAGGTGACACGCACACCGTGGTCTCGTCCTAGTATGTAGTGCCTAACTGAGGTGTTTTTCTCCTTATTTCGGTGGATTCAGTTTTGGTATGGTACACCACTCATATCACACCTCCTTTTCCAATACCCCTGGTCACAATGGACAATGAACCTGGCTGGTTGTTCAAATGCATTATGTATTTATTTATTTAAAATTCAAAAGAAATCACACACTTTTAATATAGGGCAGCAATCACCAATGGAGTGATAGTTACAACTGAGAATGTGAGCAATTCACTGGGTTTGACTTCTTATTGGAGTACATACACGGCACAACAGGATAGGAGCACTTTTGATTTAGGACAGATAGCACCCAGGTTAGGATTTTCCCCTGAAAAGTTCCCTCAATGCACAAATAATCAATTCTGAATGGATATAAGGAAGCAGCAGGTGATCAGGAATAAGGAGATGAAAACGGAAATCAAATCCAACCTTCCCTCCCCAAATAAGAGTGAAAAACGGATTTGAAACCCTTCCAATGTTAAAAAGGACACTCAGAAATGGATGGATAAAATAAGTAATGTGTCCAAAAACCTTGAAACAAATACAGTTCTTCACTAAAGCAAAAATGTAAGGGTACTAACAATCACAAGCAATGAATTAGCGAGAGCATACAGTTCGCAAAATAATTGGTAGATTTAAAACAGTTTACAATCCAAATGACACGTTGGAAACTTTGCAAATATTTCTGTTTTCCGGGTAAATGTACTAAAATGGTTTCTTTGAAAAATGGGTGAAATATTGTAAATCATTTGGGGAATAGCTATGGATCACAGGTACACTATGGAATTGAAAGTAAGTCTCTAGCTAGTAAATGGAATAGGTTATGCGAGATATAAGAAGGTTCATTTTGAGTAAATGAAGGCGCGAAAAAGGAAAGAAAATCAGTTGTGACAAGAATAGTTTTACTTTACACTAGACTATTCAGGGTAGGCCACCAATGAGGGTTACAGTAACCTCTAGGGTTGATTCGCGAATTCAACCCTCTCACCCCAGCGCCCTCCCCGGCGGAACCAGTCTGATCACTCGAAATAGAATTAATGGCTTAGGATTTCACAAGACAAATTTGCTAAAGAGATGGAGCTAGCACTAGAAATCAATGGCAGGGTTGCAATAATGATTGTGACAGTTTTACAAGTTATCAGGATAATGATAGGATGACTTAGTGAGTGGCATAAGGACCAAGACAAGCTAGGCTATAGGTTTAGATGGGGTGGCAATTGATACTCGCAGTCCATTTTTTAGTTTTTGGATTTTGGACTGGTCACTACAGGGTGCCTGGCAAACAACTGGACAGTTCTGGTTACCGGGTAGCACTTCTGGACTGTCAATTCTGGTCACCAGGGTAGGAGGATTTCAGCAGCATGCAGTGAGTGGCAGCAAGCCAGGCTGGATCAGGATGCCAAAGGTACCACAGTTTTCCCCTTGCTAATGGGAGATTTAGTGGTTTATTTTATATTGGAGGCCTTGCTGTGAATGTGATCAGCACTGCTTGAGCTTTGCAGTGGCCCTGGAGTAGGATCAGCAATGCTTGGCCTGGTAATTGGATCTGGATCAGGAAGATGATGGGTACAGGAAAGCAGCGCAGGAAATCAGGAAGAGTGTGTCGGGTCTTATCAGGGACCCTTATTTATAGTGCATAATGACATCATCAAAGTATAGGTTGGGCAGGGTTAACCAAGCACACCCCTAAACTACTTGGATTGGGCAGGGGTGCTAGTCTCCGCCTTTCTCTCAACTGGTTGTATTTCCAAGGGAATGATGTAAGGTTTATGAGGTGAGTTTTACAATGTCCAAAAACTCCCACATTTACTTTACTGAAAATCTAATTTTGCCAAAATCATACATTTACACCCTTGCAATCTCTTGGCAAATTATACACATGGGTTACATATTATGTCGAGCACATATCAGTCCAATCCTCAAGTCTGAGGGACATTGTTTCGCCCTTCTGATACATTTTGGTAATTTTAAACATGAAAGATTCAGCCTAAAATTCCATAATTTTATACACAGATGAAAATTATTCCCAGGGACGTATGTACACAATGTTATGCTTGCAACATTGATACTTTTTGATTTATCCTCAATACTTTGCCCTTTCTGTCCCCAATGTACAGTGAATTCTACCATTTCTCTAAAGAAAGCACAACAATTCACTTTTAAACTGTGACATTTTTACAATTTGTCAAAGTCTTGCTGCAAAGATAGAAGTCTTTAAATTTTATTCCTGAAATAGTCTTTGGGACCAAATGGCAGTCTCTTTGTTCCTGAGTGCAGTTTTGTTTTCTTCTTCACTGCTGCCAACTGTTATTTCCTTTAGCGCATGGTGGGGGTTTCTCAGCTTAATTGAAGTTTTTATTGCCCCTTCACACCTCAGACTTCCTTCCCTGGGAGCTTCATTGTCTGGGTCCCAGCAGAGATTAAAGTCTGTTCAACCCTGTAATTATCAGGGGATGTTAGTATCTGCTAAGAGAGAGCCCTCCTTTTGGTGCCATCCCTCCAAGCAGCAAACCTGTTTTTCAACTTGCAGCTCCAGCCAGCATAGTTTTAATCTTTAATTTCTGATCTCAGACCCAGAATTAAAGCAAGCCGGTTGCATAAAATAACCCATGTAATATAATCTCACCAGCAACAAACCCCTTCATATTTCCAAAGACTGGCAGGGTTTCATTCACCAGTGTACTGTTCCAAAACACAGGCATTTGGTTTTCTTTAATTTGCAAAAGCCAATTATTTTACATGTGGTGCAGCTGGCCTTTCCTTCTTAAATTCAACTGTTCATCTCCAGCAGTCTCACACACTGTCTTGCAGCTATAGTTATTCTCTTGAATGCTGGAGTTGGTCTGCAGCACAGATACATTGACACAGATATGGCCCAGCTAGT
The DNA here is from genome assembly GCF_040938575.1 of Ambystoma mexicanum. NCBI lineage: Eukaryota > Metazoa > Chordata > Amphibia > Caudata > Ambystomatidae > Ambystoma > Ambystoma mexicanum. The sequence goes on from NC_090926.1 coordinate 655,616,561, forward strand.
TAGAGTCTCTCTCTAAACAGCTGAGTTTTGGATACTTTTGCAAAGAAAATGAACATGTTTCCTGTGTAAGTAAAAGTAAAGTTCCTGGTTGATTTTTTTAGAGTTGGTTTGACTGGGCTTGTCAATTCAGAATCATGCCTGGTTTTGCTGAGGCACAGTGAAACACACAGGGCCTGGTAGGGTTTATTAATCACAGTAACTTTAATGAACAAGAGGAATTAGCGTCAAAGCTGCATTATTTTTAAAGGTGAAAAAGGGTTTCTTTTCAATTGATATTTTGGCTTTTGCAGCAAAGCAACACTGTCCACTTTCTTCCTTTTGTTTATGTTGGAACCCACGGGCAATTCCATTTAATGTGCCCCTGGTTCCATCTTGCCCAATGTGTGCTTGACAGGATGGTGCATCCATTTTTGTGGTTGTTGTAAAAATTTGAGCCATGGTGCTCACAGGACCCAGCTCAACCCTTTTGTGGTTGTTTCTGCACAAATGCAGCTTAGTGATGTGGGGCAATGCCGTTGAGTGTGTCGATATATCCCACACAATACAATGGTCAGGCAGGGTTAGGCAATTACTGACCATTACACACAACTGACTTGCTTTACACTTCCCCACACGTATAAAGTGCAGCACATGAAAGCACACACTGAGCAAGGCAAAGCGCACGAGGAAGCAGCAGTGCCAAGATGGCAGTTTAATACAAGGCAAAAGACAGAAAAACCAAAGAGGATCACCAGGAGGGAAGTGCCCTTGACATGTTCAATGAGAGACCATTACTTTCATGAACCTTTGAGAATAGGAAGCATACGGCCAGGAATCAAGGCTGAAGAATCCTGCATTGTGTGTTAGAGGTACCTGGGGCACTCTTGTGGCGATAGTTAAGGCAGGGAGAATCACTTGCCGCTGTGGTACTGTCCTTGGTTCCTACAACAAAGCAGCACCAGTGAATTCAGCACAGCCAGTAAGTTGGGGAAACTGATACCAAACTGGTCTGTGTTGAAGTCAAGGTTACAAGCTGCAACATTGTATAATGAAAGCTGAACGGACCGTGTAGGAAGCCTACGTGGTAATCGACCCAAGCAAAATTGAATAACAGATGAGTAATTGAACTTTGAAGCCAAGATACAATACCTTAGACAGAGTGGTCCGGCACTGCATGTGTGCTCATTGGAAAGTCTCTGTAAGATATCCAACTGAATGGTGGCAAAAGCGAAAGAGTGAAAAAGAATTGTGAAATCAAAGTGGTCATGCAATAGGTCAAGCAAAACCCTGTGCACATTCGAAAGTCTTCAATGTTAATAGCGTAAAGAAAGTTGATGATAAAATAGATGAAGTTGGTCTAAGCACGGCAGAGGGAGATTAGCTGAGAGCTTTTGGTTTAAGCAAGTTTGTGTTATTAGTTAAATTGGAAATTGAAATTGATCCGAGCCTGCAGAGGGAGATCTATTGAACATTGTGTTGAAAACGATCTGAGCCCGGCTGAGGGGAATCCACGGTGAACCATGAATCACCCGCAAAATTGGATGTATGAATATCCTGCAAACATTGTGTTAATCTGAGCCCATCTGAGAGGGACCCGAGGAGAATAGTGACTCATCTGAGAAATTGAGTGCTTGTTAAATCCTAAGAGGAAAATAACGTATTGTTTGTTTCTGGCATCAGGCCCTCTGAAAGAACAGACTTTGAAAGACAAAGAGACTTGGGCACCGAATGCCCTGATGCTAATGATTGAACTGCATCCTCATCTTAGAGAAGCCACAGATTGTACTAAGCTCCAGTGTACCGCCTTGTCACGTGCTGAAAACATGTGGAAGGTAGGCCAACGGCCTGAACAGCCTGACATATTATTTTGTGAACACTTCTTGCTTTTTTGTAACACTGTTTCACACACTATTTGTATTTAGTGGTAAGGACTGCCAATAGGTATTAGTATAGGCCCTTTTATTTTGACAAGACACCAGTAGGACTGCGCTATTATTATTTAATGGTCATAGATTGTTCCCATCTAAATATTTAGGATTAGATAGTCATTTTTTAAACCCTTTTTGAAGTTCAATTAACACCCTTGAACTGTGTTCACTCTTTGTCTGTCTTACTGTTGATGCCATGCCTTCCTTACAGCAGCACAGACAAACGACTAGTGGAGGAGCTTTTTGGTTGAGCCCTAAAATGATAAAGGCACATTCAAATTCCAAGGGGGAATTGAAATACCCTAGGTTCCAATACTCATGAAGTGCCTGACCCCAGTTGGCTGACCCAAGGGTAATTGGGTAGTGGGACATTGGGTCTCTACCAATCCATCAGCATTTAAGTATTCACTTGTTCCGGTCTCTCATAGACCTCTGGTTCAGAATTATTTTTTTTCAGAACTCTCCTATACCTCTGAAATTCTCTTTTGCAGGTCACTTGTAAAGCTCAGGTTGTTCTTTAATTTCTTCATAGACCTCTGCTTGAGTGTCTTCATCTGAACCAATGGACACTTATCGCCCCCCATTCAGAGTCCTTTTCAGGCAGACAGTATGTTTTCACCCTGCTGCAGAGTGTCCAGTTTTTGTTCCATTAGCTTTACAAAAGTCCCATTTTGCAATCTCGGTTACTTGAAAAAGGGACAACTTCGACACCTATCAGCCTTGAAATGGCTTCTTCCAGAAAGTAACCGCTTCAGAATTCCTACCTTTTACAAACTCCCCTTGTCCAGGGCGGCCACAACTCTAGGCTGTGGTGTGGCTTGATGCTCTTAGGCCATTCTCAGGAGCTTAGTGGGTCCTTTACTCTGACTTTCTCCTTCCAATACGATGTAAGCAGGAGCTGCTGGAGCTCGATAGATGTTCCGGTTGATGCACACTGTGACCCGAAGGCATAGTACCCTCTTTCCCTCCTTGTTGTCTTGGCATGTGATGTACATAGCGTGCCCTGTGCCCTTGGGACAACTTTCTAAGGAGCTGGTCCGCACATTACATAGCGCAGATCGGAGCCAATCCGAGTAAGAATCCATGTCCTCTATGCCTTCTCTCCTTTTCTGTTCATAGTAACGCTTGTATACAGCTTTAAAGCTGTATTTACTAATTAAACTGGGGATAACCGTGAGGTGCGGCTTTCATGCTGATACTAATCTGATACCCTCTGTATGCACACATGGAGGATCGTAATAAACCAGGCTGTAAACACAACTACGTTTGAACTAAGGGGGGCTCTCTTGTGGTCTGGCCATGGCTCTGCAGCTGTCTCGCTTTTGTGCATCAGGGACCGTATGTCAGAGGTCCTTTCCCAAAGGAGACAGAGGGTGCATGGAGCTACGTCCTCCACGAGCAGGGATATCAAAAGACAAAATTATATCTGTAAGAATCTTAATTTGGACCTGGTTGGTCCACTCCCTATTATTGAAAAGACAGCACTGTCTACCCTAGAGCATTCATTGGGTAAGGGTGTGATTGACCTCGCTGTGTCAGCTTTCTTACCAGCAGTGACTACCCTACTGAGAGGGATAAAGAAATACGCAATGTGTAATCCGACATAAAAACATCCTCACCCTTAACTTTAGCAAAGGGCCTTAAGAGATCAATTATCCAATCAGATGACACTACCTCTAATCAGTTTTTACATCTAAGCGAGAGCATCTCGAAAGAACTACAGCAGTGCCACAATCTACAGAATCTCTGTGCTCTTATGGACACTCTAAATGAGTTTGTGGCAGTCATATATCCGCATAAAGTCAATATTGCAACACAGACTGTTATACAGTCCCTCACAGTCGAGTTGAAACAGCCCAAGAAAACGGAGAATGGCTGTCAAACTAACATGCGAGTGGTGAGTCTGGACCAAGCTTCTCAAACCAACCCCATTAGTGGTTCCCCTCATGTACCAGCCAGGACATTGATGACCATTGAGAACAAGCCAATCACCCCAGCATTGTCCCAAAGGAGCCAGCCGAGGACACAGCCACTGTAATTTCATAACTGGATCATAACCAGGGCAAACATTGTAAGATACAAGCTACAGAAATTAATTCCGATCCTAAGCATATTCCCATACAGAACGTGCGATAAAAAAAAAAAAAACAAATGTCTCTTATCAAGGACATCTGCACACATGCGTTTATCATGGACCAATGCAATTTCGACATTACAAATATTCTGAAAGTAACCACTAAAGAGACCAGAGAAACTTTACGTAATACATTTCTGGCATGGATGCGGCAACAAACAGGACCTGTCACTGTGAGACTTTCTGATCTTAAGGTTATTCTGCAAATTGAATTGAGTGATTGGTGTTCCACACCTAACAGTGATTGTGTTATTGTAGGGTGTGGGTCTAGCTCGTGCCCTCACTATCCTGGCCTGTGTATCTATTTACCAAGAGGGGATACCACTGTAAAATATTTCTTGCACTGTTAGTTGAAAAATGTTTAAATTATATTTTAGCTCCACTTTGTACATGGTCATAGTATGAGCCGGTCTTTCCTTTTTTTCATCTAGTGGGATTACACTGTTTTTTTCGGTTGTACTCTATTATGCTTTGTGTTTCATGTTACTTGTTGTTTGTAGCATGTTTGTTCTGTTACGCGCCATCATGCCTAAGGGTCCATTGTGCACTATATAAATAAATCAATGTAAATGTAAAAATGTAAATTTATCAAGGGAGCACCAAAATAGTGTCTGCTTTTCAAGGATTCTCCTCCTTACTACACATTGCCAGCCCTTCGTATAGTCCATAGATTGGTATTTCACTCATAAGGCTGTTTCGGAGTAATACCATTGGGGTTGCGTATTACCTTTGGTGATTGGTTGTTCCCTTTGTAGTTCCCTCATTATAACATACTAAGCATACTAAGCTCTGCTCTGACACTGGGTCATTACCCGATAACTGTTATTAGTGTTAATGGTGGGACCACAATTTTTCAAAGGTGTCAAGAGCATGTCTTAGAAATGTGTTTGTTATGGACCTTGATCTGCAATGTTTCACTGCCTTTCCTGACTGACTGCTGTGGGCTTCATCTCCACATGAACATAGCAACTCATTATTTGCCATTGTTTCTCCACCTATTTACTTTGTAGCAAGTGTGTGGTGTTGGTTTGTGACTGCCACAAACCCACAAGGAGTACCCCAATGGCCTGTTATAAGTTTGTCATTTCAGTCCGCAGACTGTTATAATTCTGGCCAATGATACCTGGGAGCTGAAGTCATCCTTGGCTTTAGCATTGAGGTCTATCCCTAAGGCTAATTTACATCATCTCTTTGGGGAATGCAAGTCGGGGAGATCACTCATAATCCATAATCCATCCTCTTGGAGGGACACCAAGTAATGCCTGGACCAGCAAAGACCCTGCTGGCTTAAGTCCCTCATTTATATTTTTTTTAATTTAATGTTTGCATTTATTATGCATAGACATATCATTCAGAAGCAGCAGAGCACTTTACAGCAATGGGTTACTTTGAATACATATAAGGGGCACTCTGTAGGGGTACAATTAATAGACAAAAATTGTAAACTTTGAATTAAAATGTAAGGTACTGGAATGTTGCCTTTACTGTATTCGAACATAATGTGCTTCTCCCAACTCCATATACAATCCTGTCAATTGCAGACTGATACTTTGTTAGGTAAAGGGCCAGTTCATTCAAATGGTTCTGAACCTACGAGGAACCTATACTTGAGTACATTATTTGAATCTGCGCTTGATAAACACAAAATATACAAAAGAGACCTTGCATGTTTCAACATATCATGTGAAAAATGCTGCCAGGTACATACCTAAACAAGCTCGTACCATCAAAATGTCCATTTTAAAATCACCTAAAAATCATCAAAATAACATGTTTATTTCAATCAGCCAACATAAACTGTATCTTGTCCCTATTGCAGCATGAATAGAAGTGTGCATTTTTAGAATATTAGGAAGTGGGCATTCTTTCTCAGAACGTAGCGGGTGAGAGCAGCTCGCCGGCAGTCCAGCTGCAGATTTGACCCCATCCGATCCTTGGGGTCCTGTGAGTGTTATTTCTGTTTATTTGGTTGAATTTGTGACTGCGCTCTGAGCGCGTTGTTTTTTCAGCCTCCCCCCACCCCTTTCAGCCACTTCCTGGTCCCCTCCTCCCTCTCGCTTCCCTACCTGCCCACCCCCCCTCTGATTTGTTCTGCTGGTTGTCCCTCTGGACTACCCGACGGCTGCTCTCACCCGCTCGCCTCTTTCTCAAAACGTAGCGGGTGGGAGCAGCTTGCCGACAGTCCAGCTTTGACCCCATCTGATCCTCGGGGTCCTGTGAGTGCTATTTCTGTTTATTTGTTTGAATTTGTGACTGCGCTCCGAGCGCGTTGTTTTTTCAGCCTCCCCCCAACCCTTGCAGCCACTTCCTGGTCCCCTCCTCCCTCCCGCCTCCCTGCCCGCCCACCTCCCCCTCTGATTTTTGCCACTGGTTGTCCCTCTGGACTACCCGACGGTTTCTCTCCCCGCTCACCTCTTTCTCAGAACGTAGCGGCTTGGAGCAGCTCACCGGCAGTCCAGCTGCAGATTTGACCCCATCCGATCCTCGGGGTCCTGTGAGTGTTATTTCTGTTTGTTTGTTTGAATTTGTGATAGCGCTCCATGCACGTTTTTTTTTTCAGCCTCCCCCCACCCCTTGCAGCCACTTCCTGGTCCCCTCCTCCCTCCCGCCTCCCTGCCCACCCACCACCACCCCCTCAGACCGCCCCCTTTGGTACACATCTTATCTTGTCTTAACTGACCCTCCTGGGCAGCCCCCTGCCCGGAAGCCCCCATGGCTAAGGGCCCCTCAGGCAAAGGGCGGCTCCTGTGTGTGTCTGCAGGTGTCCGCAGGGGACGCCTGGCACTAGCCCTCTCCCTCTTCCTTCGACCTCCTGCTCACCCCTCCTTCCGCTCACTTGCTGTTAACCTCTGCTGTTCTACTTGCAAAAATCCTCCGGCCTTTAGTACCGCATTGTGAAACCTATGGCCTTTTTCTCCCTCTTTAGGATTCTCAAATTTAGGTGTTGTTAAATTGCTTGTATCGGTACCACCACGATAACTGCATTGTGAAACCTAGACCCTTTTCTCCCTCTTTAGGATTCTCAAATTTAGGTGGTGTTAAATTGCTTGTATCGGTACCACCACTTTAACTGCATTGTGAAACCTAGGCCTTTTTCTCCCTCTTTAGGATTCTCAAATTTAGGTGGCGTTAGATTGCTTGTTTCGATACCACCACTATAACTGCATTGTGAAACCTAGGCCTTTTTCTCCCTCTTTAGGATTCTCAAATTTAGGTGGCGTTAAATTACTTCTATCGGTACCACCACTATAACTGCATTGTGAAACCTAGGCCCTTTTCTCCCTCTTTAGGATTCTCAAATTTAGGTGGCGTTAAATTCCTTGTATCGGTACCACCACTATAACTGCATTGTGAAACCTAGGCCTTTTTCTCCCTCTTCAGGATTCTCAAATTTAGGTGGCGTTAAATTGCTTGTATCGGTACCACCACTATAACTGCATTGTGAAACCTAGGCCTTTTTCAAACTCTTTAGGATTCTCAAATGTAGGTATGTCTTCTTTCCTGTCTTAGAATGTCTGGTGCCTTTCTTATGCTCGCCTCCTAAATTGCCGTCATATTGTCCCACTCTCCTGCGCACTTGCCTCTCTCTGTCTTGTCTGTCTACCCCTTAAACCCCCTCCTCTCCCATCTACTCTATGGTGCACTCTGTCTGTCTCCCCTATCTTTTCAAACTGTTTCTCGATTGACTATCCTGCTCTCCTCACGAAGTCTGGTAGGAAAAAGTTTAAAAAGGACATCCTGGTCTCCAACCCAGGCCTCCCTATCGCCGACACCTACATCAGTGCCTCCTTCAAGGAAACTTTCACCGACATCCTCTTCGTCGTTCCTTCACCAGTTCTATGGAGCCCTCATATGGTCTCTGTTCTCTCTCCTTTCTCCTGTTCTCCCATTAATGGTGGTACCCGTTGGGACACACTTCTGGCCTCCTTCCTACCCTCTAAGGTCATCATCAATGTCTACTCTAATGGGACCGTCTTGGTCCAAGGCCCTCAGGCCAACCTCCATCTCTTTGATAGATGCCTTCCGTGCCTCATCAACTTCCTTTCTTCTCCTGTTGTCCCCTCCCCCCTTTCCTTGGCTACCTTGCCTTCCCATTCCCTCTCTGCCCCCTCTCGGGCGCTCTCTACACTTCCACAGGGCGTACCTCTGATCTGTACCCCTTCTCGGAAGTCCTTCAAGGAGGGCAACCTTCTCCAAATTACCACTCTTAACTCCCGCTCCGCTATCAAACACTCCTCTGATATCTGCCGCCTTCTTGAAGAACTTCAATGTCCTCTGTCTCACTGAGACATGGTTTACGGCTAGATCTGTCACCAGCTTTGACACGCTCCTACCTAATGGCTACAAGATCCTCTCTGCGCCGAGGCCCAACTGCTCTGGTGGTGGCGTAACCCTTATCTTCCCTGAGTGGATTCCTGCCTCTGTCATTCCTACGCAGGCCTACTCCTCTTTTGAATGCCTCATCTGCGGGCTCTCTCTCTCGCCTAGCGATTCCCTTACTGTGGCTACTATCTATCAGGTACCTGGTCCGATTTCTTCCTTCCTCTCTGAGTGGGTGGACCTCTCCTCCTCACTCATGGCCTCAACCACTCAGCTCCTCCATCTTGGAGACTTCAACATCCACCTGGATGCCTCCTGTCCCCCCCTCTGAACTCTTTCGCGACCTCTTTGACTCTCTCTCACTCACCATTCTCCCCTCTGGCCCGACTCATTCTGCAGGGCACACTCTTGATGTTCTGATCTCTTCAGACCTTCCCCTCTCTGTCCCTCTCTCCACTCCTCTCTCCTGGAGTGACCACTTTCTCCTATCCTCCCACCTCACCCTCGCTACCCTGCAGGCCAAGCCACCTCCATCACTGCCACCCACCTTCTCGGTCACCCGACCCATGAAGCGCATCTCAGCTGAGGCTTTCGCCGCCACATTCTAACCCCCTCCTTCCCCCTGGCTGACTCTCACCCTGACACAGCCCTCTCCATGCTCCACTCTTCTATATCTGATACTCTCAATATCCTTTCCCCTGTCATGAGAATCCGCCTGAATATCTCACTCAAAGGACCTTCAATAATATCACGAATCCAGGATTATAAATGATAACGTTCGGTTGAAACACCCTCCAGAGATATAATTACCTGCCTGGACTAATGTTATCAGATGTTCCGTTGTGTCCTGGTATGTGGTGACATCTTATAGAGTGTCTCTTTCTGTTGCTGTTAGCGTGTCAGCTGAGGACATCGTCAGCTGACACAGAAGAAGGAGGGAGCGTGGGTTCTCTCTGCCTCTTGGCATCCTCTTTGCTGCCAACCAGAGCTCTTCAAGGAAATTATAGTAACATTTCTTATTTTCATTTATTTCCTTCAGCCTTTATTTCTGCCACATATCATTTGTATGCACACACACATTTGGCAGTAATAATTTGTAAAAGAAAAAAAAAATTGGAAGCATTTTCAACAATTTTAAGATTAAACACCAAAGAGAGTCAGCGTGCTGATTTAGACATTTTGAGTTATATTCTCCTCCTCGATTTTCTCAACCAAACACAGGAATACTAACCTTTTCAGCTGTCTTCATTTACACAAAAATCATATTTATTTATTCTTCATTATCCAAGTTGAGCCTGTGACTCTTTTTATGCAAGTCTGCCAAATGGATTTATTTGAGGAAGGATGATGGACTTTACAGATGGCGATCTTGTGACCAACCCTGGGCCGCCCAAGACTGTTATTTTTGAATATACAGTGAACTTAAGCTACCTTATTTTGAATTCACTGAAGAACAAAATCAGGCAAATCCTGTCTATGCACCATTATGTATAATGCACATAAATCTAAGATATGATATGATATGCATTTATAACGCGCCTATACACAAGTGTTTCAAGGCGCAACGAGGCAAGGGGGTGAACAAAGGGAGGACGTACAACGATTCTACTAGGCCAGGTGTCATTCAGATCGCGCAAGTGCATGGGAAGGGGGGAAAGGAAAAGTACACAGGGGGAGGGGAGAGGGGAAAATGCAGTACATGGGAAGTGGAATAAATAAGACACATACAACAGCCAGCTAGTGACAAGTGCAAGGAAGTGCAGACGTAAGTGCTGGTAGGGGGACTGAAGGGATACAGAAAAACAGTCCCCGAGTGCAGGGGTTGCCAGTGAGGCAGTGCAGGTGGGTAATCGATGGGGCCTGGGCCAGAGATCAGAAAGTGTAGCCAGGTAACCAGTGCAATTTCAGTCAGGAATTCAGCAAGGGAGGGGAGGAGAGAAAGCAGAAGCAAAGAGGAAGGTTTTGAGGTGTTTCCGGAACCAGAGATGGTTGTCCTCGAGTTTCAGCGAGGCAGGAAGGCTGTTCCAGAGAGAGGCCCCTGCGGAAGAGAGTGATCTGCCACCAACTCGTTGCTTGGAGAAGCGACTGACCCTAAGGGAGTTGGAGGCAGATGAGAGAAGAGCTCGGAAGGAAGATATTAAGCCCCAGTCCCCAGAAGGTCGTGTGTACAATGCAGAGGGTTTTGAACTTAATCTTCGCAGCCAATGGGAGCCAGTGCAGAGATTTCAGTCCTGGAGAGATATGATCCCTGGGCTTGAGTCCAAGGACAAGACTCGCAGTCCTGTTCTGGATAAGTTGCAGAGGGCGGAGAGTGGAGGCAGGCAGATTTAGATAGAGGCTGTTACCGTAGTCCAGCTTGGAGAGGACCAGGGCTCTGGAAACAGTGAGATTCTGGGGGAAGGAGAGGAAAGGAAGAATATGTTTAAGGAGGTGCAGCTGGTAGTGTGACTTCTTAGAGACGTCAGAGATGTGAGGGGAGAAGGAGAGTGCAGAGTCGAAGATGACCCCAAGGTTTTTAGCCTTGCAGGTGGGAGTGGGTGGAGGGCCTAGAGAGGCCGGCCAGAGAACTGCAGGGAAGGAGGGAGTGGGTGTGCCGATGAGTAGAATCTCAGTCTTACTGGAATTAAGGCAGAGGTTGTTGGCGGCACACCATTCCTGGATGGCAGACAGACAGTCAGAGATGAGGGAAGGCCAAGGGTAGCCTGAAAATGAGCTGGGTATCATCTGCATAGCACTGAAAGTTGGGACAGAGAGCGGCGATGCAGTGGGCAAGGAGTTTCAGGTATTGGTTGAACAGCCAGGTAGAGAGGTTAGATCCCTGGGGACACCACAGGTAGAGAAAAAGATGTCGGAGAGGAAGGACCCAAGTTGGACCTGGGAGGGTCGGTCAGAGAGGAAAGAAGTCAGCCATGCCAGAGCCTGACCAGTGATACCCAGGTTATCACGGAGATGGTTGAGCAGGATGGCATGGTTGACAGTATCAAAGGCAGAAGAGAGATCAAGCAAGATAAGAATGCAAGGGGTGTTAGAGTCGAGGTTTGTGAGCAGGTCTTCACGGATGTTCAGGAGAGCAGTTTCCGTGCTTCTGGCAGCTCTGAAGCCAGACTGATGGTCATGAAGACAACCAACAGATTAAGTGTGGAGATTGAGCTGGGAGATGGCCAGTTTCTCCAGGAGCTAGCCCAGGAAGGGAGTGATGGAGATTGGACGATAGTTATCCAGGCAGGAGGGGTCGGCAGACGGTTTCTTAAGAAGAGGGCGCACAAGGGAGTGCTTCAGGGGGGAAGGGAAGACTCCAGTGGTGAAGGAGTGATTGCAGAAATCCGCCAGGTTAGGAGCCAGGGAGTCGATGTGATCCTTGATAGTTTTGGAGGAACAGGGGTGAACCTGTTTCAACGAGACTTTCATAGATCGGACTTGTCTAGAAACCTCGTCTGGAGAGAAAAGGGGAAAGGCCGAGAAGGAGGGAGGAGGGGTGGCTGCAGACGGGCCAGAGGAAGAGCAGGGTATAGCGGGAGGGGGTGAGAGGAGGAGAGTGAGGACAGGATGTCCTGAGTTTTTTAAATGAAGTGAGAAGCCAGTGCCGTGCAGAGGGCCTGGGAAGGGACAGGAGAGGTAGAGACTGAGGAGGATTCGGCAGTTTCTTGCAGATTTTAAAGAGTTTAGCCGAGTTGTTAGATGCTGCAGAGACGCAAGCTTGGATATGAGCTCTCTTCTTGGTGAGGACGAAGAGCCGGTATTGCCTTTGCAGCTGGCGGCAGGCCAGTTTGTCCGAGGATGAACTTGAAGCACACAATTTCCTCTCGGCAACCCTACACTGCATTTTAGGGTGACGAGGTCTAAGTCATACGAGGAGTTACACATCTGATAACATTAGTCCAGGCAGGTAATTATATCTCTGGAGGGTGTTTCAACCGAACGTTATCATTTATAATCCTGGATTCGTGATATTATTGAAGGTCCTTTGAGTGAGATAAGGGTCTATATGGGTCTATCTTGTCGGTGCATTACCCACGCCCCCCAAGCCCATAGATTTTTAACTCAATACACTGTTGTTTGTATTTTGCATACCTGCATATAGTAGAGGCAAACAGCAGCATATACATATCTGAAAATTCTACATATGTGAACAAGCATACTTTGAATATTATCCACAAATGTTTGATATTGAAACATTCTCTCTAACATCAATACTTGTTGTTGATGTCGGAGAAAATAAATTGCATTAAATTGGCTGTGTCCAATTAGTATAAGAAATTATGCTCACGCTGACAAAGCAGAAACATTATATGTACATTGTTCGTGCAATCTATAAAATGATATATAAATATATAGATTTGATTAATATGAATTTATGTATTTGTGTTACAAAGCAGCAAGATCGCTGACGGTGGGTCATTTTTCTGTAAGACAAGTTGTCTGTAAATTGTGTAACATTGTCGGTGACTTCCCCAGAATACTTTTGGGGGAACACCTTTGGTTTTTATTCACAACTATAGCACAACAGAATTTTTATCTCAAATGCAGCATGTTCCTTGATCAAGAATTTTACAATGTGTTTTAGGGTGTTTTAGGTCAGGGGGTGGCTTAGTAGAATTCAAAAGTACATCTATATAATAATCAAAAACTTACAGCAGGGCACTGATATGTTGCAATTAAGCAACAGGAGAAACAATCAGGGTCACAGAAGGGTATGGCCGGTGGGTGCGGTCGGTAGTGTATATGGTACATGAAGAAGGTGCTCCTTGAAGAAGCGAATCTTGAGTTCCTTACTGAATTTCATAAGGGTGGGCACAAGTCGCATGTGGACCGATATATGTTTCTAAAGCTTTGGGTAATAGCCTTGTTTTTTATTTCTTCAGCTCTAACCTGTCCAGGGCCTATCTTCTTGTGGAGCATTCACCACCAGAGATAGCAATCTTGTCAGCTAGGTAGATGGGAGTATGCAATGGGCAGCTTTGCAAATGATGCAACTTGTCGTGAAAGCAATGCAAACATGTAAAAGCAACCAGTATACTTTGATGAATGTGGGCATAATGGTAGGCCATTTGACAGAGGCCTTTATTGAGGCGGACTGTGGCATGAAGGATGCTTCTCAGTGGTGGCAGGTTGGAGGTGGGTTGGTCGGTGAAGTGAGTATTTCTTCGATCCAGGTGAAATACCAGTCAGGATGGGGTGTTCTGTAAAATCACCACAATCTGCAACTAGAAATATTGTCCACTGTTTTTTTCCCCAAGTCCCTCAGGAATGGCTTGCATTGCATTGCTAGGAGCTCTTTGCTTGACTTAAATCTAATAGACTTTTAACCACCAAGGTAAAGACTTCACTTTTTTTGCCACCTCCATGACATTTTGCAACCTCCATGATTTCCACTCTGGAGTGTACTATCTCTTTGTGAGTATGCCATGGCACATCTCTCTTCTACAGGCGACATTGGCTTCCCATATATCTTTGATGACAAACTGTTTAGGCTACTTGTTGCTGTTCTCATTCTTACTCACAAACTGGCTAAGAGCAGTTTAGACGTTTGCCTTCTTCATGACCCGAAATCATGTTCTCTGATTCAAAACCATGCCTATGAATTCTAACCCATCCATCCACAAGGCGACAACTCTTCTCAGATTCCTTGCGTTGTTTAGGTGGCCTTCTTATGGTGCCTCTGGATTTCCTGTTCTGCTCATTAGCATAAAGTGGCCTACATTTCAGTAGAATACCTGGAGAGGAAAGAAAATGACTTATAAAGACTACATACCACTATAGCAACACTGCCAGATCGAATGCTGGCCCATTTCAAACTGTGAAAAAATCTCTAATGATCACTCATACAAACTAGCGACAATAACATCATGTATGAGCAAGGCTACCGCAGGCGGGGACACCAATCCAACTAAAAAGTAAGAAGGTTGTTAGCTAAATTAATAGGGCACATGGTGGCAGGAGGGTGAGATCGTTTGGGAACAAAACAGAGGTATGGCACCTCTGCTCTGTAAAAGGAGGAGAGCTGAAATTCCGATGGAAAGAAAAACAAGAGGGACAAAAGGAAAGGGAGGAGAGTTGACAGAGGAGCAGCAGGCATGTCAAGGTGGAAGGAAGAAAAAAGATGGGAAAATAATTTACAGTGTCAGGGAACAGGAGGAATAAATACATCAAGCAATACAGCAACACGTTTTGGAGATTTAAAAAAAGCAGTAACGTTTGGGCGCACAACACTTATCCAATAATAATACACATGTTCACCAACTAAGAATCTGCAATTGATTTTGGGAAATAATGGTTTTGGGGGAGAATATGTAGCCACAAAACATAGATCTCAACTTTATATGTATTATCATCTTCATGGACCGAAGATAGAATAAAGAGCCAGCCACAAGAAGTGAGGGATAGCTGCAATCCAAGATACAACAGGCTCCCCAAACATATATATCATAACTCCACAGCTAAGGTATTGTAAGAACCTAAACTAATCAAGCATTTGTAGACTAAACGGTCGACTTGACATCCTCAAACATACTAGATGGACCCTACAAGAACTCGATTCCTGCATTACTTTTGCTTATACTTGTCTTATACTTATCTGACAAGTTGGTGCTTTGCCGTCCATGGTCGTAACAGTCTAATTTCTCTATGTTATGTTAAATATGTTCTCACCACAATGCAACTGTATGGTCCCATATTATGCATTAAATCTAACCAAAATCATCATGGACTCCCCGATAGTTATCCTTCCCAGAGCTGGATGGTGCCCGTCCTTACAGTAAAATTGCAACCAACTTTTGCCTTATAATAAATAGTGCACAATTGTACACGAAGGTGTTGTCTAACAGGGTCACCAACACTATAACTTACTCAATGTTTTATGATCAAATAGCATTGGTGGGTAATAGACTAAAGTAACACCAGACTGTTTTGTAGTAGGCTTGAGCTGACCTCATATTATGGTACTCCCTTGCTAACTGTCATGGTCATTGAATATGGCTGGGTCTAACCATTACTTACATCTCCAAAGCATCAGATTTGTCTGAGCATCTGGAATTTAACAAGATAGATTTGTGATAAGATAACATCAGTTTCAGGCTGATGAAACATTCTATAATCAGTGAACTGAATAGATCAAAGCATTCCTAAAACATGGTATTATTCTGCAGGGCCTGTGTCAAAGACAGAAGACCCATTGTTCATTTTTCCAGACAGATAGGAGCAACCGCCATTGTTGATGACTAGTATGACCAAATACACAAAGCAATGTCAGCATAGGAATTAAGCCAATGGATCACATAAGGGGCACACAGAAATATCAAGGAGGGTATTTATTGTTAATTTGTTAGGCACTTATACAGTAAGTAAATTCTGTTTCAAAGCGCCCACAGGGTAACAGGGAAGGTACATGTGAAAGAAAAATACAAAATAGAGTGGAGTAGATGACGAACCTACTATGCCTTGTGAGTTTTCAGAACGTAGAAGTGCAGCGATGAAGAGGGGAATTAGGGGTGGGGGTAAGTGCTGCAATGTCGTGCTAGTGGGTGAGCAGTAGATGAAGTGCATAATATGCATCTTTTCAACACATGTCTTGTTCAATATGCTGCACTTGTCCCTGCTTTACACATTTAATGTAACAGTCCTCCTGCATTGGGTAGATGAGTGCAAACCTACAAGATAAAGGCTGGTGGGTGCCAAGGCAAGTGCTTTGAGGTAGGCAGAGGCTGGGTGATTGGGTGTGGAAGGCCCGAATCCTGAGGATACTCAAGGGCCCTAGTCCCCAATCTGAGCGACTGTGAAATCAGCAAGGGAGGGAAGAAGGGAAGGAGGAGTTGAAGAGAAAAAGTCTTGAGGAGCTTCCAGAATTTGAGGAAGTCCTGCTCATGACGAAGAGGAAAGCGGATGCAGTTACATAGGAGGAAGCCAGCTGAAGAAAGAGAACTGCCTCCGGCCCTCTGTTTGGTGAAGTGCTTTACACACAAAGAGGTGGTGTCAGAGGAAAGGAGAGGTCTCGAGGGAGACTATTTAGTAAAAGAACGTTGCAGATAGCGTGGTTTGTGGCCCCAGACAGCCCTGTGAATGATGCAGAGGAATTTTAAATTAATCCCTGCAGCAACATTGGAGCCATTGGAGAGTTTTTAGGGCAGGAGTGATGCGGTCCCTGGGCTTAAGGCCAAGGAGAAGTCTTACTTCTCTATTTTGGATTAGATTGATGGGTCCTAGGGTGGAAGAAGGTACATTCAGGAGAAGGCGGTTGTTGTCAGCGTTCCTTGAGTCAGCTCTGCATCTACCCATGCAAGCTTTGAGTAGATAAGCACTGCAATGGTGTCAGAGCTGCAGAGAGGCACATGTACACGTCATCTATGGAGCCCACCCTCTTGCCTCCGTCATACTGGAAGAACAGCAAGAGAACACTGTGTATGACACCTGGTATCATGCCTGCCAATGAACTGTGCCTTATTGCCAGTAAGACAGAGATCCTCTTCATTGGGACACCTGCTTCTTGTTCACCCCCCTCTCTCAGGCCTGACTCCTTGGAACCCATCTCCTCAACCACTTTTGAGGCAAACTTGTGATCATCATTGACACCTCTCTCTCTTTCTCTTCACACATCACAGACCTTGCCAAGAAGTCCAACTGTCGGCTCCATCTTCTCAGGGGAATTCTACCTGTCCTCACCTTCCCCCAGAAGCTCAACCTCTCCAGATCCTTGGTTCACTACTGCAACTGCCTGTTCCTCAATCTAGCTCTTTTCTCCCTTCTCCCCTTCCAACTAATCCATGATAGGACTGCAAGACGCATCCCTGGCCTCAAGCTCAGGGACCCCATCTCTCCATTCCTAAAACCTCTCCACTGGCTACCGGTGATTGCAAGGATAAAATTCAAGACACTCTGAATCATCCACAAGTTCGGTCATCTGGGGCCTGAGATCTCTTGACATCCAGCTTTCCCTCCCTAAATAAATCCTAGCCAGAGTCTGTCGGTGTTCTGGCTCCAATTCTCAGAAGGTCAAACGTTTCTCCAAGCAGAGAGTGGGAGGTAGATACCTTTCCTCAGCTGGCTCCTCCCTCTGCAATGGCCTCCCATCCCCCTCCAAATTGGACAGGATCTTCTAAATGTCCAGAAACGTTCATCTATGCTTACCTCCACCCGGTGTTCCATGTAGCATTAGTGTAACCAGCTTCACTCATGATACATACTACGTGACCTCTGCTTGTTCTGGTTAAGGGGTTAAGAATATGAGGTGAAGGTCAATCTTAATTCACATTGGTTTCATGGTTGCATCTGGCATCTGGTGGACTGGGTGGGTTATGTGCCAGAGGAGAGGTCCTGGGAGCCCGTTGAGCGCATCCATGCTCCTCGGCTCCTGCAAACCTTTCATGTCAATTACCCGTCTACACCAGGTCCTCGCCCTTCTGTTGGGCTGGGGTGTACTGTCAGGAGCCCAGGAAGTAGAAAGAGACCAGACCCACACAGGGAAGGAGAAGGAGGCAAGGACATGCAATGGGAAGGATACTTTGACATCCAGGACAATGTGAAGCCATGTGCATATCCAAGTGCCATATATGCCCCTTGTGTAGGAGCGGCCACCAAGAACATCAGCATCAGCACCTGGAGCACCGAAATTGAGAAACCTGCCTGGGCTACAATTTCCAAGCAGGCATTGTGGTAGGATGGCAGCCATTTGACGCACCGCCCAACGCACATGAACAAAATATTCAGCTTGTTGCTTGCACTTGAACAGTCGCATCCGAAGCTCCAAGGACAAGGTCAGGAAGCCTGTGCAGGCCCGCACCCTTCTTGAATACTAGTCAGGCCCTTTCGTACTATAGATACATTCACTGTGGGAATAAGAACGGGCATTCTAGTATACTCGAGCCGACAGCTTGGAACATTAGGGCGTCAGACACCACCCGTTTCTGTGCTTACGATTAATACGCTTAGCACAGGACGTAATTTGGAGGAAACAAGGACACTTGCATGAACCAGCAGAGGGAGTGAAACTGAACATGCTACGAATCAACAGCTGACATGAACTCTTGTTTTACAGACGCCGCTCACGTCAAAGGAACAGCATTCACAAAACACTGCATCTAAATCTAAGTGGCTCTTCATTCTATGACATACTAACCTTGCCACCCTTGCATGACTGTTATGCGTGCTGAAACATGTGCCCAATGCATGAAGCTAATGCATGAAGCCAGGGCATATAGAGCTGTTGTTGTATAAGTTGTTGATGAACTACACAGATGGTACCTCGCAGAACAAACACATATTAGAATACTTCAATAAAGGCTCAAGGAGTGATGGCGCTTTTGAGACAGGAAAATGCTCAATAACAATTCATTGATTAATATTTTTTTTTATTAAACGTTTTGCAAACCCGCATACTCAGTCCGGCACAATTTGCGCCAGATCCTGAGTAGTGGTAAGGCGGTTAAGCTCCATTCCCCATTGGGTCCGCTAACAGCAGTGAAAATGGACAGAAAGTGGAGATTTGTACCTCCAACTAAAAGCTTGAGGTAAAGCTCCAACTTTCTGGCCAACTCGTGATTGGGCCAGCCCTTAAATATGGCTGTAATAGCAAAAACAAAGAGGTGATGGCTGGAAGGTTTAGACTTAATCTTAACCACTGGCAGTGCTCTGGGCAACCCTCCAGACCACCGTTCTTCGCCTGCCAAGCCATTACAGAAGGGAAAGACCATATGCAAATCAGGCTTGGCCCCACCCCAAAAGGGGCAGTCCAGCCCGAACTGCTAGGCCACATCCCTTCTGCACGAGACCACAAGCATCCCCAAACATGTTTCACCCTTGTTGAGGCTCATCAGTGAGGAGTAGCTTGGGTCTCTAGGTCCAGCAGGCACGGGACCCACGTCTGGGCATACCCGTCCCACTCGGGGTGACATAGCAAAAACAAAGAGGTGATGGCTGGAAGGTTTAGACTTAATCTTAACCACTGGCAGTGCTCTGGGCAACCCTCCAGACCACCGTTCTTCGCCTGCCAAGCCATTACAGAAGGGAAAGACCATATGCAAATCAGGCTTGGCCCCACCCCAAAAGGGGCAGTCCAGCCCGAACTGCTAGGCCACATCCCTTCTGCACGAGACCACAAGCATCCCCAAACATGTTTCACCCTCTGGGTAAGTCTCTCGTAACCAGGACTAATGTCTGGCAGAGGGACTCCCAGGACCCCCTTGTTAATTTGCATATTTAAGTAACTTTGGGTCTCACCCTAAGTTACTAGGGGAATCCAGACGTGGACCCCTTGCTCACTATTCTTAGAGAGGCACAGATCCACCCTACTAATGAGGTTCAACCAGACTGAAACACGTGTCTGGGGTTTCTGTTGGTACTCTTGTTCAGAGGAGAATTGCCTTGCATTTCGGTGCTGGACTGCCCCAGGGCTGGACAAAGACTGATATGTTTGGGATATTTCTTCTCTGTGAAAGATAGTGAGGTAAAGACTCTGGGTAAGTCTCTCGTAACCAGGACTAATGTCTGGCAGAGGGACTCCCAGGACCCCCTTGTTAATTTGCATATTTAAGTAACTTTGGGTTTCACCCTAAGTTACTAGGGGAATCCAGACGTGGACCCCTTGCTCACTATTCTTAGAGAGGCACAGATCCACCCTACTGATGAGGTCCAACCAGACTGAAACACGTGTCTGGGGTTTCTGTTGGTACTCTTGTTCAGAGGAGAATTGCCTTGCATTTCGGTGCTGGACTGCCCCAGGGCTGGACAAAGACTGATATGTTTGGGATATTTCTTCTCTGTGAAAGATAGTGAGCTAAAGACTCTGGGTAAGTCTCTCGTAACCAGGACTAATGTCTGGCAGAGGGACTCCCAGGACCCCCTTGTTAATTTGCATATTTAAGTAACTTTGGGTCTCACCCTAAGTTACTAGGGGAATCCAGACGTGGACCCCTTGCTCACTATTCTTAGAGAGGCACAGATCCACCCTATTGATGAGGTCCAACTAGACTGAAACACGTGTCTGGGGTTTCTGTTGGTACTCTTGTTCAGAGGAGAATTGCCTTGCATTTCGGTGCTGGACTGCCCCAGGGCTGGACAAAGACTGATATGTTTGGGATATTTCTTCTCTGTGAAAGATAGTGAGCTAAAGACTCTGGGTAAGTCTCTCGTAACCAGGACTAATGTCTGGCAGAGGGACTCCCAGGACCTCCTTGTTAATATGCATATTTAAGTAACTTTGGGTCTCACCCTACGTTACTAGGGGAATCCAGACGTGGACCCCTTGCTCACTATTCTTAGAGAGGCACAGATCCACCCTACTGATGAGGTCCAACCAGACTGAAACACGTGTCTGGGGTTTCTGTTGGTACTCTTGTTCAGAGGAGAATTGCTTTGCATTTTGGTGCTGGACTGCCCCGGGGCTGGACAAAGACTGATATGTTTGGGATATTTCTTCTCTGTGAAAGATAGTGAGCTAAAGACTCTGGGTAAGTCTCTCGTAACCAGGACTAATGTCTGGCAGAGGGACTCCCAGGACCCCCTTGTTAATTTGCATATTTAAGTAACTTTGGGTCTCACCCTAAGTTACTAGGTGAATCCAGACGTGGACCCCTTGCTCACTATTCTTAGAGAGGCACAGATCCACCCTACTGATGAGGTCCAACCAGACTGAAACACGTGTCTGGGGTTTCTGTTGGTACTCTTGTTCAGAGGAGAATTGCCTTGCATTTCGGTGCTGGACTGCCCCAGGGCTGGACAAAGACTGATATGTTTGGGATATTTCTTCTCTGTGAAAGATAGTGAGCTAAAGACTCTGGGTAAGTCTCTCGTAACCAGGACTAATGTCTGGCAGAGGGACTCCCAGGACCCCCTTGTTAATTTGCATATTTAAGTAACTTTGGGTCTCACCCTAAGTTACTAGGGCAATCCAGACGTTGACCCCTTGCTCACTATTCTTAGAGAGGCACAGATCCACCCTACTGATGAGGTCCAACCAGACTGAAACACGTGTCTGGGGTTTCTGTTGGTACTCTTGTTCAGAGGAGAATTGCCTTGCATTTCGGTGCTGGACTGCCCCAGGGCTGGACAAAGACTGATATGTTTGGGATATTTCTTCTCTGTGAAAGATAGTGAGCTTAAGACTCTGGGTAAGTCTCTCATAACCAGGACTAATGTCTGGCAGAGGGACTCCCAGGACCCCCTTGTTAATTTGTAATAGCGACACCGCCACATTTAAGGGCTGGCGCACAACTTCTGATGAAGAGGTTCACAGCTGGTCCACGTCTGGAGTATATAAATGTATTTTGAAATCACAGCATTTGTGATGAACAGTAAAGGACTCTCGAGGAACTGCACCACCCAAGTTAGTATTGCGGTAGCGGGGGGAGCATCAAAAGATAGACCCCCTCCAAGTTGAAAACTATTCTCCAATAGCTGCACAAGGAAATAAAGCTTGAGGGAGCCACATGTAAAGTAGGGTCCCCACCTAAAGAGGAGCGTTACATTAAATCTGTAAAGCAGGGACAAGTGCAGCATATTGAACAAGACATGTGTCGAAAAGATGCATATGAAGCACAGCGACAGGATACACTTTGGGAAATGTACAGCTCATCAGTAGTCCATCCACAAACTATCTCAAAGAGATAATCCATTCCACATACCAGTTGTGGAAAGGATCCCCACAGACTAGCATGGTCCTTGGAAAGTCAAGCAGTATACCTCTACTCAAGTGTAGCAACTAGGATTACATGACAAGATGTGCTCGTTATCCCAAGTAATTTTGTCCAGTTGATCTATATATCTGGTACACCACTGCTGCATTGAAATGGTCAGGGAGGCACAGTGTGAGTGCAAATAAGCAAATATATATCAAGAAATGTCACTCCATACCTTGACAGATGAGAGGATATGAAACATGTTAGTGAGGCCATGATCTTTCCTGACCGCCACCACAGGTAGTGTGGGTTTTGTTGGGTCATGCGTTCTGGACATCCTGGATACAGGGCATGGCACACTTGTCGAATACCGGAGCTGCTGGGAGCTCCACGTTGGGCAATTTTCTCCATGAATTGTTGACATTGAAGAACCACACAACTCCCAACAAACGTCTGTTCTTTCACAAGATGTGGGGTTCCATAATGTGGGTTGCCCACAAGAAGGCACACACATTAGGATATCCAGACATTTGGAACTATAGTACCAGGATTTTGATTATGCTTACACTGGCCCTAATGGCCCTATACACGCCATGCATGTCATTTCAAAGCCCTAGATCCCACATGATGATTGTAAGGCATCAACTTGGTGAGAGATGCAGATCCTTCCAGCAAGAATGCTTTTCTGGGTCACATGATTATATTATAATGTACTCTTTTGGAAGATTCTAATTTGGAACTTTGAGAGAACCTGGGGTAAGTGTCATTAAGCATTTGTCTCACAGAGGATTGTTGGTTCTATGTTGGCTCTGGCAAGCCCGCTGATGATAGCAGGAGCCCCGTCCCTGCTGGTGTTGCAGGGAATTTATTTTGTGTGTGTGTTCCTTGCTCTCTTTCGATTTAATCAATTGCAAGTTCATTTGTTTTATTTTTGTAAAATCTGTATACGTGTTTATCACAGTGAGGTTTAGGAGTGAGGGGCTAGTATATTTGAGTAATGTGTGATATGTATGTCAATGCCCTATGACTAACTTTGCTTTTTTATTAGGCGGTTAGATATACACTGCTCAATTCGGTGGTACACTCCACAGAAGAATAGAGGGAAGGGAGTGCACCTTCATTTTGAGTTTAATTGTTTACAGCCTGTTGTATAGTTTTGGTGAATAAGGTTCATGATACATGTTGTGGCCTCTCAAGTGCACATCAGTAACCTTGTAATGTATGCATTGTATCTAGCAAAGGGTTTGGGATAACTATGGGTGTCTTCACAGGTATAGGATATAGGAATAGGCCACAGGGGGGATAAACATGTAAGCTTACACTTAAGATGAGTATATATTGGATAGTAATAGATCATCTATATACAGCTGTTTAGTTCTTCATTTAATCCATTTTGTAGGTTATGGTTGGACACTGGATGGAACTATTCTCCCATTGGTGTATTTGAAGTGCATACGTACTGCATTGTCCGTTGGCGTGGGTGTATGCTTTTTATTTGGGGAAGGGAGGATAGTTCAGGGGCAACACGTTTGTCTTGGAAGCACGAACATGTGGCGCAACACAGGTTTTAATCTCAATCCCTTGCTTGGGAACCACTTGCTGGTTAAAGCGCGTTATAAATGAACAATAAATGAATTAATTTGCTTGTGAGGTACATGTGCGTCCACGTATGCTCTTTGTCTATTGCTATGCGTCGATGCGTCAGCTGGTGCCAGGTATATAGTCACAGGCTTCTCTGTGTGCATGCTCCATGAAGTCCTCTCAGTATGTTCAGATTGGGTTGCAGGGTACTAGCTGGGACACCAGGCCACTGGGCCTGTATTTATTTCAGGTAGTTGTACTTGGTTATAGTCATTTACCAGGTGTATGGTCTATTAGCCTTCGGTGGGGGTGGTTCCACTGGCCTGGTTTTCTGCTGGAAAGTAGAAGTTGGTCTACGAAAACACATCTTGCGTTGCACTGGAGGATAGATGTGACACCACTCAGAGGCTGGCACTAACGTTTGGGTGTAGAGCTATCGAGGCCGAACACCCACTTTCAGCCCACTGGAGGAAGGACACATCCATGCTTCCCTACTTTATATCCCCTGCAGAACTTTGATGTTTAATTAAATCGATAGGCAGCTGGATTTATTAGACGAGTTGGAAAAAAAGTATTTTATGATTGTTCAGTCCCGTTTCCTGTCATTTATAATAATGTTGGAAACGATAATGCCTTATTTGAAAACCCTGTCTCGCTAAATAATGTGGGCTTGTCGAGCCGTCATTTTTCTCTCTGTGACATTAGAGCGAGTTGTCAGCGGGGCAGTACTTCAAGTCACGGTGGAGACTGATGATCTTACATGCAGTCTTATTATTTACCGTTCAGCCAATAAATTCACTTCTCGGTGCCCCGGCACTCTGCGTTTCCCTGTACAGGCAACGCAAACATATAGGGCGAATCGGTTCATGAAAATTAGAAGTACTTACCTCATTTCAATTTGTAATGACAGTCTTCCAAAGCAAAGAATGGGATATAATATGCAAACGTATGTCTAAAGGGGAGGACTGTGTCAAACTGATGGAAGTAAAAAGGTTTTGCACAGCCTGTGACTTGCTTCGGGTACTAAGAGTTGGGACTACTAGAGAGTCAGGAAAGCGGGGTGGGGAAGGGGGGAGGCGGAGTCGGACGTCCAGTGCACCAAACTAATATCATTTACCAAGTGCGCCATAGCCTCTGCCGCACCATCATGCAGGACCCTTAAAAAAAAGCCTTTGTGCTGGCGGGGCAGCACCTGTGGTGCCACATGTAAAATAAAAGGCTGTGACGCCCAACGTACGTGAAAAGCTCCTCACCTACGGGAGAAGCATTTCACTTAGGATGGGTACTGCTGCCGTGCCAGCGTGGCTGAGCAGCATTTCTATTAAAAAGGGTGCCGCTGCCAGGCCAGCTCGTGAGAGTCTGTCAAGGGCTCCCCTATCAGGTGTGGTGTAGGCGCCCTATTTAAATAAAACGTTTCCCACTCTCGTGCTGGCACTGGGTGCCACAGCGCGGGAGCAGGGAGCTTTTCACTTGAATGGGGCACCGCTATCGCTCCAGCATGGGGCAGCATTTGAAAGGCTTCACCGAGCTGGCATGGTGGCGGCGCAGTATTCATGTCGAAAGCGCCCCACTGCCGTGCTGGAGTGGGGTGCTTTTCATTTTAATAGGGTGCCAATGCTAAGTCAGCACACGTCATCATTTACAAGTCTTCCCCAAACTTGTGTGGTGGTGGCACCCAAGCATGGGAGCGGGAAGTTTTCACTTAAATTGGGCACTGCTGCCCTGGCTCCCCTTCTACTTTGGGGCAAGGTGGAGGAGCGTGGCCCATATCTTCATGGAACTCAAGACTGGAATTGTTTAATGCTAAATGCAAGTTTAAAATGTGACATTGTTGGCATTCTTATGAAGAATGCCTCGATTTTAAATTGTAAATATGTCTGTGATAGTGATTCAGCAAGAAATCCTTTTGAGTGAGTAATGAAAGTTGGACTTTTCTGTTTTCATCAGTCACAATACTCACTCTAACAAAACAGTTACTGTACAATGAAAGACATGTATACCGATTTCGACATCCTATGACCACAATGTGATGCTGTCTGTTTCTGCATTCATTCTCATTCCAAATCTTCTGAAACTAGGCTAGGGGACATATCTGGGAGATTCCTGGGTCAGCCCAGGTCCTCTGGACAGAAAAGAATATTTTATTTTATGTTGCGTGCCGCTGCCACGTCAGCACAAAGGAGCCTTGAAGAGCCACCCTGCACTGGCGCAGTGGTGGAACCAGCCTCACATTTGTTTGTGAGGCTGAGGGGTGGCTCGGTGACAGTACTGAAAGCTTGTCATCATAGCTTTCTAATCCGTGAAAAACAAATGTATGATGGAGTGGTTTGATGCATAAAAGGAGCAGATGCATGCAGTGATGGAGGGGTGACCGGAAGGGTTTGAAAATTACTGATGACTAATGACGAAAATCACGAATGATTATAGTCATAGGGCCTCATTACGACCCTGGCAGAGAACCATGGTGCAATTTGCACCATGGTCCATGGCGCAAAGCTGCCAACTCCGCCATGGGGGTTGGCGGATTTACCGCCCCATTCCGACCTTGGCGGGGCGGTAAGTCCCCAATCCCCATTTACCCTTCCCCATTCCCATTTTTGCCCAATAGGGTATAATGGGAGTGGGGAAGGCGTTAATTACGCCACCGTAAATTACGGTGGCGTAATTAACGACAAGTCCCGTAGCGCCATGGATTTTTCCGCCTGCAAAAAGCAGGCGTAAAAATCACCATGGCGCTACGGGAACTCGTAGTCGGGCGGAAAGGTACGCCATGGGTTACGCCGGCGTAAACCCCTTTCCGCCAGGGTCGTAATGAGGGCCATAGTCACATAGGCTCAGAGTGTCGGATGCGGCTGTGTGCCATAGCATTACAGTGCAGTTCCATGTTTTGTTCTGTTGGATACTTTCATCTAATCATTGGAGGAAGCGTGTTAGCATTGCTGGCGCTTGCTGGAGCTGTGTCCTTGGAGCTGTGTTGGAGCAGACCAGAGCAAGGCTGGAACGGTGTCAGTGAGCAGGCGGGGTAATCTAATGTAGCAGTACTGATGGACTGCTGGATGGCTGGTCTGCTGTCCGTGGCTGTCCGTGGTTGGTGCTGGCCCACCAAAGGTGTCTGGTGCCCGGCGTTACTACAGCCTGCTGCCTCTTTGACCCTTCACCTTCATCATGTGCAACCTGGGAGATGTGGTAAGCGTGGTGAGCTTGGTAAGCGGCTCCTGCAGCTAGGGGAGAAATTACGAACCCCGATTGCTGTCCCCATGAGCTCCCTCTGAGCGCCCCCCCACCTACTGCCTTCCCACTAATTTGCATATCTCTTCTTGATAGAAGGTGGAACGAGTTGGTGGGTCTCTGTGTCTGTAGACTTTGGTCTTGGGTGGAGGAATTTGAAAACTAAGAGAGTGTGGAGGTGTTAGCTGCTTTGATCTCTCCGATCTAAAGACGTCTTTTCTGTTGTATCAGCTGGAAGTTCATGTCACCCTTATTTTACCTAACTCTAAGCAGAATGGTTGTAGTGCAACCATCAGGGCTTTAAGTGGGCCGGGGCCTGCCGGGGCTGGGCCCCGGCAGGCTCCGAAATTTCGTTTTGAGGCGGGGCCCTGCCGGGGCCCACTAATCTCCCCGGGCAGCCCCGGCCACTACACGAAAAGGCATTTTTTTCTACAGCCTGAAGCTCTCGCTCGTATGCGAGAGCTTCAGGCTTCAGAAAAAAATGCCTTTCAGCCATAATGGTGGCGCCGCACCTGCGAGGCATCCCTTTAATCAAGGGATGCACGTGGGCCGGCGCCACCATTATGGAGAAACGTGAGGCCGCTGGAAACAGAGGCCTTGCTTTCTAAATACTGAAGCTCCTGCGGATTCGCGGGAGTTTCAGTCTTTAGGAAAAAGGCCTCTGCTTCCAGTGGCCTCACCCTGTCAGCCTTAATGGTGACGCTGCCCCTCCACAGCTGGCGAGGGGCAGCAACACCATTAAGGCTGAATAGGCGAGGCGCTGTCCCCTGCCAGGCAAGCCTATACAAAATAAATGCCGAGATCAGAGCCCTCTCCCCCATAGGGGAGAGGGTGCTAATCTCTACAAAAGGCTGCCTGGCAGGGGTGCCAGTAGCCCATTGAGCCGGGACTCGTCAAGGGGGCGTGGCCTAACGGCCCACCAAGACCCCGGTGTTAGGCCACGCCCCCTCGATGGGCCCCGGCTCGATTTGTAGTGCCACTTAAGGCACTGGCAACCATGTAAATTCCTACACTCCTTAGAAGCCAAGGCATGACTTAGCAACCAATTAGGCAGTGTTTACCTGCCACTCGTCAGTGGATAGCTGGTCAATCTGACAATGAAGGGGAAAAATAAGAGATATTCCTGCAGAAGCGATGAAAAAAATCAAGTACCTACAGTGACTGAAACTGGTGGGTCTCAGTAGAAAATCAAGAGCTTTTTTTTCTCAAGCTCTTCCTAAAACCTATTGTGAAGTTGTTACACTGGAGACTACTGTTATAGACCTCCTGTCATCCAGAACGCCAGCAGCAGGAGAATTCATTTATGAAATCTCTGGGCCTGTGCTGAGGAACATTGAAAGGAGACTGAGCATTCTGCAGACAGAGGCTGGCGGAAGCTTGGAGAAAGAGTTGGAAGTTCATAATAGCCTGAATGAAAGACTGAGTATGTCGCCTGGTCTATTCAACACCCAAGCTACTAGTATTTCTTCTGATACCACAGGCAATGTTTCTGATCCTAGTCTGGACTCTTCATCAAGGACTGGTCATTCCTCGCTTCCCTTTGAGTGGGAGGACCTGGTGAGCAAGGAATCCTCTGACAAGCACTTGAGTTCATTAGCTGCATTGAATCTAGTCCTACTGTCATTTACCCATCTGTATGACACAGTGGCATACGAGGTGAGATCGAATTGCTGGGGGGGTGCATGCTTTTGGCCACTGCATACACATGGGCGTGGGAACTGGTAGACTCCCCTTGGGTTGCTGCTTCAACTTCCGCCCCGTCTGTTCCTCTCTATCCCTTCCATGTGGAGTATGGAACTGGCCTTCTCCTCCCATGGAGTCAGGGGGAGGGATTTCACAGTGCCACCTCCTGTGGCTGAGGTCTCTCTCCTGTGACTAGCACTGAGGATGCAGACCCTGGCCTTGAGGTCATTCCTTCGCTTTCAACAGTCTTCACTGCCCCGTGCGACAATGCCCACTTCCACCCCCTTGTTCTTGATGGTGACCCAGATGGTAGCCTGCCCTTGACAAGAGGTCCAACGCTGCCTGCTCCCAGAAAGCTATTAACTGTGGCAGACAACGTTGTCTACCAACACGTGGAGTTCTGCCTCTGTGAACTTCTGCTTTCAAAGCCTCATTTCAGGCACCTTAGGCTTTCCCCTTTCCTGCGGCATGATTTGCTAAGTATAGTGTCTGGATGACAACAGGAAATGGAAGATTCAGAGTGGATTGTACATTTCAAGATGACTGCCGCCATGCTTTGCGTTCCAGCGATGACACTATTTCAACTGGCAGCAATTTTGTGACTGTAATTCTGCTAGGGGAATGAAGACTGATTGTATGATGGTAACAGTAATTCTGCCAATTTTGGGTGGAATTACAGTCACTTATTCATTTACCGAGGTAATTCCGGATACCACAGCAGTAATGGCAGCAGCCTTACTCATGCTGATCAATGGGCCTCATTACAAGTGTGCCGGTCCGGTAACAACGGTGCCGGTAAGCTACCGGCACCGTTGATACCTGACCGGCATACTCTGATGTCTGCGAGCATGTGCCTTTCAGCCCGCCAGGTCTGACCTGGTAGCCGGAACAGCACCCGATCGCAGACCTTGAAGGATGCACCGGCACCATTAATGAATGGTGCCGGTGCATCCATCCTCCCCATTCCCATTGAGTCCAATGGGACTCGAATTGGAATGGTGAGTAATTTTTTCTGACACAATGCAATAGGGAATTACCGGGACCACTGGGGCTGTAATGTCCCGGCAAGTCCCCATTGCCTGGCGCTTGAAAAAAAATGACTCCGGCAACAGCTGTGCTGTTTTTACCGGCACGGCTACTGCTGGCTCATAATGAGGCCCATTATCTTTTGCTATGTGTCTTGAAAATGTAGTCATTAAACATAGAGGAGATTATGTTTTGATCCCACCTTACGATATGTTGTAGGACAATGGGTGTGGGCATTTGAATTATGTCTTTTGACTAGTTAAAAGTATTTACTACCTAGAGTAGTTCAAACTTTCATCTGGTCCACAGTAAAAATAAATACATCTTCTTTAGTTGCAGGTGCCTCTCAATAGGTCGGTGTGCATTTGCGCCCAAAATAGAGACCTGAAAAACCTGTGTTGCCTTGTTATAATAGGTAAATGTTATTTCTTTACAGTTTGTTTGTTTTTTGGTTTGTTTTATTTGCTCATATAGCACGCCTAATCCAAGAGTAATTGGGGGCATTTCTTAGTACATAGTTACAATATACAATAAACAGAATGAGTTACATTAATATACAGGAAGAAAGATACGAAAACATTGCAGGATTTACAGTAGATTGCAAGGAAATGAGATAACATACCAATATACAATGTAATATACAGGATTATACAAATGCGCAGATGGTATAGTTATCTGAGCAAGTTAAGCTACGCGGAAGGAAGTTCAGCCCCGTAATCGTGTCATGAGGCCTCAAGACAAAGGGTCAGAGGTCCGCAGAGGTAGCGTGATCAATTTGAGAGTGAGAAGAGCAAAGTTTTTATTTTGTGCCGAAAAGAGAGGAATACTGGATCATTCCTAAATGCCGGTGGTAGCTTATACCAGGTCTTGGCTGTGAGCACTGGGAAGCTGGATCCCCCAGCTTTCGTGAGCTTGAATTTTGGAATGTTTCGACAATGAGCATGGTTGGATCTGGAAGGTCTGGAAGATTCTTTTCTGGAGAAATTGTTAGTGAGGTACTTGGGTGCTGAGTTGTTAAGGCACAATGGGTGATCATAAGCGTTCTGAAGGTAATCCTGTCTTGGATGGGGAGCTATTTGGCATTACGACGAGTTTGATCAATGTGGCTGGAGCGAGGAATGTTAAGGGCTGCTCGCAGAGCTTTATTTTGCATTACTTGTAACTTATGCAAGTTTCTCTGACTAGTACCTAGCTAGAGAGTATTGCAGTATTCCAGTTTGGACATTATTAGGGCTCTTGCCAGAGGGAGACAGCTATCGGTGTTCAGGAAGGGTCTACAGGCATGTATTAGTTTGGCTGTGTAGGCCGTGGAAGATGAAGTGGCGTTGATTTGTTTTTGGAGAGTTAGTGCTGAGTCTAGATAGAATCCTAAGGTCTTTGATTCTTTGTCAACTTTGATGTGGATGCCATAGATAGTGAATGACTAATAATTTTGGCATAGCTTATTGAGTCTTAATTTGGAGCCAATGAGAAGGATCTCAGTTTTGCCATTTTCGAGACAAAGGCCATGATTGGCCATCCAAGCTTGTATTTTTTTAAATATGTCATTTAGGAGTAAGGAGTCTGCATGGTAGTTGCCTGACAAGGTGATCAATATTTGCGTATCATTCGCATAGTTTGTGTGTGAAACACTTTGATCATCTAGGTAATCAAACAAGATCTTCGTAAAGATGTTGTAGAGGGTGGGGGGGACGTAGGATCCTTGTGGAACTCTGCATGTGATGGGAGACGGGTCGGCTGTAGCAGAGGAAGAAAAGACCTTCATGGATCTGTCCGCTAGGAAGGAGTTAACCCATGCGGCGGCCTTGCTGGAGAATGAAGCATCTGTGATAAGGAGGTTGGTAAGGATGGTATGGTTGACTAGATCGAACAGAGTCAATAGATCTAGTAAGAGGAGTAGAGCGGGCTTGTCAGAATCTCTAGCTTCATCCATTAGGATTTTCAGATCCAGGAGGGCTGTTTCTGTCCCATGTCTTGGTCTAAATCCCGATTGTCTGAGGCCTAAGAGATTATTGGACTCAAGGTGGTTCTGGATTTGCATATAAACTGCCTTGTCTAAAATTTTTAGAAAGAAAGGCACAGTGGTTATGGGCCTGTAATTAGTCGGAATATTTGGGTCAATGTTGGGCTTCAGTAGCAGTAACAATTGGATTTAGAAATATTTTGTTTTGGTTTTATTGGTTTCACTGAGGACATTTTTTAAACAAATTGAATACATCAGTATCCATGGAGTCTATATATTTATCTAATAAAGGTTTTTCAATCCATCTAATTGTCGCATGGAATCATTGCCACAACATTTTTTTTCGTATCTCTATATTTTTTAACACATCCATTAGCACAGCAGGGTCCTAGCAAACCACAATGTTCCCCGATAGTAGGCACCAGATAAATGGCTCCTTTAGGCGCAAGCATTCTTTTTCAATGTTTGAAACCAAATGCCATTAGTCAAACAAGAAGTTCTTTTCTGCTCCAGCAGTGATCACAATCAAATGCAGAGGTTGCCCAAATAAGTATATATGGCTAATAGTAGACCTTTTACTGTTAGGGTGAGTATTATGAAACATAACATGAGCACACAGCTCAGTGTGCATTATGTGCACTGGACAGTTTCATGCTTGAATCCCTATCGCAGTAAATATAAAAAATCCGTCATCATTCCAATGTTCCCAAAATGCTCCTTGATTTTATACAAAACTGCCAGGAACTATTGTGCTATTTAGCCACATAACCTTTGCCATAGGTGATTTACTAACATAATAAGGAGCTTTTCTTATTTCTTGATCTTTTTAAATAGTATTTTATTCATAAACCGAGATTTCTTTAGAAACTGACCCAGAGATGCAGAATGGATGTAAACAAGACCCCCTGAGACTATACTAAAAGTGATGTACACAGTACACCGCCATAGACAGTGGCCACACAATCAAAGTTACTTACACTGTGAAGGGTGGCATATATTATATGCACTGTTCCATGAAGTGATTTATAATGGCAATGCTGGCATAATTCATGGGCATCATGAACATTATTTTTAATTGTTTTAAAATGTTTGACGCCAGAGAATTAATTTTGCATTGTATGGCTTTTTACCCTATTTTTCTCAAACATTGTGCTGTAAAGATGTTCTCATGTGCGCCTCCACCCTAGTATCTTATATATTACTTAAGGCTCCACTAAAATATTCCCCAGCTATGACTTATCAGTGCCCCACATCAGCAGCTGCCAGACCGAACAGCTTCTTCAATTGGAATGCACATAATAAGGTTTCTTGCTGTGTTCAGCGTAAGCATGAACATTGGGGTGCCCATGGCCAGGTACTATTCCCTGCCCTTGTTTATATGATAGATGGAAGATGTCAGGCTTGATTAAAACAGTAATCTTTCACCTAGTGCACTGCACAGCATGCCCCTGCAGCAACATGATCATCGTAAGCATGACACATACGTGGTGGTCCAATCTGCCCAGGTAGCCTCTGGCTCGGCATGTCCTTCTAAATGGAGCTTGGGAGGTCCCCCTTAGCAGAGGTCCCCTTCATTGTGTGTTACACCACTGAACATGTCATGGGTGCGGATCTGCAGTGATACACTCTGACTACACGCAGAAGTGTGTAGTCATTGCTGCATAAAGTGAACGGAGCATGCTATTAATAGACTAATAGACTGCACAACATGTTCCAGTCAGGGGGAGCTATGCAGTGACTAGAATGTGTGATGACGGCATGTATTTCTCAACAGCCTGTACAGGTGAAGCTCTGCTGCAATGCAAAATGGCCCTTGTATTTGCCTCTTCCCTAAACTTGGATTATTCTGTCAGACACAAAGAAGGCCCCAGCAATTGTCAGTTTCATGATCTATGATATGATATGATATGATAGTTTATTTATATAGCACCTATACACAATGTGTTTCAAAGTGCTTCAAGGCAAGGGAGGTAACAAGGGAAAATACAATGACATTCTTACAGGCCATGTGAAATTAACTATCGTACTCAGCCTGACAACATTTCAGATAGTGCAAAAGCTAAGACATAGATAAGGATGGGAGGTGGAGAGTGGGAAGGAAATGGAAACAGATAGGCGACTACCGTACTAGGCCCGACGACATTTCTGGTAGAGCCGGAGAAAAACAAAAGGCGAATGAGAGGAGTGCAGAAAGGGAGGGGAGGAACAAAAGAAGCGACTATCATACTAGGCCTGACGACATTTCAGATAGAGCTGGAGGGGCAGTGGGGAGGAAAAAAAACAGTAATGGGAGGGTGGAGGAAACAGACGAGGTTGCTATCATATTAGGTCCAGGGACAATTCTGATAGAGTAAGTGCATAGAAGAAAGTAAGGGGAGGAGATAGGAAAAGAGAGAAGAGAAAGGAGGAGAGAACAGAGAGTAAGCAGTCAAAAAGAGTGGAGAAGCAAGAGTGGAGAGCGAATACAATTGCAGAAGTCAGTAGTAACACATAATGTTGCAAGCCAGGATACAAGATGAAGATGGGAACAGCATGATTCAGGGCCACCATGAGTACAAGATGCAAAGGAAGTCCAGCATGAGAGTTGAGAAAAAGTGACACACCGTGAATGAATGAAGTCCATAAAAGTAAAATCCAGCATTGGCCACAAGACGGTGATGGTGAAACCAGAATGTATCAGGACAGACTCCTGCAGAAGTAGGCTGGAGGAGGTTGAGGGGGAGCAGGGTAGAAGAATCAAGCAAAACAGGCAACACCTGTGTGCGAGAAGGGGGGGCACAAGTCAACATCATGGGTGGACCAGAGGGGGTGGGGGTGGCCTGTGGGGACAGAGGGGGTAACACATGTTGGTGCATGCTTACCTGCTGTCTGTGCAGGGGGTCGGGCCCTGGGTCCTCCTGGTCCGAACAGGAATTGCCCTTTTCTTCGTCTGTCCTTCTCTGCAGATGCCCAGGCAAGAGGCGCCCTTGATCTAATAGGTAAGAGCAGGAAGGAAGAGGCAGGGCTAAGAAGGTGGGTGGTGCTTAGACCGGTGACCTAGATCCACTTGCACCTGCTCCCTATCTGCAAAGGAAAAGATGCTGGAGGGCTCCTTAAGCAGGGAAACATAGCGGCAAGCAGTCCACATCTACATAAAGCACTGCTATATGAAGATAATTGAAATATAGAAAAGAGCATAATTGATATAAATCAACAGACATTTGTTTCTTGTTATTAGCCGTTATTACCCCTTATAAAACTGTCCCACACTGAAAAAAATAATTTCTTTTGAAAACTGAAAACGTTTAAAGGATAGTTCCGGGACTTTTTTTTTATTGTCCCTACGGTTCGGCCATGTGTTTTTAAGCATAAATCGGTAGATCGTAGAAAACTTTCCTATGGACCTTACCCGACTTTTCGTCCATTAACGCACTCGAAATCAGCCGCCATTTTCTGATAATCCTATCATTTCCCCCCATCGACCTGGCTCACCTGCTTTTGCGGCACTAAATCAAATCCCCCACCCCTGAGCCTGACATCAGCAGACGCGTACCGCCCATTTCCCAACGCCAAAGCACGTTTCGTGTCAATAATCGCTGCGCCTCAGCTAATGAAGTGTCGCCATGGAAATGGCAGGACGCCTCTTTCCTCAATAAGTATAAACACACCGTTTCACAACACACAGCAGCAGATTTTCGATTCCATTACTCTCTCTGTGTTACTTTGAGTATTCTGTGACTCATTTCTGTGCTCTGGTCAGCTACCTTCGCCGCTTCTAGGCCTTGTGAACACCTGTACCATCTCTGTAAATTATTTTACTTTCTTTACCACACAATGGCTACAATAATGCCGTATATGTACGAGCCCGAGTACACCGAGGAAGAACTACTGGAAAGGCAAGCACGCGAAAACGATGGGGATTCGGACGGCAGTTGGGAGGACCAGTCAACGGATGAAGAGCCTGGACCATGTCGCATGGACGGCGTCTCCACCTGGTGCACGTGCATTCGGTGCGAGCTAATGCCAACTGAGGAGGAGAACTGCTGCTGCCGTGAAAATTCCGGGTGCTTGGCCTACATTTCGGAAGGCGAGCCAAGTCCGCAATGCATCACCGAGCTGCCAGAGTTCAGGGAAGCCTGCCTCTCACGGACCGTGTTGAGGATGATGATGGTGCTTATGCACGAACTTCGCGGCACTGTTCGTCCGCGTAATCCGAGTAACGAGTAAGTATACTCTGGTTGTGATGTCAGTGATGCCACTACTATTTCATGGTCGTCTCCCACATATAAAATTACATCTACATATCATTCGAATGAATGTAAATTGGTTCCATATTGTGCATTTTCTAGATAGAATTTTTTTCAAAGCAGAATGACATTTTTTACCTGAATCGACAGTGATAAGAAAGTTTTGTCATTTTAATACAGTTTGCATCTTTCATTTTCACAGGTGGTACAGGCTTTTGGCCTATCGTTGCTTCACTTGGTGGCTTCACGGGAGGCTCGGACACCGAGTTCGGAGAGTAATACCTGCCTGTGCGGTACTTGCCATTAGACAACATTTCCCCAGCGACAGTGGACAATACCACGGATTTTCCCTGGATGTGCTGCAACCGGAACTTTACAATGTGTAATGTTTATTATTTATGTTCAATTGAAATTAAGATCTAAAATAAAACCCAACATATATTTTAACAATGGTTGTTTTGATTTTTTAAATGAATCTAGTGTGTCTCCGTTGAATAGTCTTCCTGTGCCTTGTCTTGTCACACCACATGTCTCCGGCCAGCATCCTCCCTCACGCTGGCCGCCCACCTTCAATCCACATAACCGTTGAACCCATATGCAGCAGACATACATATGTTATTTTGCGGGTTGGCATCAAGCCTCCCGGCCTTGCCTCCTCCCCCAAAAATACTTACCACACCACTTTGTTCAAGCGTTGGCAATAAAAGGCCGTTGGATTTTATTGATACAAAACATGGTTATAGGTAAATAATCAATATAGTTGATCATAATAAATCATCCTTTTGGGCACCGGGTACAGAGATGACCCCCTCTGGCCCGTGCCGCCTTGCCACCACAGGCCAGCCTGCTGCTGACTAACTGCCTAGGCATCCAGGGTCTCCAGGGTGAACTGCACCCATATATTCTCCTGGGAGGGTGAGGTATTTATAAACTCACCCCCCTGCCTTGCATGTACTAGATCCTGCAGCCTGCCTCTTACATGCAGTTAGATGGCCTCTCCTTGGTGAGGCCCTGCGGCAAACGAGTCTTGCCTGCACGACCCCCGCCCTATCAAAGGCAGTTCGCACCGGGGTACTTGCGCTGGCAAGTGGAGCTGTCAGGGAGCGATAAGGCCAAGAGGTGCCAAAGACCATGTACACTTCAAAGTGGTCTATAGAGCATGGGTTGTTTTTCCCATGTCTACCTCCAGACCCCGTGTCTCCTGCCAAGCATCCCCCCTCACGCTGGACGCCCCCCTGCAATCCACATAAGTGTGTCTCCATTCACGAGTCTTCCTGTGTCTTGTCTGAACGACCACCGCCCCAATCCACCCCCCGCCCTATCAAAGGCAGTTCGCACCGGGGTACTTGTGCTGGCAAGTGGAGCTGTCAGGGAGCGATAAAGGCCAAGAGGTGCCAAAGACCATGTACACTTCAAAGTGGTCTATAGAGCATGGGTTGTTGTTCCCATGTCTACCTCCAGACCCCGTGTCTCCTCCCAAGCATCCCCCCTCATGCTGGACGGCCCCCTGCAAACCGCATAATGCCACGACATATACACGTCATTCATTCACAAACACACCCCTGTTTCGAATTCTTTATAACCCACTTCATATTTCTAATGAGAAGTTCTTTGCGCTTTGCTAGTCAACCCGTGAAGGTGCTGGTTATCTGCTCTTCGTCTCTGTGAACTTCCGTGACCACTTCGAGGAAACTCGTCAGTTTGTAACCTGTGAACTGCTCCCTGTTCTACGACAAGAAACTACTCTGATCCCTGCATCTAACTGTTTGTTCGTCAAGGTAAGGCCATGTACCATAATCATTTTGCGTCCAATTTCTTTTTCGTTCAAGACAGTACATGCAAGGAACTAGTCACATGTTCTGAGTTTAGTCAAATTATTTTTCTATTTTTTTAAAGTTATTCAAATACTTATCCGCATGTGAATAACGTGTATAGTTCCAAGAACCAAAACGAACCTTGCATTGAACCCTTTATGTGTCATTTAATTTTTTAACACATTGGTATTCATATAGAATTGTTGATCTTTACTTTTCAGAACTTTCCACAATGCCTGCCTGTTCCATTGGCGGTTGCCCTTCGAAGACCCATAAAAAATCTGAAGGTACTATAATGTATGTTTTCCCTAAAACAATAGATCAGATAAGAGAATGGGTCCGATATTGCGGATATCCACCGTCTGAGCTTGAAAGTAGAGTCCTAGAAGTCTTTGCGGACAAGAGGGGTGATCGATACTGCATCTGCAGCAGGCACTTTAGCTCAGACATGTACTCCACATCATTGCTAATAAAGAAGAACACACCGCGAGCGAAGTGAAAATTGCTCTCAACCGCTATTCCCACTCTATTCGTCCACATCCCTCCACTGGTGAGTCAAGTTTACATATTTATCTCTCGGCCTTGCGGTAGTGTGTAGCATTAGCTAACAATAATTTTCCCATTTATGTATCCACTCAATATGAAGGCGGAAGATTCTCCATCCGTGTCATTATTGCAGTCATCAGCCACTTCAAGCGCCTATCGGGTAATCTTACTTGGCTATTCTGCCACTGACTTGTTTTAGGCATGTAAATCAATAGTTTTAATTTATCGTGTAATTATTTTACCTAATGGTACACCCTTGTACTCGTCCTCTAGTCTTTGTTTTCAGTTATAATTATTGTTATCCAAAATAATGCAAGTACTGTCTTTCAGGGAGATGCTGAGGAGTCCAACGTATTGACGACAACCGTTGATGTCACTCAGATGCTCGAGGTACGTTTCCGGACAGTTCCATCGATGGAGATCATCAGATCTTGCATTCTTGTAGCGTGATTGTTACACACAATGTTTCTTTCGTTTTTAGCCATTGATATGTCCTTCTGTCGTCGCCCTCCTATGTGTCTTCTTTTTTCAATATTGTGTCCATTACTAATGAAAGTCCTATGTTTCAGGGAGTCGATGGAGCATTAGTCCAAGAAGAAGGGGGAGCATGCAGTTACGGGTCGGCGCAACAGCTTGCAGAAGTGTGCACCGCAGTTACATCGTCCCTTGATGTTCTTATGCATTTCGAGGTATGGATACAGACAGTTCGATCAAGCGAAATCATATGACGTGATTACATCCGCTATACTTCCTTCTTTATTAACGCAAGTACTATGTTTCAGGGAGATGACGGAGCTTCTTCTACAAGAACATCACCCCTAGTAGTTGATGCAGATCTCTGGGTGGTGACACTTCCAACGATCAAGCAAATCGAATCATATTTAGATATCCATTATTTATTTTAGACAACTGATCATTTGTGCAGGTCTATTTAGATGAGCCGTTGACGCCTGCACAAAGTTTATGTTCTTTTTAACAAAATAGAAAACCATACTAATGCAATTACTGTGTTTCAGGGAGTTACTGAAGCATCATCTTCAATAATATCATCAATGGAAGTCTATGAGGAGCCCGAGGTATGGATCTTGACAGTTCCATCTAACTAGATCAACAATGCGTGAATAATTGTCGTTTGAAAGTTCTACACAAAGCGTTCATTCGTGTTTTGCTATTGAGATGTAGGTGGGTATTGGTCCACAAGTACATTTTGTGTTTTCAATATTATTATACATACTAATGAAAGTTCTATGTTTCAGGGAGTCGATGGAGCGTCAGTGCGTGATGGATGTGCTTATCATGAAAATATAGTCGTTGCAGCGCAAGAGGAAGTGGAGACATGCACACACGAGTCGGAGCAACAGCGTCCTGATGTTGAAGTTCGAGGCAAGAAAGTTTCAAAGAAAAGAAAGCAAAAGAAGGTTAGTGTCCTGGTCACTATATTATGTTGTTTTTCACTGTTAATAGTTCAATACTGTAAGTTGTGTTTAAACTGAACATCCCTTTTCCAATCTGTCCTCTAGTTGCGAGTGGGTGTACTAGATCTACACAGACAGTGAAGCGAACGAGAGATGTTGCTTGTCAAACCTTTTGGCAGGGACTTGAGACTGGAGATGCATCGTGCCAATGGGAAGAATATGAAGTGATTGACAACGGAGCTATACCACCACCAGCCATTGATAGTGAATGTCCTCCTGGTAGTTCGGATGCAGTCGGAGATCAATTCACAGAATCCACACCCGCAAAAACTAAGACCGCGAGAAAGTTGAAGAAATTGTTTTATTCACCCATCGCCGGAGAAGGAACAGATGTTGCAATGGAAGAGAATGAAGTGGACGACAATGAAACACCATCAATATCACTGAACATAGCGGAAGACGATATCAGAGATTCTACCTTTCATGTGAGTGACATGTCCTCAACGTTACAGGCCGAACCAGCTGGGATGCAGAGTGACAGTATAAGGAAAGAGGCCAAATTCATTGTATTCGATAGTTGTTTGATTGATATTATTATTCGGATGAAATGTGGGCATTCGGTTGGTGGGGAAGTATGTGTGGAGCCATTGATTAATGTGACTCGTGCAATTCGAGGCACTAACCTTAAAATACATGCCACCTGTACAAAATATCATCCTTTCTCATGGTCTGCACAACCCATGCTGGGGCAACTGCCAGCAGGCAATCTACTTTGTGCAGCGGCTGCACTTTTTAGTGGTTCAAGTTTTAAAAAGTTAGAGTCTTTCTTTCAGTTTGTGGGAATCCATTTCATTGCGAAAACTCAGTTCTACAAATACCAAACCGATTATCTATTTCCAGCCATTAGCGAAGCTTGGAGAATGGAAAAAATGTCTATTGATAGTACATTCGCGGGCAAACGGTTCAGGCTAGCCGGTGATGGACAGTGCGACAGCCCAGGATTTTCAGCCAAGTACTGCACCTACCACTTTCAGGACATGGAAAGTAAGAAAATTGTGAGTTCGGTGGTCGTGCAGGTGTCACAAAGTACATCCTCAGTGGCCATGGAGAAAGTTGGCTTTGTAGCATCATTGCAAGAACTACAATCGCGGGGAATAGTGATCGACCTGATAGCCACGGACAGACACGTTTCAATTGCCAAGACAATGAGAGAAGAGTACAAAAATATAAATCACCAATTTGACGTATGGCATCTTGCAAAAACAATCAATAAAAAAATGTCGGCTGCAGGTAAAAAAAAAGATATGCAAGGTATTTCACAGTGGTCCAAGTCAATCAGCAACCATCTTTGGTGGAGCTCAAAAACATGTGGAGGGTCGTTGGAAATTCTACTGGAAAAATGGCGGTCAGTAATGCTACACTGTAGCAACGTTCACCGCTGGACCACAAACCAACATTTCCACAATTGTGAACATGGCCATTTGTCCACAGAGGAGGCACGGAAGAAGAAGTGGTTGATTCCTTCATCACCCACTCACAAAGCCATTGAAAAGATTGTATTTGATAAAACTATAACAAGAGATTTGAGGGGACTCACGGAATTCTGCCACACAGGAGATTTGGAGGTGTTCCACAATATGTGCCTAAAGTACAGGCCAAAATGATTGCATTTTGGCATGGAGGGCATGATAAATC
Source organism: Ambystoma mexicanum (assembly GCF_040938575.1). Lineage (NCBI taxonomy): Eukaryota > Metazoa > Chordata > Amphibia > Caudata > Ambystomatidae > Ambystoma > Ambystoma mexicanum. The sequence goes on from NC_090926.1 coordinate 655,657,703, forward strand.
GGACTCTTCTAGCGGTCTTGGCACATAACCATAATGTTGGCCGTCAACAAAGTAGGACGACCGGAACTTTAGGGACGCTTCGCTACAATAAGGCCTTCACTAAAAGAAGTAAACAATGGGTGATCAAACCAGTGTTTGAGGATATGCAATATGAGTTTATTGAGAGACTTATTGTTGATGTCCTAGATAGGCACATACATGGAGTTGTGAACGAACCTGTGCAGGGGACAACTGCATTGCCACCCAACATTGCCTCTGTTCCATGTCCACCTAAAGCAGAGCTCATTGAGAAATACACATCACGGTTTAAATGATTGTAATTTGATTGTCTGTTCTCTCGAGTCTCCTCATGTTGCAGGCCCATTGAATATGTGTAGCTATGTATTGTGTAAATAAAAGTGATTGCTCTGTGAGTCCTGTGAGATGGCCTTACACTGAATGTAGCTAACTAGGAATGTGTGCTCGTTCAAAGTGAAGGTCAGCTGCTTTGAATTTTTGCTCGGGTGCCGGAATGGCCCACGACTCAGTATAAGGTTCTATTGTTATTTGACCTTGACAGGCCGGGACCATCCTGAAAGACTTCTTTTTGGGGGTGTGGGGCAATAACGTAAGAAATGATAATGAATATAATTTCAGAAACGAAAGCCATTTAATGTTCGTTCATTAGAAGAAATAACGTCGGCATAGAAGGAGTGGTATTTCGGGGCTTCCCTACGCACAGACACAATGGAAAATGCAAATATAATGTAAGTAACTCTTTAGATGAGTTTATATCGCAATTTAATTACTATAAAGTAGCTTTAAAGACGGGTTAAGTTGTACTTGTTCGTTCTATGTGGCATATTGTTTTGTACCGCGCACTATCTTGAGGAGAACCATCTCCTTTTACGGAAGCACCTCAAAACCTTCCTCTTTGCTTCTGCTTTCTCTCTCCTTCTCCCCTGCTACAACTGGTCCACTGTCTGCGACCTCGGTCCTGGGCCCTTCCACTCTCCACCTGCACTGCCTCCCTGTCAACCCCTGCACTGGGGGACTGTCTCAGTATCCTACAGCCCCCCCTTGACGTATAATACCCAGTTGCACTGTCCTAGCTATGAAATAATTTCCCGACCTAATATATAAAATGAATAATTTTAATAAAGATCTGATGGTGAGACTAATTTCATTTTTTATGTTTTTAAAACAGGTACATCCTTCATTATTGTATGTGTCACGAGTACCAGACACCGGCGGATGGCTTTTACAACCGCCAGTTGCTTCTCCGCGTGAACAACGTTACCACCCTGACCATTTTATGGGACGATCGCCAAGTACAAGTATGCCCTTACGCGGTACTAACGGCTAGATGCAACATACAGATCATTGTGGTGGCCTAGTGCCTCGTTGTTGGAACAGCCATGCGATTATCAGTGCGACCGAAGAGCTTATTTTATCGTAAGCCAACACCCTGTGTACTGCACACGAACATCGCTTGCCTCAAAACGAACTATTTTGGATCGAGAGCAAAGAAAAATGCAAATCGCTGAATATTCTCTAAACATTTGATGTCCAATAAATGTACTTTGCCAAATGTACAATCTTGCCGTTTGCTTTTAAACCACAGTTTCATATTCCGAATTGTGGCGCTGTATTGTGAGATGATCTAAGACCCTGTGTACAGCAAAGGAACATCGCGTGCCTCAAAACAAACTTTTTGGAACGTGAGCAAATAAAAAAGCAAATCGCTGAATATTCTCTAAACATTTGATGTCCAATAAATGTACTTTACCAAATTTACAATCTTGCGGTTTGATTTAAAAGTACAGTTTCATATTCCGAATTGTGGCGCGCTGTGTTGTGAGCTGATCTGTGTTGGTTTCCGGGTTCTGTGTGGAGACGCGTAGAAGACGCCTGGGCGCGTTTGCCTACGCAGCACAGTCACGTCACGGATAGAGGCAGGGAATATGAATGTTTTGATAAAATCTGTTTCAGGGGCGGGGGATTTGATTTAGTGCCGCAAAAGCAGGTGAGCCAGGTCGATGGGGGGAAATGATAGGATTATCAGAAAATGGCGGCTGAATTCGAGTGCGTTAATGGACGAAAAGTCGGGTAAGGTCCATAGGAAAGTTTTCTACGATCTACCGATTTATGCTTAAAAACACATGGCCGAACCGTAGGGACAATAGAAAAAAAGTCCCGGAACTATCCTTTAAGTCATGTAAATCGCGAGAAGCAGTTTTCTATTTTGGTTGCACGACCCCATTTACCTTCATATACATTTTCTTAAAATGAATGGAATTGTTGGTGCCCTTATTTTAAAAAGAAAAATGGAAGTTGACCCAATAGTACTGTACTACCTGACAATCAACAGTGCAAAGGGTGCTTCGAAATACTCAATTCGTTGAAATTTAAAAAGTGGAGAAAATCCTAACTACTCAAAGCTTTACCACATCCCTTACCCTCTGAGATTGGGTCTGCAATTCATAGGCGCTTCATGTTGGAGAACATCCAGGTCCTATGGGAAACCAAAGGCACGCGAGAGTGGGAAGAGGTGACCCAAGGGTGATTTAGAATCCTTGTGCAGAAAGCTGACCCCTCCTGCCTTCTGTGACCATTGTCTACCTGATATATTGTCTACCTGATGGACTTCAAAGTACGTGGGCAGAGGCCTACTATTTTCTGCAGGCCTACATCCCAATGCATCAGTTGCCACACACCTCATGCAATGCAGTTTGACCCGTGGACAGGCTTACTATTATTCAAAGGCCATGTCCCTTTGCACCATGCTGTGCCATGCCACACAGCTTAGGTTTGCCTAGTGTATGTGCATCTAGACACTTTGAGATTCGCCCGCAACACATCACAGTGATTCGCTAAACTGCCCTACACATCTCTATTATATTTGGGACCACTGATTACAATGGAATGAAATCAGGAAGCTTGGCCAAAGATTTAATGGCAAAATGACTGTGAAAGTAAGCAAAGGGCAGCTGCTATAGCCCGAGTAGTTGGGCCTTGAGGGCTTTGCAGAAGCTAATACAGTCCAGTCTTTGTAAACAAGGATCCGTGTCTTTCACAGCCCACTAAGAATGACAAAGTGCAGCCAGCGAACATCACTGATCATGGTGAAGCTGGATTTATTGAGATGCATGTGTCTGCACAGTGACACATCCCTGCAAAGCAAGGAGCCTTCCCATATGCGATAAGATCTCCATGCCTTTCTCGGGTCAGCCGTGTCACTCACCTTGAGTTCAACCCCTGAGGGACCAGCACTCTCAACGCAGGCAGTTCAGATGGACGTAACCCTTCACTTCCTTGTTATTTTAGAAAGGCTCCATTGTGCATTTGCTTCAATGGATGATCGTTTGTCCTCCAGGCAAGAGGGCTACTTAGTCAGCACTAACCCTGCACAGGATGTACAATGCTGTAGTTTCAGCACTGTAAACACTGCCTTGTGCACTCTAGTGTCTCATCCTAAGACGTGTTTTATAGTACTGGTAATATATGGTATGGGATTGGGAGCCTGTAATACCGTACGTTGGCTCAAAGGGTGGGGGTAACATATATCAAGGGCCTCCTGCGTCCTCACAATATGATTTCTCTTCTGCAATCAGTATAGACGTTCCTTCGCTAGAAAACTAGCCCCCCACTCGTTCTATCTACACCAAACCACGCTGAGTTCACGTGGACGATCCTCTGAGTGTCCACCTACTTGGCAAGAGTCTTTTTCGGAGCCAATGGGTGAAGCAGCTCAATCAGTGTGCTCCTTATCTCTGTCCGGTGGTGCCCTGACGTCATTTTGAATCAGCATCACTACCTGAGAGATCAGAAGTGAAAACTCACGCAGTTATTTGCACGTGGGGCTTGCTTATAATCAACTGGGTGCAGAACACTATGTACAGTGCCCTGTTGCTTCTAGCCATGTTCATACTTAATACATGCTACACATACACGGGGCGTAGCCAGTTTTCTGAATGTTAGAACCGGCAGGATGTGCCCCCACCAACGGGAAGTGCCATGATTCGTTATTGACATGCAAAGTGGTCCACTCTTTAAAACGTTCTAAGAAGAACGGCTCGCCTGCTTGACACACTGCTTTGGATGTTAACTGTTAAGGGCAAATTATGGCTCTTTTACAGTTTTCAAAGAACATGGCGCATATGTCATTAAGATGTGTGATTTTGGCAAAGCACGATGCCCCGTTTGCCTGTTGATGACACCGATTGACTTGACCAGTAACATTTTTACGTTGTATTTCTTTTATTCCCATCATTGATATGTCGAAGGAGATCAAACAGCACTTCCCCACACTCGGCACTAAATGGAAACTGTGCTGCTGCCGTGCAGTTTTGCCTGAGTTGAGTGCATTGTGACTATGGGGATGTGCAAATGCTCACCTACGCTTCTCCTGGCTTCAACCCCATGGTTTTGGCTGCAAAAAGGTGCAATAGTTTAGGGATTTTGTTTTGGGTTCTTCAAACAAGAAAAAACCTAGCTCAACCCCTTACCTGATGCTCATCTAGGACAGTCTTTCTCTCTCTCTTGCTCTCTATGTTTGTATTCTTTTGCTCTCTCTCTTATGCTTGCTAAAAAAGGGAAACATTTAGTTGTAGTAACCTTTTTTCATAACTTTACAATGTTAATTTCTAATGATCACTTTGAAATATTGTAGTCATGGTAAGAACATTACACTAGTGTTGATGAGCAAGGTGCATTAAAAGCTGAAATAACCATATACATTATTTTCTAACTGAAGGTTATCATTTCAAGATGGACAGGCTGGTACACCCCTATTGTCTTCTTTTGGAATACCCCTATCAGAGCGTGAACAGGAATAATTAGCACCAAGTATGGTCCCCGGATGCTATCACAAGTCATAACACATGACTCAGCAAGTATATTCTATGTTATGCCCTTGATGCATGGTGTCAGGATGGTAGGGGTTTGACACAGTGAGCCTCATTACGAGGTTGGAGGTGCGTAATGAAAAAAGCAGACGTAATTCTGTTACCTCCATTTCCCTGGTATTACCTCTGGTGGAATTACTGGGTGCTAATTCCACCAATTTTTGGAGGTACAATGGCGGAGAGAACCTAGGCATAAAACTGGGGGTAATACCGCCAAAAATACTCAATGGAGTCCAATAACATGGGGATTTACACCACCTACCACTACTTAGAATACCACTGGTGGTAATACCAATGGACCAAGTACGTTAATACCATTTTATGGCATCTGGGAGGATTTACCTCCCAGATACCACTAAACTCGTAATGAGACCCAGTGTCTCCAAACAGCTCACAAGGAGCATTTCTGTTCTTCTTTCCTTGGTAAGTCCTCAGGGGACCTTTTACTTGCTTCACCTTTTCCTTCTCACCACTGTCTCTATCTCCTGTACCAGATTATCAATTTTTTCATACTCTGACACATTTGAGGCAACTTGTTTGTTTCTATGTGCAGGGCATTTTCCCTTTCTTTCTCTTGTTAGGACCTCTTCCCTATCCTGCTCTAGCTTCTTCTCGGTCAAAGCCTTCATCTTCACCTTCTCTGTCTTTCTCTCATCCAAGGCCTGCACGTTTGCTTCATGTGACCTTTTTATAACTAGAGATGTGGCCAAGTCTCTATTTGCTTGCTTTTTGTTCGATGCTTCCATCTCCCTTCTCTTCTGCATATTTGGTCTCCGGCGTTTAGTCACCTCCAGGCATCAGGTTTTACAATCAGTCTCTCCTTTTCAGATCTTACATTCAGCCTCACCCTTCTAGAAGTTAAAATTCAGCAATCCTCTCCAGGTCTTACAATCTACCCAAATATCTTCCTCTCCTCTCTGGGTCTTACAAACTGCCCTTCCATTGCAGTTGGTACACCCTGTCCAGCGGTCATTATCTCATCTTTGGGTCTTACAAGCTGTGATTGCGCTCTATGTCTTACAGTCAGCTCAGCAATAGTCCTCTATGCTCCATCAATCTTTCTACTCCTCTTTAACACCCTGACTCACCTTTTCTGTACCATAAATCTCCCTTGCACTCTTCTGATGGCAGCTGTACCCAATATAGGGTTTGGACTGCCTATTTACCTTCTGATTGGATGTAGGAGTCACATACCTACTCCGTAGATAATCCATGGCAGGGATGCTGTGTAGTCCTGAGTTCATGGAGGAGGCAATAAATGGGGGAGCCTCTAACTTGGATTTTACTTTAGTCTATGTGTGTTGCTGGCTGGAAAGAAGCTGTTATTTTGTTACCCTGTGGCAAACATCTGAGATATGTATTGAACATTACTCCTGTGACGGAGGGGTCGGAGGGAAGTGGCTGTGAAAAACGTTTCTCCTCTGTTTGGTGCAGTGCTTGTATTATTTCCCTTCATTTTAATGGACGGAGTGACTACAGGTGAAGCTGTCTCCCTTGTGCTTGCAATTGTGAGGGGGACATGAGTTATCTTCTGCCCAATATCCAACCTTGTGTAGGAAGGATTTTGGGCAAGGACTAGGCTTCCTGCTGCCACTCTGGATATTCAATGGGTGAAGTGTGCCTGTTCCGCAAGGCTGACCCCCTTTTTTCGGGGGGTGGAATCTACTCCCATGTGTTAGTTCAATTCTTTAAGCGTATTTTGCTATTCCATCAGGTCTTTCCTCTGATGGGAAAAGGGGACTTTGGGAGATGTAGTCTGTTTCTTGCTGGGTTTTTACAGGTTTTGGTGGTCTGTCCAGGTGTGACAAATCAACTTCCGGGGCACCAGTGGTCCCTTGGATGAATATCGTTTCAGAACCATCAATCAGCCCCACACCTCCAGTTCACCAGAAGGGATCTGAACAGATTGGATAAACAAGCAAATTATAAACCTACTTGACCAATTTTATGAACATAGACAGAACGGCAGGCCTATCTTTGAAAGGTTGTGGATCCTTGGTTAGTTGCAACACAGAAAAAATACAATTATTACCCATTGATCAAATGGACTGTCCTGTCAAGATTTTGTACAGATATCTACTTTATTATTATCTGTGGGATGTATTGACCCACTCTGCTATGCTATGCAGCATCACCCAGCCAGTATGGGGAAAGAAACAGCAACAATGTCGGCAAAACACTTGTGCGCGCCAAAAACCTACAAAAACCTCCAAAAACCATGTGCTTCAGCATGCAAAAAGAGGGATGTACAACCTGCCACCCATGGTGCATGTGTGGTGGAATAGAGCACAACCCGCAGAAAATGTGCCAGTGGGATCCATGACCAGCAAACAGAGTGCAGAGAGAAAAGCAGCACTTTGCAAGTGAAACCCCAAAATGTGCCCACACATGACATTTGCTGTGTTGCTAAAAACTCCAAATTGCCTATAACACAGCACTTTTTAACATTCAAAATCTTGCCTGGTTCTAAAATTCATGTATCTAATGAAACATTGGGATACACACCAAGTCCCAATGTGAAGAGCAAAACATTCTTTAGACATTCTTCAGACAAACTGGATTGTCTGAAAACTGACAGCACATGCCAAAATCTGGGTGCAGTACCCGGGGCTACCTGAATGACAGCTGTCAGAGGAGTGCTGAGGAAACTTAAAGTGACCTAAAACTAAAATTTCTGCTGGATTAGCAAACATAAAAAGGATTGTTGCCAAAAAGGAATACAGATTTTAGTTGTGTTTTTGATCCCACAGATTTTAAGGCCAAGAAAGAAATGTATTTATATGTGATGCAACAAATTAGTTTTTTTCTGGATTTCAGAGGTTAATTAGGTTGGCTGAAGCTGCAAGAGCTGGAAAAGCAGGTTTTTCTCCTTGAAGGAGGGCCTCCCTCTCAGCAGAAACTCACCGGGAGGTGTTAATTGTGGGTTAGAACAGAATATTGTCTATGGAAAGGGAAGGAACAATGACAGAGCTTCAGCCCAGGAAACTGGAAGTGTGAAGGGGGTCGTAAATGGCCTCTGGAAGGAACAAACAAGGAGGGGGATGCCTAGGGAGACAAAAAGCGGCGGACCATCTGTTGCTAAACATGAACAAAGGTCAAGTCTTAAAAGACTCATAACTTTTCGTCCAAAAGGGTGAAGAATATAAAAAAGACAGAGTTGTTAATTTAATTTGTGGCTGCACGTGTGGAGAGGTAGTAGAACTGTGTGACATGTTCTGAACAGGAATGGCAATATATGTGGCTTTATGCAAAATGTATTAATGTAAGAATTGTGAAAATTTACATGCGCATCCCTATGTTAAACACTCACATTTGTGGAAATTTGCATAACATTTGGAAAGTGTGTTCATAACAAAAAGGGCAACATTCTGTAGAAAGTGGAGAAAAGATCCCACCGCTGGGGTTTTGAGGAATAGCTGCCACACAAAATATGGCATCTTTATGTGTGATTTGTATAAAGGTGACCAATGTAGAAATGTACATTAGTATCAGATCCAATTTTGAGACCAGTGGCTAAAGGGAGGTCTCTGAGGATTATAAAGCAAATCATAAAATGTGACATCATCAGGCCTTGATCCAATCACTCAAATTGCAAGGCGGAGATGAAGTGTGGTCCTATCACAGCTCACAGGGGTAAGCTTATCTAAGCTGGCTCATACACCCCCTTTTTGATGTCATTTTTAAGGATAAATAGAGACAGCTGCCAACACATAGGGGCTCACTGATCCAGTCACTTTCCTGATTCCAGTGAAGCACTCTGTTCCAGCATTCTACATCCAGCTTTAATATTCTTCCAGCTCCAGATGCTAAAACTCTTGCCAGCAATAGAGAACCATTGAGTTTCAGCAAGGCGCAAATCCTCAAATGTATTCTCTCCACCCAGTAAAGTGCTGTGTGGTGTGAGAAGGCCTTTTTGAACCAGTAACCTGAAATTCTCTGGCTTGCCACCACTTGGCTGGCCTGAGGAACTCGCTATCCAGCTGATTAAAATACCCACAGACTAGGAGGGCAGATCCTGTGCAAATCCGGCAACAGACCTAGATGGTCCAGTACCGTGCCTGATGTGCTGTCTTTCCTAGGCCAGACCCAATCCATGACCAGAACTGACAGTACAATTTAAAAACTAATCCTGTGAGTATTAATAGGAAGAACTGTGGCCCAGAGTATATTTGCATTGTCTCATCCCTATCTCAAACCCATCCTATCTTTCATTCAGAACCAGTATAGTTAAGAGCATCTTTGCATTGTCTTATCCCTATCTCAAACCCATCCTATCTTTCCTTCAGATCCAGTATTGTTAGAACTATCTTTGTGCTGACCCTTTTCTAATCTGAAGAAGTCGAGTTTCCCTAGCAGGCGGGTCGCACTGATCACGTGACTGTAAGATCCCTGTGTGGTATTCACTTTTTCATAGTCATCCTCAAGTGTAAGCAAACCCATTTGTCATTTTCAAAAGGGCATTTCTGTTTTCCACTCTTGCGCCTATTTTACAAAAACGACCTCTACTAAAGCCTCTATAACTCCCTCAGGTTTTGTGATAGAAAGGACATTTCAACTCCTTCCTGTACCTAATATCCATAGCTATCCATAGAACACAAAGCCGATTCTCCCGTTATCGTAATCTGAAAGGTTTACACGTGTGAAATAGCTCTAAACTGCTTCCAACTTGGACTTTAAGGTTTCAAATGTTATCTTTGGACTAAGTCATTGCTTGTGATTGTGTGCAACGGTTCAAAGCGGCTTCCATAGGAATCTACAAACATTTAAGTATTTTTGACCATATTTGGTGTTTTTGCCCAATCAATTCTAAAGACAATTTTGAAAGCGAGTTTGACAGCTGAAAAGTCCTTTCTGTTTTTCTCTTGTGTTTTATGGGGGGAGGTGGGACTGATATTCTGTTTGATTTGTGCCATTCCTGAATACTTGCTCTCGCCTCCTATCCCTTTACATTGCTTATTGGGGGTTGAGGGGTATTGCAGGGGGAACCTCTAACCGTAGTGCTATCGGATCTGAGCCAACACAAAAGTATTATTTTCTGTGCTGCATATGTTTTCCTTATTACTTATTCCTAGTGTATTAAAGATATTATTCAGTGTTCTGTCACCCCATTGGTGATTGTTGTTTACCCATTAAAACATATTGTGATAACCTTTTAAATACATAAATAAATGTGTACCTTTGCAAACTAGCCTGATTCCTGGTTCAGTGTGACCAGGGGGGGTCTCAGGAGAAGGGTGTGATGTGAGTGGTATATCGTTCAGAATATTGAACCTATAGACAAAAATAAATAAGGGTTTCAGCTGTGCACTACATGCTGGGCTTGGGTGTGTGCCAGATTGAAATCACTTACACCACTGCCCCCTACAGAGGACTGCATCAAAGACAAGGTCTGGTGTAACAATATCCAGCTCACCCTTGCTAACAAAATTGCCCTCCTACAAACTAAGATAGAAGCAAAAAAAGCTAGCCTTGCCTCTAAACAGAAGCCCAGCAGCAAAATTAACCACACTTAACCCCTACCACAAGCAAAATTAACCACACACTACCCCTATCTGCCCATCTTTCCACTTCTCACCAGTCACAGAAGAGGAAGTAATCAAGATAATCGCCAGCCTCAAACCATCCAACTGCAAAGGTGACATTTGCCCAGCATCCGTCATCAAAGATGGTGCTAATGAGTTAGCCCCTCTCCTCACCTCTCTGATCAACTCCTCCTTCAAAAACTCAGTGGTCCCCAACAACCTTAAAGAAGCGTGGGTCCTACCCCTGCTCAAAAAACCTAACCTAGATTCCAACATTCTTACAAATTACAGGCCCATCACCACAGTCCCATTTCTTCTCAAAATCTTGGACAGGGTAGCCTATCTCCAAATACAACAACATTTGGAAGATAACAACCTCCTAGGCCTGCGACAGTCCGACTACAGACCAAGGCATGGGACTGAAACTGCCCTCTTGGATCTAAAAATCCAAATGGATGACGCCAAAGACAAGGGCAAACTGGCCATTTTGCTCTTGTTGGATCTCTCTGCTGCCTTTGATCTGGTTGACCACCAGATCCTCACTCAACACCTCTCCTCGGCTGCTGCATTCTCCCAGAATGCCACTAAGTGGATCCAGTCATTTCTGTCTGACAGGACGACTAGAGTCTTCGCCCCCACTGCGGCTGCGGACCCTATCCCAATCACATGTGGAGTGCCACAAGGCTCCTGCATTTCCCCCACACTTTACAACATCTTCACTAAGCTCCTATTTGACCGCCTTGACGATTTGGGTGTCAGCTACACCAATTATGGTGACGACACCCAGGTCCTCATCACGCTCACTGGTAGCTATGAGGAAGATGTTGCAAAGCTTAACGATATCTACTTAGAAATCCAAGTCTGGATGGCCACACACAGGAGGTCATTACAACCTTGGTGCTAAGTGCACCAACTTTACCACCATGGTGTAAACTCTGTTTACACCATGGTGGATGGCGGATTTACCGCCCCATTCCAAGGTGAGTGGGGCGGTAAATCCCCATTTCCCATTTTCCCTTCCCCATTCCCATTTTTGCCCCATAGGGCATAATGGGAGTGGGGAAGGCGCTAATTACGCCGCCGTAAATTACGGCGGCGTAATTAGCACCATGGCGGGTTAGCACCATGGATTTTAACGCCTGCTAAAAGCAGGCGTTAAAATCAGAATCAGGCGTTAAGGGTTAACGCTGGCGTTAACCCTTAACGCCTGAGTCGTAATGAGGGCCACAGTCTTTGCCTTAACGACGATAAGACAGAATTGCTTATCGTAGGTTCCCAGGCGCGCCTCAATAAACTGGACCAAAGGTACCATTCCTTTACTATTGATGGCAACATCATAAAAATCTCAAAAGAGGTTAAAACACTAGGGGCCTCATTACGACCCTGGCGGAAATCGTGGCGCCAAATGCACCATGGAGCACGGCGGAAAGCTGCCGATAGCGCCATGGGGGTTGGCGGATTTACCGCCCCATTCCGACCTTGGCGGGGCGGTAAATCCCCATTCCCATTTTTGCCCCATAGGGTATAATGGGAGTGGGGAAGGCGTTAATTACGCCACCGTAAAATACGGTGGCGTAATTAACAACAAGGTCCCGTAGCGCCATGGATTTCTCCGCCCGGAAAAACCAGGCGGAAAACGCTCCATGGCGCTACGGGAACTCGTAGTAGGGCGGACGGGTCCGCCGCGAATACCGCTGGCATAAACCCACTCCGCATGGGTCGTAATGAGGCCCTAGGTGTATACCTCGATTCTACCCTATCACTAAAGAAACAAATAAACTCTACCATCACAGCTACCTCATACACCAATAAAGTGATCAATGCCTGCAGGCCTTTTCTCTCCACCTCTAGCTGCCTCACCCTATCTAGAGCGCTGATATTGTCTAAATTAGACTATTGCAACACACTCTACTTAGGCACTACCACTAAAAATTTGAATAGACTCCAAATCCTGCAAAATAATGCACTAAGATGTGCCCTCAACCTCCCGCGCAAGGCACACATATCTACGGCTAGAAAAGAAGTCCACTGGCTCCCGATCCGTGACAGAATTAAGCTAAGAACACTGGTCATCACCCACAAGTGCCTATCACACTCTGCCCCACGGTACCTTTCTGACAAATTTTCCAGACACTGCCCCATTAGACCCACCAGAACACCTTACCTACACCAACTAAAGATCCCGAATTATAACCTAAAAACAGCAGGGGGCTCTAGTTTTCCAGTGCTCGCAGCACAATGTTGGAACACCCTCCCCACTACAATTAGATCGGAAGCTGCATTCTGGCCATTCAGAGCCATGGTAAAATCATGGCTACTAGCCTAAACACCCAGATTCTCACCATCATGACCTGCTAGCCGCCACTCTCCACCTGTAGTAATGTTTATTCTACCTACAGCATAGTCAGGACCAACCTGTAACCCGGTCCGCATAAGCCACTGTAACTTTTATTCCTCATCCCATATTCTCTGTACATACCTTTCTTTTCTTGGTATATTCTACTCTTGTATGTAAGCACTCAGAGCCTGGACTAATGTACGCTCTATCTGTTGTTATATGATGTTCGTGCAACGATATGTAACCATGCTGTACACATGATTATGCGCCCAGTTACCTGAGGGTTCGGATGCGCTTTATAAATAAACAAACTAAACTAAACTAAACTACATATAACAACAGACAGTTCTAGCACACTATGTAATACAACGGACCCTGTGAAGGAATGCAGAGGACAGACAGTTTCAAAGAAGGAAAAGGGATGCACTCTGGATGGTAGTCAGTATAGTAATTAATCACAATAGTTCAAAGATAATTAGTTTCAACGAAGAAAAGGGAGCAATGGGTTGGAAAATATAACTAGGTGCCTTCGGAGAAGGACCAGGGGGACATAATCATCACAATGGCCCTCATTACGACCCTGGCGGAAAGTAACTGACCTGACCGCCATAGCGTAAATAGCGTTTCCGCCATTGCACGATGGAGTAAAGTGCGGCTAATTCTGACCCATCGGGCACGAGCATTACGCCATGGCGGAAGTGCAAAGTCCGCGATGGCGGAAATGTCCCCAAAACGCCCCTCACCGCCGTCGTACGGCGCCCTAGGTGCAATTCCGCCACCCATCATAGCGGTCACCGTAATGAGCGGTAATCGCAAAATACGGTGACCGTAAATATGCGGAAACGGAAGTAAAAACATGGGGCCGGAATGGGAAACAGCACGCCGTACACCTACAAAATCAGAATCCCAACACAACCATTACAAATCCGACCCTGAGACACATCCCAACCCGTTAGCCACCCTAGTTAAAACAATCAAAATGGGAAAAGTTGCTAAAAAAGCGTGCGACCGCAAGCGGCAGGTCCACTTCTCACATGAGGAACTCACCGTGCTCACAGAGACCCTCCAGGAGAATGCTGCCGTCGTCTTCTCGACGCAAATGACCAGGACGGCACTTGCGAACAAGAAGGCCATATGGGCCCTGGTGGCACAGCGGGTAAGTGCGGTGGGGACCGCACCCCGCAACCCACAGCAATGCAGAAAGCGATGGGACGACTTGCGGATACGCGTACGGAGCATACTATCAGCCAACCGTAACATTGCCACAGCTACCGGGGGAGGATCGGAATCACCCATCAAGTTGACCCCCTGGGAAGAAATCTGTGCCTCCACCATTGGAATGGAGAGTATAGAGGGAGTCGGAGGGATGGAGAAAGGAGTGCAGACATCCGAAGAATCAGGTAGGTGGGCCAAATAAAACAATGCTAAATCCACAATGTCCAATCATGTGAAGTACCATGTGTCCACATAGTGCAACAGAAACACATGTCCAGGAGAACGTCCACATACATTGGCCTGATAGCGCACTTTAAAAGTCACATTAAAAACATAAATAATTAAAAATACTAAAAACACCCTCTATACGTGCAGCATGCACACCCTAACTGCAGGCTGCAAAACAACTGCATCCTCAATCCACACAAAAATGAAACCACCTCCAAGGCCCTGACCCAAATCACCCTCAGGTACCACCCCAATGCATGTGATACATTGCCATTCCAATTTCCACAGACCCATAAATAACGCTCGCCCTCCTTTACTCCACCACAGGGTCCGATTCAAACGACGAGCTCCAGGACACCCCTACCAGCACACCTGCAAAGAGGGCCAAGACCAACGGCCAAAGACCCTCCACCTCAGCTGCACGGATCAAGACACGGCAGCAGCACAAATCAAGTGGCAGCACACAGGAGGGGACTTCAACAGGCACCCCAGCAGCCAGCATGCCCACAACAGCAGCACCACAGGTCCCCCCAATGGATGCAACAGAAGGCACTGCTTCTGGTGGCAGCAGCACCATAGGTGACACTGCAATAATGGCAGCATGCTCCGACACAGAAAACGGTGCTGTCGATGTAGGACCCATCCATGACCTGTCTCAATCCCCCTGTTTGTTTCATCCCGTACACCATGAGGATACCACGCAGGGGCACCCACAAGACGACGACTGGCCATCCCCCACAAGCCCTGTGGCAAGGCAACATGAGGTGATCAGCCCCTCTGTGACACCACCGCAAATGGCCATGGCCCAGCAGAGGCAACAGTCCCTCGACCAGGTGATCGTGCAACAGCAGCAACTGGCCACGCTCCTCAAGGAGCATGCTGATGAATGTGGGGGTTCTAAGGCAGTCATAGAAACATCTACTGAGACACTTAGGGCACAAATGGAGAGAAGTACAGAGACACTAAGGGTACAAATGGAGAGAAGTACAGAGACACTAAGGGTACAAATGGAGAGAAGCACCGAGAGCCTGAGGGGGGAACTGCATGCGACGTCCAAAGACGTATGTGGTGAACTTGCCGCTGTGCGCCGTGTGCTCACTGAGCTCTCACAAACCCTTAGGGACATGCATGGACGTGAGCAGGCAGAGACATCATCCGTTGCAAGTTCCGTCCAGGGCAGCCCCCAACGTAGATCTGGGAGGAACCTGCGCTCCACAGGCAGCGGTGCCCCTGATACCCGGAGAGGGGGCTTGCAATAGCGTCTGCCCACTGACAATGAGCATCTTTGGACACTGGTGTTCGGGGGGGAGGTAGGAGGGTGGAGGGGGGGTGTTGGGCTTTCTTGGGTGGCGGGTCGATGGGGTGTGTAATATAATTTCACATATGCTATAAACATTTCATAATCATCCAGTGAGATGTGTGGACATTGAGCTTTGTGTACGAGGCCTTTATTTGCGTACAGTCCACATTGTGCATGTTCCAGACACACACAGTGCCACAAGTCCTGTGTCCATGTATCAGCCACCAGGCGTGAGTGCTAGAAGCATGAATCTATGATATTCTGACGAATTTCACGGGCCTCCTGTGCCTCGCGGACTCCTTGAGGTGCTGCCACATCCCCACCCTCATCATGACCATCTTCAGGTGCTTGCAGTTCTGCATCAGGGGGCATGGGCACATTTCTACGTACGCACATGTTGTGTAGCATGACACATGCCATGACCATCTTTGCAACCTTCTCATGGCGGTACAGGAGTGCCCCGCCAGACCTGCTGAGGCAGCGGAAACGAGCCTTCAGTAGGCCGAATGCCTGTTCTATGACTACACGGGTATGTGAGTGGGCATGGTTGTAGTCCTCCTCATGCTGGTTCTGTGGGTTCCGGAGTGGTGTAAGGAGCCATCTCTTCAGTGGATACCCGGTATCACCTGTATGTGGACAATAAAGGATGTTTGTGGAATGACATTGCTACGTACGCATCCCCCCCCCTTCCTGCCAGGTCATTGCCGCATCACATACCCCACATTATCATGCATGAAATGAGACTCACCGAGTAGCCAGGATCTGTTCCCTGCGTGTCGCTCCATGTAGCGTGGTATTGTAGAGTTCCTCAAGACCATAGAATCATGGGTTGATCCAGGAAATCGGGCACAACAATGTGTAAAGATCCTGTTGGAGTCACACACCATCTGTACATTAAGAGAATGATATTGTTTCCGGTTGCGGTACTGGGCCTCCATGGCATGTGGGACAACCAATTCCACATGGGTGCAGTCGATGGCACCAATGCAACCCGGTATGCCGGCCAGTGCATGGAATCCCACTTTTGTGTTTGTAATCTCCTGCTCCGAGCATGGTAAAGAGATGTAGTCGTCTGCGTGCTTCAGGAGGGCATCGAGCACTTGCGATAGTGTCCGTGAGAACAGTGGCTGTGAAATGCCATGCAACTGTCCGACTGTGTGCTGGTAGGTGCCTGTGGCCAGGAAGTGGAGTACAGACACCACCTTCAGTAGGGGTGGGATGGCGGTTGGGCTATCTATCATGCTGACAAGGTCAGCGTGTGTCATGTTCACAATGGCGGTTATGGTGTCCCCGTCCAAACGGTAGAGGGTGTGGATCTGCTCAGCAGTGAGGTTGAACGGATGAGCTCGGAGGCGTGGGATTGCGGGCTGCCTGCGTGGTGGTAGTGGCTGTGCTGGTGGCCCTTGCTGGCCCTGCCTTGCCCTCCTCCTCCTGCGTCTCCTCTGTGCGGCCGGTTGTTGTAGTAGTTGGTGTTCGTCTTCTTCTTGAAGTTGGAGTACTTGCAGTGCTATCAGGTCCCCCAGGGCCAACATCGCTAGTCCTGCCGGTAGCATTTTGGAGTGGGTGTGGTTGTGGGAGGGGGTTGGGTGTGCAATTTATGTGTTTTCAGGCTGTATAGCCTCCACCTGTGGTGATTCATTCCACCTGTGCCAGCTGCAATCCCCTTTGGGCGAGCACGTCCCGCACACAACGCTGCAATGTGACGCATGGCATCTTGCTATTACAATCATGTATTTAATCCCGATGGCAGTGAAATATTGGTTTATATGTTCATTCTGCTATGGTCCCATTGTTTCACATACTATCTTTGCAGTCGCGAACAAACTTGTGAAGGGTCAGTGGAATGTAGTACTCGATTAACGGTGGACCCTCATGCAGCACTGTACCGAGGTTCACCGACGGGCGGGGCGTCCCATTTGTGAGTGAAGCCAGTTGCCATTTTCACACACTGCCGCACTACATGGATGAATTTGTGATTTCAAGCGGTCACAGATGCCTTTTCGACGTGATGTTGCAAATGAGGAATTCGAAGGACAGCGCTTTCGGTTTTCAGCTAGCGGCGAGGAGACGCCCACAGGTCTGACTGCAAATATAACGTTCTATTGTTTAATGTCCTTGGGACAGGGGCCATGGCGAGAATGCAATGATTGATATGAATAGTATGGGATGCGCAATAGCGTAGTGGACGATAAGGCAGGACGTTCCCAAATACATGTTACTTCACAACACTAGAATTCCGGGCTGGAGCACAGTGGATTTTGCAGACTGCATTAAGCACAGACTCAATGGAAATTTCAAATGTGATGTGAGTAAATGATCAGGCGTTTTTATACCGGGATGAGGGAATGATGTATGGATGCATGGACAGATGATTTAATTGAGAGTTTGCCATGTACATGGCTTTTTGGAATCTATCCCCTTCCCCTGCGCTATGTGATGCAGAGCTGCCATAGTGGGACCATCGTCTATCTGCCCTTGTTGAACCCTCCCTGTCTCGACGCGCCTTCAAACACTTGTGTCTATGCACGTTACTAATCCCATCTAATGGATTCTGTCTTAACAGACGCATGCACACAAACACTCGTTTGTAATAGTGTTTTCACCTCGATTTATATAGTTATGATTCGCAAGTGATTTTTGGGTGGAAATAATCCTTTTGAGTGGGCTAGCATGCATATGGCTGTAGATTTAGTATGATCATTGAAGTGAGTAATACAAATGAAGTTCTGATGCCCATACTATTCTTTTTCATTTCATTTGGGTGACAGGTATCTCCTCCCCTTTTGCCGCTGCCATCTGTATGCCACTCCTGCAGATGGCTTTTACTCACGACACCTGCTGCTTCGAGTTAATCAGTGGAGCACCATTACGATCTTATGGGACGATCGCCAATGGGCCACATGCCCTTACGCAGTACTAGTGGCTAGGAGCTACATATCAACCTTTCAGCTGGACTAGTGCCTACCTAATGGGACGGTCCTGCGGTTCTAGGCGCTTCCATGTTGCCTTTTTGAACGTGAATGTAGCCCCTGTGTACCATGAAGGAACAGGGCGTCACACAAGAAGAAGCTGGTCATTTATTGCGGATGCAGCCCACAGTGATGAAAAATATTTTGGAGTTCATGACCTAATAGCTGTATGGGCTTGGTGAATTTGATGTGCATTAAAATTTGATTCTGATATCAACCGTGTAGCGTTATTCTTTGCAAGTAATGTAGCATATTCCTATTTGTGGAGCGATGTATTGTGAGAAGATCTGCATTGGGTTCCGGCTTCTGAGTATAGTTGCGTGGTACTGTACTGGCCGCGTTTGCCTACGAAGCCCAGTAAGGTCAGGGATGGGGGCTGCCATTATGACTGTTTTAATAATGTCATGCTCAGGGGCGGGGGATTAGCTTTTGTGTAACAGATGCCGGTCAGCCAGGTGGATTGGTGGAATGATGTGATTATCAGAAAATGGCTGGTCACAGGTGCCTGTGTTTGCGTGCGTTTCTTGGAGGGAGACTGAGGTCATGTCCATTGGAATAGCTTCTGTATTCGTGCCATCTGTGCCCTGCAGCTCCCATTGGCCCCTCTTGAGATGAGCCTGGCTGCTCAGTCACTCTGCCAACTTGTGTGGTACATGCTTATGCTGATGGTTGGTTTGTTTACTGGCAAGGGTACAGGGCTGGTGCAGTCTCCCTCAGGATACTGCTTTGAATGTTGCCTTACACTGGTGTCAAGTGATGGGGGCCTGTTGTTGTTTTGTCTCATGTTTCAGTTCATATTGCTGTACTTGAACCTTCACATGCCTGTGCTGCATCAGTACGGCAATGGTGCCATGCCAAATATGGATGGGCACTCACAAGGCACTTGGAGCCCCTACATTCATTTGTTCGTTGGCATGCATGGGTGACTTGTACATTTCACTGGTTGCATTGTGTAACTTCATTGCACCTACGAGGAGTTGTGCTATGTGGGCAGGGAGTGGTGTACAGGCACTCAGTAGGGCCATTTACGGTTGGTTCACGATGCCGTAATTCTCACCATGGCGGAATGGTACTTTCCGCCATGCTTGATGGCGTTAAGTAAATGTCCGCTAGGGTCAGAATTCGCGTACCGTTGCGCCATGGTGGTAATTACGGTTTTGCATGGCGCGCGTGCGCGTACTTGGTGCAGTTAGCGTTGGCGTTCACTACGGTGTCGCTGATGGCATCGTACTTTACGGTGACGGGTCATAATCGCACCGAGCGGTATTCGATGGCGGTATTACATTTCCGCCATCGTTTTTCGATTTCCGCCAGGGTCGTAATGAGGGCCAATGTACCTTGTGCTGTAGGAGTTCTTGGTGCTCAAAGGGGTCGAGTTGGTTTCAGGGTGCTTTGCCGCTTCAGTGACAGAGTTCCAAATGGGAGACAGCTGTGGGTACTTTGGATCAGAGACTCTCTCGCACTTCGCACCTAGGAGCTTGCTGCAGAACCTAGCAGGGCATGATGTGTACTGGCTGTCTACTTGTTCTGGAGATGCTGGAGGGTTCTCTGGATTCAGTATCCCCCTCTGTTCCCTGGAAGATTTTTATGGGAGGGATCTTGCTTCCCTCTTGGAGGCACTGGCCTTCCATCACTGGCAGAAGATGTAAGGCAGCCTGTACCTTCAGCTAGGGTCCAATGATGAGTTCTTCCTTCTGCTTCTGGTGAACCCTTCATATGATCTGCGAAAAGAGTGGTTCAGCTGTCTTTTAAAGCTGAACAAGCCACAGGAATTGGTCTACCTTAATGAACCAATACTGGGGCCCTACCAACAATCTCCTGTATGCATGAGGTCATAGTCAGAGTGCTTTGCAACAGAAAAGATAAAGGGGTGAAAACATGTAATACTAAGCCCCACCCAACTTCTTGTCTGTTGTGGATCAAGGGGTCCATCTGGTTAATGGAGCTCTCTGTGGTTCCTGATTAAAGTGGCAGGACTTGAAGCTGTGGTGAGACCAGACTTTCTGGCTCCGTCAATTCACATAATTGTACCTTCTGAATGGTGATTCCCTGCGGGGATGACTACTGTAAACATGCAGTCCCAGACATGACATTTCACATTCAATCGATACTGAGGGTGGGTGCTGGCATCAGGTTGACAGAGTGCATATGAAAGGGTGTTGGGGTTTCCTGTCTCCTTTCTTAATCTCTGCAGCAAGGCCCCATGTGGGCTTGATTGAATTAAACTCTGATCAGTATGTGCATGCTGCCACCAGCTACAGGGCTCAACAAAAGAATAGGGTGACCATATTAGTTAATTAGGCTGGCCATGGCAGGTGGAATGTTTGCCCCTCCCACTTCAGATATGGCATGGTATACTCCTGGCTGTTATATCCCAACTAGATATGGCAGGGTGGACTGTGCCTGTAGGGTCTGTCCACCCAGAGGACATGGGCCTATGTGTATGTCATGCAGTGAGAATAGGAAAATGTGTGCGGATTAGCCCCACACATATTTTCCCGAGGTTGATCTACCATGATTCAATTTCTTTTAAAATTTCAAAAATGCCCACGCAAGTGCACAGCCACTGTGTGGATGGTTGAATTCCTCACTAAAGGGACATATTTTCCAGCCTCCTTTCTGGCCAAGGTTACCTGACTGGATTGTCTGTATGGTTTATCCACTTTTGGGATCATAATTCCATTCTCTGGCTCCAACCCAGGTTTTATTTTTCATGTACGAATGGAACTATGGGATACAAAGTTCTTTCTGATTTAGTTTTTTCAAAATGGATTGGGCTTTGTCCAGGGAAATGCTTTCACTGCACACAGATGCTGTTGTGGAGCTGAGAATACAATACCCAACGCGATAATGCAAAAAAAATGTGATCACATCACCACACTGCTCTGCCTAAAATGAGCGAACATTTATTTTTGGCAAATATGTCTGTGATAAAAGAACTGTATGCTTGAGCCACTTAGTACATAATTCACACTGGTTTTGTTGCAGTTGTATTTCTTTTAATACATTTTCCCTAATATTTCATTTTATATAACCATGAACTATATAAACTCATTCAGACTGGCTTAAATCAGGGGGAGGGAGTAAAATTGCTGAAGCATCTGCTGCATCAGTGGGATCAGACAATGCAGGTGTTAAGAGGAGGTGGGCCTGATCTCTGTGTAAGGATATCTATATCCAATCAGATGTGAGCATCCACAAACCCAGATACACAAACATCCCCAGAGAATTATATGCATAAAATAAACGTACACAATACAGTAGGCAATGCTGAAGCAAGAAATACCTGTGCACTAATTTTATTCTGGCAATCTGTGTCCTGAATCTACTGTACTGGACCCATTCATGTTCTTAAGTTTGGGATACACTCTAATGTGTATGTGCCCAGCAAGCGCAGACAGTGTTTGTCTGATTTTGTCTAGTGTGAGAGATTGGATGCTTTGCAATGTGGTCTTGTTACCCGATAAGTTGCTAGTTTACACACAACTCGAATTTAGCCACTGTACTCACGCTCGTCCATTGCCTTGAACTATGCCAGCCTGGCTCATCCTCATCATGTTCCCCTTCTGTGTCATGCCCAATCACATGCCTTGTAGTAGAAACAGCTACATCCCATTTAGCAATGGTCTAGCCAAGCTTGGCTGTCCTAGACATCACCCTATTCCCTGCCCCACACCCTTCCTGCCCACCCTGCCGCCCTTCCCCCACAGTGCCCCTACAGACCATACTGCTAAAATCGGCGTCACCCTACACCACCCTCTACCCAACCGCCTTGACCTTGCCAAAGATGCCCACTGTGACACCAACCAAAACTCACTCACAATAACAGAATATCGCCCCACAGCCTACCCCAACATCACCACCCGTAATAACAGACTAGGCTGCAGACTTCTCACCTTGCCGAGTAAAATATGAACTACGTCCCCAAATAAAGACACAAAAAAAAAATCCCCATGCAAACATCGGTTCACTAAAAGGAGCCTTACTTAACGTCAGATCCCTTGTCGCGCACCCTACTGAAATCGCCGACCTTATCCGCTCAGAAGACCTGGACTTCCTTGCCACCACAGAAACTTTGCTTCACGCAGCAGCAGGTCCCTATCTAACCCTTGCGGTTCCTGACCACTACTCCATCCTTAGGGCCGACAGACCCAATGCTCGTGGAGGAGGCGTAGCTCTCATATTCAAATCCTCGCTTGATATTAGATCTGTCACCGCCCCCATACTAAATTCATGTGAACACCTCTCCATCAAAATATAAACTACACCTAAGACCACTATCACCTTGGAACTAATATACAGGCCCCCTGGCCTAACAGGTACCTTTGAGGAAGATATAACCTCCCTCATAGCAGAGAAATCTAAACCTCTCTCACAGAATATTATCCTAGGTGACTTTAACCTGGGTTACAATGATCCTCACGATACCCCTGCATCTTCCCTTGCTAATGCCCTCAGCAAACACAATTACACTCAACTTATCACCTTACCCACGCATCAGACGGGTAGAACTCTAGACTGGCTCGCTGCCCATAACTGCAACATCACCTGTAAGGACCCCCTCCCTCTCATATGGACTGACCATCTCCTACTTTCATTTGACATTAACACTAACAATCCGAACCACATACAGTGCCCCCCGGCACCAGCATGTCTGACTAGAAATAAGCGTAACATTACCACAGAAACCCTCATTCCTCTGGTTCTACCTTCCCTTAACATGATCCCTGACACATCGGACCTCAACGTACTTGTAGATACCTCCAATGACGCCATGACCAAAGCCATTGACATCAGTGCCCCCGTAAAATTACGTAAAGGCAAACCCAGAGCTCATCTTAACTCTTGGTACACACCGGAACTTAAAATACTAAGAAATAAGAAAACTAAAATGGAAACCCTTTGGAAAATGAATCCATCTGAGGAACATAAAAGTAATTTCACTAATGCATCCTCCCTCTATAAAAAGGAAATCATTTGCGTCAAAAAGGAAGCTTACAATGTAAGAATAAACAATGCTAATTCCAATACTAAAGAATTATTTACTATTTTGAGGGCGCTAGAAAACCCTAATCCACCTATGGACATGGCTGTGAAGGATCAATTATGGTGCACCAGCATCCAAAATGCCCTTGCAAACAAAATCACCGGCCTGCAAATGAAAATTGAAAGTAAAAGACTACAACTTTCCAACAGTAATCTACCCACCCCTAGCCCACCTACCACGTCCAATAGTAACCATGGCTTCACCTTCAAAAAGGTAACTGCACTAGAAGTGCAAAAAATCATAACTTCTCTCAAACCGTCAAACTGTAAAGGGGACAGCTGTCCCGCACAGATTATAAAAGATGCAGCAAGAGACCTCTCCCCATTTATTTCTAAACTTAGTACCCATCAATTTGAAACAGTCATGGGTCCTCCCCCTTCTAAAAAAAACAGACCCTGGACCCAGCCATCCCTACCAATTATAGGCCTATCACCACCGTCCCCTTCCTGCTAAAAATCCTGGATAGAGTTGCTTACTTACAAATCCAGAATTATTTAGAGACCAACCAATTACTGGGACTGCGTCAATCTGGCTTTCGACCTCAGCATGGAACAGAAACTGCCCTTGTTGATCTTAAAAGTCAGATTGACGACATTAAAGACAAGGGCAAAGCTGCCATCCTACTCCTCCTAGACCTATTAGCAGCCTTCGACTTGGTCGACCATAAAATACTCTGTAACCATCTCTCTTCTGCCGCCTTTTTCTCCCCTTCTGCTGTCACGTGCATACAGTCCTTCCTAGCCATCAGAACTATGAGGGTCTTTTCCCCTGTGGCTGTGGCAGACCCCATCCCCATTACTTGTGGTGTTCCACAAGGCTCATGTGTTTCCCCCACCCTTTGTAATATCTTTACAAAGCCTCTCTTTGATAAATTGGATCGTCTGGGTGTCACCTGTACAAACTATGCAGATGTCACCCAGATACTCCTCACCATATCAGGCAATTACAATACTGATGTCACTCGGACCAATGAAATGTTCTCTGTCATTCAGGCATGGATGGCCACACATGGCCTCTGCCTGAATGACGAGAAGACTAAACTGCTCATTGTTGGTTCACCTAACACCCTACAAAAACTGAGCCCCAACTACTTCATAATCATCATTGATGGCAACACCATCCATGTCGCCAAAAATGTGAAAACTCTTGGCTTCTATCTGGATGCCAATATCAATCTCACCAAGCAAGTCAATTCAACCGCTTCCTCCACTGCCTACACAGGAAAAGTAATTCGGGCCTGCAGACCTTTTCTTTCTACTAATAGTTGCCTCACACTAGCGAGAGCCCTCATACAGTCCAAGCTAGACTACTGCAACAGCCTCTACCTAGGTGCCAACCAAGCTATAATTAGCAAACTCCAAGTCATTCAAAATAATGCGCTACGAGTAGCACTAAACATTCCTAGGCGAGAGCATATCTCTGTCACTAGAACCACATGCAAATGGCTTACCATCCAACAAAAAATTGATCTAAAAACTCTTTGCCTCACATACAAAGCTCTCAATCACTTAGCCCCCCCCCCTACCTTACCAATAAATTCGCCTGGAAGCAGTCCATCAGAACTACTAGATCCTCCAACACCCTATGTCTCATGGTGCCCAGATTCATCTCTAAAAGAGCCGGACGCTCCAGTTTCACTGTCCTCGCCTCCCAACGTTGGAACTCCTTGCCACTAAACATCAAGTCGGCCAACTCCTTCTAGTCCTTTAGGAAACTTGCCATTGGGTGGCTATTGGCACAAAGTCAATCGGTATGTTAGACATAGCCACTATCTGTATATAATGTATATGTATCATTTATGTCTCTTAATGGATGTCTTCATTGCCAGTGCCTGCACTCTTTGTATATAACCTTTGCTAAAAAGTATCACTGTTAAATACCATGTATTGTGCTTTGTAACCTGTACCAGCGCCCATTTACTCCCGGGTCCGGAGCGCTATATAAATAAAATAAACAAACAAACAAACAAAGACAGGAGCACTTTCCACTACTCCTACTGCGTCTTTGATGATTTGGGCCTGCAGCTGGCATGGCCTATGGAGTAAGTGCGACCTTCTGCCCCATGTCCTTCCACAATCTTTATTATCAGAAAACACACACATTTTGCTTGTTTAACTCCAGATGACACCACAATTGAACTGCAGAGACCATAGTAATTCTTTGGCTTTGGTGTCTGTTGCTCCCTCTGTGTTGTTCACACAAACATGTATGTTGCAGGAAATGTGTATACAGTAACTTTGTTTACAGTTTGTTCAGACATGTGAGCGATGCTATGATGCATCACCGTTGACAGTGTCAGCTATTAATGGAAGAAGATGAAGTCCAAGATATATTGAGAGCCAAAGGTGGCATGCTCCTAAATGTAACACTTTGTACATTATGCTGGATTAAATGAAAAAAAAAGTATAACAAAGATGCTAATGCTAGGCCATGATTTGATAGTTACAGGGATGCTGTAACGCTGCAAATGCTGCTACTTCTTGTGATGCAGTGGTGATGAATATGCCAATGGGGATCATGAACATCTTGTTTTTCAATACAATGGCTACTCCCTGCCCAAGTGTTCAGCTGGAAATCATAACTGACTTAATGGTTCAAAAATGTTTCAAACATGTTTTTGTATGTATGTTGTACATGCATGGAGACAAAGTACCATAGCGATAATTCTGAAGAAACTCTGTACTGTAGTCAACAATTCATCAACTTTTAATGTTGCATTATTTAAACATGGAAATATAGTCCTGACTGACCCATTCCCCCAAATGAGACACTACACCCTCCTCACCACAAATGTTTGCAGAGAGCAGCCACCAAACACACATTAATTAGTTCAATTATAAACATTGGTATACATTAACACCTTTAATGTCTTTGATGGCAGTGGCATTGAAATGGTAACAAAGCTGGTGATTATTTTCATGTACATGCATGTCTCAAAGGGCATGAGCACTGAGGAACAGAAACTGTCAAACAAAAGCTTTGTTTCCTTTTAATAGTTAATGTCAAGCTAGGAGCACTGAGTGAATGTGCTGTGCTTTCACTGGGATAGCTTGGATCATCCAGAATAGATGCCAGGTTGGTGCCCAGTCGCCCACTGATGATGAGCCACCAGTGCTGTCAGGTACTCTGTCAGCCCTGCTGCAGTGCACAGCACCCAGTCATGCTCCAGGCTAACCCTCCCAAGAGGACACTGCTCTGTGGGAAAGCAATGCTATTCTCTGGGATATGATTTGGGAGTAGATATATATACATGGCCTGCCAGTCATGGTTCCAGATCCCCTGAAGAAAGATAACCTCCATGGCACCTAGCCAAATAGAGATTCGAGTTGCAAAATGTGTTTCTCTTCACTTCAAACCCATTTCTATGAGTGAGACTAGTAAGATTTCCTTTTATCCACCCCTCAGCACAGCCACACATCAATATGTTCAGTTAAATACAATGATATGGTTAAGTTTACCTGATGAAAACAGTGAAATTCCATGAAAACCTTAAGTTGAAGGGAAATTCATGTTGCACCTCATGACAACAGAACCCCTCAAATTCAACAATTAGGGTCCTTAAAGTAACCACAAATCTCCAGCTATGCCTCACCCCTTAATCTACCCATAGGGGGCACGAACAGCTATCACTTTACCCCCCCTCCACAGCCATGCCCCAGCATCTCCAATCCAATCTTATCAGGCACTATAGTCATAGCTAGTGGTCACTTTGTTACAGGCAGAGACTTTTGCCAGGCCCCCACACCACTTGTAGTGGACACTGGTCATGACATTCTGCTATGGTGACTTTGCCCAGGGCATGAACTTTAGATATGCTGCAGACCCCCTAAGCAACCAATAATGTGTATTTGGCATGCCGGTGGCCATGAACTGTGGCCACAGCAGGTGTTTTGGACCCCACAAAGCTACCAAAATTGGGCACTTGCCTTGGCCATTATCCCTCTCCTGGGCTCCCACCAGCCACCTGTTGTGGGAATTGGTCATGGCCAGTGATCACGTTTCCTGGGGCATGCCTGTTTGCCCAGGTTCAGGACCACACAAACCAACCTGTAGGGATTAAAGCCATGGCCGGACACCAATGTCATTGACCACTATTGACAAGGGCATGGCTTGTCAATGCCTTAGCCCCCCCCCCCAAGTCACCAGTTATGGGCAGTGGATGTGACATGATCTGAAGCCATGGCCAGTTGCCACTTTTCTGGTGTATGCCCATGGCCATGCTCTCCCTACCCCTCAAATCACCCACAGTGTGCCCTAGCTATACAGGCAATAGTTATAGAGTAGGAACAAGGAATGCAATGCCAAGACAAAGGCAGCTGACAAGACACCAGGGACTCAGGCAGAATAGCAGAGATTACAAAAACAGCAAATAGTCAAAACCTGGAAGATGATAGCTGCATCAACTTTGCTAAACTGGTTGGCAAGTGGATTTTGAATGCTTGGGAAATGTGAAACACATATTCCCAAAGGAAAGCAATGAAATACTTAAATTACATAGCAATTATGAGACAGCTACTTACCTGTAACTGTGATTCTCCAGGGTGGTGAATTAACAATGGATTCACATGATTGTTTGAAATATCACTGCAGCAACTGAGGATCTTGAAATAATCTGTTATAATAATCCTTCCTGTTGGGGTATACCAAAGCTCGCGCTACTAAGGGGCCGATTCATAGAATTCGGCGCACAAGTGGCGCACGCGGCTGGCGCACAGTGTGTGCGTGCGGTAGTCTGCGCCAGCCGCGTGCGCCGAAACACATTTCCGCGCACAGCGTATTCATGGATTCCAGCCACCAAAACCAGCCGTGGCGCACAGTGGCGCAGCGACCTTGCAGCAGCGCCAGTTACGCCCCCAAGAACGCCTTCCGCGCAGGGAAAAGCCATTAAAATCCCCAATCCAGCGCAAAGGGCTGCGCTAACCCTGTACCAGCACGGCAAGCGGGCTACGTGTATTACAGGGGTTCACGTGAAGTTTCACACGCGATTCCAGCAGGGTACGTGTATTTCAGGGGTGCGCGGGAAGTTCCACACGCGAATAGCCTGGGCGCGTGTATTTCAGGGGTGCGCGGGAAGTTCCACACGCGAATAGCCTGCGCGCGTGTATTTCAGGGGTGCGCGGCAAGTTCCACACGCAAATAGCCTGGGCGCGTGTATTTCAGGGGTTCGCGGGAAGTTCCACACGCGAATAGCCTGGGCGCGTGTATTTCAGGGGTTCGCGGGAAGTTTCACACGCGATTTCAGCAGGGTACGTGTATTTCAGGGGTGCGCGGGAAGTTCCACACGCGAATAGCCTGGGAGCGTGTATTTCAGGGGTGCGCGGGAAGTTCCACACGCGAATAGCCTGCGCGCGTGTATTTCAGGGGTGCGTGGGAATTTCCACACGCGAATAGCCTGGGCGCGTGTATTTCAGGGGTTCGCGGGAAGTTTCACACGCGATATCAGCAGGGTACGTGTATTTCAGGGGTGCGCGGGAAGTTCCACACGCGAATAGCCTGGGCGCGTGTATTTCAGGGGTGCGCGGCAAGTTCCACACGCGAATAGCCTGCGCGCGTGTATTTCAGGGGTGCGCGGCAAGTTCCACACGCGAATAGCCTGGGCGCGTGTATTTCAGGGGTGCGCGGGAATTTCCACACGCGAATAGCCTGGGCGCGTGTATTTCAGGGGTTCGCGGGAAGTTTCACACGCGATTTCAGCAGGGTACGTGTATTTCAGGGGTGCGCGGGAAGTTCCACACGCGAATAGCCTGGGTACGTGGATTTCAGGGGTGCGCGAGAAAGTCTACACGCGATTGGCCTGGGTACGTGGATTTCAGGGGTGCGAGAGAAAGTCTACACGCGATTGGCCTGGGTACGTGGATTTCAGGGGTGCGAGAGAAAGTCTACACGCGATTGGCCTGGGTACGTGTGTTTCGGGGTACGCGGGTAGTTCCACACGCCATTGGCCTGGGTACGTGTGTTCCGGGGTCCCGTGAACTTTCACACGCGATTGGTTGGGATCCACGTGTGTACTGTCATCACGTGCAATGAGGGATACTCCCTCGCACGTCACGTCACAGACACGCTCACGCGCTGAGGGCCTTCTGTCCAATGAAAATGCGTATGCGTGCAGACGCGCTTACGCGCTAAGGGCCTTTCCTCGAATTACACGCTGACGTGCAGAATTTTCACGTGCCAAATCACTCCGTATCAAGCTGGCCACGCGTAAGCACACGGAAGACCACGCTCCTGCCCAGAAGGCCGAACTACTGCCCCCCAGAGCCCCGAGCACGCTCCCACCTGCCATCTGCTGCTGCCTGACTGCCTGCTGCCCACGTGCCCTGCCATTTGCTGCCTGCACATCAGCCAGGGGTGCTGTTGGTGTGACCACCCCTGCTGGAACCAAAGACTCCCGACTGGGATTCCATCGCTCCACAGCCCAGCCCCAGGACCCAGTTGCCCACCCACTCCTGCCTCTGGGGTTGTCATGTCGGGGCAAACTCCATCTGTGACCACTGACAACCCCCGGCCAGAGAGGCAGAGGGGCACCAGCTTCAGTGCCACCGAAGTTGGTGTCCAGGTGGAGCAAGTCCTGGGGCAGTATGATGCCCTCTTCGGAAGTTGCCGCGCCGACAAGGAAGGACGGACTCGGATCTGGACTGACATCGTGACTGCCATCAACGCGGAGGGGGTGGCAGTCCGCGACTTCCAACATGTCAAGAAGCGATGGGAGGACTTCAGGTCCAGGACCCTGACCAAGGCCCGGCGCCTCTTGAAGGCAGCGGATGCCAAGGGGCGCCGGGGCCACTTGTCGGAAGAACAGATGAGGGTCCTGGAACACATATCCCCAGCGCTCCACGTCCAGGTCCTTGAGAGGCAGACCCGTCTGGAGTCGAGCGGTGAGTGTACATGCATCCTGATTGTGAGCAGTGCGTGTGGTGATTGTTCAGTAGTGTGCAGGTTGCACATCTGTTTGTATGGGGTCGAGTATGGGTGCGGGTGTACAGGGCCGTGGGGCTGACACATGCGAGGGCTGTAATGTGTGAGACATGGATGGTGCCTGTGTGTGTGGGCTTGCATGCCAAATGCAGTTGTGTGGGCACACAAGTTTGTATGAATGTGTATGTGAGTAGACATGTCCGTGATGTCACGCATGTATGTTGTTTTCAGCTGATTGTATCAGCGCTGTGTACATGTGCATGTGTGTGTATTTGACAAGGGTGCAACAGTGATGCAACATGGATGCATGTGACAGCTTTAAGTGGATGCCTGATGGGCAGATGTGACATGGATGCCCGTCTGAACACTGCGACACTTAGCAGAGGTGTACACATGCATGCAAGTGTGGTGGTGTGTGTACATGTGTGGTGCACTTCCTGTGTTGCATGTGATGTCTGGCTCACCTTTGGCTGCTGATGCTGTTGTATGTGTATGGATGGTGTTGGCAGTTGCAACATGGCTGTGGTATGGCTCGTGTGTGCAAGTTGTAATGACATGTGTGTTGGGGATTGTGATGACATGTCAGAGGTTTGCCAATGCCACTCATGTACAACTGTCATGTGTGTATGTGTACATTGTACAGTGCCCTGATGCCTGTGTTTTGTTTCTCCCTGTCTGCAGCGTCAACTGATGAAGAGGGCGGAGAAGGTGCTGTGGAGCACAGCGGCGGGGATCCCACCGCCAGCCGGAGACGCAAGGCCCGGCTCCCCTCCCAGGTTGTCATCTCGTCGGGGAGTGAGGAGTCCGGTGCCGCGTCCCAGGCCGCAGCTGCCGGGGGGAGGTCCAAGAGGCGGAGGTTGCAGTTGGACTCCTCGGCAGCAGAAGGGGCAGCTGGGACCCCACAGGGCCCAACGGGGGAAGATGGCACAGAGTCATCCAGGTTGGTGGGGGGTCTGGTGGAGGAGGAGGCCGTGCAAGCACCGGAGACGGGGTCTGGGGGTGGGGATCCCACTGGTGCTAGTGGTGCAGTGCAGGACCAGGGACAGGAGGCAGCACAGGCCGCCGCGGAGGTGCCTGTGTGCAATCCTGTCCCTGCATCATCTTGCACCAGCAGGGATGCCCATGTCCAGACCAGTTTTCAGGCAGGGGATGAGCTGACGTCAACTGGCCTTCCTCTGCCTGCGGACGTGGCTATCCAGGCCCGGGTTGAGCCTGTCCTGGCTGGAGTGGCGTTGCGTCAACGGGCCATGCGAGGTGACCTGCAGTCTTTTCATGAAGAGACTGCACATCATCTCGAATGGCTCGTTGACCACGTCAGCCTGCTGGGACAGGTCACCCAGGCCGGATTCCTCCGTCTGATGGGGCTTGCCACGACCCCCTCCTCAGCTGGACCCCCTACGCGCCAGTCGTCCTCTGTGCCATCTTCCCACCCATCAGTCACCTGGGTGCCCTGTGGAGCTGCCTCTGACGGTGCGGCCAGGCTGGTGGAGGAGGCATCCCTGCCACAGTCGGGAGTCGGACGTCCAGCAGGGGTGGCCACGTCAACGACTGCACCCCAGCCGGCGGAGGATGTGCAGGCAGCAGGAGGCAGTGCAGGGGCAGAGGCACAGCAGCAGCAGCACCATGGTGGGAGCCATGAAGGCTCGGGGCCTTCGACATCGGAGGGGCAGGCATCGGCCGGAGGGCAGGAGGACCCAGGACAAAAAGTGTCTTCCGTGTGGCAGCGGTTGGGCCACGCCATAGATGCGGAGCGGCAGCGGGCGGAAGAGGCACGGCTCTCAATGGTCAGGGCGGAGAACTCCATGCAGAGGGCCCTGAGGCGGGTCGAGTGCCTCGAGGCAATCCGCAGGGCTTTGGAGGTGGACACGTCGACGGCCCTGCGGACCCTCGGGGCCATGGAGGAGGACCGCCTCCGGGACATTGAGGAGGAGTTCGATGATGCCCTGGCCCGGCACATCCAGAAGTGAGCCGTGGAACTAGCCCGCTGCCCTTGTACATAGTTATGTAGGTAGTGTTAAGTTTCATTTTTGTTTTTATTTCATTTGGACCTTTTGGACATTGGCCACATTTTTGTATATAGTTTTTTTTATTAGTTAGTGTAGTTAGTTAGGTTTCCTTTATTTTGTTGGGATGATGGACCCTGGCTTCTTGCATTGTACATAGTTGTGGACTTGTACATACTTTCTTTTTTAACATTATCCATGGATCAATGGCTTATAATTTTTTTTTCACATTGGATTTTGTTTGGTGGACATTGACTTTGCACTACATTACTTTGGATTTCTATATTCTTTAATTTTTTTTTTATTTTGAACGGACATGCTTCTTTTCATTTTTTTCCATTCACATTTCTGTTTCTTCATTTTTGTTTCTATTCATCTTTCCTTTAATACATTATTTATTTGTTGCACTTCAATGTGTGGTGTCTCATTGTTTTCATGCATTTCATGTTATGTGTTTTGAGAATCACTGACACCCATTGGGTGTATGTGAGGGACATGTGTTTGTTTTGGAACTTGCAATTGGTGCTCTGTGATGTAATTGCAGAATATGAGTGGGTGGATGCAATACTCGGGTGGGGGTTTTGCATTTGGGGGCTGACCATAGAGACCAGGGATCTGGACTGTGATGACATGTTGGGTGGGGAACATGAGTTGGACATGGGTGGGGGCCTGCTGGAGGCTGCCCCTGGTGGCTGGGGGGTGGGGGTGGTGGGAGACATGAGTGGGGGCCTGGTGGAGGGTGCCCCTGGATGCTGGGGGGTGGGGGTGGTGGGAGACATGAGTGGGGGCCTGGTGGAGGGTGCCCTGCACAGCTGGGGGGTGGGGGTGATGGGAGACATGAGTGGGGGCCTGGTGGAGGCTGCCCCTGGTGGCTGGGGGGTGGGGGTGGTGGGAGACATGAGTGGGGGCCTGGTGGAGGCTGCCCCTGGTGGCTGGGGGGTGGGGGTGGTGGGAGACATGGGTGGGGGCCTGGTGGAGGCTGCCCCTGGTGGTGGGGGGTGGGGGTGGTGGGAGACATGAGTGGGGGCCTGGTGGAGGGTGCCCCTGGATGCTGGGGGGTGAGGGTGCAGGGGGACATGCGTTGGTGGGCAGTAGTGCTAGTTGATATGTGGGTTGGCTGGTGGGCATGGCCATGGTGGATGGGGTGCCTGCAGGACATGTGCTGGGTAGGCCCCTGTGGTGTGAGCCACCTGCAGGGGCCGTGGAGGGTGTAGAGGGTACACCTGGGAGGACCCACACGTGCAATTCACGTGTGCTGCTCCCCGCGCACCCCTGGAATCCACGTACCCGGCCAAATCGCGTGTGGAACTTCCCGCGCACCCCCGAAATACACATACCCCGCTCAATCGCGTGTGGAACTTCCCGCGCACCCCTGGAATCCACGTGCCCGGCCAAATCGCGTGTGGAACTTCCAGCGCACCCCCGAAATCCACGTACCCCGCTCAATCGCGTGTGGAACTTCCCGCGCACCCCCGAAATACACGTACCCCGCTCAATCGCGTGTGGAACTTCCCGCGCACCCCTGAAATCGACGTACCCGGCCAAATCGCGTGTGGAACTTCCCGCGCACCCCTGGAATCCACGTACCCGGCCAAATCGCGTGTGGAACTTCCCGCGCACCCCTGGAATCCACGTACCCGGCCAAATCGCGTGTGGAACTTCCCGTGCACCCCCGAAATACACGTACCCCGCTCAATCGCGTGTGGAACTTCCCGCGCACCCCTGGAATCCACGTACCCGGCCAAATCGCGTGTGGAACTTCCCGCGCACCCCCGAAATACACGTACCCCGCTCAATCGCGTGTGGAACTTCCCGCGCACCCCTGGAATCCACGTGCCCGGCCAAATCGCGTGTGGAACTTCCCGCGCACCCCCGAAATCCACGTACCCCGCTCAATCGCGTGTGTCACTTCCCGCGCACACCCGGAATACACGTACCCCGCTCAATCGCGTATTTTACTTCCCGCGGTGCCACTTTTTTGATGCGCTGGGACTCTACCGCCTGCCTTCGTGTGGCGGACGTGTTTCAGCTTGTGCGCGGCTTTGGCTGTGCGTGGGTTTGCCCTATTCCATTCCATGAATACGTGTGGTTCGTGTGCGTGTGGGCGTTACCTCTGCTTCCGTGCAGTGCATCCCCAGTTACGCCCTTATTTTCGCGTGTTGTTCCCCATTCCGCGCGTTAAGCCCCATGTCCCGCCCACTTTCTGCTGTGTGCGCTGAGGTTGTGCGCTTTCACTGTGCGCGTCGCGCACCGTCGCGCACGCCTTTCGCGATGTTGCAGTGACTTGTGCGCCATGCACGGGTTTGGCGCACATCCCGCGGTGAACACGCGCAGGGACTTCCATGAATCGCACGCGTGCGCGTGCGCCTGTTTTTTTCCGCTTGCGCATGCTTGCGCATGCTTGCGCCTAGATTTTCGGCGCACGTTGGTTCCATGAATCGGAAAGCCATTCTGGTGAAATATAATATGAAGCTTCTATGTTCTTGTATTTTAGAGAAGGAGTGGT
Organism: Ambystoma mexicanum; assembly: GCF_040938575.1. Taxonomy (NCBI): domain Eukaryota; kingdom Metazoa; phylum Chordata; class Amphibia; order Caudata; family Ambystomatidae; genus Ambystoma; species Ambystoma mexicanum. The sequence goes on from NC_090926.1 coordinate 655,692,632, forward strand.
GAGGTAGAGTGAGCGATTAACATGGTGCGTTCCTATGGGAAATGCCTATGGCGAACCTTGAATTTATAAACGGTAGCAGAGACCAGTAGGGGTGAGGTAGTCGTTTAAATGTCAGGGTGAGTGACATGCCCCGACCTCTGAGACCTCTGAGGATCTTCATGTAGATACATCTCTCCACATCCCACATGGGCCACTCTGGCAGAGGGGGACATAGTTAACTGGATATGCTCTGTTGGCGAAATCGGTAGCAGGGTAAGAAGGCTGGTATATCAACAGGCTTTCCAACAGGTTGGCTGCATCTTCCAGGTCAATGGGGCTGGGGAGAAGTCAGTTACATGTCTGGCAGTGCAAGATGAGGCAAACAGTTCTTGCCACTATATTTATATTGGTCTCTTGGGAGAACTGGCTTATTGGGTAATCCAGTTAACAACATTATAGACTACCGTGTCCCAACCAGAATGGCGTGAACGATGAGAGAACATTTGTGTGTGTGGACATAGAGAGACTGGGAGCAGTGTACCTGCAGGTGTTGTGGGATGGAGGGCAGAGCCCTAGAGTCTTGCATCCTCCGTGGTGGTGGCAAGTAGGTGCGGTAAGTGGATGTGGGTTGCACTTTGGTGGAATGCAGCAACTGCCAAACATTCTTAGTGCTTGCAGGGTCTGGACAGAAGTATTCACAAGTCAGACTTTCCTATGCGTGATTACCGCAGATCCAACCCTATTGGCCTCTCTGGGGGAGTTCTCTTCCATCTTTGGTGTACAAGGGGAGTCCCCTCTTTACAAATAGTAGGTATAGGGAGCACGATAACACCACCTGTACCCTCAGCTTGTGTCCTGCATGAGCTGGCAAACCATAGATCTATACATATATTTGTGTGAGCTGGAAGGAAGGCTTGAAATTCACTTTCCAACTTAGCTAGCTTGTAACTTGCAAGAGATTGCAATGTGTTTGACTTTTAAAGGCAGTTGCAAATTGCAACCTAGCATTTTGCATCACATAGGCCGGCCACTTTCAGTAGTTGGTTTTGTGTGTACAGCATCCTTCTGTACATATTTTCCCTGCTGTTTTGGTAATCTTTTATTTTCTGCCTTCTGTGGGTAAAATTAGAATGAGATGTTAATTAAAATTAATAGAAAAAACATGAAACATAGGATCACATTTAAAAAAAGTACTTTCCATTTTTAAATAGCTTATTTTTAAAGTTTAGAACATAGTTTGTTAAATAAAGCAACTACTCGTCTTCCTATTCGGCTTTGGTTGAATACTAAATATGCGATTCCATAAACCCCTTCCCTTCTGTTGCCATTTAGCAGTGTGACACAGAAATAGCAACTACCCCACTGATTTCAAAACAACAACAGTCTACTTTAGTGTACCCCAATTTAGCCATCCAAGACTACTATTTGGAGAAGAGCTAGGGAGCAATGACACTCTGTACAAGCTGAAAGAGGGACATGTGCATTTATGTGAATGCCAGACAACGTGTGACAGTGAAAGAATGTGTTTGGTTTTTGCTTAGTTTCAAGCTGCATGCTTACGTTGGTTATTAGACTTCTTCAATATTAGCACCACCACAGATATGCATGCCCTTTGAGAAGGCTACTAAGCGAAGAGACTGCTCGGTGAGACACCTCTATGGCTTTTTCAAATGGAATAGTCTATCAGAAAATCTATTTTTGCATCAGCCCAGACAGGAAAGATTTCAGAAAATATAATCTATAGGTAACTGCTGTGCGAAGTTCAGCATGGTTAATGTTATCTACATGTGTTTCAGTTTCGAAGAACGAACTTTCCACCTATAAGAGTATTAAGAGCTTTGTCATAGCAACATCTAATACAAGTTGTTACTCAGTATTACTGAATAAAGCTGACACACCCAGGATTTATTTCAAATCAAAAGAAATAATAGACATCTTTTGTAAATCTAAAGTAATCACGAATCTTGAAAAAGTGTATTATTTCTTAACGTGCTTCCAAACTGTTAGGAATAGTTCAGATCTATAGATTATGTGATATGATAGATTATTTATAATGCGCTTAATACCCAGAGGTTTCTAAGCGTGGACCCAGAGATCGAACCTGTGGTGCTCCGTGTCGACTTGCTTCCAAGGCAAGCGCTTTGTCCCTGAGCTATCCTCCCGAGACCTCCCATATTCATCAGCCTCGTATGCCTGGTTGCGATAAACAAGTCCTGATATCTCAAGACTCCATCTCATGCCACTATATGAGTACTTACCTGCAATAAGATTATGTAGCACAGTAACATGGAAGTAAGGCTGTTATCCTAACCTCATTGAAATAGGTATCAATGATCATTACAAGTCTTAAACGACTAAAATCAGGATTATGTTCATTCTAGTACACATATTTCCATCAAAATGTACAACATGCAGTAGCACATTGAATCACTGCACTTTGAAAAAGAGCAAATGGATACATGGCATATAAAAGTGCCCATCCAGAATGTTTCTCTCTGCCATAAGAGCTGATTGAAGTCTCCTGTTCTTGGAGCTGTGGTTACCGCTCCCAAGATTTGAAGAGTCATCTGATTGATTTGGTGATGGTACTCAGCAAAATGTCTCGCAAGTGGATCTTTCATGTTCTTGAGTTCACTTTACATTAATTCTCTTTCACCCTGGCACTATGACTGATTGGACCACGTAAAAATGGACCCATTCTATAGGTGTGACATTCCAGTTACACTACAGCTATCCGGCACCCAGCCAGCCCTCCTCAATTAACTAGACCATGCCAGGTTGGTTACTACTCATGATGTTTCCATGTTGTATTGTACCATATGATACACCCTGCACAGGCTCCCACTTTATTATCCATGATAATGGCCTCTCCAGAGTAGCATGCCCCGGCCCACCCCATCCCCCGCCCCACACCCTTCTTGCCTCTGACCAATCCGTTTCCCCAACATCGCCCCCTGATTAATGGTCCTACAGACCACATAGGGATCCAAAAGCCACAAAAAACCAGCTCACCCTAATCAACTACTACTAATAAACCACACAAAATGATTATTCCGGTCCTCAGCTCACTTAGACGCTCTAGACTTAGATCACAGACCATCACCACGTTATGCTCTCCGATCAGAAAGTTCCCTAAAGTCAAGCAAACAAAACAAATCCCACTACTAGGACTCTTAAGAACCCAAAGACTCAGATCCTGATTCTTAAACCATCCTAGCATAAGTGCCTCCTCTTCCTCTGCCATCATAGGAAACTCACCTCCACTAGTAACCCACACTAAATGCCCCAAAAGGATCACCACACCACCACAAGAACCATCCCCTCCTTTACACCTCAAAGCAGCACTCATTAATGCACGGTCCATTCCTGCTCACGCCACAGAAATACATGACTATGTCACCGAACCACAACTTGACCTACTTATAGTGACGGAAACCTGGCTCCACCAAGCATCCGGACCCTCACTCTCCATTGCCATTACTCCAGATTACACCATCCTTAGGACAGACAGAATAAGGAGTAGCTATTATTGCTAAAACCCATCTCAAAATAAGAACCTGCCCTATTGAGAACCCAGACGGTTACAAAGTCCTGTTAGCCAAGTTAGCTACAAACCATAAGACTACCATAAACATAATAACTACTTATAGAGCACCTAATGCTAAATCTCAGCCAGATTTAGATATACCACTACTGCTAACGCCACTTATTAAACCAAACACAAAATGTCTAGTCCTAGGCGACTTGAATTTAGGATTTAATGACACCCAAGACCACAAAGCAGAAGCACTACACAGTGCACTCAAAGACATGGCATTCACACAACTAGTGAACGCCCCTACCCACAAAAAAGGGAGAACATTATACTGGATATTACCACTCAATACCACAGTATCCATAGACTCCATTAACCCGATACCCTGGTCAGACCATCACAGTATACATTTTTCTATTTTGTGTAACGAACCAGACCTACCTAAAACTATTGTTGAGGAATCTTATGTAACAAGAAACATCCGGAAACTTACAGTAGAAAATCTCAACCTTCTATTAGCCACCTCCCTTAATAATAAAAAGATCAATACTGAAAACCCCTGTGCCCTAGCTGAAATGTATCATGATTGTCTCACCAGTACAATTGATACCCTAGCACCCTGTGTTAACAAAACCAAACGCAAGGATAAAAAATCCTCTTTCTGGTTTAACGAGGAACTAGTCGCTCTTAGACGGATTAAAAGATCGCTCGAACACCTGGTAAATAAAACCCATACCTTAGAAGCTCTGGAAGCATTAAACTCTGCAAACAAAATCTAAAAATCAGCTATCATTACCCATAAAGCAGATGCCTTCAACACCAGAATCAGTAATGCATCCTCTGACAGCAAAGAACTGTTCACCATACTCAAGGAGTTGGAGAATCCGATCCCCATAATCAACCGAGCCCAACCAAGTAAAGAATGGTGCACCACAATCCAAGATGCCCTGGCATCCAAAATCAAACTATTACAAAATAAAATCATCTCCAAAAGAAATCTCCTTTCTGATAAACCGTCCACGTCTAACCAAATTTTCATGAACATAGTAGACACCACCCCTCTCTTCAACTTCTCACCAGTTTCACATGATGTAGTGCTTAATATCATATCTAAACATAACGCTTCAAACTGCAAAGGAGACAATTTTCCAGCACACCAAATCAAATGATGTGCCCCTACTCTCACACCCATAATCACCAATTTTGTGAATGCCTCACTCCATACCAATCAGGTCCCAGCTAGCATTAAAGCGTGTGGGTCACACCTCTACTAAAAACGCCTACATTAGATCCATTAGTGCCCACGAATTACCGGCCCATAACGACTGTCCCCTTCCTACTTAAAAATATCGACAAAATAGCTTACAACCAAATACAAACCCACCTCGAACAAAATAACTTACTAGGAGCCAGACAATCTGGATTTAGGCCTAACCACAGTACGGAGACAGCCCTCCTGGATTTGAAAATCCAATTGGACTCTATCAGAGACTCAGGCAAACGAGCCACCTTTCTGCTACTGGACCTATCAGCAGCATTCGATCTGGTAGACCATGACAAACTTTGTGACACCCTAAAAAAGGATTTTAATTTCTCTATTAATGCTACTCAGTGGATCAAATCTTTTTTAACGGACCGCACATCCAGAGTTGCCATCAGAAACTATGCAGCAGACCCTGTTTTAGTACCCATAGGAGTCCCCCAGGGATCCTGTCTCTCGCCGACCTTCTACAATGCATATACTAAACTCCTATTCTCGGCTCTTGACGAAATGGGTGTCATCTACACCAACTTTGCAGATGACACCCAGATCCTCATCCCCATCCCAGGTGATTCCACCCAAGACACTGACACTATCAACAAAGTGTATTCTATAATTCAAAATTGGATGGTCCTAAACAGTCTCTGCCTTAACGATGAGAAAACGGAGGTCCTCATTGTGGGCTCCCAAAAAAGAATAAGCTCCCTCCACACTAACTACTCTCCCATCAACATTGATGGTACACAGATCCAAGTACTCAAACAAGTTAAAACTCTTGGTGTATATATAGATGCCAACCTCACTATGCACAAACAAATAGCAACCCTCTCCTTTTCCATAGCCTACACAGCAAAACTTATTGCACTCAGCCGCCAATTTCTCACTCCCACAAATTGCATCACTTTGGCCAGAGCGCTGATCTTAACGAAATTGGATTACTCTCTTCCAAAACCAACTTAAATAAAATCCATCTATTACAAAACAAAGCCCTTAGTGTGGCTCTAGGTATAAAGAAGTCAGAACATATATCTAGTCTCAGAAGAGAAAACCATTGGCTGCCAATTGAAGCAAGAATCATCTTCAAAACACTCAGCACTGTCTATAAATACATCACCAACAAAGTGCCTAGCTACCTCAACAACACCATCAAGAAAAGAATATCCTGTAGGACACTGAGATCTAATAAACTGGCCCTCTTGGAAGTTCCTCAATAAAATACAGTAGAGCAGGAGGAAGCAGCTTCAAGGTCCTAGCCCCATCACACTGGAACACACTTACCCTTAGTATCAAAAATGAGGACTCCCTACTAAGATTCAAAAAAGCACTGAAAACCTGGTTATTTAATACATATTAACCTAATAGAATGCCTCTGGTTTACCCCCTTCTTTGAATCTAAACAGCAAACGTAGCCCCATGGCCCTCATGTACCGCTAGGGGTCACCTCTAGATCTGCAACTAGTGTTTTAACAAAATGTGACCTGCTACTTTGACCGATTGGAACTTAGTATAAGAAAGGTGATTACATGATTTATATGCATTTCAGTATAAAATATGTTCTGTGTGATGGTAACTGTAACCCTGTATAAAAATGCTACAATTTATTGAATTTTCGCCGTGATACCCATGGGTCTGGGCGAGTAACAAATGTAATAAATAAATTAAATAAATAAACATATGCATTATATTCTACTTGCTACCAATAGCACAACACTGAGGTAATCACCAGAAAGACGTTTTCCCCCCAACTACACATCCCTCACCGAAGAACTCAACTGTACCTGCCTATGGGTGCCTATCCTTAGGTCTCACTGGTGTGCCGCCTATCTAAAAGGGGGGACAGGAAAGAAGTGAAACTTTCCCTATATACAACTACAAAACATACAAATTAAGAAACCCTTTGTATACTGGAGTGATAAGAAAACAATTTGATTCACGATCATGTGACTACCCAGTGTATGCACTACATAAATGGCAGCACACACTGCATTTTCTTTAACAAGTCGATGAATGAAAAACGACATTGGGCCTCATTACGAGTTTGGCGGTAATCCTGCCGGTGCTACCGGCAGGTTGCCACCGGACTTGTAAAATGTTACCAGTGCCTGACTCCCATAGAGTCCGTTAGGACTCTATGGGATTGGGGACTCGGAAGCACCGGCACCATTGTTAATGGTGCCGGTGCTTCCGTGAACGGTCTGCCGACCGTGGCCACTGTAGGGTCAGACCTGTCGGGCAGAGCGGCCACGGCAGGCAGACACGTAGTTTGCCGGTCCAGGAACAAGGGTGCTGGCGAGTTGACCAACACCCTTGTTTCCGGACCGGCAAACTTGTAATGAGGCCCATTGTCTTCTGTAATGTTAATGCAGTTCGCACAACTTCTGTATGGGAATGCTCTTAATAGTTTGTTAGTTAACACTTTATGTGAAATTGTGCCTGGCTTTTTGGTTACAATCAATCATCGTTTATTAATATGCATACATGTCTGCACATATATCGAGCCTATATAGTACACATATTTCCATCAAAGAATTATATTGAAAGCATGGCACCCATGGTTGCTGATAAACACATCACTCTTAATTTCACGTGAATATGTGTTAGTATATGGTAGTGCAAGGTTAGCCAGGAGGCATTGAAAGATGGCCAGGCTGCAAGTGCTGGGTGACCAGTCAGGGGGTGATAAGTGAATGGTCCAACGATAACCTTGTTGTACAAACTGGGGCACTGCATAGGGCAAAACAAATTTTGCTTCTAATTCTATACAATTTCATGAAATACTATCATATAGTCAATTATTCAATAGGTACATATTAATTTATATTCAACACCTTTCATATTAAAGAAAGCATTTATTTTTTGTGTTTCAGACATTGCTTCATAAAGAAAATCAAAGGTGTGCATCATAAACAAAATATTGACATATTAACTCATATGTTTTTTACAATACACGTTTCTTTCACATATTTTTCTCATATGTTTCCAACTGTTATTTGTTCATGTGATCCAATAATCTTGATAGGTTTCCCAATATAGTTTCCTATCTTTAAACTATGCGTTTCGGGCAATTGATACCCTTCTTCAGGTTTAAGAATATTGGATTGTTTTCTGTGAAGACATACATTGATATATCTAGATTACTTAGTTTGTAATGTGTTAACTAAAGAATAAACTTGCAATGGCTCAGTTCAGATAAACTAACCTTAGAATTTGTATCTCCCTCTCAGGAAAAGCTTGCTGCCCAAACAGGGTAAATTTCAAAAGCTGTAAAATAAGGATAAAACGTGTTTCACTAGTGAGTGATCTTAGTTGTAAGGAGCGGTGGTGCGCAGAGGGAACAGTCGCTATAATGAGCGCTGGGTCCCCCTGTATATCACCTAATTCATGAGAGTTCTTAATACGGTACATAATTTCCAGGATGACATGTGTAATTTACCACCAATTAGATAGTCGAGTCTATTGGTAACTGCCACTGTCTTCTTAGGTTATTGCTTCAATTTTGGAAGAACCCTGAAAATAAATCAGGCGTGGTTCTTTTTAGAATGTGCTAAATGCGGTTAACATGTTTAAGTTAATGCATTCTCTTGGCTGTGCTCCCTGCTTTGCCCATTTCCTACCTTATGGGTGTGCACAATATAATTCACTTCTGCCGTGCTGTGCTAATCTTGAAGTTTCGGAGGGTTGCCGATCGACCCGTAATGTTTCCTGCTTTTACTCGCTCTTCCCCCGTACATCTGTGTTAACAGGGATTTGATTAGATCTAGGGTATAGAGCTTGGCTAAGAACCAGTTTGTATTGCTAAATTCGCGATCAAACGCAAAAAGCTATTCTTACCCGTTCGGAGCCGGTATACGCGCATCTGCATTCCACGAGCTCCTGCTCTCTATGAAGTTCGCAGATGCTGGGCTTCAATACGTGTCGCTAGGCAACCGCGGCAGCTCGTCGTCAGTTTTATTAAAGCTATACTATCAAGTGCCAGTTTGGGCGCCATGTTGGGAGAACTAGAGTGTTAATCTTACTGAGAGATTCTCTCTATCTGTAGATGTATCTACTAGGAATGACGCTATAATATCTTGATATATTTCAACCAGATGTCCTATTTACCATCAATTTGCCTGGAACAGTTAAGTGATGTTACACAGTCACGTTATTCGACGCTATTAGAGTCTAAGTTTTATGAGTTGGTAATCCTCATTCAATCTTAAAACATTATTCTTTTTACCCATTATTAGCCTTATGTCAATAGAAATACATCATGCAAGTATACAGTTCTGCATCTTATACATCACGTGACCCTTCAATCATTGGAACACATTAGAAGGCAGTTTTGCATTTGCAATTCTCATTTGTGACAAGTGGGTCCCTGTGTGTTTGCAACAATCTCAAGAATATTGCTTAAGTACTCATATGATCCCTGGTACCGTGGCTCACAAAAGTCTTTGTATAAAGAAAGAACTCATCACGTTTCATTAGTCACACATTCACCTCCATTTCTTTTTTAATGGAAATGTCGTTACATAACAATTAAGATCCCAATCTAAATTCATCCCTCTGGGGTTCATTGTGTCAAGCTTTTCGATCCAGAATATTTCTCTTTGTTGTAACAATGTGGTGATGTTACCTCCTCTTTTTGGTAGTTTTACATGTTCTAAGATGACAAACTGGATTTGTGCAATGGAATGTTTTGCAGCATCAAAGTGTTGGGCTACTGGAGATTTCACTGAATGATTCCGAATATTTGATTTATGTTCACCCCAACGGATTTTGGCTTTCCAGGTTGTTAGTCCAATATATTATAGTCCACACGGGCATTTTATGCCATATATGACATTCTTGGCGTCACAAGTAGAAGTGTGTTTCAAAGAGATACTTTGTCCAGTATGGGGATGATTGATAGAATTGCCTTTCATCACATTATTGCAGGAACTACAGTTATTACACGGTATAGTCCCCCTGTATATTTCTTTTTTCGAACAGTATCTTTGACTGAAGTCAGATTTAATCAAATGATCCTTCAATGATCTGCTTTTGTTATATGCAAATAATGGAGGTGATGGAAATAATTTTGCCAATGTAGCATCCTGGGACAATATTTCCCAATTCTTTGTGATTATTTTCTTTATTGTGCTACTTTGCTGTGAGTGGGTGGTAACATATACCAAATCAGTATATGTTACCACCCAGCACTGGTAACATATACTGATTTGTCCCCAGCTCTATAATGAGCGCTGGGGACCCAGCGCTCATTATAGCGACTGTTCCCTCTGCACACCATCGCTCCTTACAACTAAGATCACTCACTAGTGAAACACGTTTTATCCTTATTTTACAGCTTTTGAAATTTACCCTGTTTGGGCAGCAAGCTTTTCCTGAGAGGGAGGTACGAATTCTAAGGTTAGTTTATCTGAACTGAGCTATTGCAAGTTTATTCTTTAGTAAACACATTACAAACTAAGTAACCTAGATATATCAATTTATGTCTTCACAGAAAACAATCCAATATTCTTAAACCTGAAGAAGGGTATCAATTGCCCGAAACGCGTAGTTTAAAGATAGGAAACTATATTGGGAAACCTATCAAGATTATTGGATCACATGAACAAATAACAGTTGGAAACATATGAGAAAAATATGTGAAAGAAACGTGTATTGTAAAAAACATATGAGTTAATATGTCAATATTTTGTTTATGATGCACAACTTTGATTTTCTTTATGAAGCAATGTCTGAAACACAAAAAATAAATGCTTTCTTTTATATGAAAGGTGTTAAATATAAATTAATATGTACCTATTGAATAATTGACTATATGATAGTATTTCAAGAAATTGTATTGAATTAGAAGCAAAATTTGTTTTGCCCTTATCTGTGCCCCAGTTTGTACAATGAGGTTATCGTTGGACCATTCAATGATCACATTTGTTAAAGTAGAGGTAGCACTCTACTAATTGGGAGCACCTTCAAGATAAACCCAAGAACTATTTAATCTTAAAATACTATCACAAGAAGCCATATAACATTGAGTGCGCCTCTATATATCCAGTTTCCATTTCGGACCAGTCAGAGGGTACCTGGTGTCCTGTAAGACTTTGAGGTCACCAAGCAGCCAGTCAGTATACAGAGCAGGAGCAAGAGAAGATTAGCAGGGAGAGGGAGCGAGAAACAACAAAAGACAAGGAGGGTTTTAAGGAGCTTCCAGAATTTAAGGAGACCTGGCTCAAGTCAGAGAGAGGCAGATCTACCCCCATTGTCTGCTTGGAGAAGTGATTCACCCACAAAGTGTTAGAAATAGACGAGTGGAGGTCTCTAGGGGGAATGTACTTAGGAAGAGTGGGTTAAAGGTAGTGAGGGCCAAGGCCCCAAAAAGCCTTGTGGATGATGCATAGGGTCTTAAACTTGATCCTTGTAGCCACCATGAGCCAGTGGAGGGATTTCATGAATCATTTGAACTAATCACAAATAAGTAGTCCAGGCAACAGGGTTCTACAGCTCTTGCCACTCTCAACAGTGAAAATGGTTATCAATTATATGCAAAAATGCAGGTTTATCCAGCCTGGAATATCAGCACCCAAAGTGTCTATCCAAAAGCTTCTCTCTGATGCAAAAGCCAACTAATGTTGCCTGCTCTCCGAGTATTGGCCAAAGCTTCCAAGATCTGAATTTTGATCTGGTTTGTTTGGTGATGGTCCTCAGTGATATGTCTGTCAACTGAAGAGTTCATGTTATTGAGCCAAAAGCGCCATTTGAGTTCATTTTATCTTGCCTTGATATCTGCCATTGGTTTGATTGAGGAAATTAATTTGGCTGGGGATCAAATACAACATACTATATTATTGGTGTCACTCATTGAAAACTCTTTAAGCATTATCTCCCAACAGTTTTTGGATGAAGAACCACATTGCATTTCGTGATATTATTGTAGTTCCCACAAATATATTACGCACATTTTATTAATTTTTGGTGTTTAACATACTTGCAGATGGCTGTGCTTTCTTTTCAATATTCAAAATAATGTTAATTAAGAATCATGTTGAAAAATACCCCTACTTAAAAAGATGCTCTTAATCTAGCGACTTGGAATAAAAGAATAGATCCCTGGCGGTTTTTCATGAAAAAGGTTTGCACAGGGTCCTATAGAATAATAGCAACAACAACAATATTGATATTAATAACTTTAATAATAATACAAATATCCATAGCAATACTAATACTAATGCTAATAGTAAAAATAATACAAATAAATACATAAATAATGTTCTGATTTTGGAGTCGGGCACAATCATGATATAGATGGTGGAAGGTCTTGGAGGGTTTTCTTTTGTATAAGAGAAAAACTAAAATATCATCCCCTCACCCCTAGTGTTTGTTATTTTTCTTTAAGTCCTAGCAGACATTTGTTACTGGCAGTAGGCATTTCTGGTTGTTCTAATCTAGACAATGCAATCTCGCTTAAATCACTGACACTGGACATTTGGTATGCCTCAGGTGACTGGGGTAAAGCCACAGGTTTGGTTTTACACACTTTTTACCGAATGGCAATTACATCAATTCTTTTGTCCACCAAATTTGTTACCACTTTTTATACCACAAACGTATAGATGTTAATTTTTGGTAAAGCATTGGTAAAGGGTTAACAGGGGAGGTGATGGGATCTCCCCCAGCTGTTTGTGGTAAACAAAGGCAAATGAGACAACATATCAACGAAAATGTAGTTTGGAAAACAAATTAGTAAACGTTCATAGAACCACAGGTTTTGTGCTAATGGATCGCACTGGTCTAGACAAGAATGAACAAAATAATGTTCATCTGAAGCAGAATTTGTCATAGGGCTAGAGACACTAGGTCCCTCCCGTGAGGAGGATGTCACCGGAAACGCATCCACACCAACCCGTAAAATATCTGTCACATGACACATTATGATATGACGGGGGAAATAGTTCCTTGAGAAAAAACATTGGGCCTCCATACCTGGCTCCAGTACCGGGTTCCTCCAATGAGGACTTACCGGGCTATTCCAACCATGGAGGACCCGGTAAGTCCTCATTGGTAAAACCCATCCCCATTCCCATTTGAGCCCCCATAGGGCTCAATGGGAATGGGGAGGGAGCTAATAACGGACCCGTTATTAGCTCCCTGGTCCCCCCGCAGGACCCGCTAAGGATGCCTGGTTTTACCAGACGCAAAGGGAAGCTCATAATAGGGCGTCCCGTAATGAAAAGTGCCGGTCCCGTACCGGCACCCTTCATTACGGGACCGCCAGGGTCGTAATGAGGCCCATTGTCTTTGTTCTACTGACGGTGAGAATAATGAACCAGAGTGCCTGTTAAGTGCCTTTAAATGTTGTGGCGTTGTGCATCTAAACCTGGAAGGCGGGGCGGGTTATTGAGTTGTGAATAGTTAATCCTTGGATGCTGTAAATAAATATTTGTGTTAATCGCATTTAAAGCACAGTCCTCACAAGGAACTTCATTGACTTTGCACTGCGCCCCTTCCAATTAATTCTGAGGATAACGTATCGGTCTTAATTCTTATGTATTTGCTCAAATGTTATTTGTGGTGAAGGTTCCTTATTGACAATTCTTTTGAGCCGTAAACGTTGACTGAAGCGGAGACCACATAAAGTTGCAGGTGATGAAACAGTAGCTCATGAAGGAGATAATTGCTGTCAGGATTCCTGGGCAAATTGTCTTGGAATTAGTTGTTCACATTTTAACTGAAGATCTACACACTATAAGCATGGCTTTCCTGTTGTTGTGGTATCCTCCAAACATTCCATGCCATTCAAATATGAAACACATGTATGCAATGCATGTTCAGGGTTATGCCGTAAGGCAAATAAATCATCAGTTTACCTGTGCCAAACATGTTTTTTATTGTGCCCATGTAGGGGGACTTAATATATATTCGTTCTCACCCTTGCACAAGGACATATTCGTGTAAATTGGAGCAATGCGGGCTCTCAAAGAAGTTTTTGTGCAAACAAATGTTTCCCACAAGTATTTAAAACATTGTATTTGTACGGATTTAAAATCCAAGTGCTACAACGCCAGAGCAAACCTTCTTAAACAATATTGCAGATGAAATGAGGGGCAAGGGGTTTTAAGTCAAAATATACAGAATATTTAAAAGAAAATGAATGTGTTTTTTTTAAAAAAAGAGGTTTTATGACACCTACCTTCATGCGATCTGCCATACAGCGAGCAGTTTACACAAGGTCGGACTGTGACATAACATTGTCTCTGGTACCAATGAAAAGTAGCCCACAGTTGTAAATGTCAAATAATTCCTTTTGTCTCACTTTTTGAACAGCAACCAAGGGGGAGTTTTTTTTTTTATAAAGTCTTATGCAAAATTATGGATTTTAAAGAAAATGTATTTAGCAACACTTCTCCAAACTACTAGTGGCACAGTGAATTAACACATCAAATTGGCCCAAATAGGCCACAAAAGGTGCCCACTTTGACCAAGCAAACTGCCCACACCAGCATTTTGTGTTTTTGGTGTGGCCATGGGCCTATTGCCCCATAGGCAAGTCCGAGCCTGAGTTTACAAAATAAGCCAAACTGAGTTGGGGAAGCAGAGGAGGAGTTTAGTTTCTAAAAGAAGGAAACGCAACCTGCAAAGGAGTGTTAGGGTGAGATAGGGCCCTTCAGCACAACAAGGAGAGCATCATTGCCTCACGAGCTGCACCTAACGTAATTCTCACAATGGTGGCCAGTTCAGGACGTGGCCTTTAAAATGCCAGCTAGATTTTGAAAGTACAGGTTTCAAAGCTAAACAGTTGTCATTCCAAGCGTCAGCATACTAATACGCGCTGCTCACAGACCTTGGTCTGCGTTCGGGAAATTGCAAGCATTTATGGGGCAGAAAGCATTTTCGCCTTCGAGATTGCATTCAGTTTTAATGGATTTGCTGGACATTAGACAAGGTATTTCGAGCGGTTGACTTGGCATGCATATCAGATCTGCATACTGCAATGCCAAGCACAGTTTAGACCTGTATTGCAGATAATAGAATATTTCAAACAGAAAGGATGTTTTTGGAAGAAGATTTTATGCCACTAGATACGCTTTACAGATTTGTATGTAATCTAGTAGGTGAGAATACTTTCTACTTGTTTTGCTACTTCTTAAGGAAATCCTTCTTCTTGCTTCACAATCTAGATTGAAAAAGCATGTACTTTATAATATCCTTCTAAGGTGACCTCATGTAACTTCCTAATGATCGTTGTATGAATTAAATATTCATTTTTTTAATTCAATTTGCAGTATCCTCACGCATCAGAGATTGTACGGCTTTCTGGATAAGTTTCTCAATTCTATGGGCTCCTTCTGTGGAGCAACTTAATGTGTCAGCATTAACAGTTGTTAAGCTTTCAATGTACTCGCATGACATACTTCAGTAGTGTACCTCCATTGATTGTTATGTTATGTCTCTTGATTTATAATGTGCACTACTGCCATTCGCCCGGTCTGCTGGGGAATGGTTTATGTTACTGTGTCGAAAGGGATAATGCAAGCTTAGAGTTGGTGTTTATTTATTTATTTATTTATTTATTTATTTATCTATTTATTTACATTTATAAAGCACACAACTGCCCTGAGGCATGGTGGTGCTGTTACAGCAAATTAACTTAGTACCAGATAAAAAGGTACAACTCTCAGATACAGATTCAAATACAGCTTAGATAGTATTCATGTTCCGCGGTTACAATGGAACAATAAAGTGGATGCAGATTATTTGAATAGTATGGTTTTCAGTTTCTTTCTGAAGGCTATGAAGGATGTTTCTTGCCTGAGTCTGGGTGTTGATGTTGGTAGACCGGTATTGCCCTGAGTGCTGCATGACAGTGTATTTCTAGGTGTTGTGTGTCAGTGGCATAGCTCCATTTTTATTCACAGAGGAGTCTTGGGTGTTGGTTGTGCTATGGTGCATTGTCTGGGGTGATGGTTTGTAAGTTGGTTGTAGAGGTGTGGAGATTTAATTAGATGTCCGTTGGAAGGTATATACAAATGCCACATTAGTATCTGAGTAGCAGGTTAGTGGTGGAGGTTAGTGGAGGGTTTGATAGACCGTTTGTAGCACCCATCTGAAGGGTCCCTGACAATGTCTAAGTGGAGGTCCCCATTTGGGTAGGGTGTTTGTGAGAAGACATCCTGAAGCTTCCAGGTGTCTAAACTGGTATACCTGGCAGTTGCCAGAGTGCAATGACTGTTTCTGAATAGGTCAGGAAAACGCTGGAAGGAGGGGAAGACAAAGGTAACATTGCAGTGGTGGTAGCAAGCAGATATTGGTTGAGAATAACTTCTGAGGAGAATATAGAGTGGAGATTCCAGAAAGAGCTGAGTCCATGTGCTGGGACTGCAGGGGGGAAATGAACGAACAGCAGAGTTAATGGGGGGCCCCTGTGTGCTTTTAGGCACTGCACGGGCCAGTGAGCTGGCCTGCACATTGACTGCTGTGTGCCGGGTTATAAATGGGGCATGCAAGGTTCAGGAGCAAGCGACGGTTGGAGACATAGCATTTGTCCACACACTCCTGCTCCCTTTTTTAACTTTGGTGGGCCTGGTTTCATTTTGGTTCTCCCAATTTCTAATTTGTTGGGTTTGAGAAGGGTGTGGGGTGGTTTATGAGATGGGGATGGTGATTTTGTGTGACAGGCTGAGGCAGTAGAATGGGACAATATTATGTTAAGGAGTTCAATTGTTGCTGATGTGGCAGATCAGCCTGGCTGGTGGAGGTAATGGGGGGAATGATGTTGTCAGGGACATGGCCCTTTGGAGGAGGGTAGGGGAAGTACAATGGGGTACTAGCGCGGTAAAGGAGGGGGGGTGGTACTTTTTGCATGAACAGGCTACCCGGGGGGTACAAAGAGGGGGACGAGGTATTGAAGAAGGAGGGAGTAGCCTTGGGGAGAAGATGGGAGAAAGCAGGAATGAAGGTTGAGAGGAATTGAAGGGGAGGGCTGGGAGCAAGGGACAGTTAGTGATGAATTTAAATTGTTTATATATGTATTTGTTTTGGTGATTGATCTGCCAGTCTGTAAGGCCAGGGAGACAGTTTAGCATGTTTTTGTAAGCTGAGGCCTGTCACATTAAAGCAACCTTTTCCACTTTCAGCGACTCTGAGATTTCTGTGCAGTAAGCCCAAACGGGGAAACACAAGCAAGTGAAATCGTAGTAGGGCTCAAATAGTACTGTGGGATAACAGCAGGTGAAATCACAGCATAGTGCGAAATGGAGTGGGACACCAGTGAGCAAAATCATTGCGGGATATTGGTAAGTTACAACACGTTTGATGCCAGACTCCTCCAGCTTCTAGGCCCTGGAAGAGAGATCAAACCCATGTTACACAGATTCCTCTTATTCCCAATGTGCCAGCGTTGCCATGTGCCAGGTATATCAGGTAGCAAAGCCAGATCACACCACAATTTAAATTGAGACAGAAATGAACAACACGTGCCATAATAAATATATAGTGTATAGATTGAAATCCAGGTACAACATATACTACAGAACAACTTACAGTGTAGCACCAGAGTGCAAAATCATAGTGTGGCAAAATTTGCAGTGGTGCACTATGGGACATAAGCTAGCAAATTCACAACACCACACAATTTACAGTTGGGCACAAGATGGTAAAATTATAGTATAGCACAAGTTATGATGAGGAACATTAGAGGATATCAGGTAGGAAGACAGAGAATAGAACAATTCAACATGTGACAACAGGAAGAGGAATCATACTGTAGCAAAGTATACAGCAGGAAATTAAGCAGCAAAATGCAGTATAATACAATTTACAGTGGAGCACCAAGGGGCAACAATCTTATTGCTGTCCATGCAAAAACACACCTTAATACCTGTAACTCCTAGAAGCACTACTTGTGTGATTGAATAGTTAATTAAAATTATAATATTCACAAACAAAAGCAAGTGCTTAATAAGCTGTGCTGTGTATGAACATCACGGCTCTGAACAAAGAAGGTGGGTGATAATCAATCACCTGTAGTCCAGTGTTTTAAAATCAGATAATAGTACAAATACTCTACTAGCCATGCAACGCTTTTCAGATTTTTAAATAGTTCCTCCGTTTAATCAAGTTTTGGTACATTGATGACATTTTTGGCATACGATATTGCTGTTAAGAGACTTTGGGCCTCATTACACGGTAGGCGGTAAGGGTTTACCGGTACCGGGAATGGGGAAGGGCAATGGGGGAAGGGGGAATTACCGCCCCACCAACCTTGGAATAGGGCGGTAATTCCCCTTTCCACCAAGGCGGTGCCGGTATTTTACCGGCCGTCTGTGTAATGAGGCCCATTGTTACTCATTATGAGTATGCCGGTCTGGTGACAACGGTGCTGGTAAGTTGCCTGCACCATTGTTATCGGACCGGCATACTCCGACTTCTGTTTGTGGGTGCCTTTCCACCCGGGAGGTCTGACCTGGCAAGCGGGAAGGCACCCACTCACAGACCTTGACGGATGCACCGGCACTGTTGCACACAGTGTCAGTGCATCCGTGCACCCCATTCCCATTGAGTCCAATAGGGAATGGAGAGTATTTTTTTCCGGCGCCTGGCTATGGAGATTTACCAAGACTCCGAGTTAAAGCAATGAATCTACCTATCACAATGTCTCGTTACCCACACACCATCTGAATTTCCTGGATCTTTTTCCCTTTTTGTGTTTCAAGCTCATTATTTTAGTTGTTTTAACATTTATTTTTAGAATACTTAGTTCAAAATATTTGACCAATTCATTAAGGAAACGCTGGAGGCCTATTTGGGTCTGGTCTAAGATTACTATATCATCTGCGCAAAGGATCATTGGAACAGGTAGTTTGATTATTGTAAGATGAAAGGCCTGGACAGCGTTTAGACCCTCCATAATATCAGATAGGTAGAGATTAAATAAAGCAGGTGCCAAAGAGAAACCCTGCTTTAAACATTTAGAAGTAGGGATTTTCCTCGAAAATAGGCCTTGAGTGGAGAGTCTGACTCTCACACTTGTATTTTAATATAAGGCCGTAATTGCTTCAACCAGGTCTCTCGGGTAGCCCCAGGCTATGAGCTTTCCCCGTAGCCTTTCTCTGCTAATGCTATCAAAATCCTGCTCAAGGTCAATAAAGGCCACAAACAGCCTAGACTTTGTCTCAAATGTTTTATATGTTAGAGTATGTAGCAGGAAGAGGTTGAGGTAAGTCCCCACTCACTTAACAAATCCAGTCTGTCTCGGATGAAGGCGCCCTCCTCTCTTGCCCACTGTCAGAGGAGAATAGATGAAAACAGGGTGTCCAGGATTTCTTGGATCTTCTCTACATCCCTTTTTGTACACTGGAATTATCAGGGCAGATTTCCATGATTCAGGAATCTCTCTACGTTCTACAACTTGGTTGAACAACAGGAGACATAAATCAACCCAAAACAACAAATTCTGCTTTAGTATCTCATTGCTGAGGCCATCTGGGCCCACTGACCAAGATTAGTTCAATTTTGTAATAAAGAGGACAAGACGTTCTCTATCAAATTCGATAGCCCATCTTGGTGCACAACCTTTTTTTAAAGGGGGTTCTTGTCATCATTCGGATGCCATATTGAGATTGAAGGACTATACCAAAAGGGGGGAGCCCCCTTATATGTCCTTCTGGAGAAAAGCTGTGAGAAGTGGTTCAACCAATCAGCCTCCAAAACTGAAGGCAGCATACTAGCTGGTTCAAAGACCTCATTATTATTTTCGAGGGACCAAAGATCTCCAGTGTTCCTTTTTGCAATTGCCTTAAACATTTCTTCAGCATCATGCTGGAGGCATCTCGCCTTCGAAAAGAGCAGCCAATTGCCATACTGCGGTTTAATTTTTTTTATCATGATCAATCTCTCATTCATCTCCAATGAAGGCAGTTTTCTCAGGTCAGCATGGAGGGCTTTCTTTTGTTCCACCCGAGCTTTATTATAGAAGTGGAGGTGGGTTACACCATGTCGAGGACCGAAGGTAGTTTTAATTTGGATCTGAAACAGTATCACTTAAGTGCAGAAATTCTCCTTTGGTTAGAGATAACTGTTTCAGGCCTTACACCATTCCAGGAACTTCCTCATGCTGAATTCTCAGCACCAGCTTGATTTATCTCTAGGATTTCAGTTCCTCTTTATCTACTAAGAGTTCCCAAGCAGCTCCATTTCAACTCTAAGAGATTATGGTCGCTATATCTCATTGGCACAATGACCAAGTCGGAAACTCACTTATGGATGTTGGTAGAAACAAAAGATTTATCTAAGCAAGAGTGTTGGCAACCTCAGGACCATGTATGATTGGCCGGGATATCACCCCGGGTATGTCCATCAGCGTAAAGATGTCATTCTCTTTACGTTTGTTTATCCATAGATTGGCATTTTCCTCTGGACTAGAGGGGGATAACATCTTACCCTGGTCATCAAAGCATCTTATACTAAGGTCTCCACAGATAATAATAAGGGTGTTTCGATCTTTCATATATACCATGTCAATTAGAGTTATGATCATGTTAACAAATGACCTGTAATTCACACAAACAGTGTTCCAGTAAATGTTAAATATCACTAAACATATTTTTGGTATCCCCTAGCTTGCTCTGAGGTTAGAGTGGTCACTTGGACGTATGGGTTTGGATTTATACTCACCACTACATTCAAAACCCTGCCCAGTTGTATCATTTAAAGGAGATCAGAAGATGGGCGTCCCAGGAGATGTTTTTTAAGATGGATTACATTTAACTTTAAACCCATAACAAATAGGGGACACAGTGAGCCTAGTCTCTTGTAGACAAATAACATCAGATTTTTCAAACTCCAATCCTTCCATTTGGAATAAATGTTCATGGCCCCTACTATTCCATGAGCATCAACATAAAGGGTTTCCTTCCTCTTCCCTCGAACATTATTCTCCCGAGATTTGAGCTAAGACCCCTGCCAGCCATGACCAGTCGAGTCCCTTTTTTTCTTGCTGTTTGTGTTCCTGGGCCTTCTTGATTGATCTTTTACCCAGTTTTGAACAATCCGCAATCATTTGTAGCAGTGCAAAGTCCTTAACTCACTGAACTTTTAAAGAGTCTTTAAATGAATCTATTGTGCCAAACAGAGAAGCTTTCAAGTCATTGTTGTCTCTAGAAGATCCATAATCCTTTTTCCATTTTGAGTTCCCATTATGTGAAGAGCCGGGTGATCCTGATCTTCGTGGCTCTGAAGTAGGTGTTTCAGTGATTTTGAATCCCAGAGGCAATAGATCCTCATCAGATTTCAGTACAATACTTTGTACCAATCTGGAATGCATATGCAATATTATCCAGTCCACGCAAGTCTCATTTTCAAATTCAACTATTTTGAGGTCTTCAGATGTAATATTCCTCAATTTCGAAAAAAATTAAACCACCCTTAGCACAGATAAGTCTTTCAATACACACCATCAAGTCATATCGACTATCAGGGACTGCTGTTTTATAAGGTTCTCATTCAGTTCACCCCTTAAGCAATGAGAGGATTGTTTCCTATCGGTCCATGGCAGATCATCCTTGGGGTGAATAGTCCCCCTCTTCCTTCTTTCCTCCAAGGTGATGAAGGTCGCTGATGGCAGTTTATGCTCTTAGTTCTTTTTTGGGGAGCCATTTAGTAATCTAGAGGGGAGAGATGCATTACCTTGATTGAATGATGTCGACTGGATTTGCTGCTCCTCATCTTGCATTACTTCCCCAGTTACTTCCCAGCTACGGGTTTACCCCTTGTAGACTTCTCAGGCTCTTGGATCGCCTCAGACCCTGTTAGATCTACCATTTGTGAGATGTAATTCTAAGGCGTGTCCTCAGTATGAGAAGGGGTCACATCTGACATCTTGGCTGTTCGCTCGACAGGGTTAGAGGAGATTATACCAGTGAAATTAGAAGTGGAAGTGTGTTGATCTTCAGGCCTATGCAGCATTTCTTGGTTCTTTCTTACCCAATTAAAGATTTTCAGGATTACAGTCATTAGCAAATGTATTTCATTGTCTTCGCCTCTCGCCAAATGAAATAATTTCTCTTGCCATTGCGATGAGGTTTCTGCCTCCCTATCTGGCGACCTTTAAGTTCCTCCAGAAATGATTTGAAAAGCAGTAATTCTGTATCTGCCGTTGTCAATAAGGTTGCTTGATTTTTCATGGTGTCATTTATGGACTCATAAAGCTTGACAAAAGAATTTTAAGGGACAGTGTTAACGTTTACATTATAATCGACTGTATATATTCCATAGAGGCCTGGTAATGATTCCTAAAGGTCATGTTATGGCTATTAAAAGAGGCATCCAGTCATCTAGAGTCTAAAGAAGAAGAGGAGACTGAACCTTGCTGGATTGGCAGGCACTCCGTGGAGGGCTCCACTAAAGTTGTAAAGGCCCATAAGGGGTTCCAAAGGTCGCTCCCCCTCTCTGAGGTTCTCATCGGGGTAACAGAGGGATCTACCCAAGTTGACAAAGTCTTGTCTTTGTGCCATCGCATTTTTCTCCCACTTTCGAACATGTTTTCCCCCTCCAGACTGATTTTGGTTGAAAGATGCATCAAGGGAAGTTGATGTCACGGAGTTTTCTCTGTCCTTCCATAGTGTTTTTTTATAACTGCCCTATCTCGTGTGAGCCTCCTAACTATGGCAGAATGTTGGCTCTCAAGGCCATTGAGATATGGGCTGCCAAAAACCCTGTCTTCTTGGTGATTGCTTTCCTTGTAGAGCATAACTGTTGCGTAGTCTGGGGACTCTGGACGAGTAAAGAAATCTTCCAAGTAGGCTGGGTCCATTTCATATTCAAATGTGTCATACCACGATTGGGGATTCAGACCAATGATGGGTCCTTCAGTTATCTTCAGACTGTCAAGGGCCTTGCCCTCCCCTAACTGGTCAGAAATAGTCAGGGGTTATAGGGGAAGATGTAGTTCCCTGCATACTTCTCCTGATAACAGGGAGGCATGACAGGTTTTAAATTCTCCATTCAAAATATCTTCCGAACCCATATTACATTTTTCCATGTGAGTTGACTCCTCCCCCTGTTGTAAAGGTTGAATACAGGGGAATTTCATGGAAGATGATGAGGGGAAATTGATGAGGCCATAAGGCGTTGATTCAATGTCATTGCCTGCAACATTAGATGCTTCTGGGACGTCATCACACATCTCCAGACGCCTGACAGACTCTTCAGTAATCTTGGCATTAAAGTTTCTTTCTCTCAGAGTGGATAGAGTCTCACTAGCAATAGTGCTTTGATCTAGTTCATCCACCGAGAGATAGCAGGAGGATTAAGGGGGGGTGTCAATGTCAATAGCAGGGCCTGGTGCTTGTGACGAGGAGAGGATTTCCTCCTGCATCTGCCCCTTTCTTCGAGTGCAAAGCCGTTTAGATGATATTGCGCATCACCAAATTACTCTTCCCTCTGTTTAGAGAGTATCAAATTCAAAGTGAGAGTCAACAGGAGCCCGATGCACAACACTGTCAAGGGAATCAAGCAAATGTCTGCAGGTGTCCACAAACCCCCAGCCGAGCGTGGAATAAAAGGTGAAAAAATGCTCACTCAGGGATTCAGCTATTATCCGCTACTCCAGCTCCAACCTCCCAGTTTCCACAGCACAGGCAAAAGATAGAGGCAACAGTTCAGACAGGGACTCTAGGTAGTGCTTGTTCACCAGTATTATACTGTTGGAGTAGTCTGTGGAATGCGGGAAGACTATAGAGAGTCAAGATTTCCTCAAAGTTTCTCTTTCCTTCTTCGGCCCCCAGCAACACAGCAGCACAGCTGCACAGACTGCAAGACTGCTCTACTGTGCTCTAATCCACGACTTTCTCCACTAGCCGGATGATGTTTTAAGCAGCACTCTGCCTTCAAAAGAGTACAGAGGATACACAGACTCTCAAAGGGCACTGCAAGACTGCTCTACTCGGCTCCACTCCGCGAGCCGGATGATGTTTAAGCATCACCCTGCCTTCAAAAGAGTAGAGAAGATAGACAGACTCTCCGGAGGTTCTGCAAGACTGCTCTAGTCTGCTCCACATTTATTAACGAGAAGAAGCAAAACCAAGTTAAAGAATTGAACGATAAGCACAGACTGATCAAAAGAGTCACCAGAGACTATCTGAAAGAAATGAATATCGTTTGTGGAAATCAAACATCACAGGAGAAGGGGCCAGTTGAGGGTAGTTGCATGGTGGGCAGATTCTGTTAAAACATTCACTGACGACTGACAAGTATGTTAGGTTTGTTAGGTAAGGTTGCCTTATATTATAGGAAGAGATAGGCCCTGTTTTTCCTTTGTTGATAAAGAAGATAGTAAAATGTCCTATTGTAGTTCGCATCCATCTTCTGACCTGCCACATCTCCCTGCATTCATACTAATGGCCTCTGTAGACAGCTCCCAATTCGCATATGGGCGTGATTCATGGAATAATCTGTGCTGAAAAGAGGGAACTTGCGCACAAAATCACGCACAAGTCCCTGTTCGTCCATTCATGGAACACAATGCAGAGGCTTACCCGGGACATGCGAGGAAACTGCGCCGGTCCACCACATCACTGCGACCCGATGAGCGCCTTGACCAGAAGTAGTCTGCAGGATCATTGTGCCAGCATGTGTCCTGCACAATGTTGTAACACGGCGTGGCATCCCGGTGGACATGGTGGTGGCACACCATCCACACCCACAAGCACATTGCTTGCGTATGACTGGTCAAAGGGCATGTGGAGTAGCTGCAGGTACCCAGCTTGTTCAATCTTTTTTCACCTAAAATCCTTGCCCTGTGGAGTGCACACGATCCCGCCAAATACCAGGTGCCATTCAATTATGGCAATGGGCCAATCCACTGTGCCCACAAAACCAAGGTGAGAAAGAGCACTTGGAAGTGTTAATTTGTGTGCATCCCTTGGAACTAAAATGAAATGTCAATTTGTGTTTCCCAAAGAAACACATTGAAGAGGGAGGACACCACGACCACCATGCCAACCATTGAATGAATTCACTCCTTTGGCACCAACAACATCCCATATGACTAACTAACATACCAGTTAAATGTGAAAGCAGCAATACATGCTGATACATGTCGGAGCTGCAAGTCATACATGGCTTCAAAAATTAAAATGGACAAAACATATAACAAGCACAATGTCATATTGATGCATACATGTTCTAGAATGTGCATGATGTGCACAAACATGTCACTATTTTGTGGTGTAGAAAAGCAGTACAGTATTGATCCATATGTGAGTCAATTTGGCAACATGACCACAATAAACCCCATCCGAAAAGCCAAAAATAACAAGAGGCATTTGACAATTGTGACAAAGAGGGTGACACACCAGAATTGCCCCATAAGACATGCAGCAACTAAAGTAGCCATTCCATAACAATCAAGATACATGCACAACTTACCTGTACCCTTGGCATGCAGTCTACACTCAAATTTCATCCCATGAAATAGACCTCATTCCCTGACGGAATGGATCTTCGGAGAGAGAACAAAATGAAACAGAGTCAAGTAACACATTCATGCACCCAAAAACTCAAGACCCACAAGCCCCCCTCAGTGACACACAACGCATGCAAACAACTCACAAGACACTCATCAAATTGTTTCCCAGTACACATGCAGCAACACCTACACACTGCATGCACATCAAACACACAAAACACACACACTGACAAACAACAACCCCCACACTGCCAGTCACCTTGAATGACATGCAGCAAATGTGCATGTCACATATCCCCATTCACAAGGCGATGACACATACACAACGCACACATCAGCCAACATGCTGAATGATAATGGGAAGAAATCACATATGCAGATAATTGAGAGCCCAAAGAAGCAGGGACACCCCTGGAAGACTATCAATGACATGACAAGGCATACCATCACCTGCCTAGTATTTGGACAGTGCACTGAACACAGGCATGGGAGCCCCTTGATGCAAAGCACAACAATGCAAGTACACAAATACTCACCACTTGCACTCCAGACAGGATCAGGCTTGATGCAGCAATTCACAGAGGCTTATGTCAGACTGGAAGACTGGCCACTGAGGCAACTGCCATGGAAGACATAAGCAGACAAGATAAAGCAATGTGATACTGCAAGCAAGGATAAATACATGCTAAACACAGGATGCAAAGTAAAAGTGCAAGGTAAATGCAGACTTCATTGCAACAGAATACAATTGGTCCAATTCTGCATTCAGTTGAATGTAGCAGTACCATGCACCCAGCTCCAGTCAACTTGAAGCTGCAAACACCATGGTGCAGCATGCATGGGACATGCATGTGAAAACACCAACACTGAAAAATGTAATGTGCTGGTATACAACATAGCAACCCAAAAATGTACATCAATGGTTACATGGTTGTGGCTCGTAACTGGGGCTGCACACCATAATTGGGGAACCCTAAGCAAGAGAGGCCAAATGTGCCATCGAACCATTAACACACAAAGATTGCAAGAGATGCAAAGTGTCACTCAGTACACATGGTCAAGGTGCAATGAGACACACACCAGCACAACCAACAATACCTGTCACAGGCCACAAACGGCCGGACCTTCCACTCACACTCAACCATCCAAGAGAGTTTGGCACAGTTGGAACTCCCACAAGTATGAATATGAAACCAGTGGCCCCACCAATCCATAGAAACAACACCATGCCCAGACCTGTCACCAGAACCACAACATGTTAAACATGCACCCATGAAGTAGTACTGGTGCCCCACAAGACAAGTCAATCCAAAGTGATCACACACAGTGCAAGACTTCCAGTCAAACACCACTGCAAATGCCCTTCATTTACCTGCACAGTGTACGCACCTGCCTTGCATAAGTTGCGACCCATCGGGAGACACATCCCTTAAATGCAATGACATGCATAGCAACAATAGAAAAAACATGCACATCCATGACAACACATGAATGGATCCTGAAAATATGCAGAGCTCCCACTGCAGAAACACGACAGGGTGCAAGAGGGTGACAGGACATAGAGTGTGATCTGCTTGTGAGTGCAGCATAACACAAACAGAGAGAGGAAAGGCCAAGTCAAACACACATCAAAGAGTACACTGCCTGAATTGTAGAAGGCCAATGACATACACCACAGTATGTGCGGGCATAGATGAGTTTACCGAGGGAGGTAACACAGTGACATGAGAAACACTTAAAAAACCATCCTGGCATGGTATCATGCAAAGTACATATAAGTAAAGTTACACAAGTCGAATGGGTGGCGAGGGTGTAGGGGGGTCTCATGTTTTGTAAGAGGTGTAGCTTCCACTTTTCGAGGGGGCCCACCTTATCGCTGGGGTGCGGCCTGGCATTTGTGAGGGAGTGCCCACATTTTCAGTGGCGTGTGGCCTGGGTTTGCGAGGTGAGGCTCACGATTTTGCTGGGGGGCTGCCTGGCCTTGCGAGGGAGAGCAGACATTCTCGCTGGGGTGCGGTCTGGGCTTGCGAGGAGAGGCACATGCTTTCAATGGGGTATGGCCTTGGCTTGCGAGTTGCAGCACGTGATTTTGCAGGGGTGCAGCCTCTCCTTGTGATGTGAGGCATGCGATTTTGATGCGGGGCAGCCTGGTCTTGTGACGGAGGGCAAGCATTTTTGCTGGGGTGCGGCCAGCACTTGCGAGGTGAGGTGCCTGATTGCAATGGGGTGTGGCCTCGACTTGCCAGGTGAGATGCACAATTTCATTGGGGTGCAGCCTGTGCTTGTGAGGTGGGGAGCACCTTCCCACAGGGGTAGTGGATGATGGGCCAGAGGTGGTACGGATGCTTGCACTGTATTTGTCCTTTGGTGTGCTTTTTGGCGTGTTGTGGGCTTTCCTCGCACAGCTTGTTTTTACTTGCGTGATGGCTGGTAATGCGTCTTTAAATCCATGAATGTGCATGGCGCGCAATATTTTTTATGCGCCTCGGCTCGCGGGGGGTCCTTCTCGGTGTGCAGACGTTGCACCATTTCTGCACCCCATTCCATGAATCGGCCCTTAGTCTCCTTTCCACTGTCAAACCTCTCTTTCTCGCTCTCTCTCTCATTCTCTCTCTCTATCTCTCTCTCTCTCTCTCTCTCTCTCTCTCTCTTTCTCTCCGTGTCTCTCTCTCTATCTCGCTCTTTTCCTCTATCTCTCTCTATCTCTCACTCTCTCTCTCTCTCTCTCTCTCTCTTCTTCTCTCTCTATCTCTATCACTCTCTCTCTGTTCCTTTCTTTCTCTCCCTCTTCATCTCCTCTCTATCTTTCCCTGTTTGCCATGCACTGTGTGAAATGAAGATCTGGGATTTGGAAGATTAGTAGAAGGTGCATTTTACAGACTTTACTCCTTACCAT
Source organism: Ambystoma mexicanum (assembly GCF_040938575.1). Lineage (NCBI taxonomy): Eukaryota > Metazoa > Chordata > Amphibia > Caudata > Ambystomatidae > Ambystoma > Ambystoma mexicanum. Next base: position 655,720,749 of record NC_090926.1, read on the forward strand.
AGGCAAAGTACATAGGGTCCTGGCAGTCATGAACCTGTGGGCAGGGGTGATGTAATTGTGGCAGAACTGTGGCATCGAATAGGGCAAAACATGTACACTAAGATCCACATTGAGGCCAAAAAAGGGCATACAGTGTGTCATTCAGGCAGGACTGTGTTAATAAATGAGAGTGACATTTGTGTATGATGTTATCGTGAGAGTGATATGATAGTAGTGACAACCACAAGTTGACATAAGGCAGTGAGAGTGACAGAAAAATGACACATTTATTGACATTGAGCATAACCTGATCAGGGAGAGAGAAATGGTACATAATGAAAGCACAAGCTTCATGAACATACATGTGTTTCACAGTAGTGATGCTGGTATATCTTTTTGGGATTTTCCTCATGATTTATGTTGGGCACAAAATCCCCAATTCTGTTGAGGAACTGTCCCATCGAGTGCTGTGGCATTGAAGGGCAGCTGAGGAGATACCCTGTTGCTCCCGTGAGCTGCCAGTAAGAGTTGAGGCTGGAAGCTGTATGGTCCACCTGATGCCAAAATGGCAGTCGGCTCAGCAGCAGTGAAGTGAGAGACTGCAGCAATGTAATAACAGAGAAGCAGCCAGCACCAAGGGTGCAGAACCAGGTCGGGAAGATCCGGTGGGCCTCCTCGCCTTTTCTCCGGGGCTCTGGGAGAGAGAGAGTGAGGGTTGGCAGCGCCTGCAGTGCAGACCTTGTCCTACAGACGCCGGTGCGATGAGAGACATGGGACATTGTTGATAAAGGACAAAACGTGAACGGTGAGCGAGATGTGGTTGCCTGGCAAGGGCTGGGATCTCTCCATCTCTAGATGAGCCATGGAGAGGGAGCGCCTCACTGGCTCTTGGCAATGCATGCAAACGGAAGGTGCCGAGGGTTGCAGAGGCACCCAAAGCAAGCCACGAGCGGGCAGGCTGAGAGCTAGGAGAGGGCTGCAAGAGCGGCAGAGGCTTCCACCCCAAGAGGGACGGCAAGATGAAGAGCCAGGAGCCTTAGGCAGCAAAGTTATGAAGTGGAATGCACTTGTCTTAAGTTGGAGGTGAGGAAAGAAACAAGAGAAGGCTCATTTCCTAAAATAACCAAGAACGAGAGCACTAGAAGGTGGGTGTCTGCTCAGATATCCTGATGCACTTACTTGAAGGGAGTGTGCTGGACAGCCCAATAAGATTGCTTGGCTGCTGTGGCCCACCTCCACTACTGGTCTTGTGGGGCTGCTGTGCCTTGTGTAGCTGTGGGCACACTGCATAATGTGCTGGTTGCATTTCGGGGTGGTCCCTAATATGATATTACGTGCTTAATCCCCCACCCCCTCGTGCCTGAACCCTCATTACTCCTGTGTAGTTTCCGTTATCAACCTGGTGTGGAAGTTGAGAAATTGAAGGTGGTCTGCATTTATGCGTTGTGGCAAATGCAGGAACAGAGGTGTGTGAAGCATGAATCCATGTGTTGGTTAGTACCCAGGTGACAGTCCTCCATTGGTAGTTGGTTGCTCTAGACACCTAGGAACTGCCACAAATCTGTAAATGCCCGCACAGCAGCACGGTTCAAATCCAGAAATCACAGCCCTTGAACTTCATAAAAATGCAATCACAAGAAGTGCCTTGTGACTGGTGATTTAAGGCACCTTCGTATTCCGGAGACGGGTTTATCCCACCTGAGTCGCCTTACTTCCTCCTCTGCTGCTGGAGCAGTGCAATAATTTGGCAACCTGTGTGATGTTGTGCACCCGATTCTTCTGCGCCTGTCTTACCGCTAGACCACCTGGTGAGTTCATTGTGCATTGTGCAGTTTCTCCATCTCTCTCTCCTCTTCCATCTCTCTGCCCTCTCCCTCCATGGTGTTCTCCATCCCCCCTGTTTACTCTAACTGCCACTCTATCTCCTATCCTACCTCTTTTTTTTAAGCCTGGAAGGAAAAAGTTCAAGAAAGAACTCCTGGTCTCCAGCCCAGGCCTGCCCAACGGTGACAACTACATCAATGTTTCTTCCAGGCAGACTGCCTCTGACATCCTCTTTGTTGTTCCCTCTCTGGACCTATGGTCTCATCATATGGTCTCAGTCATATCCCCTTTTACTTCCTTGTCCATTAATTGTGGAACCAGATGGGAAGTACCCAGGGCTCTCAGCCCAACCTCGTTCTTCTTGATAGGCATGTTCCATCTCTCATCAACTTCCTCCCTTCTCCTGCCACTCCTCCTTCTGCCACACCCCTGAACCCTTCTCCAAAACACTGATGGGTGTACCACATCACTGTACCCCTCTTCAGAAGACTGTCAAAGAGAGCAACAAGTTTCACTTAGCTACCCTCAACTCTCGCTATGACGTTAAACACTCCTTTGACATCAGTCACCTCCTTGAGAACTATGAACTTGATGTCCTCGCTCTCACTGAGACGTGGTTGACCTCCTGCTCTGTCACTGTTTTTTACACACTCCTCCCAAGTGCTACACGATCCACTCTGAGCCCAGGCCTAACTGGCCTGGAGGCAGAGGTTTACTGATCTTCCCTGAATAGGTCCCTGCTACTATCATACCCACTCAGTCCTACTCTTCTTTCAAATGCCTTGTCTGCAGGCTTGGTGTCTCTCATATCCTCTTGCTGACTTTTGCCACCGTGTACAGGACCCCTAGATTGATCCCCCTATTCTTTTCAGAGTGGTACGATCTCACCTCTTCTCTCTTGCCCTCTATAAGCTTCTCCTCATCAGAGATTTCATTATTCACCTAGACTCTCCTGATGCGACCAGTAGACTCTTCCGCATCCTCTGTGACTCTCTTTCCTTCGCCATTCTTCCCTCTGGTCAAACCCACTCAGCGGACACACCTTGGATGCACTCATCTCAGCAGACACCCGATCCCCAACCCGCTCACTGCACCTCTCTCCTGTTCTGACCATGCTATCCTTTCCTCTCATTTGGATCTCTTGGTTCCCATGGATAAGCCTATGCCAGTGCTGTCTGTCTCCTCTCTTTCATTCGACAATGAAGCAAATGTCAGTTGCAGCTTTTGCCGCAACTTTCTTTCCACTTCTCACTCCAGCCACTGACTCTCACACTGATACAGCCCTTGCTAACCTTCACCTCTCCATCTCCATAACCCTGGACATCCTTGCCCATGTCATGAGGATCCACATGAAGCCTGCCTCCAAGTGCAACATCAGGTGTGACTCCGACCTAGCCTCTCTGAAAGGCAAGTGCAGATTGGCTGAACGAATGTGGCTGGCTTCAAGCAAATCCACTGCTCCAAAGGCAATACAGACTCTCCCTCTGCTCATGTTGAAACCCGCATCTCTGGGGCAACCAACAACACGGCTTAACTGTTCAAAATATGCAAGGAACTCGAGAATCCTACTTCAGTCACCACTTCTCCTCTTGTATCCCAGGCCCTCTGCACTGCAAGGGACTCCCACTTCACAACCAACATTCAGGACATCCTATCCTCTCTCTCCTCCACTCCCCTCCCTCGCCCACCCTCGGGTCTCTCTTGGCCTTCCCTCTCCGCTTCCCTCCTACTCTCCTCTTTCTCTCACATGGCACCAGAGGAGGTCTCTAAACAAGTCCTCTCTATGAAAGACTCCACCATCAAGGACACATTGCCTCCCTTGGCTGATTTCTGCAATCACTCCTTTGCCACTGAATCCTTCCCACTCCCCCTCAAGCACTTCATTGTGTACCCTCTTCTTTAAAAACCTTCTGCCGACCCTTCCTGCCTGGCCAACTACCATCCTATCTCCATTACCCCCTTCCTTGGAAAACTCTTGGAGAAGTTGGTCATTCCCAACTGATCCACCACACTGAATCTGTTGGCTGTCTCCATAACCACCATTCTGGCTTCAGAGCAGCCAGAGGCATGGAAACAGTGCTCCTGAACACATGTGAAGACATGCATCAAATCTCAATTCCAACTCTCCTTCCCTTCTCACCCTTCTTGATCTTTTCTCTGCCTTTGATACTGTCAATCATGCCACCCTTCGGCTCTGTGATACCCTTGGCATAACAGACCTGGCACTGGACTGGTTGACCTCCTTCCTATACAACTGACCTTCCCAGGTTCAAGTGGGCCCTTTCCTCTCCTCCACCACACTCTCCACCTGCGGCATGCCTCGGGGCTCTATCCTTTCACCGTGGCTATTCAACATCTACTTTGCCTCTGTGGCCCACTTGATCTCCACTTTCTCTCCTCACTTTCAGTGTTATGTGGATGACACACACCTCCCCTTCCAGTTTCCCACCACTGCCTCCTCCTCTCACATTCCTGACTGTCTGACTGCTGTTCAGACATGGTGTGCTGCTAACGATCTCAGCCTTTATGCCAGTAAGACTGAGGTCCTTCTCATTAGGGCCCCAGCTCTCTCCTTCCCGCCTACTCTGTGCCCACCCTCCATGGCTACCCTCCACTCACCCTCTTGTGAGGCTTCAAACCTTGGCATCATCTTCGACTCCTCTCTCTCTCCTTCTCTCTTCACATCGCAGACCATGCCAAGAAGGCGCACTTTCAGCTGCACCTACTGTAAAGGAGGCATGGTATCACAAGCCAAGATAGACACAATAGAGATAATGTTCAAAGGTATTTATTGAGAAAAAGTGTTGGATGAACTCCTGTCTGTCCCTATCTGTAAAGATGGGAGCACGCTCAACCACCAAATCATACACTAGAACAGTCCTAGTTGTGTCAGTCAAAACAAAATGGCCCATACTAAATAAACCTATTGCTTGCCCTTAAACTATTACAATAAATGGGTGCATGGGAAAAGGTGTATTTAAAGGAAAACAGTGTTCTAACATAAAGGATAAAGATGGCTGAGTCAGCTCTCCTGCCCACGTTGGACAACACGGAGTAAGGCGTCCCCAGAGACAGGATGACACACTCTGGCTCAGGTTCTCAAAATAAAGCAGTTTAAAATGTGAATCGAGGCCTGCCTGCCCTTCCACATTAAAGTCTCTCTTTCTACTTCCAAATAATGTTTCAAAAAGAAGTTCATGTAGGTCCCCATCTGTCGGGCTCACGCCTCTTAAAAACACAATTCATGTGGGCCCCCCTCTGTCGGGCTCAGACCTTTCATAACAAAGTTTACTTATTTCCACCTCTCTCTGGCTCAGACCACTACAGAAAAAAGTTCAACACAGCTTGCAAGGGGGCTCCCTTGCCCACACGTATTACACTTCGGGTCTCCCTCAGTCAGGTTCAGACCACTTTCGGATGTCGAAGACTTTCGAATGTGCAGGGATTTCTTTACAGACCTCTGCAGGACCACTTCGACTAAAAGTTCAAGGTTCAACTTTCACTTTCCACTTATATAGGAGTTCATTTTGGTTACTTTGCTTTTGCAGTTCATTTGCTTTATTGTTACAATGCACCTTTCACAGAGACTTTCGAATGGGCTATTTCCTTACGCCAGACCACTATGTTACTCAGTATCGCTGATTCCACAGTTGTCCTTACTTCAAAGTTCATTCACAGGTCTGCCTTTCTTCGCGTCTCATCCACACGCGTGCAGCCTTCATTTGAGATATAATGTTGCCATTTCAAACTTTCTTTAACACACACCAGTCTCACAGGTCGCTTTCAAAATCCCTGGCTGTGTGTGTTTCTTTCCTGGTTTTATGATTCAACATTCATGAGTCAAAGTTAAGACCACAGACTTGGCCTCACCTCCCCAGCTCTGCTGTTCACCCAGGAGGGTAGCTGGTGTCCTTAAAACACAATGCAATTTTCTTGTTTTTTCCAGGGGTCTCCCTCCATCGGGCTCGAACCCCCTCTTTACATTTCTCACATGGGTTTCCCACAGTTGGGCTCGGACCCTTCTTAAAGTTCACAAAATAAATGTCTTTGGACTTCCAGTCCCAGAATTCACTTTGATTTTCCTCCCACTTCGCTAGCTCCCCTTTTGGCACTCTGGCAGTTTTAGGAGCAGCAAGAGCACAAAGGGATGCTTTGTTGAGGACAGGGTCCTACCACCTGTCCCTCAAAGGCCTGAGCCCTCCTGTTTGCCCAGGGGAGGATCTCTCTTGTGGACACTGCCATGTGACCCCAGCTGCCCCTGCTTTATCCCCCTGGAATTGGTACTCCCTCGCCTCACTGCAGCCTCCCATGTCCTCACAGGCCCAGCACTTAAGCAGTCCTTGGTCCTCCAGGCCTTCCAGGGTCTCTTGAGCTCGAATTCTCCTCTTGCCCTCTGTGCTCCATCCAGCATCCCAGCTTGCTCAAAGTGTGCTTGTGTGTTCTGCTTTTTATAGTGACTGGGAGTCTTGAAATATTTCAGGTAAAAATAGTTCTAGTGGGAGGCCTGACCTTGCCTGGCCTCATTATTGGGAAAAAATGGTGACTGCCCATATGAATCCCTGGTGCATTGATTCCTATGGGTAATATTCACAGCTCTTGGTCTCTTCCTGCTCGTCCCAGTGGTTTCTGGAAAATGCACTGGGGAGGAATTATTGGAGTCAGAGTCTTTTCTATGGATGGTGGAAACAATTAGTAACTTGTCAGAAAAAGGAGGACTATCACCTTTTTGTAAATGACGTGGTAATATGCGTAATTTCCCTTTCCTTGTTCTTGCATACCTCCCTTTTGTCTTTGTATAAGTTGGAATTGGGGAGGGGTTAATGAGATAGGACTAACGACACCCTATGTAGGTGGAGGGAATGTCAGGCAGGGGTGAGTCAGAAAGGGGGGAATACTGCATCTCGCCGAAGGATGTCTCACTTCCATTCCACGAGGACTCCTCATCCAGGTGATCATCCTGCACTTGTCCACCTCCAGGCTATGGATCTAAGGGTGATGGCCATGCCCTGGCCACCCGAGCAAGAAATCCCTGGCTTTCAGACAGTGAGACACCCTTAGGTTTTTAACACTTCCCAATGGCATTCTCCCTTTCCTCACCTCCTTCCAGAAACTCAATGTCTTCAGAGCTCTGGACCTCTCTAGGCTGGACTACTCTGACAGCCTCTTTCTCACTCTGACTATATCCTCCCTTTGCCCTCTTCAACTAATCCAGAATAGGACTGCAAGGCTTATCCTTGTTCTCAAGCCCAGGGATTACATCTCTCCAGCCCTAAAATCTCTCCACTGGCTCCTAGTCGCTGCGAGGATCAAGTTTAAGACCCTCTGCATCATCCACAAGGATTTTTAGGGCCTGGGACCCTTACTACATCCAACTCTCTCTCCCTAAAATACCTGCCTGCTAGAGCCCATCGCTCTTCTAGCTCCAAATCTCTGCAGATCAGACACTATTCCAAGCAGAGAGTGGGGTGTGGATCCCTCTCTTCAGCAGGTGCCTCCATCTGGAATGGCCTCCCTGCCCCTCTCAGGCTTGAGACAGATGTCCTTAAGTTGCAGAATCGTCTCAAGACCCTCCTTTTCTCTTCTTCCTTCCCTTTCCCTCTCCTGGCCAATGACCCCCTCTGTCACTTTGACTGGCTGTCTGGTCCCTTCTGAGTTCTACGGGGCACCAGGCCCACCCTGCCCAGTCAACCCCATTAGCCTACCGGGACTGGTCCACCCCCGTCCCCACACTTAGCATGTGGTTCTCACTCCCTGCAGCCCCTGGCACTTGCCCACCTATCCTCCCCGTAGCACTTGCCTAGCCCCAGGGGCCCTCTTCATCCACCCCCCTGCACTTGTATGCCCACACTCTGTCCTGCACATCCCTCCCACCCATTATACCGTCCTCCTCGACTGGCACTTCCCCCCTCCCCACACTCCTCCCCTCTGCACTTCTTGTTACTGCACCTGCACAATCCAAATGATCTAGTAGGACTGTTATTGTTGTTTTCTTCCCTGTTCCCCTCCCTTTTTGTCTTGTGGCTCTTGAAACACCATTTGCTGTATAGGTGCTTTATAAATAGTGAATAAATACTTAAATAAAATAAAGAACAGGGTCGCACTGGGGCATAAAATTGTCTTGGGCACCAATGAAAAAGTGGCCTTTTGAATAGTACCCACGGGGGAGGTTTTTGATAAAAATGTGATGCAAAGTTTGCATTTTAAAGAATGTTTATTCAATAACACTTGTCAAAACTACTAGCTGCATGGTTATGTAACTTATCAAACTGGCCCCACATGGGACAAAAACACGCCCACTTTGACCCAAAAAACTGGCCCACACCAGTGGTATAACCAGGATTGCCTAACAAGTGGGGCCTGAAGCTAATGTAGTTGGGCTCACCAAAGTGACATTAACATCTGTAAATGCCCACACAGCGCTGATGAGTGGGCATTTACAGATTTTGGTTGTGCCTTGCCCGCTCAGGCCCTACCCTGTCTACAGCTCTGGCCCACACTAGCATTTTGCGTTTTTGGTTCGTGCATTGCCCTATTGTCCTGTAGGCAAGTCAGAGCCTGGGCACAATTAGAATATACATATGTTGTAAAATTACAGTGCTGGCATTTACTGCTGAAACAAGCCACATACTTTTCTTTCAGTCTGGAAGGAGTTGGCATATGTTTCTGAGGCAGAGTTAGCACATGTCCCTGAGAAATCTGTTGTTGAGAGAGAACACCCCTCCCTCCTTTATCCCCTGAAATGGTTTGAGCTTATTCAGGTAATCATGAGAAATATCCATTCCCACCACCTAAAACCTTAAAAAGACAACAGTTGGCCCTGTCTTAGGCTACGGCTGAAATTAATTGTTGTGGAAGACCCCGATACAGAGGAGCATAATGGCCTTGAGTAAGTGCAGGGAGGAATCCATGAAGTAATGGCAGAGACAGATCAAAGTGCAATGCTAAAGCAGCAAGTAACAGTGCTATCCACATTATATTTCCAAAACTTCCCCACTGATCCGAAAGGGCGAAATGTTGGCATTGTGACATATCAAATTGACTGTTTCACCTTTGTACATGCACTTTGCACAATTCCTATGTGTTTGCACTTTGACTACTCCTTTGTACTTTCTGTAACCTTCACTTGTACTATTCCTATGCACTACCTGTAACAGCGCCTTGATGCCTACGGGGTTGCTGCACTATACAAATACACAAACAAATAAATAAATACATAATAAATAAATAAATAAATAAACAAATGTGGCAGGCACGTCATTGCAACCATGGTAGGTTCTGCACATTTGTCCAAATGTACCATTATTTTCAATTGGTCTCAGGCTCATCTCAGCACACCAGCCAAATCCATCCTCTCTCTGTTTTATTTGTATTAACCAATTGTACTAACGAGTAACACACAGTAAAAAGACAAATCAACAAAGCGGTATAAACAAGCACATGAGATTCAGCTTATTGAAGACTATTCCAATATTACAATTCATTGTATTGGAACAACACCTCCACCTAGTGATAAAGAAACTAGATGTAATATATGGGAAACAGTAAGAAGTTTAAACCCTACAGAGAGTTGGTATGTGAAACACAACAAATAAAACACAAACACAAGGCAGGGTTTGCAAACTTGTAATCTTACATCTGGTGAGCCATACACACGTATTCCAAGGGCAGATTGGTAGCAATAAAGCACACTTAATAAATGTGCACATACTACAGATGGATCAAAAGTAATGTTGCCACTTGCAACCCTGTTTCTTCTTATTTCTGATCAAGTTGTATAATTTGAATATTCTGAGGGGCTTGTTATGAAATGAGTACCTCAGAACAACTTGGCACCACTGTTATCAGGTGGTAAAGCTAGAGGAAGGCCTTATTATGGACACCATTGCAATCCGTGAATTTCCTAAAGGGAATGACTGTTTATTTGTCAAACAATTGCCAGATCTCTTTAACACCCAGAGAACACTATTTAGGGCATACAAACAGTTAACCTCCTACTGCTAAATCCTATTATACCATAATCCTCAAATAAATATAGAGAGATCCATTTCTGTGAGAATATGAATAAGAGAACACACGCGGGATTAAGTAGAATTAATGATGGATCATCTCCCCTTTTTGAAGCCAGACAATAATAAAATAAACAAGTAAGCCAGGAGAATAGGGAGTGGACAATTATAGTCTATTTCTCATCCATATAGAAGAAGTGTCCCAATCCAGAGGGACAAACCAAGCCACATCGTGCCATAAAGCAAATGCCCTTTGGTTGCTCAGGTAATCAGGAATCTTGGCTCCACCCTCATGCTTACTCACTGTCCGTATGGTCAGGAACATGTCACCTTTCCCTTTATCCATAGAAAGGTGGATAGCATTGAAAACATTTTCCAAAAAAGAGCACTGGAAAGGGAGTTTGTTGCATCGCCAGAGGGCCTAGGATCAGGGGGATATCACCAACACAATGGTCTCTATCCATTCCCACAGAATAGAAATAATGGGTGCTGAGAGATGATGCTGCTAAGTACTTTCTCAATAAGCGTCTCCACATGTAGGTCTATTGTGCCTTGAATGGCTTGAGGGAACGTGGTATCCATGTATTTAAATACACTCTTTTGACATTTGTGTCCATAGGTTTAATCCTCAGACTTGTAACATCATTTAGTGAGTGGCATTACTTCTTTTTTTGTTGTGTCCAAGGAACATCTATATACTTGTGAAACATGTTATATAGACTTTAACGGTTGTGGGAGGAGTTCCGCAATAGGAGAACATCATGTGCATATACCTTTATTTCCATGGCTGCCTCCCCAAATGAAATACCTTTCACACCAGTGTTCATTCACAGAATTGCCAGGAAGAGTTTTAGCGTCAATATAAAGAGGTGCATTAAGAAGGGGCAATAGAAAGTAAGGAGATAAAGTAACATACCCAACAATGGATGCTTTAAGGTTTGAATGCAATATCCCTAATGAGGATCAGAAAAACGAACCAATGCAATGGATTGCAGAGCTTTAAACATGTAAGACCATGCAACCGCATCACATGATTTTTTCTGCATCTAACACCACCGGTACCCATAATTCATGTGATACTTATGAGAAAGTCCCAAAATGTACTTAATAGTTGTGAAGAATCGTATAAGCCAAGGATATCCTACCCAATATGAACACAGTCTCTCCTGGTAGACCTAGTGCCGCTAGCATATTGGCAAGTATCTCTGAAAATAATTTACAGTTAACATTAATACACAACATAGGACAGGAGTTTTTTGGTAGAGTGGGTCCCCATTCTATCCATTAAGAAATAGAATACACATGGCATAATAAAAAGTGTCACAGGCTTTCTGACTATCAATGAAGTGATTATGCAAAGTGCAGTAGTCAGACATGAGAACATTGGTGCAATGTAACAATAAATCAATAGGAATCCATCTCATCCAGGATCTTAGACCTTTGTAAGAGCTGTGATAGTTTTAACACTCTCTCCTTTGTCTAGCATGCATTCAATCTCCAACAGAACCTTTTGTTTGTCCGTTTTCCTGAGGATTTTACACAAATTGATCTAAATCCAACATGGTTTCTGGCGAATAGATTGTCTGTTGTCCTCTGCAAATGTTTTAACAACATCAGTGTCTTTAGTTATCCTGCCTCCAACTCATATTAGACACTATTTTGGATAGTTCTTGCTTTCAAAAAAGAGGCGAACATTTGACCTTCTTTGTTCAACACTCCAAACACCTACGCCTCAATAACAACAAGGGTGGCAAACGTTTTTTGTTGTTGTTGTTGTTGCAATATTATTGTGCTCAATCCTCAGCTGGGTATTCATAAAAAGCTCTTCGGAATTTCGTGAGTGTACGCAATACCAATCTTGTGATACTGAGCGCTGCTATTGACCGGCTTGGCACAAAGTAGATTGTTTGATTCTGTAGTACCAACTTAAAGGTAGCGCAGTTGTTGCTAATCAAAGCATCCACAGTATCATTATCCACAACATAATTCTCGTAAATGTACCATAGAGATCTGGGGTAGACATCATCTTTTAGCAGGTTAGAATTAAACCTATGTTTGGTACTCCCCTTATATGTCTGATAGAATTCTAAGTTGTGTTAACTGGGGAGTGATATGATAAAACTTTCAGGATAAGGGACAAGTGTATAATTGCTTTCACAATTGTTTTCGTCCAACAAATGTAATCAAGATCTGGCCACAAATTATGTGGAGGAGATTAATAGGACATATCACTATCAGCAGAGTTTGATAGCCTCTACTTGTCTCCAACACTAATCTCATTAACATATTTGTGAAACTCCTTAGCCGTATTATTATTAATAAACCTGGTATTGGACCTTCTATCTAGTATTCTAGTATAGAATCCAGGGCTTGACTGACATCTTCACAAAGAATCTTCACAAATAATCGGATTAGTCAGAATGGAGGATAATGAAATCTTCTTGTAGTTCATCCAAAATGAAAGGTCAGTACATGTGTAACCATACAAATTACAAACAGTGCACAATGCGTTGTTAAAGCAGAACACGGAGCAATGCCGAAAGCCTGAACCGAGATTTCTCAACTGCACTGCAAGGGTTACACGCAGAGCTGCTGTTTATAGTTTTTTAATCGTTTGCTCAGACACAACTTGAACTGCACACGCTGGCTCATCTAATTTTACCTAAATGTTTACAGCGTCATGTCTCAGCAGCTGTATATAATTCCACTACTTAAATATTGACAAACATGGGCTCCCTCAGCATCATGGTCAAAACACATGTTGACTGTCCGCGTTTATATATTTTGTTTTTGCTCATTCGTTTCTGATGACACAATAAATCACAACCTTCCTTACCAGACACACATACAAGATAAATTAAAACTCCAATCTTATATTAGCATTTTTTTTTTTTTTTACAAAACCATGGAACTTATAAATAAGAGTTTGGTAACACCAAGACCATGGCAGCACCCAAGGGCAAGTGGAGCTCATGTCCTCAACCACTGGTAGAAAGCTCCCATCCAAATATCTCGACACGCCTCCCATGCCAACATTTGGATAGCAAAGCAATACAAAGATGTAATGGCTGGAAGGTTTAGAATTATTCTTAAACCTCTGGCAATTGCTCTAGGCAATCCTCTAGACCGTCATTCTTCGCCTGCCAAGCCATTATCAAAAGGGAAAGACCATATGCAAATCAGACTTGGTCCCACCCACAGAAGGGCAGTCCAGCCCCAACTGTTAGGTCACATCCCTGCTACAAGGGAGCACAAGCAACCCCAGACAAGTTTCAGCCTCATTGGGCCTCTTCAATGAGGTGTAGCTTAGGTCTCTAGGCATAAGAGTTACGGTACACACATCTGGGAATACACATCACACTTGGGGTGATAAAGCAAAACAAAGAGGTAATAGCCGGAATGCTTAGAATGTATCTTAAACATCTGGAAATTGCTCTAGGCAACCATCCAGACGATCAGTCTTTGCTTGGCAAGACATTACAGAAAGGGAAAAGACTATATGCAAATCAGACTTGGTCCCATCCCCAAAGAGGGCAGTCCAGCCTGAACTGCTACATCACATCCCTCTTGCACAAGATGACAAAAAATCCCAGAAATTGTTTGGCCTCATTGAGTTTCAGCCTAATAACAATTTGGAACCACACTCCCCATACATACACCACATCCACCAACCATTCTTACCCACTCTCATTTTTTAATGTATACCACATCAGGTAATGCTTCCTAAATCTCCATATACACGTCTGCACATTAGGAAGCACTTCCTAAAAACACACATCTGGCAACCCAACTGGCTCTGCAATAGCATTTTATATCACTAATATATATGTCCCATCCATGCACCTGGTACACTCCACTCCATTCCACATTGAAACCAGTTTACACTTCCATACTGGCCTTCTCGCATTGCTGTCTTCACATTACAGATTTCCACATGTTAGGCACCTTATTGTGCCTTCCAGCTTACAATCACTGATGCAAACAACACAAAAGACCCATAACCGCTTTACTCCCAACCAATACTTCCTGGTTTCACAACATATCCATAATATTTGACACACATCAAGTTCCTCAGGGAGTCTCTTTTCCATACATCCACAACGTTTGACACTAAATAGTACCTTCATAAATCACTAAGCACACACATACTCCACCACCGGAGTACAGTAATGCATGCATCTCAAAATGTGTGCACACCACTGAACCACTCCAATTGTACAACACTGTATATGGAAATCCTGCAAAAATAGTTATACAAACGTAAAATACATCTCTTCAAACTTGGTTAACACCCAATCTAACATTCTAATTTGTGATCGACACATCACCCAAGAGTAAATGATCAACTATCCTCACCGCTAATGCCACCTCTCTAATACACTTTGAAATGCTGCAATCATTGTTTTACACTTCCTCCCTTCTCATCACCTCAATACCTCAACACGTTAATATCACACATTCTACACCTTGTTTGTTAACATGGTATTAAAGCTATGTAGCGCCCTTGCAGCTAATAAAACAGTACCACTAAATCCTGCAAATGTATTAATAAAACGATATTCCACAATTGCACAGTCACTCCAATCAATGTGTTATCTCCCATCACCTAACTCTCACTCCTGAAGCAATTTCTGAAAGGCCCTTTCCCTGCCCGCGGTTCAACACCAGGAGCTCCTTTACTTGCTCTCCACGTGATGTCACAAGTTCTGAAATGTCACTTTACACTGCCTCCATTTGGCAGAGCTGCACCACCTAAATCCCGTTGAGGTGCACACCAAGGTAATGGCGTCCCGTAACATACTGGTATCAAGTGGTCCATCTTTCAGTGTGCCTGTTAGATTAAGAGAGAGTATTGATGCTCCAACACACCGTGCTTACCTACTTGTGCCAGTCTGTGGGTCCAGATTACGAGCCACACTCTACATCATCATTATCCTGAAGGCACAAGTGGTCACGCAAATCTACTTCCTTCGCATTATGCACATGCAGAAGATGCACTGGCTCTGTACTCACCACAGGCTCGCCCGTAAGGTCGATACATATTCCTCCATGTGAGTATGTTCTAGTCTCCCAACTTTTTTTCAACGTCTTAACACTGTTTTGCATTTATGTCTTTCGCCATCCGCGGCTTTTGGTACGTCCTTCTAATTAACACATCTAGGGAGATGTTTTTCCTCTTCCACCTTGCCGTCTCAGTGCTTCACCATGTCCGATCTGCTTATACAGCGCCTAGCCGTTTAACAAAAGTTTTCCTTGTTTCTTTAAATTCAGTGCTCTTTATAGCCATCTTGCAGGCAATGCTGGGCATTCAATACACATACAACTTCCACCAAGGCACAGTTGCTGCCTACGTCCATCTATGGTCCACCCTGGGTGCATGCCATGCTCACATTTAGCACCTCATCCTGTGCCTCCTTGATTCAGAAGGCATCCACAGCTGCGATGGCACTCCGTCCTTTCCTGTCCATGTAGCCTACCTCATCTTTTTTTTATTTATTTTTTTTATTTGTTTGGATCAAATAGATCTTTACAAACTATACAAATAAATCCACATTTTACATATTTGCCACAGTTAAAATACAATTAACTTACAAAACATGTCAACGCAATACAAGACAAGCCTAAAAACAATAAATCAAAAGAGAAAAAAGAGAAAAAAAAAAGACCTAAAAAGCAAAGGGAAAAGAGGAGAAATCGAAAACCTTAATTTCCCCATATTAGATTGTTAATTACTACAGCTATGTTAAGCCGTAATAATTGTGGAGGCATTGATCCCAGATTGCCCAGTGCTTGGATGGGCCAAACCTAGCCTTGAAAGAACCTGACCTACTGCTATCGTAAGAGCGGGGTTATGCCCCGAGATCAGGCAATTCCAAATGTTCTCTGATTGCAAGCAGTCCATTTTGTGCACAAATTTCCCAAAATAGAGGACTCTAGTCTCCCAAGTTCCTTTGCATTCTATGAGTAAGTGGTGCAGGTTTTGCTTATTTTCGGTTACACATTTTACAAAATGATATGATGTTCTGACTTTGGCCTCTAATGCTTAGGATCTCGCCTGTATGAGTTAGATTTAGGCGGGCCCTAAGGAAAACGTATATTGATTCACTACTGGGATGTTTTAGCAGATAATTGGGCAAATCTCCCCATTTTTTTCCACTACCAGGAAGCCATTCTTAGGTTTTACCAGCCTCATTTCCAGTCCTGTTTTGATCCAGTCCATTGTTTCCATTTCTTTCTTTGCTTTCAATGGATTCTCTTTCAGGGTTGTTACTGTTGAATCAGCACCTTCCAGATTTCTTTGAGCTTTTATAGCCAAATCATGGAGAATCTTCGAGCTGTCCTTTTGGAAATGATGATTAACATCTTCGTAAAGAGAGTCTTTTTGTAGAATTATTATTAGCCTGAAGAGAGATAGCAATCTCCAAGTTACCTGTTGCTGCAAGGATTTTAGGCCAAACTCAAACCTTAATACCTGAATGGGCAAACAGCTGGGCAGTCCCAACGAGCTCTTCCAGATGTGACCCTCCACCTGTTGCCAATCCAACTCCCAGAGCTTTGGTTGAGCCTCCAACCCATACCTCATCATTGGCGGCTGTCCTGGGTGGTGGAACCTTCCTTGAGGGCAGTAGGTTCATCACTGGCTGCACCCCTTCTCCCACACAGCAGCTTACTTAGTTTCCTTTCTGTCCTTTCCATACCAGCTGGCATAGATGCATTATTTGGCCTTCTCAAAGACCAGCTCATTACCATTTCAATGAAGAAGGTCTCCTGGGCACTGCAGGTAAGTAGCCATCAAGTTACTCTATTGTTACAGTAAGGTGCATCAGATCTAAAAACAAGAATCCACTGGCTTGCACCACCCAGGCTACATCTTCCAGCTC
This sequence comes from Ambystoma mexicanum, assembly GCF_040938575.1. NCBI lineage: Eukaryota > Metazoa > Chordata > Amphibia > Caudata > Ambystomatidae > Ambystoma > Ambystoma mexicanum. Next base: position 655,737,439 of record NC_090926.1, read on the forward strand.
CCTGTGGTGGAAACCAGTTACATACCATTCTCCCCCTCATACATGCACATTCTCATATTCCAACTTCACACATTGCAGACTAGCTTGCATCCATCCATAACACAAAGCACATCACAACAGTTTACTACCTTAAATAGTATATTACTATCCATGCTGTATCATGTAATAACCATAACCCTATCTGGTTTGTCTGTATTAGTTGTTGGTACCAGGAGTCCTCTCTTCTCCATTGCAGATGCTTTCACCTTAGCTTGATCAATTGTGTTTTGCATGTAACCCCTTTCCGGGAATTTGCATGTAAGGATTTCACCCTCTTGATTTCAATCAGTGTATTGACGCAAATTCCTCCTTGCTCTACTAGGTTCTGCTATTGGCGTATTCTCCACTACACTTCTACAGGGACACCTTGTTAAAAATATGGTTGAATTGACTTGAGCTGTTTTCCAAAAAGTTCTACTTTGCAACATGTTCCCTTCTATAGTAATGTGAAGATACAAAATATCTATGTCTGTCCTACTAACTGTACTCACCAACCCTATCCCAACAGTGTTTCTGTTAAGAAACATGATGCATTACTTCAGTTTTTCCTCTGTACCCTACCATATCATGAACATATTATCACCAATAAATCGGTGCCACACAATTCCTTTGGATGCATATTGGTTATTGTTCAGGGCATGTGTAGTTTCGTATTTGCTCATAAGAAAATGTGCTAATAGGTGGGCAGACTTTGCCCCAACACAACACACTTTGTTATTTTATAATGTACTTCATTAAATATTAGGTACTTTTCAGCATCTCCTTAATCACTTGGAGGTGAGTCAACCATGTTGCAGATGTGTATTGTTAAGTGACTTCAATTCAGCAATCCCACTAAGTCAGTGCCTCGTCGGGGACGCCCAAGGGAAGCCCTTATTTATATATGTTTATGGCAAGTTATACTCTGGATGATAAACCCTTATATAACGCCCCTCTCTTTGAACCCCCCTGACCTCACTGAGCCAAGAAGTAGGTTTGTTTTGCAATTTAAAAGATTTATTGGAAAATTAAACTATATATATATCACACTTTTATAATAAATTAATATGTGATAGCACACTTAGGCATATGACAGTGATCAACAATTGATGATGTTACACTAGCACACTGATTTAATTACTTAAGAGTTAGTATAGGAAGGAAAAGGTAACTGAGAATGCTTTTATGGTTTCAAGGAAAAATAATGATGGAAAGAATGCAGTACAGAAATAACTGATAGGGTTTCACAAGAGATAATGGGCCTCATTACGACTCAGGCGGTAAGGGGTTTACGGCGGCGTAAACAGCGCCGACCCTTACCGCCTGATTCCGAGGTCCCTTAGCGCCATGGAGGTTTTAACACCTGCTTGCAGGTGTTAAAATCCATGGCGCTAAGGGACCTTGATGTTAATTACGCCACCGTAATTTACGGTGGCATAATTAACGCCTTCCCCACTCCCATTATGCCCTATGGGGCAAAAATGGGAATGGGGAAGGGTAAATGGGGATTGGGGACTTACCGCCCCGCCAACCTCGGAATGGGGCGGTAAGTCCGCCAACCACCATGGCGTAAACGTAGTTTACGCCATGGTGGTAAAGGTACGACCCAGGCGGTAACTTACCGCCTGGGTCGTAATGAGGCCCAATATGTTCACTTTTCCTCTGGTGGCAATTCACTCCCCGCCTATGCAATATAAGGAGATGGAAGTAAAACACACAGTTTTCAGGAATACAATACGAATTTCAGTTCCCCCCTAGCAAGTTTAGAGAAACAGGGATGGTTTTACACACAGGCGAAAGTACTTTTAAATGTGGTATGCAAAGAAGGGAAGAATATGCTAAAAAATGATTTTAATTCCCTTTAGGAGGTTCAGGGTAGGTGATAGCTACTTTGAATTAGTTCAGGTCAGCACTATCAATGATTCAGGGATGGTTATCAGGTTGAAAACGGAATTCAATAACGGAAGCAAAAGACAGATATTTTTACACGTGGTTGAAATGAAGCAAAATGTCAATTTGCAGCATTTTTTTCGAGTGCGTCAATTGCGATTACGGAAAAACTATAATGAATAGAAAGTCGGTTTTAGGCTTGTTGGGATGCTTAGAATCTTAGCTTTAAAATGGAAGTTAAATGTCATTCCTAGCACACGCGGTTCCAAAGATACGGATGATTTTGTGAAGGTAGTTTATCGAATTTAAATTAAACTTCAGAATGACAAAATTACACTTTTACAGCTTTGAAATGACAGAATGAACACACGATTCCTATGATGCAGTTCTGGACAGGTTTAAATGTTTTGAATTAGATTATTTTAGACTAAGAGATTGGTTCTGGCACAGTTCAAGCTGAGTACTCACACTATAAATTTGAAATAGGACGTCAAGGTCTGGTCAGGTTTGGACTGGACTCCGGGCGGTTTCTGGTACTGGTTCTGCTCACAGCGATCTGGTCTGGGTCTGCTAGCGGATCTGGATCTCTGGTTCTGGACTCGGCACTGCACAGCGGTCTGGTCTGGGTCTCTTGAATTGGATCTGACGGTTCTGGATACACAGAATTCTTAGCAAGCAGCAAACCGCGCAGCCCAGCGGTTGAATAGTTTGCAAAGGATTTTGAGGCCTGCTGAAGAGAACTCAGCTTGTGGGTTAGGCCTTTGCTTTAAGTTCTGGAGTCTGAGTTCTAAGTTCTGGTCTCTGTCTGGATTTGAAACCTAAGTGCTGGATCTGGTGTCTTCTGGCAAAGTGCTCTGCAAGAAATCAGCTTGAAGTGGGAAGTGAATGTCCCTGTCTAGCTTTCAGTTGCTCTTTTTATGTCTTTTGAAAGTGGGTGGGTCGGCTCATTCTGCATGCCCAACCCTCTCATGATTTGATAAGTCAAGGATTCTCTGTGACCTGATTTGAGAAGGGATAGTGTGTCAGAGTGAGTCAGAGTGAGTCATCATTTTACAATCTATTGAAGAAACGCCCCTTTGTGTCCGTGCAACATATCTTCTTTTTCATAAAACCCACATTTGCAATATACCCCACTTGTTAATATTACCTAAATTGCATGACGGATTGTTTAAGGTATACTCTTGCCTAGCCCTGATCTTCCTAAGAGCTAGGGTTCAAAAATACCAACATTTTTCATTTTTTGGTTGGTTTACCAAGATTGGATGTTTACCAAAAATTACACAGATGTACACCGCCTCTCTACACATATTCCAATAATTTTACATTTTTCTAGCATAAACCCTGTGTCTGCAATCTCCATAATTCATGGGGTTTTGCCTCAGAACATGGTACAGAGTTGAGTCTGTTCTCAAATTGTGGGTATATTTCTCAGATTAAGGATCTCCAAATTGTACATTTTTGTAAGCTTAATACAATATTTCAGAAGCATTTTACTTAAACATATATTTGCTGCAATATGAATCCACAATCCAGTCTGGCCCGCCCCCAGTAGCTTGGTGAGTCAGAGATCACAGGCCTCTCCTTCCTCTAGAAGACTGTTTACAGTCCACACCCAAAATCAGCATACCCCATTCAATTGAAAGGGTCTATTGTGTTGTGTCCTGCAGGCTGCAGGGGACACTCCTCCTCTCAATCAACAGGGCCATGTGATATCCTGGGCTGTTGTGTGTGTCTCTGAGGTGTTGATGGTTCTCAGGAAAAGCAAGACTTTTGAACTTTTAATTACATAAGACCCCCATCTGTTCACTGCACAGTTCTGCAAGACAGCTCTCCTGTCAGGATTTATAGAGCGCCAGCGCCGGTCAGTGGCTTGCAATGGTACTGCACCCATTTTTGGGAGCTGTCTTGAATTAATACATTTCGGATTTTGAACAGCACCATATTTCTTTGCACTGGTTTTTGCTCTGTGTGTAGCCAAGGATAGGGCTTGGCCATGGTCTCTTGTATTAACATTAACAGAGACAAAATGGATGGCAACCTATTTTTCATGTTTTCCCTGCGCACTTTCTGGGGAGTTATGGCCATCATGATGTTTTCAATGCCAGTAATGCACAGTTTTGTGGTAGGGCTTGGATACATGGGTAAAAACATCCCACAGTATGCAAAAGTATAATCCAAGCCTTCCATTGTCAAATTATTAAGCAATATGCCCCGAGCGGCGGGAGCATTACCGAATCAGGCAATGTCCCAGGGCCCATAGTTATAGGCCCGAGCGAAGATCGGGGTACTAAACGCTGCAATGTTCCGGGGCAGAAAAAAAAAGACACAGAAAATGGCCACTGGGAAGGGAAACCGTTTTCCCTTTCCATGGCGGCAAGCGGGAGCGGAACAGAAGTTTTCCCAGCGTGTCCGCTCTCGAAAGACGATAGAAAAGAATGTAAGTGGGGTTGGGGGGAGGAGGGAAGGAGGGAGGAGGAAAAATATATATATTTTTTCAAACGTACCTGAATCCCCGGTAGGGGATGATGGCAGCCCCCAGCCGTGTGGGGGCTCGCATAGGGTATGGCCCCGCTTCGAGCCTCCTCATTGGCTGAGGGACTGCCACGCCCCCTGCCATGGACAAAACGGCTCGAATCCTGGATGAGAATCGGGGAATTCTCGGCCGGGTAACGACCCGGCGAGAGCCAATCAGAATGTGTGTTACATTCTGCTTGACTCTCGCCGGGTACTAATATGCAATAGAGGTGTACAAAGATTTGAAATTTAACATGACCTGTTGATATTTGTACCCTGCCCTTGTTACTCTTCTTGTTACTTGTTGTCCTTCTTCTATGTCTGAGATTCCCTCTTATCTTCCTGTTCGTTGTCTTTCTCTGACTGTCATTTCTTGTTGAATTGGTTCCTGAAATTGTACATGTTTTGTACTCTCTCTTTGGGTTCCCCTTCTATAGCTCCTGAACTAATCTAAAACAAATATTCTTCTTACAAATCTCTAAGTTGCTGGTCCCAGTAGTACCTGCATCTCTATCAGATGCTTCTTCATTCTTATCTTGATTGCGGTCAACATCTGAGCTAGCTGGGGATGAGAATGGCATAATACCATGGGAGCCAACCATGGGAGCCAACCCTGTTGGGCTCATCATATTTTGGCTAAAAAGTGTAAACCCCCTGTAGTCCTTATCACAGTGAAAGGATTTTCTAGATGTTCTCAATTTTGCCACATCCTAAAAGGTCTTCAATACCTCACACAAAATTATGTACTTCTTCTGTTTAGTAGTTTCTGGGCATTGAGTTGATCTATGTCCTTATTGAGTGACTCTTTCATTCCCAACCATCATCTCTCTCCAGTGATACTCCCAACAGTCACCCTGAAAAAAGGAAAGGGCAACTAAGCTGGCTGGCAGGAAAGATCTCCCAGTGTCTTTGACTGTTGGTGCTACCATTAACCAGACTTAAAGGGTAAGTCCAAGAGCATGGTGATGGCAGTTGGTGCCAGCAATACATGTTAACTTGTTGTACTGATCTGTTTGGGGGGAAAAAACGTGATGGGTTAACATATTGCTGCTGTGAATTTCCTAGTTGCCTTATATGTTTGCCCAGTCTTGTTATACGACTATGTTGTTTTTATAGTAAGAGAAGACATTGACTTGTCCATGAGTTAATAGGTCCCACTCATTATTGAAATATGGATCAGTGGACGAAATGGTACTTACAGCTTGGCGTTGTGCAGGCTGGGCTTAAGAGCTGGTTTTGAAATAATCAGCTTCTAGTTACGCTACCAAAGCAGAGTCTGAAGCTCATGATTGTTCAGTTTCTTGCTGACATTAGGCAAGAAGAAATGGCTAGCAAATCTCAAGTTAGATTAAACTGCCTTACAATGGGAGCATAGGAATTGTCTTACTAGAGTCAGGCTTAATGCCCTGCCTTTTGCAGTACTGATGGCAATCAATCAAGCCAAGCAATCGGGTATTTGTATAGCGTACTATCACCAAAGGCATCATGCAGCAGTACAGTTACTAGAAGGGAGATATCAATTAGCTAAACAGATGGGTTTTTAATTTGCGCGTGAACAGCTTAAAGTCTTTGGTGTTACGTAGTGCTACCGGAAGAGTGTTCCAAAGTTTTGAGCCAGCAGTGGAGAAAGTGTTACCTCCTACTCTTACTTTGCGGTAGCTGGGTACCTTCAGTAAAGCTGCGTCCATGGATCTAAGCAGGCGCCCTAGGCAATAGTGCTGGTCTTTTTCCTGGATAGCCAGGCAGCCCTTCCCATTCAAGGCTCAGTGAATAATGCACAAAGCCTTGAACTTGACTCGTGCAGAAATAGGTTACCAGTGCAGAGATTGACGAGCTGCTGTACGTGGTGGCCATGGGAATACCCCTGACCAAGTGAGTTGCTGTGTTATGAAGAACCTGCAAATGATAAATTAGATAAGCAGGCTGAGCAAGATGGATGGCGTTGCAATAATCAATACTACCATTAAGGCAGGCTGCAACCACCTGAGTATGTAGATCCTCAGGAATTAAAGGAAGGACTTTCATCAGCTGTTTCAGTTTAAGGAAGCCTAGTCCACAAACTGCATTGATCTGGCTCTCCACATCCCAAGTAGAAGAGATTTTAACACCCATGTTCCTGACTATCCTCGCCTAGACTGGCAGCGGCCTCAGCGATATAGGGCAGAAGACTAACGTCCAGCTCTCAGAGGCCATGGGTGGACCAATGATCAACACCTCCGTTAGAGCAGAGCACTTCATTATCTTCTACCCCTTTCCTCAGGTATCAGGAAGTTGGTTATTAAGTATTGTAAGAGAAAGTAGCATAGGGTATTAAATAACTGCACTCATCCTCCTACTTACATGGTCAGAGGTAGGGTGGCTTTTGCTCTGGCTAATTGCTTGAGCAGGGCATGGAAACAAATATCCTATCTAATGCTGTCAACTCAGTCTAATAGTACCACTTAATAGGAAGCATTGACAACTCCACGACTGGTTCCAAGCTTGCTTTTGTATGCATTTTTCCTTAGCCAGTCTAATTGCCCAACATTTAGGGAAGGCAATGTAATACCTCATTCCGCTGCTAGCTACAAAACTGCACTTGTTTACTTTTCTTCACTTTTGTACTTTTCTGGTATCTCTATACAGCTGAGTTAAAATTGCACTTAAAGCACTGAGTTAGTGACTAACTCTCATAGACATTGAAGCACTTTAGGAAATGTCATTGTTGGATTTGAACGATACTATATGCACTTTCCTGAGTGTCCTATAGACGAGCCAAATGTGTACTTAAGGCTTTCTGCCAACACCTAATGTTTATAAGCAATAGGCCCGGGGCAGAGGGGGCCATTACCTAAAGTGGTAATGCCCCCCCTGCGAGAAGCCTATTACTATTAGTACCCTGGCCCGTAAATCTGGGGTACAAGGAGCATGTTATTTCTGTTCCAAAAAGCTCTGGCATTTCAGAACAGAAAAAAAAGAAAAAAGTCAAATAAATGGCTGCCGGGGAAGGAAAACAAAGTCTGTTTTCCCTTTTAATGGCGGCCATTGAAAATTAATGTAAAAAGGTAAACAAACAAAATGGTCTCAATGGAAAGGGAGAAGGGACTACGTGATATGATATGATATGGCTTTTATAACACGCCTATACACAAGTGTTTCAAGGCGGATTGAGGCAAGGGAGGGGAACAGAGGGAAGACTGAAGACAACGATCTTATTAGGCCAGGTGATAATGAGATTGCACAAGTGCAGGGATGGGAGGGCGGGGAAAGTGCAAAGGGGAAGTTCAGTACATAGGCCACATAGTAAATAAATAAGAAAGAAAATAAGAACAATACATTTGAAGTGCAGCCAGTTGGTGGCAGGTGCAAGGGTAAGTGCATACATCAGGTGTCAAATGCTGGTAGGGGGCTGTAGGGATGCAGAAACAACTCCAGAGTGCAAATGGTTGCCAGGGGACAGTGCAGGTGCGCATCAGGCAGGAAGGTGACCTGGGCCCGAGCACAGAGGGTAGCCAGATGACCAGTGCAGTTTCAGCCAAGAGTTCAGCAGGGGAGAGGAGGAGAGAAAGCAGACGCAAAGAGGAAGATCTTGAAGTGCTTCCAGAACTGGAGATGGTTCTCCTCGATTTTCAGAGAGGCAGGGAGACTGTTAAAGGGGGAGGCCAAAGCCAAAGAAAGAGATCTACCACCAACTTGTTGCTTGGAGATTTGACTGACCCTGAGGGAGTTGGAGGCGGATGAGCAAAGAGATGAAAAGGAAGATCTATAGGAAGAGAGAGTTGAAGGTATTGAGGCTCCAGGCCCCAGAACATCTTGTGGACAATGCAGAGGGTTTTCAACTTAATGCTCGTGGCCACTGGGAGCCAGTGCAGAGATTTCAGTCCTGTAGAGATACGATCCCTGGCCTTGAGGCCAAGGACAAGTCTCACAGTCCTGTTTTGGATGAGTTGCAGAGGGCGAAGAGTAGAGGCAGGCACATTTAGAAAGAGGCTGTTGCAATAGTCTAGCCTAGAGAGAACCAGAGCTCTAGAGACAGTGAGCTTCTGGGGGAAGGAGAGGAAAGGAAGAATACCTCTAATGAGGTGCAGCTGGTAGTGTGACTTTATAGAGATGTCAGAGATGTTGTGGGATATTTTGACCCACTCGAATGTGCCTCACTACATCACTTTACTGCAATGATGAAGGAAACAGCCCGAAATGACCACACTGAATCCTGTGTGCACCAAAATCTTTAAAACTGTGTTTGTGTCATAACCAGAAAAAGGTTGAACACCCTGCCACACATAGTTCAGGTGGGGTGAAAACAGAGACCTCACTGCAGGAGTATGCCAGTGTGCTCTGCCACAATCAACATGGAGCAAAGGAAAGAAGCAGCATTACTGTGCTGAAAAACCCCAAATGCCTCTTTTAAATCTCATTTTTCAACCTTCAGTGTGCTGTTTGGCACCAAATCCATTAATTTCTCATAAACCATGATGATCAATTAGGCCCTGCAATGTTCAGGATCATCAATTATGGCTCAGAGGAACCGGGCCTCATTGAATAAAAGCTCCTGGCAACAGTATCTTTGGAAAAGCAAACCAGGGACTGTGTTTTCATTTTCCATGGGAAACGCAGCTAAAACTTTGCAAATGACTAAAATGGGTATTTGCTGCAGAGGAAAACCAAATTTAAAAGAAATAAGTTAAAAATGCTTTTTCCTGAATGAAGAGCAAAATCGCCTATTTTAAAAAAGTCCATTATTGTATAATTGCCATGACCCTTAACCCTGGCCCTCACTGGCAAGTCAGCCGTCCAGTTAGGGCCAGGTCAAAGGCCTTAAAACCTTATCCAAGACTCTATCGGAGTCAGTCCTGACACCTTTGGCGCCAGGCTCATAAACATCATGAAGACCAACATTAAAATGGGACTATTTACTTGTGACTATTTAACTTGGGGGGATAAGCCAACATGGAGGCACACACATAGCTCAGTTACAAGGAACTGAGCTATGCGGTCTAGTCTTTTGGGTGTGGCAGGCCTGGGACTACGACTACTTTACCTGAGACTATTTAAACCACACCCAAACAGCAGAACACGCTTCATGTTATTCTACTGGGGGCAGCGTAATGCTCACCTTGTCCAGCTCTTTGATGCCAGTTTACCTGAAACCAAGGACCTGCAGAGAGAGAAAGAACACTACGAAACTTACCTGGAATAGTATCCTGTCTTCAATCCATCGCCGACTTCAGTTCCACTCACCTGAAGGTGCGAACTCCATCATCCAGCACTGCATGCATCCTGGAATACCATAACCTGGAAAGAGAAGGAAGAAAGACAGCATTAATAAGCGTTTACTCACGTTTCCTCCCAAACGAAGAAAGCAACACAATTCTTACCTGGGTAGTCATCTCCTGGTCAGTATCATTGCTGGAACATCACGTCGCTTGGTGAGGAACATCGCAACCTGCAAGGAGAGAAAAGACACAGGTTAGCAATATAAAAGGCGAAACAGCGCCGCGCATTGCGCATTACTCACCGGACAGCCTCGTGCACACCGCGCTTTCGCCTACCGGCCCATGCTCATCTTCAAACTGCATGACAACACCAAAATACCTTTCCATACCTAAAAGGAAAGAAGCAAGACATTATTATTCGAACTAAGAGGAACATAAGAACTGCATATAAAGACTGTAAAGCAGCAAACCTACGGAGTCGCAGCAGGCCTGGATTCCCACAGGGGGCTTGCAGCAGTGAAGTAACTTGGTCGCTGCTCGCCTCCACATCTACGCATCCCTGCCATATGGAGCAGGATGGAGAATCCACCTTTTACAATATTAAGGTGAGGAGAAGGCCCAAGGGGGAGGAAGGAGTTGTGGCCAAGGGAGGTGGGAAAACATAAAGACAATCTGGTTTTGAATCCAGCTCTCCTATATTGCAGACCCATCTTTAAACCGAGGGACCGGGAGAGGGTTCGAGTGTGCAAATCATCTAACCAGGGCTGAGTGGCGTCCCCGTTGATACCAGGGGAGCATAACAGAACACAAAGCCTCAATAATATTATCCACCTGGGCGTCAAGGAGACTTCAGAGATTGACCAGTTAGCACAGTTGTTGGGACAATTACGTGCTGAAGTACATTCAGTCAGGCAAGAAACTAACGCTCTTAGGAGGGATTTGACTGTTACTAAGGATCGTACTGACGAAATAAGTAGACAACTGCTCCAATCACAGGCAGGACAGACCCCATTGCCTGGTAACTATTCGCCAGCACCTGTACCAACTTCTTCCACCAATCCAGTACAAATAACCCTTCCTGGGGCAGTTCCTTTAGCTCCACCTGAACGATTTACAGGGGACCCCAAGAAGTACGCAACGTTCATGAACCAGTGTCGTCTTCATTTCCTTTGCAGACCTGGGGCTTTTCCTAACGACCAAGTGCGGGTTGCTTTTGTCTTGTCATATCTGAGTGGCAGTGCTGCGGGTTGGTTGGTACCATTGGTAAATCAGGATAACCCATTGTTACATGACTTTGGGGGTTTCCAGATGGAAATGGAAAAACTCTTTGCTCGTCATACCCAAGGTCAATGACAACAAACTTTTGTCACTCCATCAAGGAAGTCAAGACTTGCTTACATATATAGCAACATTTAACAGACTAGTCGTTGAAGCTGGGTGGCCTGAGTAAAAAAGGACCACATTATTTAATTGGGGTGTACGAGGGGAACTAAAGGATGTCCTTGCTCAAGTGGTTAACCCACCTAAAGACTATGCAGAATTCATCAACCTTGTGGTGCAATTAGATCACAGATTACAAGACCGAAAAGCGGTCCGGATAAGGTTAGACACTCGAGCTGTATATGTCCGGTCAAAGGACAATGTTCCACGTACATTGGAAAACACGCTAGAACCCATGCAAATCGAAGGTGTACGGCCCCCTTTAACTAAAACTGAAAGAGACAAGAGACGGCAACAGCAATTATGCTTATATTGCGGAAAATCAGCCCACTTCCTCAAAGAATGTCCAGTGAAACCACCAAAGAGAACTGTTGGAGCCACAGAGAAGGAAGATAATAACAAGGAGTCGTAAAACTACCAAGCCCGGCAAACGTAGAGGTCCGCTTGTTGAGCGAGAAGGATGAGCCACAGTCCTCACACTTTCCATTACCAGTAATTTTTATCAATCACCAACAACCGTCTCAGATGCATGCTGTCGAAGCATACATAGACAGCTGAGCAGTTGGGAATTATGTAGACCAAGATCTGGCAGCTGAGATGGGGCTTCCCTTATGCTCTAAGTCGACTACTGAAAATGTTACTACTGTTGATGGGACAGAAATAGCTTCCGGACCAGTAACCCAATGTACAGCAGCACTAACCCTACTGTGCCGGGATGGACACCGAGAATCTAATGCATTCGATCTCATCAAAGCTCCTCAGTTTTGACTAATCTTAGGGATGCCATGGTTGGTAGCTCACAACCCTCTAATAGATTGGCGTGCCAAGAAGTTGGCCTTTTCCGATGATTGTGCTCACACCTGTTATCAACAAGAAAAGGGGGAAAACAGACTTATGTACATCTGCTACTCCTAGTACGGCAGCGATTGTACTAGGTGTGACTAGTACTCTACTATATGAATACCAAGATTTTCAAGACATGTTCCAGAAAGAACAAGCCAATACTCTACCACCACACAGGCCCTACAATTGTCAGATCAATCTCATACCTGGTGCGCAAATCCTTTGTGGCCGAATCTATGCACTTACTGAACCAGAAAACCTCCATTTGAAATCATATCTTGATCAGTACCTGGCAAATGGATTTATCCGCCTGTCTAAATCACAGGCAGCCAGTCCCTTATTCTTCGTACCAAAGAAGGAAGGAGATTTGAGGACTTGCATCGACTATCGTGCATTAAACCAGATCACAGTAAAAAAACGTTATCCACTACCCCTTATTCCCAAATTATTGGATCAAGTCAAAGACGCCCAAATCTATACCAAACTGGACCTTAGGGGGGTGTACCATCTTGTTTGAGTGAAGAAAGGAGACGGGAGACAAATGGAAAACTGCCTTTCGTACCAAATACAGCTTGTATGAATACCAGGTAATGCCTTTTGGAGTTTGCAATGCTCCCGCTGCATTCCAGTACTTTATGAATGATGTTTTGCAGGAGTTAATCGACGTTTGCGCCCTGGTTTACATTGATGACATCTTAGTGTATTCTGCTACAAAAGAAGACCATGTCAGGCATGTCTGCTCATTCCTTACTAAACTCTGCCAACATAAACTATATTCTAAACTCGAAAAATGCTCTTTTCATGTCACTGAAGTGGAGTTCCTCGGTTTTATCCTCACACCAAAAGGTATCAGAATGGATAGGCACAAGGTAGATGCCATTCTTAACTGTCGTCACCAACCTCATTTAAAGGAATCCAGAGTATGTTGGGCTTTGCAAACTTTTAACGCCGAATCAGTCCAGATTTTTCCCAAATAGTGCATCCAATTACATCACTATTGCGAAAAACAATAAAACGTTCCATTGGACCGAAGAAGCAGAGAAGGTCTTTCAAGAACTTAAGAAAAAATTAACTTCTGCTCCAGTTCTACGGCATCCTCGCCCAGACTTCCCTTATATTGTTGAAACAGATGCCTCTAGCATGGCTATGGGAGCTGTTCTCTCACAAAGGGACCCAGTAACTGGCCAGTTACACCCTGTGTGAACTCAGCTATGCTATCATAGACAAAAAACTCTTGGCTATAAAATCAGCTTTCAAGGCATGGCAACACTATCTCCTTGGTGCTAGACATACTGGGCCTCATTACGACCCTGGCGGTAAGGGGTTTACGCCAGCGTTAGCTGCGCCGACCCCTTACCGCCAATTACGAGGTCCCTTAGCGCCATGGAGCTTTTAACACCCGCTTTTAGCGGGTGTTAAAATCCATGGCGCTAAGGGACCATGGAGTTAATTACGCCACCGTAATTTACGGTGGCGTAATTAACGCCTTCCCCACTCCCATTATGCCCTATGGGGCAAAAATGGGAATGGGGAAGGGTAAATGGGGATTGGGGACTTACCGCCCCGCCAAGGTCGGAATGGGGCGGTAAGTCCGCCAACCACCATGGCGTAAACGTAGTTTACGCCATGGTGGTAAAGTGACGGCCCAGGCGGTAACTTGCCGCCTGGGTCGTAATGAGGCCCACTGTCACGGTCATAACTGATCATCGAAACCTGCAATACCTAAAAACAGCAAAGGCTCAATCATCCCATCAACTGCGGTGGGCTCTTTTCTTCGCTGAATATGACTATGTGATCACCTAACGGCCAGGAGTCCAAAACGGAAAGGCAGACACCTTGTCCCGCATGGGTGTTGATGAAAAGGTACACATAACTCCAGATCCAGTAGCCATCATTCCAGAACACAAACTCCTGGGTCTTACGACAACATTGACACAGGGTGAACTCCAAAACAAGATCCAACTCTTAATGGATCCCACTCTCTCACATGAGTGGTGTACTCAAGGAGAACATTACACCATTAAAGACCAGTTACCATATTTTAGGAACCGTCTATACCTGCCAAGTAAAGATTTACAAGAGCAGGTTATTTCAGGTTATCATGACTCCCTGACTGAAGGTCATCCTGGAATTGCCAAAACTCTAGCTAAAGTAAAACAAAACTATAGGTGGCCCACATGGCGTAAAAATATCATCCAATTTATCCAATCTTGCAGTGTGTGTGCACAAAACAAGTCCCAAAAGCAGAAACCAGCTGGTCTTCTCCAACCATTGGAAATTCCTCCCGCACCATGGCACACACTGTCCCTTGATTTCATTACAGATCTACCTCCCAGTCAAGGATTCAACACCATCTTAGTAATTGTAGACTTGTTCTCTAAAATGGCACACTTTATTCCTTTTAAGGGTCTTCCAAATGCATCCAGTTTAGCAAAAGTATTCTTGGAGGAAATCGTACGGCTACATGGCTTTCCATCGGTCTTGATCTCAGATCGAGGTAGTCAGTTCGTATCCAACTTCTGGAGGAAATGCTGTTCAATGGCCCAAATTGACATTTGACTATCCACAAGTCAACATCCTCAAACAGATGGCCAAACAGAACGAACAAACCAAACCCTCGACCAATACTTACGTTGCATGTTACATCAAGTGGAAAGAAATTGGAAGGACTTGTTATGGATAGCTGAATATGCCTATAATAATTCATTACACACCAGCACTGAACAAACCCCTTTCTACCCTATATATGGCGTAAAGACATCATCCAATTTATCCAATCTTGCAGTGTGTGTGTGTGCACAAAACAAGTCCCAAAAGCAGAAACAGCTGTCTTCTCCAACCATTGGAAATTCCTCCGGCACCATGGCACACACTGTCCCTTGATTTCATTACCGATCTACCTCCCAGTCAAAGATCCAACACCATCTTAGTAATTGTAGACTTGTTCTCTAAAATGGCACACTTTATTCCTTTTAAGGGTCTTTCAAATGCATCCAGTTTAGCAAAAGTATTCTTGGAGGAAATTGTACGGCTACATGGCTTTTCATCAGTCTTGATCTCAGATCGAGATAGTCAGTTTGTATCCAACTTCTGGAGGAAATGCTGTTCAATGGCCCAAATTGACATTCAACTATCCACAAGTCACCATCCTCAAACAGATGGCCAAACAGAAAGAACAAACCAAACCCTCAAGCAATACTTACGTTGCATGTTACATCAAGTGAAAAGAAATTGGAAGGACTTGTTATGGATAGCTGAATATGCCTATAATAATTCATTTCACACCAGCACTGAACAAACCCCTTTCTACCCTATATATGGTAGACAAAAACATACTTCAGAATAGGATCTCACAACCCCTTTGGAAATGCCAGCGGTTAAAACCCTACAAACGACTATTTCCCATGTCTTCAAAGAAGCAGCAGAACATTTACTCCAAGCCAAGAACAGACAAAAGAAATTCGCTGACCAACATCATAGTAAAGCCCCCGACTATCAAATTGGAGACAAGGTCTCGTTAGCATCAGAATATGTGCCCATAAAAGGGACTCAGACCTTTTGTACTCAATATCTGGGACCTTATTCTATTGAATCCATAATAAATCCAGTGGCAGTTAAATTAGCCCAACCACCCACTATGCAAATCCATCCTGTGTTTCACATATCACTCCTGAAAAAGGTACAGCCTGGTACTCGGGTTACAACACCACCAAATCCAGTATTAGTTGACGGAGAACCAGAGTTTGAAGTAAAGGATATCCTAGACTCAAAATACACCAGATCCGAACTATACTACTTAGTTGATTTGAAGGGATACAACCCTCAAGACAGATCATGGGAACCTAGTGAATACATCTATGCACCTCACTTAATTAAAAGGTTCCATCAGAATTACCCAGCCAAACCAGGACCAGGCAGAAGTGCCACCGTGAGAGGGGCCTTGGGGGGAGTGCTGTCATGACCCTTAACCCTGGCCCTAACTGGCAAATCAGCCTTCCAGTTAGGGCCAGGTCAAAGGCCTTAAAACCCTATCCAAGACTCTCTTGGAGTCCGTCCTGGCGCCTTTGGTGCCAGGCTCATAACCATGATGAAGACCAACATTAGAATGGGACTATTTACTTGGGACTATTTAACTTGGGTGTTCAGCCAACATGGAGGCACACACATAGCTCACTTACAAGGAACTGAGCTATGCGGTCTAGTCTTTTGGGTGTGGCAGGCCTGGGACTACTTTACGTGGACTACTTTGGATGTGGCAGGCCTGGGACTATTTTACCTGGACTACTTTACCTGAGACTATTTAAACCACGCCCAAACAGCAGAACACGCTTCATGTTATTCTACTGGGGGCAGCGTAATGCTCACCTTGTCCAGTTCTTTGATGCCAGTTTACCTGAAACCAAGGACCTGCAGAGAGATAAAGAACACTACGAAACTTACCTGGAATTGTATCCTGTCTTCAATCCATTGCTGACTTCAGTTCCACTCACCTGAAGGTACGAACTCCATCATCCGGCCCCTCATGCATCCTGAAATACCATAACCTGGAAAGAGGAGGAAGAAAGACAGCATTAATAAGTGTTTACTCACGTTTCCTCCCGAACAAAGAAAGTCACACAATTCTTTCCTGGGTATTCATCTCCTGGTCAGTATCATTGCTGGAACATCACGGCACTCGGCGAGGAACATTGCGACCTGCAAGGAGAAAAGAGACACAGGTTAGCAATATAAAAGGCGAAACAACACCGCGCATCGCGCATTACTCACCGGACAGCATCGTGCACACCGCGCTTTCACCTACCGGCCCATGCTCATCTTCAAACTGCATGACAACACCAAAATACCTTTCCATATCTAAAAGGAAAGAAGCAATACATTATGATTCGAACTAAGAGGAACATAAGAATTGCATATAAAGACTGTAAAGCAGAAAACCTACAGAGTCTCAGCAGGCCTGGATTCCCACAGGGGACTTTCACCAGTGAAGTAACTTGGTCGCTGCTCGCCCCCCACATCTACGTGCCCCTGCCACGAGGAGCAGGATGAAGAATCCCCCTTTTACAATATTAAGGTGAGGAGAAAGCCCACGGGGGAGGAAGGAGTTGAGGCCAAGGGAGGTGGGAAAACATAAAGACAATCTGGTATTGTATCCAGCTCTCCTATATTGCAGACACATCTCTAACCAGAGGCCTTACCAAGGGACCGGGAGAGGGTTTGACTGTGCAAATCATCCAACCAGGGCTGGGTGGCGTCCCCGTGGATACCAGGTGAGTGTAACAGTAATGGCTTAATTATTCAAAAATGTGAAATGATTTGCGACTGTAAGAAATACACACATAAACTGTTTAATTCTATATGTTTAAAGTTAAGATTTAAAAGTCTACATCAAAGCAAAAACCCAGGCTGAATGGCAAACTATGTAAAAACAAAATAAAACTTCTATCCCAGAGGGCCAGCCCTGAGAAAGGGTGACACCTTATAAACCTCTGGAACAGGAAATGCTAATTCCGAGAATGGGGGCTTTGAATCCCAGGACAATGGGGAGGGGGGTTCCCCAGTGCATCAGACATTTGTCTTTTCCTAAGGCTGAGACAATAGCAGGATACGACTCTCACCTGTCTAGTGTGAAAGGAAGGAAACTTCAGTAAAAGGAAAGAGGCCCCTCATCCTGTTTCAAAGGAATTTGGCAGCTGCTGTTAGTTGAAAGAAAAGAAAAAACATTGCTAAGGACATTTGGTGTTTAAATGCCTATTTGTAACTGAACTTTAACGATATTTAACTTTGCCACAAGAATGAGGAAAAATCTGAAAGTTGGTAGTTGTAAATCTAATGTTATGCTCTTTCTTTGAAGACGTGATTGAACCCTGTACTGCATAACGAACAGAAGTTGCGAAGAATAACCGTTTATGGGGAAAGTATGAAAATTGCACACATGACATTTAGTACACATATCCCAGGGGCAAATGCTCATCTATGTACAAAATTGGGAAAATTTAGGCCAAATCTTGCAGGGTTAAAATTGCCAAAATGTTGCCGAAAGCCTAAACCAGGTCCCACAGACTGGGGATTTGGATTGAAATGTGACCCACGAAATATGTGACCTGTGCATCTGAATGTCTCAGAGGTCATCACTGTATAAATATGTATTTGTGGGAAAATTTGATTTTGGTTCTAGGAGCTGGGGGAGGTTCCTAGACATTGTGAAAGTAACACCTTAAAACATGACATCCTTTTCTGTTATCCAACCAGCAAAGAGCAAGGCGGAAACTGTGCTCTTTCCCAATCATAGCATCATGGGTGTGGGTTGTTGGACTGCCCCTGCCATATAATTTAGTGATGTCATTTGGCATGATAAATAAGGGAACCTCACAGCACACAAGACACTGATTCCTGACTTCATCCTGATTTTCTGTGTGGCGCCCTGTTACTGAATTCTCCGTCCTTGTTCCTGATTCCTGATTTTACTTACCAAGCCAAGGCCTCAGCATTGCTGAACTCTTTTTCAGCTAGGCCTCAAAATTCTGAACAAATCCCAAAACCCCAGGGAAGCATGTTGATCAAGCTGGCTTGCTACTACTGGCTTGCTACTACTAAAGGCTTGCCTACAGCAAACTCGCCATCCCACTGATCTCTCGTCTCCAGTAACCAGCGCAGTCCAGTGTGCAGTGAACACCTAAGTTTGAGAGTCCTGTATAGATGGAAAAAAAGGCTTAGGTTTTACAAGGCAATTTTAGAGGCTTTCACATTTAAATACCGGAGAAAAAACACCTACGTGTGAGAGTCCTGTATAGTGGGAAAAAGGCCTAGGTTTCACAAAGCAATTTTAAGACTTTCACATTTAACTACCAGAGAAAAAACTCCTACGTTTGAGAGTCCTGTATAGTGAAAAAAAAGCCTAGGTTTCACAAACCAATTTTAGAGACTTTCACATTTAACTACCGGAGGAAAAACACCTACGTTTGAGAGTCCTGTATAGTGGGGAAAAAAGGCCTAGATTTCAAAAACCAATTTTAAGACTTTGAAATTTACCTACCGGACAAAAAACACCTACGTTTGAGAGTCCTGTATAGTGGTAAAAAGGGCCTAGATTTCACAAAGCAATTTTAAGACTTTCACATTTAACTACCAGAGAAAAAACAACTATGTTTGAGAGTCTAGTATATTGGGAAAAAAGGCCTAGGTTTCACAAAGCAGTTTTAGTGACTTTCACAAAGCAATTTAAATACTGGAGTGGAAGAAAGAATAAAGAAAACACACCTAAGTCAGCAAAGCTGTTATGTGACCCAGGCCACTCCTACCTTACTTAGTTGCTGCTGGTTGACAGCTGGCAACTGGCTTCTCCTGTTGATACCTGCAGACACTATCAGGAGCCGCCAAAGTGGGATCCGCCCTTTGCCTTGGAGCCCTTAGCCACAGGGGCTGCCAGGCAGGGGGCTTGCCAGGGAAGGTTGGTTAAGAATGGCAACATGACCCATCAGGGGAGTTGGGAGGGCTGGGATGAGGGCACTAAGACCAGGAAGTGCAGGAGGCCGCATGGTGAAGCACTGAGCATGCTAAATTAAGACATTCACACAAAACACACACAAATACAGAAACCCTGCAGATATGGCACAGGGAGCTCTTACTTGGGATGGATGTGGTGTGGATGTGCCAGTCACGAGGACAGAGACGAGGGATAGACCCTCTTCAGAGCACCAGGGCCACACGTCCAATCACAGAGTAGTTGGGAGGGCTGGAAGGCAGGCACTAGGACCAGGAAGTGCATGAGGCCATGTGGAGAAGCACAAAGCATGCTAAATTAACAAATTCACACAAAACACACACAAATAAAGAAAGTCGTCCCTTCTTCCTTTCCATGACTGATTGTCGCAGATCGGGAGCAGACACGCTGTGGCCAGCGACCAGGTCCAGTGAAGGCTGATGAGATAAAACCCTTACATTACCAGTATCAATAGAATTCTCCATCGCTCTGGGATATATTGTTTACACGGGGCAGGGCACATATCATCCATACTCAGCATGACTTTATGAGCTCCTGCTCTAGTGACAGGCATACTAGTGTGCGTGAAAGCGATGTATAGCCAAAAAGGCCTCAGAAAAATCTTCTATTTCCCTGACACTAATATAACTTAGGCAAGTCTCAATATCAAATAAAATTCGAGCTGAATGGGCCAACTTTGAGAATAACAGAGCAACTCTGCTTTGGAAGTAACTCCGGCCTGACACACTTCACAGAGCTCTTTAAACAGTACTGGAACTCAGCAGCAGCCACGCACGAAGGTCATGATTTCCTAACCTACACACCACTGGAGTTTCTCAGGAGCACATGACCTTTGCAGCAGCAGCCACACATGAAAGCTACAGAAAAATTGGAAAAGAGGACCTAACGCCGTCAAACTGCACCGCCTAGCGGTCGCTTCCGACGGCTTCTGAATCATTACAGTCTTCTAGTGCAGGGTTAATCATGCCCTGTAATCATTACTCAATAATATTTGCCTATTATCATGGTTATGGGAAAATGCGCAAAAATGTAAAAGTCTCACCAGTTGCCACTCTCAATGTGCACCTTCCTACTTTCTAGGATCCCGCATTTGCACCACTCTATGTAAATCCCCAGGACCCTGCCCCTGGTTTCCCCTTGCTGGTTCCCATGAAGCGTTTTTATTCTGAGCGCATCTTGTAACATTTCCACAGGAATACTGTGTAAATCCCACGGGATACCTATGGCAAGATGAGAATCTCCTGTTAAAGAAATGGGCTTTCTAGCTCCCCCTCAACTCTACAACTACACATGTGGTTCTTAATCCTTGCCCCACCTTTACCCTATTCCGAAATTACCCATTTCCCCCTCAAAAAATCTTGTTTTGTGCACTTTTCATTTTCAGCATCCCACAGTAATCTCTTCCATTGAGCAAAAAAAAAAGGCGGCTTTTCATTTGTAAAATGCCTCACTGCTGCAATGCACTATGGGAGAATTATAAACAGTTTTGGGACAGGGCAACCACTTCTCGCTTGATTTTTTTAAAACTACATAATTGATTTACACCAAACTACAAAAAGGGATATTTGAGATGCTTTGTACATGACTTCTCATTTGGTGCAAATCTGTGCAGTGGTTTTCACGCTATAGTTGTTCAACCCATGCACCTTTTTCTTTACAGGAAAAATTAATGGGAGTAGGCTGAAAACAGGTTGTTTTTGTTTGCTTAATAGCTTTTAAACCAATTAACACATTTTATTTCATAATTTCCAGTATGGTGAGGCCCATGACAATTACTTATTTGGTAAATTTGATCCAAATCAATCTAGCCTGTCAGAAATTATTAACAGACAATATTTGGAAAAGTCAATGAAAATAGGTTAATTTTAACTTTATGGTGGTGACCGTTGCCCTATAATCAGTGAAAACAATTTAGTTAAGAGAAAGTTAAGATGAACCGACTAATAGTAACAAAACTGGCAAGGTGACAAATACCCTGCTCCTATCATCAAGGACTGTGCTAAAAAACTATCTCCATTTATCGCCACAATGATAAACTCCTCCTTCAAGACCAATCTCGTCCCTAACAACCTCAAGGAGGCCTGGATCATGCCGCTCCTAAAAAAGCCCAAACTAGACCCAAACACCCCAACAAACTATAGGCCAATCACAAACGTCCCCTTCCTCTTAAACATTCTGGACAGAGTGGCTTACCTGCAAATTCAGAAACACCTTGAGGACAACAATTTACTTGGTCTCCGACAATCTGAGACTGCCCTCCTGGACCTGAACATACAGATGGATGAGGTGAGAGAGAAAGGCAAACTATCCATGCTCCTCTTGTTAGACCTCTCAGCTGCATTTGATTTGGTTGATCACCAAATTTTCACGGAACACTTAACATCCGCAGCAGCTTTCTCTACGAACGCTTCCTCTTGATTTAAATCATTATTATCCAACCGCACCACTAGAGTTTTCTCGCCCTCTGCCTCTGCAGCCCTGATCCCCATTCACTTTGGGGTACCCCAAGGATCCTGTATATCCCCTACACTATACAGCATATTCATAAAGCTCCTCTTCGACTGTCTTGACAACATGGGTGCCATCTATGCGAACTACGCAGATGACACCCAGGTTCTCATCACGCTGTCAGGATGCTATGCTGATGACTCCAAACTAATCAACAATATCTACTTAGAAAACAGGCATGGATGGCTGCTCATAGCCTCTGTCTCAATGATGGAAAAACAGAGCTCTTAATTGTCGGGATCCAGACTCACCTTAACAAGCTAGACCCACAGTACATGTCATTCAATATTGATGGGAACTCAATCAAAGTTGCGAAGGAGATAAAAACTTTAGGTGCCTATCCCGACTCGACCGTATCACTAAATAAACAAGTGAGCTCCATTGCATCATCAACAGCCTACACTAACAAGCTAATCAATGCCTGTAAGACATACCTATCCCCCACCAGTTGCATGACACTTGCACGAGTTCTAGCGCTCTCTAAATTAGACTACTGCAACACGCTCTTTCTAGGAACCTTTGAAAAGAACCTTAACAGACTACAAGACCTACAAAATAACTCCTTAAGAGCTGCCCTAGACATCCCCAGATCATGCCATATCTCCAGCCACAGACAAAAATCTAACTGCCCTCCAGTGCACAACAGAATCGCACTTTGCATGCTGGCCATCACCCACAAATGCATCTCCAATCCTGCACCGAAATATCTCTCAGACAGGTTCTCTCTACACCAAGCAACCTCTACCAGATTGTCCCAAAGTCACCTACTCTCATGGCCCAGGTTCAACCTCAAAATGGCAGGTGGAGCCAGTTTCCCTGTGCAAGCCGCCAACCTCTGGAATTCCCTACTTCCCACCATTAGATTGGAATCATCCATCAATGCTTTCAAAACCAGCATTAAACTCTGGCTTACTGACAAGCTCAATAACTGATGCCTCCGGCTCCAGTGTTTCTGACTCGCTACTGCACTGCCCATTAGTAACCCTATGACCATATCCTAACTGTAATTATTGTGAAGGCTAGACCACTCTGTAACCCAGGTCGAACCTTTCCGACAATCTCTTATATATGCCTTTTGATCTATGTATCCTATTATGTAACATGTACTAAGTTTTCCAGCACACAGTTACCTCAGGTTTAGGTGCGCAATA
Organism: Ambystoma mexicanum; assembly: GCF_040938575.1. Taxonomy (NCBI): domain Eukaryota; kingdom Metazoa; phylum Chordata; class Amphibia; order Caudata; family Ambystomatidae; genus Ambystoma; species Ambystoma mexicanum. The sequence continues at coordinate 655,760,499 of NC_090926.1, forward strand.
CAAATGATAAACAAATACAAATACAAAAAACCTTCGACCATGGTCACTGTCACCAATGCCACAGTTAGGCTAAAAGAACGTGGTCACTGGCCATGGTCTTCATCTATGAACACTCACCCATACCCCTCTCATTATCTCCCGTCTTTCTTTTTGGCAATAGTTTCCCACAGCAATTTCCCACAGTAACATACCAGTGACCACCATAGCACTGGCTTTGTGGTGCTATTTGCATTTTTTTATCATTGTTATTTTTTATTAGTGTAGATTGGTTTTACAAAAAACCTTTCACATATTGGTCCAATAACAATTTCATATTTCATAACCATTTAATTCATACTTTAAGACACAATATTATTTAAAATTACACAAAGGTATTTTTGCTGTATTTTTTTTCTCCACATATTGCATATAAAAGTTATAGAACTAAAATGTAAAACATCAGTCATTTCTAAAATATCTCAAATACAATTCCAAGTTGCTGTACTTATAGAAATCTGATTTACACTCATAGGATAAATGCAGTTTTCTATAACTAAATGACTCTACCTCATCACGGGTTGTGAGGAGTGGTAAAAATGCAGCAGTAACGCTATTACAGCTTTGAACTGGAGGTGATTGCACTGAGTTTTTGCCCATTTTTGTTATTATCACCACCAGCGCTATTACCGCTGGTGTTAAAAGCGCCGAAAAGCCCCATAGAGTACTATGGACTCTTAACAAAATGGAGAATTACAACCTTACCAAAATTCGGCATCTGGCACTAATAGCGCCGGACTAAGTTGCAGTAATGCTATTTTTGTTGGGGGTATCCCAGTGCAATTACCGCCGGAATACCGCCAACGCTGTTGTGAGGCCATAAGAATCTAGAAAAGTGTTGGAGGCATTTTTGGAATAGCTCAGGACAAAACATTAATACGTGTTCCAAGGTTTCCCTCAAAGACACTAGTTTAAAATATCTGCAAATATTGGGGGTATCAGCTGTTGTCGTGCATCTGCTGACAATTTTGTGGTTGGGGAAGAGGTTAAGCCTTAGAAGTAGAAAGCAATATCTCCAGCGTTTGTGGGGCGATTGACTCAGGTAGGTATTTGGGAAACCCATGCCTTTCTCTGGTACATGGGTAAATCTAAATAACTTGTATCCGGGGCAGCGGTCTCTGGAAGAGAGCCAGTCCAGTTTATGGTGTGGGTTCCCTCTCAGTTCATCAACAAAGCTGCCAGTGCAATTCAATATATTGAATAAGGCTCCAATTTAGATGTTTAAAAAGCGACATGGCTGCTTGGTCATCAACTCCTGCAATTTTTCAAATTGAATGCCTGCAGGTGGTTGGAGCACCTTGATAAATAAGAGCAGCAATTAATGCAACTCTCTAAAGATTTCAAACCCAATTTGGACCAAATGCAAGCTATAGGGATCCCATTGGGCAATCATTCCTGGGAAATGCAGCAATTCCTAAATAAAGCACTAGTGCTCAAACACTTGAGTATTTAAAAGTGTTTCCCGTCCACACTGCCTCACTCCAACTCTCTTACTTTTTTAGACTTTAATCTCCAATCTCACTGTATATATCCCATCTGACTCCCTCCTATTATCCCATTTCCCCAGCAATGCCTTGGCATGCAAATTGTTTTTTATCAGTCTACTCCTCCAAACGTTTTCAGGACTCATCCTATTATCAAGACGATAATCTCAACTTGCAGTCAGTGCAGGTGTTCTAAATCAGTGTCACTTTTGGAGCAAGGACTTCTGGTAGCAGTAGTTTTCAGGTTACAGGTAACCCGCTCATCCTCAATCACGCAGTGTGTGGGGATTGAGTAGCACCAGGGCTCAAGTCGAGGGTACACGTGGGGGGGTGGAGTCCACCCACTTTATTTAGAGGGTGGACTCAGTCCACCCAGCTAAAATGAGAAACTTGAATACCCTCTTCGAATTTATTAATTAAAGCAGATCTCAGGGATCAAACCACAGTTGTCACGTTTGTAGGCCAGACACTTCTCCACTGCACTATATAACTTGAGAAAAAATAACAAACAACTAAAGGTGAAATGTCCCATTTTGGTACTGCAAGTCCCAGGAAAAACATTTGTATTGGTTCTTGGAGTTTAAAACATGCACACCTTTTAAAGTTTTCAAAAACACTATTAGAAGAACATATCCTTTCTTGGTTTTGTGTGTGTGTTATTTTTATGAAAGGCAAATGCCATTCGTCCTGTTAAATTTGGGAGGTTATGCAAAGCCAATTTAATGAAATTTGCATATTTCACCTTGATATGCTAATTTCTGGCGACATCACACCCCAACGCGTTTGTTGAGGAGTCCCCCCACTTCAATTTTTAGGACTTGACCCCTGAGTAGCGCAGTGTGTTCCTCCAAAGACTGGCATGAGTCACCCTGGTGCAGCACTCTTTGAAGTCTGGAGCTTCACTTCCAGAATACCTTATGGATAGTAGTACAGGAGCGGAGTGGTGCACTCCAAACGTTTTCAGGACCCTTGTATAGATAACATAACAGGCCTATTTGTAAAGCGCATGTTCACCCCCGAAGGGGCATCTTGGCACTAATAACAGATGTTTATTGTTACGCAACTTAATGGTACTCATTTTATCGATCTCAGAAAGATGAAGGGCTGAGTGGACCTGTTGATTCACAAATTTTATGTTATTGCTCAAGCTGATGGCTTGTTAAGGTTGAGATGAATAGTCTATCGATTTTCAGAAGAAATGTTTTCTTAATCACTTTTCAACCTTTCAATGAAAAAATTCTGAACACATTCCACAGTTAGGTTTTGAGATATATGCCTGCGTGGAATATTTCAGCATTTTTCACGATCGCTTCATGCTTTAAAAATGTTACTCTGATTGCATTTTGAACAACTTTTAACATGGGGTTTTCCCAAAGGGGAAACTATTTTGGCCCAGCTATCTCAAAATTGACCCATTTGATTTTTGTAATTGTTGGCATGCATGTAGACCGTGTCAGAAATGGATGCGCTGAAAACATTGAACACTGATTTGGCCAATTTTGAAATGTTAACAATTCAAAATGTATCTATATTTGATAAATGCACAATGACAAACATGTTTTTCATTGAAAATGTTACAGTACAATTATACCATACTTCTAAAACATAAAATCTGGATGAAGAAACATACACTGTGCTTTGCATATAACACAAAACATACAACAGCACATTCTACACAACCAACTGCGGACGTGTGGGAACACAAACAAACATATTAGGTGGCTGTTTTCAAGTTCAATGAAAAAAAATATTTTAAACTGAAATATACACTAAAACATGCTAGAACATCAAAATATATGCAAATTCACACTAGAACACCAAGTGCATACTGTGCGGCAATAACTGTGTACTGTGTTGCACACAAAGAAATTACATACTGTTTGGAACACACACAAACTCTTCAGGTTGATATTTTCAAGTTCAAGATAATAACTATGTTTAAACTGAAATATACACAAAAACACATTAGAAGACAAACTGTGTACTGTGTTGCAAAAACAGCAAATGCTTACTTTACTCATGAAAAACTAAATATCTGAAACACACTAAAATGTAGGTTGCTCTTTTTAAGCTCAATGATCGTAACTGCCTCACACAGTAAAATGACAAAAAGTAACTTTGGATCTCACCCTAAGTTACTAGGGGAATCCAGACGTGGACCCCTTGCTCACTATTCTTAGAGAGGCACAGCTACACCCTACTGATGAGGTTCAACCAGACCGAAACACGTGTCTGGGGTTGCTGTTGGTACTATTGTTCAGAGGAGAATTGCCTAGCATTTCGGTGCTGGACTGCCCCAGGACAGGACAAAGACTCATATGATTGGGATATTTCTCCTCTGTGAAAGATAGTCAGCTAAAGATTCTCGGTAAGGCTCTTGTAACCAGGAATCATGTCTGGCAGAGAGTCTCCCAGGACCCCCCTTGTTATTTGCATATTTCAAGTAACTTTGGGTCTCACCCTAAGTTACTAGGGGAATCCAGACATGTACCCCATTGCTCACTATTCTTAGAGAGGCACAGCTACACACTACTGATGAGGTTCAACCGGACTAAAACACGTGTCTGGGGTTGCTGTTGGTACTCTTGTTCAGAGGAGAATTGCCTAGCATTTCGGTGTTGGACTGCCCCAGGGCAGGACAAAGACTGATATGTTTGGGATATTTCTCCTCTGTGAAAGATAGAGAGCTAAAGACTCTGGGTAAGGCTCTTGTAACCAGGACTCATTTCTGGCAAAGGGTCTCCCAGCACCCCCCTTGTTATTTGCATATTTCAAGTAACTTTGGGTCTCACCCTAAGTTACTAGAGGAATCCAGACGTGGACCCCTTGCTCACTTTTCTTAGAGAGGCACAGCTAAACCCTACTGATGAGGTTCAACCAGACCAAAAAACGTGTCTGGGGTTGCTGTTGGTACTCTTGTTCAGAGGAGAATTGCCTAGCATTTCGTGCTGGACTGCCCCAGGGCAGGACAAAGACTGGTATGTTTGGGATATTTCTCCTCTGTGAAAGATAGTGAGCTAAAGACTTTGGGTAAGGCTCTTGTAACCAGGATTCACCAGGACCCCCCTTGTTATATTCATATTCCAAGTAACTTTGTGTCTCACCCTAAGTTACTAGGGGAATCCAGACATGGACCCCTTGCTCACTATTCTTAGAGAGGCACAGCTACACACTACTGATGAGGTTCAACCGGACTAAAACACGTGTCTGGGGTTGCTGTTGGTACTCTTGTTCAGAGGAGAATTGCCTAGCATTTCGGTGTTGGACTGCCCCAGGGCAGGACAAAGACTGATATGTTTGGGATGTTTCTCCTCTGTGAAAGATAGAGAGCTAAAGACTCTGGGTAAGGCTCTTGTAACCAGGACTCATTTCTGGCAAAGGGTCTCCCAGCACCCCCCTTGTTATTTGCATATTTCAAGTAACTTTGGGTCTCACCCTAAGTTACTAGAGGAATCCAGACGTGGACCCCTTGCTCACTTTTCTTAGAGAGGCACAGCTAAACCCTACTGATGAGGTTCAACCAGACCAAAAAACGTGTCTGGGGTTGCTGTTGGTACTCTTGTTCAGAGGAGAATTGCCTAGCATTTCGTGCTGGACTGCCCCAGGGCAGGACAAAGACTGGTATGTTTGGGATATTTCTCCTCTGTGAAAGATAGTGAGCTAAAGACTTTGGGTAAGGCTCTTGTAACCAGGATTCACCAGGACCCCCCTTGTTATATTCATATTCCAAGTAACTTTGTGTCTCACCCTAAGTTACTAGGGGAATCCAGACATGGACCCCTTGCTCACTATTCTTAGAGAGGCACAGCTACACCCTACTGATGAGTTTCAACCAAACCGAAACACGTGTCTGGGGTTGCTGTTGGTACTCTTGTTCAGAGGAGAATTGCCTAGCATTTCGGTGCTGCACTGCCCCAGGGCAGGACAAAGACTGATATGTTTGGGATATTTCTCCTCTGTGAAAGATAGTGAGCTAAAGACTCTGGGTAAGGCTCTTGTAACCAGGACTCATGTCTGGCAGAGAGTCTCCCAGGACCCCCCCTTGTTATTCACACAGTAAAACACAGTTACGTTACTGATTTCAAAGCCAAAATAAAAATACATAATGATGGTAAGAGCATACACTAAGCAACCAACAATGTACTGTGTGGAACACACACGAAAGTATGCAACCACAAAAAACAGAATAGGAAAAGCATATGAAACAATACCAACAGCGTATTGTGGTGAACATCACTATGCTGTTTTTAAGCTCAACAATAGTAACTGCAAGACATAGAAAATGCTTAATTCACACTTCACTTATTTAAACAAAATAACCAATGATTGTAAAGATATGTATGCAAGGATACAAACAATGTACTGTGTGGGACACACACACACACATGATGAAACCATACCAACAATAGAAAGAGAGTACATAGCATATTAACAACAGTGTGCTTTGTAGAACATGCAATAGAGAACAAAAAAGGGGGCTCCAACCAAAAGTACATTTCTTGGCATTACACTTAATTTAGAGTACCTAAATTATTTTGTTATCCTTATTTCAACATATTGCTCAAAAATCAATAAGCCAAGTATCCTTGAAATCAAGAAATCAAAATTTAAAGATAAAACCAGTATCCTGAACACTGTTTTTTTATTATTAGCAGTTACTTTATTCAATTTTTTGTTTTTTTCTCTTTCTTTTTTCAAATACAGTTCATCATCTGCAATTACAATTATAAAGAGTAACAACAGAATATAGCATAATAAAAAAGTTTAAGAGAGTATAACAACCAATTGTAACATCATTGGTGGGTTAGTACTATTCGTGGGTTGCAAAATCACAGCAAAGCATATTAAAAAAAACAAAATAGAAAAACCAACCAACCAAGGTCCTAAATCTGAAAGTGTTTGTACTAGACAGGTAGATTACAGCTATCAAACAACAATCACCAAATATTCGGTATAGACAAAATAGGACGGTGGAAAGAGTTCAACAGGGGACCATAGCCATTGGTCCAAAACCACCTTGTAAATTGGACAAAGCAAGTTACGGAAGTGAAATAAATTCACCAGAGGACCAAAACCATCGGTCTACGCCAGGGGGAGGTACCCCCTTTAAAGTTGGTATGGACAGTCAAGAAAGCTCAAGGCTTTGTCCAAGGGCGTTTCGTCTACTTGTTGGCAAGCCTTCGTCTGGGCCTCTGGAATCGGGATCTCTAGAAAGGATCGGGAAGGGAAGAATAACAAAAGGATGACGGAAGGTAGGGAAAAGGGTGAAGAGCGGGTGGGGGAACGAAGGAGGGAGGTTGAGAGAAGACAAATAAATAGATGAGACCTAAGGTTAGTCTTGGAGTATTGTTATTAAAAATTAGGTACCATGTACAATAAAAACACTACTGCCTTTCAAATGGCCATAGTAGAGGATACTTGCAATTTAGCAGAAAAACAAAATCAATCGTAGTCTGAAATGTTGTTTTGGAACTGCACGTAGGCTCACCTGTGGGGAAAATCCTGCAGGACAAAGCTGGGGAGGAAAAGGTATCCCTGATTCACTTCCTACATCTAAGTGAATACAGGAAAGCACTGTTTCTAATTTGAAGTTCTTGTAGCTAGAAAATATCTACAAGTTTGAAATGGTAGTCTCAGTCGTGTGCTGGGGCTGAAAAAAGAACAAATAGACCAGTGCGCTATGTAGTGAGATAGAGCACAAATACCAGGAATGGTATAGTGCAAAGAGAAGAAAGAGTAAACATTCATACCTGCATGCTGGTAGAAATGAGTAAAGCTTGAGCAGCTGTGCAGAATGCTGAAGCCTCAGGTCATCGTCTAGAGCACAGTGGTTAACATGTGTGCAAATTCATCATTAAAAGATCAGCGGGTGGGATGGGGAAAGAGGAGGAGGAAGGGTGGAGGGAGAAGAGGGAGCGGAAAGCAAAAAAGAGATGGGAAAGAAAGAGGAAGCGCAGAAACATAAGTTAGGTCTCTGCTCTATCCGTCACGGTGAGCATATCAGGGCATGAAGCTCTACATGGAGGTCGCAGCACAAAGGCGGGCTGCTTACTGTGATTCAAGAATGCCCGAAAGACGCAAGTAAATCGCTGCAGGCTGTGTCATGTAGCAGTGTCCGGCCCGCGGCTCTCCCAAGGTGCCGTGATAGAGCTGTGCCGTCAAGGGGAGTTGCACGTATGCACACAGAACTAGTAGTAAGATTCCTACGCATGCGTGCAGACAGTAGGCGTCCAACAGGTAGCTATGGCAACGCTGGTGAGGCCCGTGTTGTTAAATCAATTGGCAGGGCTTTGCAAGTTATGCGAGGTCACGGAGCACTGTTGGTAAATATGACAATGTAATGTTCAAAAATAGCTATAAACGAAAGAAGGGCTAGCACATCCCTCTGACTAAGTCAAAATGGCTGAAAACATCCTTAACGGGTGTGTTCATGTACGGAGAGAGTTGTGTTAACATGCATATTATGGAAAGGTTGTAGGAGAATCTATGAGGACAAGGGCACTGGTAGCAAGCTACATGGTATGGCTTAAGTGGAGCAAAACACTTCAGGTTGCTAACAAAACGAATATTCTATTTTACATGAACATTAACTTCAAACATGAAGTATGCCTTCAATGATACTACTACATACAAATAAAGTATTCTCTGCATTGCTTAAATGTAGTCCATCTGGGCATAAAATGCTGTTAATGTTACTTTATATCTTGTATTAAAATAGGCAACCTGGCCCAGGTTGAAACAAAAGCCGCGAAATACATTGATTTACATTAATCCAAGCTTGATTCATTTTTCAATTCTTTACAGTTTCTACATGCAGCTACACATGAACACACTTTTATGCTTCTTGGGAACAAATGGAAACATGTAATAAGTCACTGTGGATTTGTTTACACTGTTTCCATCCTTTGCTATAAGCCAATGTATTGCCACAAGCATGTAGTCAAATTGCACCCGAGATTTTTCCACTTTCATGATAATAAAGACATGATCAATATTGTCTTCCCAATTGTCACCATGACATCCATGCCATTCAACATCCACATTTCCCTATGATATAAGTGTAAGCACTCATCTTGCATAGTTTACCAGCCCAACGATCCATGAATCTCCAATAACAATTGCTTTCTTTCACTGCATTAAAAAGAAAGAAATATGCAATATAGGTCCATGATAATATGCAGAGGGAGGTGATATATTCTCAAAACCTCTGAGTCAGCAGTTTAAAAGAAGGTCCTGGGGTGACATTCCCTCTCTGTCCATGGCCTCCGCTGCTGTGGAGCAGCTACTGCATTTGCAGCACCTTTCTCCTATCCTAAACAAGGACAACTAGTGCAAATTTGCAAGAGAACATTTTGTGGAATGATCTGTGTGCTTGTATGAGGCCGTTTATTGGATGGCACAGGTGTTGGGTCAGAGGGGGTCATTACAAGTAGGGCGCAAAGGGATACCAGGCACCGGTAATGACACCAGTGCCATAATCCCTTTGCGTCCTACTACGAGTTCCCTTTGCGGGTCCTTCCTTAACGCCTGCTTTTAGCAGGCATTAAGGTCGGGACCCGCAAAGGGACACCGGGGTCAATAACGGAACCGTAATTTACGGTACCGTTATTGCCGCCTTCCCCCTTCCCATTGAGCCCTATGGGGGCTCAAATGGGAATGGGGAATGGCCGTGGTGAATGGGGAATTACCGGTCCCTCTGACTTCGGAATAGACCGGTAATTACTCCATTCACCAGGCCAGAGTCGGAACGATTTTGGAGGCAGCCATGCCGCAAATAGTGGCGTGGTTACCTCCAAAGTCGGAATGAGGCCCAGAGTGTATGAGCAGGTGTTAACAGTTTGACTTGATGTTTGCATCCTGGTTGCGTTTGAGCAGTGCACTTGTTGAGTTTTGCTTCAGGTGTGTGTGGTTCAGACAAATAGCCTAATATGGCCATTTTCAAGACAGAGGGTCGTAGAATAAGGTAGACAAATGTAGACCTGATATATAATATATAATTCTTAAAGAAAAAAAGACAGCTCAGAGTGAGGAGATCAAAAATCTAGAACATATCTTAGGGCATTGTCAGGAGCTAATAACTATGCGAGTGTGTTATTTACAACCAGGTTTAAAATATTTTCAGGTATTATCAACTACATCTCTGTGGGCTCTGTTAGTAGAAGGGCAAAACACATTTTTGAGAATGGGAGTTACTAACATGTTAAGAGTGCTTAAATTGAATAGCATGGGAAATGCAAATTGACTTGGGTCCTAATTACAGCTGCTTATTGAGATCTTACTTATTTCAAACTACGCATGATTGTATATTATGCACATGAAGATGAAACTATATTTTATCAATGGTGTGTATATTTTTATTTTCAGTTTCTTCTTCTTTTTATATATTTTTGTTATGCAAATTTGTTTTTATGTGATATATTGTGAAGTTGTTTATTCAGCTATAACAATAAAAGAAATGTGCTTCAAGTGGCAACCATTTAACAATTTTAAAAAAATGTGCTTCTAGTGGTAACCATTGCAGTCCCTGAATAAGAGGGTGATGTCGTGACATTGTCTTCGTCCTGTCAAGAGGTGTGCTGCAACGTGCTGGACAACTTTCAGAGCAGGAAAGGTTGCAGGTGGCACTTTGGTGAGTAGTGCATTGACATCGTCCAAATGGAAGGTGAACAGGGCACATTATTTCCCGGTGTGCTTTCAAGTCTCTTCAGGATAGGGTACATTAGCCTGCAATCATACAACTTTTGCTCAATACGTTTCTATCACAATTCATATTTTGTCAGTGTGGTTTATTGTGTGATTGTGTACTTCTCATGTCCAATCCATACAGCAGAATACTATTTTATTCATAGGATGCCACACAGCAACACGCAGCTGTACCAATGAGAGCTAGGAATGTATGTGGTCAAGTGCCTGAATTGCAGCCTGGGCTCAAATCCCATCTTCACCACTTAACCAAAGTGAGTAAACCTGGTGAAATCATTTTACTTTCACTGTGCCTTATCTAGCAAGATTGCACTTGACTATAAGTAGTTCAGTTTGCCGTATGCACTATTACAAAAAGGCTCACTCAGGAAGTACTATATAGCGTAGTAGTGGCAAATATAATGACTATTGCATGTGGAAAGGTATTTTGGGCCAGATTTTCAAAAGGAGGAGGAAAGAAGGAGGCAAACCCACAAAGGACATTTGACTCATTTCGATGCTCTTTTTCACCCTTTTACGCATTTGCACAAGCGCATCCAGATTTCACAAACAGTGTGTTCTTTTAAATGTGCAGAAATGAGAGTCATCGCCTTGTGCATACTGGGAACAGGCACAGAGGGGGTGCAAATCATAACAGAGCCATTTCTGAACCTGACGTGATTTTTTCCTTATGTGTGATAGCCGCGGTTCAAACTGACGCTGTCACACTTGCATTTCCATCCGCCAAAAAGTTAAGGAAATGGTTTGTATTTTGCTCGAACACATGGTTGCCGGGGACCAGTCATGGACCCTAATGTAAACAAGGCGGGAGGACAACACATCTTTTCGTTAATGACCAGTCCCTCCTGAAATGCGCAGGTCACCTATCAGAATAAGATGACCTCCACATTTCTAGAAGTACTAAAAATGAAAGGAGTGCATTCCTGTGCTCGTTTTGTTTGTAATACTTTTTGAAAGTCAGGGTCCTTCTCTTTATTTGGATTTATAAAGCGCTTTCGCAAAAGCATTGTAATAAAAAAAAGTGCACATATATTTTCTTTGTTGCAACATTTTCACCACACGAATAAACATGTGTTGTTTCCAGGCTTCTGGTCTGACCTGAGGATGTTAGTTGCAGTTGTTGATTGTTGAGAGCACCGAAGACGGATTGTTGGCATTATTTATTTTTCCAATGGGGATCAAAATAATCTTAAATAATAGATTAAGCAGCCGCAATACACGCTGTTGTGCGAGCACAACCTAGGCGTGTGAACACTACATGAAATAGTGAAAGTGAATTTATTTTTGAAATAGTGTAGTTTGCTTTGATTTCACTACGTATGACTTTTCGGTAATTCAACTAAGCCTCGTGTAAACATTGTACGGATTTTATAATGCTGGGACAGGGCTACAGTGCAGGGTTCTTCAGTATCACGGCGCATTAGTGTTTCCACCTGGGAGCTATATTGTCTAGAAGCAGCCCCCAGGACACCCACACTTGCAAATAGCTGCAGCCCACTAGGGGGCAGGATTACACACAGAAACACTTGCCTATACGTTTATAAATGCCACGTGAAGTCGCTCTCTGCAGTCCAGCCGTATCTTCGCTTTGGTTGTTTAGCCTTATTCTCGACATTTTCTCGACATTTGCAGCTCCCTTTGTTGTATTTCCTTTGCTTTGAGAGCCTCTGCTTCATTGTGTCAATGACATGATAAGGGGAGCCGCCACGAAGTTTCCACTGCGGGGGTCCGCCACTTTAATATGCACGGCAAATCAGGGCCGGACAAAAATCTCACTTTAACCTCACAGGACGAGCACGAACCTCCATCTGTCGGAGGGAAGCACCGCCTGCCCTCCAGGGCAGCCATTTTGGTTTCCCACTGGAGGACACATCGGCCCTGGTTGGCATATGTAGCTACTTGCAGTGATTAGAAACCTCTCCGCCCTCAAAATAGCACAGGAACAACAGCGCCGGAGTGGAAAAAGCGCATCTTTGAGATGAGATGTTTAATAGGTGCGATTACTGGAAGTCACAGAGCATGCCTCAAATAACTGGCGGTACCACTGCCTGGGGCCTCAGAATTCTCATTAACGAGTTGGCCAGCGTGGTATTGTGCACATCTCAGATCTAAGGTGAGGCAAACTGTGCGTTAAGTTATGCTTGGCATTCGGCGGGTCGCTGAGATTTGCCTAATGGAACGTTGGCCGTAACAGACCACCTCCTGGGGGAGCCCTTGACGCGGCAGGCTACATCCCCTTCATTGCCTTCTGCCGCCTTCAGTTCGCCTCAATAAAAGGCAGGACGAGAAGCGCATAAATGAGACACAGGGGGTGGCTAGGAAGGTCAGAGAGCCCAGACTCGCGTAGTGAATAGAGGCCAAGGTTAATATTTGACAGCAGTGCTCAACGGGGCGTGGATGGCGACGCCAGGAAGCCGCCCGCTAAGACCTGTTTGGCACTGGTGTGTAATGCGCTCACTGAAAACTTTCAAGGATTACAGTAGCCTGTTTTCATCACGGTAGGACAGTACAGTGGGAAACTGGTACATTTCCAACAGGCCGGTGCGTTTGAAAGTCCGGTAGCTCTGGGGATTGGCAAGTAGTGTGGCAGAAGAAGCCGAACATGAGCTGTACTGTGAGAGGCACCAGCTGCCAGGAGGTTGCTGCTCTCATCAGAGGAACTGAGCATTTTAATGTGATGTACTTTAGTTTCCATTTACTCTTTTTATTTTATTTATTTAGTTTAATTTTATGTTATAGTTGTATTTCGTTCAATTACACTTTTACAACGTTTATAATGAAAAAAATAAAACAAAATAAACGGTTTGTTTTTGGAGCTTTCCCAACTTTGATGCTGGTTTGTGAAGAAAAATACGTGAGAGCATGGAAATACTCCCTAAAAATGGACGAGCGGTAGCAAATGATTGTTTTTATGATGATTCGTCCCTACAGCGAGAACAACCCAAGCTTTGGCGTTGGAAATTATGAACTTGCAGCAGGCTTCCGGGTCTTGCATAATGATTTGTTGACCAATCAGAAGAGGAGGTTTTCGTGTGGAACAATAGGTCAATTTGCCATGTTCGTCTAGCCAATTAGAGGGTTCTTTAGTGATTTGTCGAGTTCTTTCAACTTGGTTCAGCTAATGAGCGGCCACAAAAATCCTAAAGGGAATAAGCTCAACTGACTTCAAATTCCTTGGTGTGTTTTGATAGGCTCTCTGGGAAGGTGTTGCACAGGCACGATCACACTTGGACGATGTTTGGTGTACATTTGCATGTTATGGGAAGTGTTTTAAGGAATTTTGAGAACTTTTATCTGTTGCTGATGCTATGTGTAGTTTCTGGCTCTTTAGCGTGTTTTTGAAGCCAAATTGTGTGCCCCTTTGTCTTACTGTTTCAATAGGTGTTAGAGTGTTGTGTTAGTTTCCTCATGCAAAAAAGACTAGAGTTGAATTTTGTGTCCCCTTAAAGTGTATTCTAAAAACATTTCCTAAAGCTACTTGTATCCTTCAAAAAACACATAAAACCCCCAAAAGAAATGTTTATACGTCCCCCTGTGTGTTTGTCATGCACTGATTTGCCTTGTAATTTAGTAGTATTCAGTAGTGTTTTAATATCTTTTTTTAGGAATAAGATTGCTGACCTATTGGTTCACTTGGGATTGTGCTGTGGTTCTTTCTGGTTCGCCTGAGGCTACTGCCACCAAGCCCCCAGCAAAATGTCAGTGAGGCACTATTGGGAGGAGTGGGCACCAGCCGAGGGGGAGAGGGATAGGGGAGGTGTCCGGTGCCAAGCAACGTGGTGATGTCAATGGCGGATGCTGCCATTCAAAGCGGCCCGAGGTGGCGGCCCTGATCTTGGCGTTTTCCCACCCACCCATAAGTTTGGGTTAGGACGGATACAGATAGTACTAAGGTTGCAGCGGTAGGTTTAGAACATTGCATTGAGGTTTTACTAGTCCCAAACATTTGGAGACACTGGTAGAGAGATTGTCATCCTAGTTGGTGTCTGAGGCTCGGTGCTGTATGGTGAAGCAGTCATGGCAGATGCTTACTGAGCAGTGCTTGACCGCTAGACGCATAGGGGTGGGAAGGCAGGTGCTAGGGGATTTGTCCGTTCGCAGGGGTAACCTCATTTTCCCAGGACCCTTCTTTGGGCATGGGGGAGATTGACAGAACCACTCCCCCATGCATACGTTGGGGATGGATGGAATTGGGAAAGTTGAGTATGTTTGGACCCTTGAATTTACTACTGATGGCTTTTGTAAATAAATGCAGCCTAATGCCTTCCAAACCAATGAATGTGTCATGTCTCTCTCCTTGGCCTTACCACCTGCATCACCCAACAACTATGGGTTATCAGGTTCAGCACACAAACACGGTTCTCAGCATTTCCATTTGTGGTGGTTGTCAGGGTATGCACACAACACTTGTAGCGGATGCGGAAGAAGACGGGTGGGTGGTAGGAGGAGCTGCATTTCTCCTTACAGCAGGAGAAGGATTCCCCCATGCCGGATAAGGAGGAGGAAACGCTGTGCTCTATGTGTGGGTCCATTCACAGCCCAGACCACAGAGCATCAAAGATCATCCACGTCGGAGAGCAAGGCTGAGCCATTGGGGAACCCTCATGAGTGGGAGAGAAGGCCCGCCCGTCAGAGAAGGCCCTACCTGTGACACACTCATAGAGACAGGTAGGCAGGGCCTCATGTGGGCAATCCTATGGGTGGAGGAGGTAGGGTCTCATTTGGATACACACACAGAGGCAGCGGAGCAGGAGGGTATATTCTTCATGTGGGAGGACGGGGAGTCCTCAGCATGCACACTGGAGGATGCATTTGGGAAGATTCTTGAATGTGTGTCGGGCATAGAGGAGAAAGTGGTCTTCTCTGAACTGGAAGGAGACTAGGGAAGAGATTCCAGCTGCAGAGATGCCACAGCAAAGGATTTGAAAACATTACTTGCACTAATATC
Organism: Ambystoma mexicanum; assembly: GCF_040938575.1. Taxonomy (NCBI): domain Eukaryota; kingdom Metazoa; phylum Chordata; class Amphibia; order Caudata; family Ambystomatidae; genus Ambystoma; species Ambystoma mexicanum. The sequence continues at coordinate 655,775,670 of NC_090926.1, forward strand.
AATCAAAAAGCATGTGTGAGACAATTGTCAGGGCCTCTCACTCACCATCAGTACTGCAGCTACACCTTTTCCACTTTGTGCACTACAAAACTACCCACCTCCACTTCAGTGTTTGATATGTAATGGGTAACAAGTCACTGTCATCATCATAGTTACTGGAGCTTGTGTGTTGGCTATTGGTAGATAACTTGGCCACTATGCTTATTGCCGAATCTGCCATGAAGATTGCGGCAAACCAGCACAAGATGACGCAAGTCGTGGCTAAGGTATCTGACACAAATCATGTTGGTTTATTTATTAAATATATATATATAGATGTTTATTAAAGCCACACATAGACGTAATTCCTAACTTGGTCCTGTGTCGCACCTAGACTGGATTGTGAATGTTAGCATATGCCACACCTAGATGGAACCTGAATGTTAGCATGTGCCACACTTAGAAGTGAGAACATTGGCCTGTGCCGTATCAAGACAGAATTGCGAATGTTAGCGTGTGCCACACTTAGTCGGAATTATGAAGATTACCAAACACAACACTTAAATGGAAATGAGAATGTTAGCATGTCCCACACTTAGATAGAATTGTGAACATTGACCGCTGCGGTACCTGAATAATATTGTGAAGATTGGTGAGTGCCACACTCAGACTGAATTGTGTAGGTCAGCGGGTGCTACACTTAGACAGAACTGTGAATGCCTGCATGTTAAATGTCACATAACCCACTAACCAATATAAACTCAAACTCTCTGCATAGTTAAAAAAAAAAAACTCACAACCATTTCTCGCGCAACAAGCTGCACGCACTTCACCACACTGCAACAACACATAAGTCGCACCAACAGAACACGCAGACTGACACCAATCCAATACTCGCACCAAAGCTCAGCACCCGGTGTCTACCGAGTTGAAGCTGCAAAACAGTACACCACTCCTCTAACTATCCTACTCCCTCTTCACCTTATTAACCCATCCCGCTTTCTCATTTACAGATCCTCCAGAGCGCCTGGGGACCAATTACGTTGGTGACGGTGCGATATATAAGTACCATTAACATAACATAACATAACATAACATAACATAACATAACATAACATAACATCCATCATTATAATGAGTGCACTGTTGAGTGTACTGTCTTGCTGGTCACAGGTCTTGTTGGCATTCTCCTTACCTGGACATTTTCTTGCATTCATTTGGCCCAATGCTAACACCTGACTATAGGGATTTAAACTCCTACTCGCACGCACACAGCTTGCACGCACGCACTGCACAAGTGCACTGTTCATGATTGTACTGTCTTGCAGTCGTGCTGCGTCTCTGTTAGTGTTGGTCGCCACTTGGTGTGCAGGTAAGCTGATTTTTCATGCAGCTTTATTAATCTCCTTTGGTGCGGACTAAACCCTTTATAATGCCGGCGTGATCTAGGGAAATTGCAGCTGCACAGCTCTGTACACCCCAAACAATCTTGGAAGGGCTTAGGGATTTGAATTTGACTGTTTTGGGAGTTTGCGACATTTTGACACCGTCAGCGATGGTGACTAGTCCAAGAAGTAAGGTTGGGAAATCAACTGGCAGGGGTAAAATGACCCCATTCTTTACTCTGGAGTGATCGGCCCGTGTTGTTAAGCTGGGTTTAATACCTGCCACAGAGTATTCTCCTTTTCCCTGTCCTGCAGAATCATCTGAATCTTCGATGTTTCTGGATATTGATAATAATCACTCATTGATAAATGTAGGTTACTCTCTGCAACGCAATTCTGTTGGTCCATAAGGAGATTAATGTTATTGGAAGTATAACTGGGGAGTGTAGTATCATCATAGGAGGCAACATTTCTAAGTCTTCATATCTGGAAACAATAGTGGAAGAATTGTATGGGGATGATGAAGAGGAATATCCCTCGTTTGGCTCAGCGTCTTAACATTCTGAATCAGCGCAACATGCTACAATTGTCAAAGCTGTCTATGTGGTATGTACAAAGAAAGTTATCTTATGTGGTCAGTCGTATTGTGGATGCTATTCTGAGAAAACAGCTGCCTCAAAGGAAGTGATATTCATAATACTGTGCTCCAGCATCTTGTCCTGTTAATATGATATCTTATCAGGTGTTTGTGGCATTGTCAGATGAAAATCAGACTTTTGTGGAGTCACACAGGACAACATGCAACAGAAGAAAGCTGAATGGAAGAATGTAGAAAATATGAGGAAGTGGTTTGCTGACACTTGCAAGTGTACGTAGCAGGACATTTCCGTGCCACCAGTTCGGCACGGGCTGATTTGACGTGGACGTCTCGCTGCAGGAGCCAGTTTGGCGTGAACTGTTCCGCACGGCCAGTTCGGTCCAATTCTCGTTATTGATTTAACATTAAAACTTGAATACAATAGAAAAAAATAAAGATACAATTAAGGTCGATGCGAGCCCTGGCCTTTTGGGCTGCATAGCTGCACAGTTAATCACAAGTCCATACAGTTCTTATCAACTTTATATGCATCTGTTACATATATTAAGCGTCATAAGCTAACCTGTTCTTCATGACCTATATTAATATAAGTAAATGGTGCCTTGGAGTATAATAATATATCGATAACCTAGTGGTTAGTGCTATGGTCTAGCGCCCCTGCAGGCTGGGGTTCGAGACTACATGAATAATATATGTAATTTTTTTATTAAACATAATTCTCTGCCGCGCCTAAACATACTGGGGCCAAAACATCCCCGCACCAGACTGCTCGTGCCTAACAGGCCGAGCCCAAATGGCCCACATCGAATTGGCCATGCCGAAATGGGGTGTACCAGCAAGTTAGTTCTGGTGTAGCCAGAGCTAACTCTGGCTCCATAGCGGAAACTCCATCACCAAAGGTAATCTGTCTACAGTCTGCAGAGATTTTTGAATTATTACAAACCCCGAAAACTGTTAAGGGGAATAAGAGAGGATTAACAGATTTATTTGCAACGAACAATAGCCTTTTTCTGGAGAGATCTTTGGTATTGCAGCTGTTACATGCGATTCCACAACTGAAGATGGTTACGATGAAAGATCTTATTCTGGTAGAGCTGCCAATGGACTTAAGTGCTACAAACTGGGTTTCGGTCCAGTTTACATCGCCTGTACTAGTTGAATTTATATTGCCCCTTTTCTGCCGAGTTTGTAAGAATGGGTTAAGACATTGCTCTTGATTTAGAAAGGGATCTTCGGTGCGAAGTGGTTTCTACGTTGAAGAATGAGAAAGTGTATAATCTCCAAGTTGTTTCTACCTCCGCTGGGAGATCCACGCAACATCTAACATCCAAACTGCAATGTTTGAGGTTGTCTGATGGTGATAACTATTGGGCATGGGTACTGACCGCATTGTGCTCCAGGAATGATTGAATTCTGGTTAAGAAGAAAGCAAGTACAATGGTTTATGAAAGGGGCTGCATTTTCTATCTCGGAATTCTCTGGGGTTTCAGTCATTCCTGGTCAGACTGGAAGGGAAAAAAGGCCATTTTTGATACAGATTTATTTATGTTGCTGGAGACGTGGCGTACCTATGATAAATGTATTGATGGTTTTAACATTTTACTGAGGTATGTCTTAAGGGTGGCCTGTTAATTGGAGTTAGAACTAACATGTCATTAAGTGACTACTTACCCTCTATAATAAATGTAAATGCTATGGTGGCAGTGGTTAGTATTTGAACAGCCAATTTGGTGTTGAAAATATCAGTTAGAAATGTCTATGTGCCACTAGGAAAGGGATGTTCCCGGTCAATTCTAGATGGTTAGTTCCTGAATTCTCCATGTTCCCTTGTTATGGTAGCGCATGACTTTAATACGCAATGTGTCACATTGGAAGAGATCAATATGCGGCTTAGGTCGCAGAGACCAACTGATGAGATCTGCTGGTCTACAATTTTAGATTCTAATGGTTTGTGGATATTAGAGAACTGTGATATTGAAATAAGGGTGTGTTCTTAGTTTACATGGAAAAGTGGGAACCTTGACTCTCGAATTGATCCCATTTTTGTCTCCGTTGGTTTGAGAAAATACTTGACTCGTAATATTCCTGTAATTACCAAAGTTAGTGACCATGTTGTATTGAAAGGCCGAATTAAAGAGTGTGAAGGTTAATAAACAAACTCTACTTGCTAGGGCTGACAGCAGTGTTATGGGTAACAGGTTGAGATGGACATTAGGTAACATGGGCAAGCTTAATAGATTATTGCAAATAGTACTCTCCCTGGAAGGTATAAATCCTAATAAGGGGCCATCTGTTGATTGTGGAATGCTTATCAAGGTTGAGAAAGTGATTGGCAACCTGAACAAAGATCTCCGTAATACTTAGAATAGGATATATTAAAGCAAAGCGAGTGTGGGGGCAATTTACAATGCCCCGATTCCCAGTAGGAACAGGGAATATAGGTCTGAGTTAAGACACATAAAGAGATAGTCATTCAATCTGGATGGTAAGAAGCAGGCAATTAGAAGGACCAACACCAAATATAAAAATTGTCTGCATGGCCACAAAATGTCAATTAACTATGCTAATTGGAACATCATTTATAGGCTTTAAGAGATGGAGACAACCGAAAATGTTGGTACATAGTTCACCAATATATCATGTCTATCCATAACCACAAAATTAATTGTCTACCTGGGAAATCTTGGATAAAATATGTCCAATCACTTTACTATAGGGATCATGTGTCCTTGGTGCATGTGAATTCTAATGGAAAGGAATTGCTGGGCCTTTGTGAGGGTCCTGGATCTGAAGTCTTCCCAGCGCTTCTGGAAGTATTTGAAGTCGCGGGTTGCCACCCCCTCCGCGTTGATGGAAACCACAATGTTCTCTACCATCTATCCTTGTTGGCGCACGGTCGTCTGAAGAGGGCATTATAATGCCCCAAGATTTGCTCCACCAGGATGCCAACTTCTGTTGCTGAGAAGCTGACAGCCCTTTACCTCTCTGGCTGGGGGTTGCCAGTGGTCGCAGGTGGTGTTTGGCCCAACATGGCAACCCCCGAGGCAGGTGTGGGTGGGCAACTGGGTCCTGGGGCTGGGCTGGGGAGCGATAGAACAGCAGTCGGGAGTCTTCTGTTCCAGCAAAGGTGGTCGCAGCAACTGGACCCCTGCAGATGGCTGATGTGCAGGCACAAAATAGCAGGGCACGTAGCCAGCAGGCAGGCAGGCACTAGCAGATGGCTTGTGAGAGGCTGCTCAGGGCTGTGATGGGAGCGGGGTCTTCCGTGTGCCAGCTTGATGAATCCGCACATGAAAAAACAGCATGTCAGCATGTAATTCGAGGAAAGGGCCTTAGCATGTAAGCACGTAAGTGACGTGATTTGTGATGCGTGCAGGCATTTCCCTCGGCATGGGTTAAAGGTGAGCGCGGCCCAGCAGTTTGCAGTACATGCTTTTTGTGGCGACCGACGCATGTGTTGCTAATTCTTGTTGTTTCACGTGCCATCACTTCACAGCAGATCGAGGATGTACTTCTTTTTTTGCTGGGTGTCTTTCCTACAAGTGTTTTTCTTTCCCACACTAGTCAGACGGTGAGTCGTGCATGCTATTTTTCCTACTGCGGGTCCCCCTGTGTATCCCCCTGTGTATCGCATACCCGTTTTCGAGGTCATAGTAGCCTGTGTGTCCCATGCGTATGGGTTTTTTGTGTCCCTGGGTGCCACTGCGTACTGGGGTAGTTTAATTCCACACACGTGGGCTATCGGGGGTTGCGTACACGGTTTTATTGCAGATTTGGGGTGCCTGAGCATTGCGTGACCCGTCATTTTCTCACCGGGGTCACATACAGCCTTGCAGGCGCACAGGGGTGCTGTTTACATCTAGTATCCAACACCCCCTTCACCTCAATTGCCCAGGACAATTGTTGTGTACACCTCTCATTGGCACTAGTACATCTGTGCCATGGTTGGGAGGCCACGAAAGATGAGGGGCACCTCAGTTGGGTGTCCTCCACGTGGTGGGCATGGTCAGGGACGTGGCTGGGGTGCCCAAGGAGTAGGGTAGTCCAGAGTGTCCAGTGTGGCTGCAGAGGGGGAAGAGATAGGGGTGTACCACTTCAGCAGGAGGTTCTGCCACGTGTTGGTGCAGTCATGCCACCACCCCCTGTGGCTCCCGGAGATGCAGCTCTTGCATCTGACAATGGCGTCCATGTGACCCAGCAGTCAGTTTCATCTACTGCCACGGGCCCATCGGTAGTGGTAGCTGCAGGTGCAGCTGTGGCGACCACCACCCAGGCTCAGGGTCGGCCAGCGCATGATGCGTTGGCACCTGAGGACTTCCAGGCTGAATTTTAGGTGGTCAGGAGGCACAAGCAATGTGCGTGCAGGGATGCTCTCACTGATGCACATGCCCCTGGGGCAGTGTTGTCATCTGCTGCCCCGAGCAGCCGGGTGTTGGCAACTGCATGGGCAGATGCAGCCAAAACCACCCCGGCTGTGAGTCTGCCAGCCAGGACAGTCTCAGTCACAGAACTTGGCACAGTGGCTGTTGCTGCGCTGGGTCCAGTCAAGAGCACCCAGCAGCCACTGACGGAAGTCAGGGCTTCCGTCCTAGTTCCACCTGAAACTCCGTTGGTACAGTCCACCAGCAGCACTGCCCCTACTGGTCAGGGCGGCATTTGCCAGTCAGGGTCCGTACCACTGTCCAAGAGGAGGAAGGTTGCACCTGCGCAAGAGGCTGGGACCCCAGACACAGCTCCGGCCTCTGGCGTATCAAAGAAGAAGCCTTTCGGCAAGCAGGAACTGGACTTCCTTGTGGGCTACGTGTCGGAACACGAACGCAATATGCTAGTGGGCCCAAATTGTCAAACTACGCTTGCCCAGCATTGGGCACACTGTCAGCATGTTGCGGATGGTGTTAGTGAATTCGGATATGAGGTGCGCACAGCTCACGACTGCAAAAAGCGTTGGGATGACCTCCGACTGTGCTGAGCAAAAGCGTGCCTCCAATTATGCCATGACTCAGGTGACTGGAAGTGGGCCACCACCTGAGGAGGAACAGCTCACTCCGCACAAGGTGATCGCTGCAGAATTCATCCCGGCACAATTGTTCGGAAGAGTGGGAAAGATGCAGGATTATGATGCCTCATCCGGTGAGTGTTGTTGCGTGTTTGTCCAGCCCATGTGTGGTTTGCTTGTGTGATGTGTTGTGCTTGACTGTCACTACATGCTATGTGAACATGGTTCTCATGTGTGAGTCATGCAATGCTTCACTGATGCGTGCCTGTTGTGATGCATGCAGGACATGTGAAGCAGACGGGGACTGTCCTCATCACCACACATGCACCCTACTCACATTCTAGTCATCCGGCTTCCCCTCCGGCCCATGTTAATATATCGATAACCTAGTGGTTAGTGCTATGGTCCAGCGCCCCTGCAGGCTAGGGTTTGAGACTACATGAATAATATATAGATTTTTTTTATTAAACATAATTCTCTGCCGCGCCTAAACATAGTGGGGCCAAAACATCCCTGCACCAGTCTGCTCGTGCCTAACAGGTCAAGCCCAAATGGCCCACATCGAATTGGCCACGCCGAAATGGGGTGTACCAGCAAGTTAGTTCTGGTGTAGCCAGAGCTAACTCTGGCTCCGTAGCGGAAACTCTATCACCAAAGGTAATCTGTCTACAGTCTGCAGAGATTTATGATTTATTACAAACCCCGAAAACTGTTAAGGGGAATAAGAGGGGATTAACAGATTTATTTGCAACGAACAATAGCCTTTTTCTGGAGAGATCTTTGGTATTGCAGCTGTTACATGCGATTCCACAACTGAAGATGGTTACGATGAAAGATCTTATTCTGGTAGAGCTGCCAATGGACTTAAGTGCTACAAACTGGGTTTTGGTCCAGTTTACATCGCCTGTACTAGTTGAATTTATATTGCCCCTTTTCTGCCGAGTTTGTAAGAATGGGTTAAGACATTGCTCTTGATTTAGAAAGGGATCTTCGGTGCGAAGTGGTTTCTACGTTGAAGAATGAGAAAGTGTATAATCTCCAAGTTGTTTCTACCTCCGCTGGGAGATCCACACAACAGCTAACATCCAAACTGCAATGTTTGAGGTTGTCTGATGGTGATAACTATTGGGCATGGGTACTGACCGCATTGTGCTCCAGGAATGATTGAATTCTGGTTAAGAAGAAAGCAAGTACAATGGTTTATGAAAGGGGCTGCATTTTCTATCTTGGAATTCTCTGGGTTTTCAGTCATTCCTGGTCAGACTGGAAGGGAAAAAAAGCCATTTTTGATACAGATTTATTTATGTTGCTGGAGACGTGGCGTACCTATGATATATGTATTGATGGTTTTAACATTTTACTGAGGTATGTCTTAAGGGTGGCCTGTTAATTGGAGTTAGAACTAACATGTCATTAAGTGACTACTTACCCTCTATAATACATGTAAATGCTATGGTGGCAGTGGTTAGTATTTGAACAGCCAATTTGGTGTTGAAAATATCAGTTAGAAATGTCTATGTGCCACTAGGAAAGGGATGTTCCCGGTCATTTCTAGAATGTTAGTTCCTGAATTCTCCATGTTCCCTTGTTATGGTAGCACATGACTTTAATACGCAATGTGTCACATTGGAAGAGATCAATATGCGGCTTAGGTCGCAGAGGCCAACTGATGAGATCTGCTGGTCTACAATTTTAGATTCTAATGGTTTGTGGATATTAGAGAACTGTGATATTGAAATAAGGGTGTGTTCTTAGTTTACATGGAAAAGTGGGAACCTTGAGTCTCAAATTGATCCCATTTTTGTCTCCGTTGGTTTGAGAAAATACTTGGCTCGTAATATTCCTGTAATTACCAAAGTTAGTGACCATGTTGTATTGAAAGGCCGAATTAAAGAGTGTGAAGGTTAATAAACAAACTCTACTTGCTAGGGCTGACAGCAGTGTTATGGGTAACAGGTTGAGATGGACATTAGGTAACATGGGCAAGCTTAATAGATTATTGCAAATAGTACTCTCCCTGGAAGGTATAAATCCTAATTAGGGGCCATCTGTTGATTGTGGAATGCTTATCAAGGTTGAGAAAGTGATTGGCAACCTGAACAAAGATCTCCGTAATACTAAGAATAGGATATATTAAAGCAAAGCGAGTGTGGGGGCAATTTACAATGCCCCGATTCCCAGTAGGAACAGGGAATATAGGTCTGAGTTAAGACACATAAAGAGATAGTCATTCAATCTGGATGGTAAGAAGCAGGCAATTAGAAGGACCAACGCCAAATATAAAAATTGTCTGCATGGTCACAAAATGTCAATTAACTATGCTAATTGGAACATCATTTCTAGGCTTTAAGAGATGGAGACAACCGAAAATGTTGGTACATAGTTCACCAATATATCATGTCTATCCATAACCACAAAATTAATTGTCTACCTGGGAAATCTTGGATAAAATATGTCCAATCACTTTACTATAGGGATCATGTGTCCTTGGTGCATGTGAATTCTAATGGAAAGGAATTGCTGGGCCTTTGTGAGAGTCCTGGATCTGAAGTCTTCCCAGTGCTTCTGGACGTGTTTGAAGTCGTGGGTTGCCACCCCCTCCGCGTTGATGGAAACCACAATGTTCTCTACCATCTATCCTTGTTGGCGCACGGTCTGAAGAGGGCATCATAATGCCCCAATACTTGCTCCACCAGGATGCCAACTTCTGTGGCTGAGAAGCTGACAGCCCTTTGCCTCTCTGGCTGGGGGTTGCCAGTGGTCGCAGGTGGTGTTTGGCCCAACATGGCAACCCCTGAGGCAGGTGTGGGTGGGCAACTGGGTCCTGGGGCTGGGCTGTGGAGCGATAGAACAGCAGTCGGGAGAATTCTGTTCCAGCAAAGGTGGTCGCAGCAACTGGACCCCTGCAGATGGCTGATGTGCAGGCACAAAATAGCAGGGCACGTAGCCAGCAGGCAGGCAGGCACTAGCAGATGGCTTGTGAGAGGCTGCTCAGGGCTGTGGGGGGAGCGGGGTCTTCCGTGTGCCAGCTTGATGAATCCGCACGTGAAAAAACAGCATGTCAGCATGTAATTCGAGGAAAGGGCCTTAGCATGTAAGCACGTAAGTGACGTGATTTGTGATGCGTGCAGGCATTTCCCTCGGCATGGGTTAAAGGTGAGCGAGTACCAGCAGTTTGCAGTACATGCTTTTTGTGGCGACCGACGCATGTGTTGCTAATTCTTGTTGTTTCACGTGCCATCACTTCACAGCAGATCGAGGACGTACTTCTTCTTTTGGTGGGTGTCTTGCCTACAAGTGTTTTTCTTTCCCACACTATTCAGACGGTGAGTCGCGCATGCTATTTTTCCCACTGCGGGTCCCCCTGTGTATCCCCCTGTGTATCGCATACCCGTTTTCGAGGTCATAGTAGCCTGTGTGTCCCATGCATATGGGTTTTTTGTGTCCCTGGGTGCCACTGCGTACTGGGGAAGGTTAATTCCACACACGTGGGCTATCGGGGGTTGCGTACATGGTTTTATTTAAGATTTTGGGGTGCCTGAGCATTTTCTCACCTGGTCACATACAGCCTTGCAGGCGCACAGGGGTGCTATTTACATCTAGTATCCAAAACCCCCTTCACCTCAATTGCCCAGGACAATTGTTGTGTACACCTCTCATTGGCACTAGTACATCTGTGCCATGGTTGGGAGGCCACGAAAGGTGAGGGGCACCTCAGTTGGGTGTCCTCCACGTGGTGGGCATGGTCAGGGACGTAGCTGGGGTGCCCAAGGAGTAGGGGAGTCCAGGGTGTCCAGTGTGGCTGCAGAGGGGGAAGAGATAGGGGTGTACCACTTCAGCAGGAGGTTCTGCCACGTGTTGGTGCAGTCATGCCACCACCCCCTGTGGCTCCCGGAGATGCAGCTCTTGCATCTGACAATGGCGTCCATGTGACCCAGCAGTCAGTTTCATCTACTGCCACGGGCCCATCGGTAGTGGTAGCTGCAGGTGCAGCTGTGGCGACCACCACCCAGGCTCAGGGTCGGCCAGCGCATGATGCGTTTGCACCTGAGGACTTCCAGGCTGAATTTCAGGTGGTCAGGAGTCACAAGCAATGTGCGCCCAGGGATGCTCTCACTGATGCACATGCCCCTGGGGCAGTGTTGTCATCTGCTGCCCCGAGCAGCCGGGTGTTGGCAACTGCATGGGCAGATGCAGCCAACACCACCCCGGCTGTGAGTCTGCCAGCCAGGACAGTCTCAGTCACAGACCTTGGCACAGTGGCTGTTGCTGTGCTGGGTCCAGTCAAGAGCACCCAGCAGCCACTGACGGAAGTCAGGGCTTCTGTCCTAGTTCCACCTGCAACTCCGTTGGTACAGTCCACCAGCGGCACTGCCCCTACTGGTCAGGGTGGCATTTGCCAGTCAGGGTCCGTACCACTGCCCAAGAGGAAGAAGGTTGCACCTGCGCAAGAGGCTGGGACCCCAGACACAGCTCCGGCCTCCGGCATATCAAAGAAGAAGCCTTTCGGCAAGCAGGAACTGGACTTCCTTGTGGGCTACGTGTCGGAACACGAACGCAATATGCTAGTAGGCCCAAATTGTGAAACTACGCTTGCCCAGCATTGGGCACACTGGCAGCATGTTGCGGATGGTGTTAGTGCATTCGGATATGAGGTGTGCACAGCTCAGGACTGCAAAAAGCGTTGTGATGACCTCCGACTGTGCTGAGCAAAAGCGTACCTCCAATTATGCCATGACTCAGGTGACTGGAAATGGGCCACCAACTGAGGAGGAAGAGCTCACTCCGCATAAAGTGATCGTTGCAGAATTCATCCCGGCACAATTGTTCGGAAGAGTGGGAGAGATTCAGGATTATGATGCCTCATCTGGTGAGTGTTGTTGCGTGGTTGTCCAGCCCATGTGTGGTTTGCTTGTGTGATGTGTTGTGCTTGACTGTCACTACATGCTATGTGAACATGGTTCTCATGTGTGAGTCATGCAATGCTTCACTGATGCGTGCAGGACATGTGAAGCAGACGGGGCCTGTCCTCTTCACCACACATGCACCCTACTCAGATTCTAGTCATCCGGCTTCCCCTCTGGCCCATGTTCTAGCTCACTGACCTGTCTGCATGTAGCCTGTGGTGTCGTTCCACTCAGCACTCTGACTAGGTCATTGCATGACTGACATGCATGTGTGTTCAGCCTGCATGCAGGTACTCCACGCGGGCATGCTTCCTTGCCCCTCTGCCCCCCTGCACCTCTATTTCACCATGGCACTGGTGGGTAACATGTTGGACTACTGCAATGGCCTGTTCCACACACTTGTGTACATGCACACTTCCCCCTGCAAACCTGCCAGACACATACTGTGGGGTACATCATTTGTCCTTGATGCAGGGTGTCTCACTCGGACTGTGCAGATTGCAGATGCTCCCTGGGGACATGAGTGCCCATTCATGCTCCATGTGCATTACATGGCAGGATGATCATTGTAGTACGTGTCCAGGATTACATACATATTGTGGCATTTGGTCATCTATTCCATGCTCACTCTGGCTCAGTTCAGCATCACGAACATGCTTAGGGTGTCATTGTCTGTGTGGGGCACAGGCCTCCCCCAGTTGCAGGCCCCCTGACTCGGTTCAACTGGTGTAGTGCCTTCTTCATGAGGCTTCATCATGTGTCCTGCTTACTGTCCCATTCTCATCTGCTGTGGTGTTAGTTGACTGAGATGATGCAATTGACGCTAGCCAACACTGTCTGCCATTACACAGTTCTCTGGTCAACCGTTCATTGCCACGCAATGCCTCCCTCCATTTTCACTAAGGGGGCGTGGGGATTAACTTTATGCATGCAACCCAGTGCATGCACTTTGTACATGATGGCTGAACTTGCCCTTACACAGCTGTCATGTTTAGTGAATTACATCAAAACGTACTTGTTGATGTAGATTGTTGGTAACATACACATTTTCTGCACTGCAACCACCCACTTCTGAGCCATGTTACACCGTTCTACATACCTACTCACTGCTGCAATGTCAAAGTGACCTGGCATGTATGTTCAAATTTTCATCCCTTCACTGTTATGAAATGCGCTGGCACAGGTGCATCCTGTGACACATATACTCTGCATTGGAACACCCTAGCGGGTGTTTAGCAAAGTTGATTGATCAATCTGCAGTCTATACCAACTGGTATAGGCCACAGATTGATTATAGGCTGCCAATCAGGTTGTTATTACTGTGGAGCTGCCTGCATGTGTGTATGTGTACACTTTCACATACATCAAAGCAAGCAGCGATGAAGCTGCTTGCTTTGCTGTATAGGATGCTGTCCATATACACCATATGGGTGTATATGAACACGGGTGTATTTGAACACTTTCACATATACATATGCAAGCAGCTTCAACGTTGTGTAGTGCAACATTGCAGCTACTTTCTTAGGTGTGTGTGAAAGTGTTTATTTACTCGTGTTCTCAGCAGCATTTTTGTTGAATGACTACTATGTTTTTATTTAAAGTAAATGCTGCTGAGAATTCAGCATTTCGTCCGTTATGTTCAACTGACACAATACTGAAGGTACACTGTTGTGCAGTACGTATACGACCAGGCCCACTTAGCAATTCTGGTGGAGCCTGGGCGTGATGATTTGACACACTGAATAATGTTTTTTGGCACATTTAATGCACAATGTGCTGAATCAGGCCCTGAGGGGTGTTCTGGAGGCTTCATGGACCATCAGCTTGGACCGTACTGGGCGTTATGGTCCCTCATGCCTCATTGCAGGCCCTCACTTTGCTCGGGACATTCACCATGTCTTCATGGCCCATGACGCCCAATACGGGCCGAGCTGCAGATGGATGAAGCTATATTGGTGATGATGATTTAGTGATGCATGTGTACATGCATTTTACGTGTGTCATGGTGTGTTTTGATTCACTTGCAGCTGTGTCCATTTGGCTGATCAGACATGCTTATGCTATGGGACATCTCTTTGTTGCCATCTGTCATTTGTGCCTGTGATATGTACCTGTCAGAGATGGTGTGTGATGGAGGTGATATACTACATTCAGTGCATTCGTAGGCTTCACAATTCACGCACATCCATTTCTGCTTTCGGGATGCAATTGCATATCAATGCCACTGGATGCATGCCCGAATTTCAGTTGTGTGTGACATGTCTGCTTCATTTGTTGGCTGTTGATGTGATGACTATGTGTGTGTGGGTTATTTGCTTCTGACATGTGTACTCATGTTTGTTTTTTTCATGTTACAGGTGATGACGCAATGGCGCCAGAGAATGGTGATGTCATTCCAGATACGGGGTTGCTATTACATCAGCAACCTGGCACAATTGGGGGTCGGGGGGTGGTAGACCACGAGAACCCACTTGTGCTCCAGACCATCGTGTCCGTGGCTGGCAATCAGTCAAGCTCTGATAATCACTCTGAGCACAATGTTGAGTTAGATACTCATCATGTACATTCCTCACCTGTGAGTGATCCTGATGTGGACGATCTTCTGTCCGCGACACCTGCCCTGAGGGGCCAGACAGTGTTGGAACGTCTGCCTGTGGTGGTTCTGGATGCACGGTCACACTCCACACCAGTTGCTTATGTGCCTGGGGCATCATGTCAATGGAGGGATGTAGTCCTGCAGCCACGGGCGGTGCCAATCCTGCAAGGACCACGGCTCCTTGGGTCCCGCAGGTGTCATGTCCGGCAATGCGGTGGCCGTGCGCCACCGGGGAATACTGAGTGAGAGCAATCCATGTATGCCAGTTCACAGCAACAGGGGGCAGCTATTGATAAGATTGCTCAAGGCATGGAACGTGTGGCCCAATCCGTGCTACCCCCTGCTAGGCAGGTGGAGCTCCAGCAGCGGGCAGTAAAGTCCACGGGCCACTCACCCAGGCTGGGCATGGCGGCCTCAGACAGGGCATGCCAGGCTGAAATGGTGTCTCTTTGCCAAACACTTGCTGCTCACGCAGAGGCACACATGGAGGCCCTGGGGGATGACCATCAATCCCTCAGATCTACTCTCGTTGTGCTCAACATGTCCCAGAGGCAGCGATCAGAGGAGAGGTTCCAGCAGCTTGAGAAAACCATCTTGGCTGAGCTACGTGCATGCCGGGAGGTGCTCCAGGTGTCATGTGAGGCCATGAAGGCAGAACTCCATGTTACACGTGCTACCTTGCAAGAGGAAGCACGCATATCATGTGAGGTGCTGCATGCTGACCTACGTGCCATCGCCACACAGGACTGGGCTCACCAGACCCGCAGGCTTGCTGCCGTCGAGGGGCAATCTGCGCATAGGCATGGTCAGGCAACTGTGCCATGTCCACTTTCTGATTTCCATCCAGAGGGTGACGACTTATCTTCCACACAGGTCGGGCCGTGCAGGATTTGAGCCCATGGAGTTTTTTTTTATCTCAACATCATTGCATGTGGGTTCTGAGGTGCACCCTGTACCTCCCCCTCCTGGGTGCCTCCCCCCTGGGTTGTATGTGGCCATTTTTATTTTTATGTAATAATATTGTTTGTCTATTGTGCATTCATGTGACGGTGTGGAACTTTGTGGCTTTTGAAAGCATCCACTGTCTGTTCCAAGCGGATCCACACAAGATTGTCTTGTGTATGTGTTTGTGGCTTGGGGTCCAAACACACATGCCACTCCTGCTTCCCCTTTCAATGGGCTTGCAAGGATGGTTTGGTGTGACAGCAATTTACACAAGGGCATTGGACTTCTGTCATATCTATGGCCAGTCTGCTGCTGTACTACTTGTGTTTACACCCCTAGTGGGGATTATGGATGTTTTCTTCTGCAATCAATTTTGGTGAGTACATTTTTGAACTGTGCATTTATTGAAGTTGATTGTGATGTTTTTTCATTTCTTGCCTGTATACGTGCTTGATGCACTTCATGCAGTAGATGGTAGCCTGCACCCTTTAGCTGTCAAAGCCACACTGATGGTTGGAGGAGGCCGGGTGGTGACAATATCAAGTCGGTACATGTTACGTTCAGCCCCTGGGAATTGTGGCAAAGGTGGAAGCTTTAGGAATGTGACCCAAGAACCACAACTCACGGTGCAGTCCTCACCTGAGAAGTCCACTTAGACTACTTCTCCACTCCGTTCTGTTTGAACAGCACATTGTATCTTTCTTCCCTCTTGGACTTCGCTGCTGCGTGATGGCGCAGTTTTCCTACTGGACTACAGCTCTTTTATTCATTTTTTACACTCTGGTGCCTTTAGTCCCTATTGTTCTTCCTGCCACTGTCCTTGCTGCAGATCTGTCCGCCCGTCTCTTGGGCAGTTATTTCCACGTACTCGTACACTGCCTCGGTTTGCCTCGGTACACTTCTATACCACAGCATCTCTGTCTATCTCGCTCCTCCTATCTTTCATCTATTCCATCCATACTTTTATGTTGACTTTGGCTTTTTACCAAATATATCCAACTGTTCTGGCTCTTAACTTGCTGTCAGCTGTTTCTGGCAATCTCGCATTCACACTGCCTTTCCAGACTTGTGCTGTCTCTGCCTTTCTCTGTTCACGCTATCAAGGATTGATTGGGTTTCAGCTCAACCATCCAGTTGCGCCAGCCTCCTTGGTTATTTTCTACTCTCGTTTCAGCTCTACCCATCAGTTGTGGCATCCTCATTGATTATTGTCTACTCAAATTCCTACCCATCCTGTATAACCATTGTACAACTGTGCAACCTTGGAAGTTATTGTATCATTCAGCTTGGACATGTACTTGGCCATATTCGATAACTTCAAGTCATCTACTGGAGACTCTTCCAGGGTTTTTTGGTGCCCAGAGGCTTTTTACCTGGTTTGGGGGTTTGGCTCCTTGGAGTTCTCTGTGATTTGGTATTTTTACAGGTCAAGGTGGCCTCTGAGGGGGCTAGACCCTATTTACATGAAAGGAAGAACAAGGAAACCAAGGGGAAGGGGGATCCTGAAGCAAGGTAGACTAGAAGGAAGAAGCTGATGTACCTCAGAGACAGTTCTTCTGAAGGTCAAGGTGATGAGGAAATGAGGGAGGTGCTTTTGTTATCGGACAGTACGCTTGGGCTACAGTGATTGTTCACTGTCTGACATTGTCAATGTGGGGTGCTATGCACATGATGTGTTCTGGTGGTCAATGGATGTTCCTGTGTTGGGTTTACTTTTCTGGTGTCAGGGGATAGGTGTGGTTTGACACACTGGGATGTCCACATGGGCAATGTTCACATGTGATGTATACAGGACACTGAAGGTCACTTCATTTTACATGCATGTATTGACTGCATGACCCTACTGACACACACACTTACACTATGCACCACCACACATACAACCACCCATCCATGCCCACATGTGCACACAGATTGCCTTCTCTGCCATTCTGTATCCCTGCAGCGCATGATCACTTTTGGGATCGTGAACATGCATCACTGGGTAATTTTAGTTGCTTGCCCTTTTTTATATGATGCTCAAGGTGTATCCCCAACATAATGGCCGCTCATTGTGCTGTGTGCTGAGTGGTGTGTTGCAGGGGACACACACAGCACATGGTTTTGGGATTTGCCAATTTGTATTGGCCAATGTGCATGCCAACAAGTATTCTATCTTTTGTTGATGGTACCACAGGTGGAATGCATTTGTGTATGACTTTGTATGTGTGGGAGGTTGTTGGTCAGTCATTTCATCTGATTCCATGTCATGTGTGTTTGTCTCAGGCATGTTTCCATTTATCGTAACTAATTTGTCATATGTTGTGCATTTGGTTTGCTCTTTTGCTGTTTCATGCCATGTCAAGGTGTGGCTGACAAGGGTGATGGGGGTTGGGAGGGTTTGGGTGACATACCAGTGATTTTCATGGCCTGTTTTGCAGGGGGGGTGGTGTGATATGCACCTTGCATGTGTTCCTTTTGGTCACAACAGATTGGTAATATTGAGGTAGCTGGGGATGCACACAATGTAGCACTTCCATGGAAACATTCCCAGGGTGGCAAGGTTGTGACAGTTGACTGTCTCTTTGTCATCATCGATTGTCACCTGGTTTGTGCCAGGCCTGTGTGCACTCCACAGGGGTGGGAGTTTAGGGGAAAAATTTGGCCTCAAGCTGGGTCCGGTCTGTCTCGCCACATGCCCTTTCCCCTCCCATGAGCAGTGCCTGTGCCTGTGGTTGGGGATGTGGGGGCACAACCATGTCCACCGGTATGCACCGCCGTGTTGCAACATTGTGCAGGACACATGCTGCCACAATGATCCTGCACACTACTGGGGTCACTGGGGGTGCATATAGTAGCTGCCTGCCACAGCGGTCATGGGAGCGGAAGCGTGACTTGAGCACTCCAAATGTGCGTTCCACTATGCCCCTGGTTGCAATATGGGCTATGTTGTATCTTACCTGGGGTGGTGTGGTGGGGTTCCGTATTGGCGTCATCATGTGGGTGCTCAGAGGGTAGGCACTGTCCCCTGGGGAGGTGATGATGGTTGTCATTAGTTGGGTTTGTGTATTTGTCTGTGTGTGTCATGCATGCATGTGCACAGACATTTGTACTCACCAATGAGCCACGTGTCGCCATGTTTCCCAGCTTCCCGGTCCCGGCTCAGGGTGGACATTCTGTAAATGAAACTGTCATGGGTAGACCCAGGATAGTTTGCAGAGACAGAGGTGATGACTCCATAGGCATTGCATACAACCTGTATGTTGATGGGATGCCAGTGCTTGCGGTTTGCGGTGGATGTTCTCAGTGGCCCTAGATGGACGTAGTGCCACATGGGCGGAATCTATGGCACCTAGCACTTTGGGGAAGTGTGCCACCCTGTAAAAGTCCTGGACCACGGCCGAACTTTCTGCGGGTGTTCTGGACATGTATATGTGCTTGCAGACTGAGGGGCGCGCAGTCATGATTGCCAACACCTGGTGTAGACAGCGTGACTGTGTGGGCTGTGAGACATACCCAACTATGGCAGTTGTCCGCTGAAATGACCCAGTGGCCAAACAATGCAGGACATTGAGCACCTTTTGCAAGGGGCTCAGTGCTTGGGAGCACAAGGTGAGTGATGTGAGTTCATCCTCCCACTCAGTGACCAGGTCTAGGATGATATGAGTTGGAAACCTATACCTGCCATAGACCTCGTCATCATGCATCCCAAAAAGGCTGGTCCTGGGCAAAGAAATGCATCACCTGGCTATTTTCCTCCTCCTGTGGTGTTCCACGATCACTGCTGCGAGAAATGGGACATTTATCGTAGCTGTATATACATGTTTGTAGTTTGCGTGCACTTTTATACTGCGCAGGGACGCTTCCGCCTGCCTTCGTGTGGCAGACGTGTTTGCACCTGTGCGTGTCTGTTGGTGTGTGCGGGTTTCCTCTATTCGATTCCATGAATACGTGTTGTTCACGCGCGTGTGGGCGTTCCATGTATTTCCCAGCAGTACTTCCCCAGTTACGCCCTCATTTTCACGCGTTGTTCCCCATTCTGCGTGTTCCGCACCCTGTTTGGTGTGTGCGCTACACGTTGTGCGCTTTCGCTCTGCCGTTCGCGCACAGCGTCCAGGATGTTGCAGTGACGTGTGAGCCTGTGTGCGACATGCGCAGTTTCGTCGCAGCTCCCTGGAAAAACATGCGCACAGACTTCCATGAATTGCTTGCAGACGATTTGCACGCGTGCGCTGGTTGGTTCTCGCTTGCGCCACCGATTCCACCGCACAATTATTCCATGAATCGGCCCCCAAATCTGCAGGGTAACAGGCTGACTATGCTCCCTTTAAATGAACGAAGAACGTGAGATACGTCCTTGCTTCATAAGAAATACATATGTAATATAGGATTGGTGGAGAATGCAAGAGTTCAGGGGGGCTGTAGGAGGTTAACACAAGCACCACACGTTGTTGCTATAATGTATGAAAGGCGTCATTTCATGACAGCGGCGGTTCCCAGCCCACTGGCTGTGGTACACCCTTACAATCCAGCTGTTTCGCATTTCTTAAGCAACTCATGTTCATGGATCGTTAAAACAAGGAGCTCGGTTTGCTGTTTTAACGCAGACCCCCTCTTTCTCAGTGTTCAAACTTTTATTTGATTTCAAGGGGAGAGCAATGATTTATTTAACGGCTCGGCCTTTTCCTCTCTTCTGTCGGCCTGGGTGTACATTACACCCGTCCATGTCTGCAAGGTGATCTTTCCTTGCACTCATATTTTGATGTGGTCGCCCTGAACTTTCACCTCTGGACAGCTGAGTAGTTGCAGAAATGGAACTCAACACTGAGAACTTTTCGGTGGGGGTCAAAGACACCCTTAAGGTCTGGATTCATGAAACCGCCCGTGAGTGCTCTGGTGAGATGGACGAGTCCATTGTGAGGAAATCGCAGGTTTGGAAACAGCGCTCTGAGAGGATTCAAGTTGTCCGTCCGCACGTGCGTGACCAGATTTTGAAGGACAAGTTCATTTATTTATTTATTTTCATTTATATAGCACATTAAACCCAAAGGCATCAAGGCGCAGTTACAACCAGTCACACATACGAAAAAGCCATGTTCATGCATTCTCGGGTAATGGCTTTTGCAAAACACTGGTTTCCCATATGGGAGTATGTTCAGATTTTAACCTTAAAACGGCATGCGGTGTCATGTAGTTGAGGTTTGCACTGCACCATGATTTTGACAAGGGTGTCTGTCTTATCAAGCTCGTACTTTCGTTCCCAGACACATCAGTGTTCAGTTCTCTGGATAGAACTGGCGTGTCTCGTACACTGCACATGAAGAGCTTTAAGTGGTCACGGGCTAAACGCTGGAAGTCTTCAAATGTTTCTCTAGAGCTGGGGCTCTGCATGGGCTCTTGGATCTGACTTCCCTGACCTCATTTCCTAGTGTGACAAACTATATAAAAAGATGAGTGTCAATACTGCTCTTTGCCAGTAGGAGTCACTGTCAGACAGGTTTAGAATCACATCATCAGTCACAGAAATTTGGAGAATAAAAATAGGACCTAGCGAATACACTATTTGGCAGCATATCACGTTGAAGTGTTGTCATAAGAAAAAAATAATTTAAAGAACACAAGAATCCTGGAGCTTCTTCAAAAGTGTGGAACGGAACATTTATAGAGGTTTTTTGATTTGATTTCGATTTTATATTTGCAAAGCTTTGTATTAGTGTGTTTTTTTACTACACCTTAAATATATTTTAAACTACTTTTAAAATAAATTGTACTCCCTCTCCTTCCAAGTAGCAAAAAGTGACCGTGCCTGTTAGGACGCTATTTTCTTTACATAGGCCCCCGTCTTGTAAGCATTCTTTTGCTACTTGGGAGTCTGAGACTGTGCAAGACCATTCTCAGGGAGCACTTCAAATATTCTTTGTGAAGTGTTAGGGCCCTTTCCATTGCTTATCCCACTCAAAGCCCTGTGCGTATGTGACTGTCAGTAGGAGCATCACTGACTTGAACCCACAAACTGGCAAACTCCAAAGGCCCAGGGTTATTGCTTGTCTGATCCACCAAGTCGCCCAGGAAGTTATTACAAATGTGGTGTTCTTAACTCCTCCTCCAGTCCAACCATAAACCCAGGAGAAGCCACAAACAAGTGGCCAGTGAGTAATAGGTCATAGATGAAATAGTTTGGTGACCTGCACATAGCTGGGTCTCGCTTTTGGAAGAAGAACAAGACACCAGTCCAAAATACTCTACTTTAAAGCATTGCTTCTAGCCGAGCCAATTAGCGAGATACTCCAGGTTCAGGGCAGACTGGCATTTCTCTACTTAAAGCTGTGGCTTTGTAGAAAAAAGGTCAGCTCTACGAGAAAGATAAGACAGGACTTTCTGTCGGCATGCACATAAAGGAAGGCCATGCAAACCTAGGTAGTCAGGTGAACTGGAGATGGGAATGCGCTGCATACATCTTGGAGCAGGTAGGAGGCGGGTTAGTAAAGGCCCCCAGCCTTGGCATCAGCTGTGAAGACATGCATGGGTTATTGGATGAACGTGATAAACCAAGGGATCAATGACAGAGTTATTACATGAGCACCACATCGTGACAGGCATGCCTCTACATTGACACCCTAAGGCCATTCAAGGGTCTTTGAATTGTTGATATTTAAGAATCACAAATCGTCCCAGGTGTCAGCAGCGGACCAAGGGCTTCAAAGGCAAGCCTCCACACACTGCATCAGTGCTGGGAAAAGGGCAAATTACACCCGGCGAATCGCGAGAACACCTTTTACTATGAGAAAGGACAGCTGAGCGATGGTGCGATACATCCTCTCCCTCTGGAAGCAGCAGCAACCCTGCCTTACAGGGGAAGCGGAGACCCTGCTTAGTCTGCACTTCGCACTGTTCTAGCAGAGGAGGACTGTGGGGGAGGGAGGGAGACTGACTTCCCGACAGATGTGTGTTTCAAGAAGGACCAGGTGTGCTATGGCAGACCACGTCGCCGGGCCTCTACCCCGCCAAGCTGAATGCTAGCAGAACTCCCACGCAATCCCCCAATACACCGAAGGCCATCCTTAGCGCATCCCCCTCTATGAACTTCTTGCCCTCCATACCCCACTTTTTCCTCCTTAGGACTGGAGAAATGTGCCCATTTAATAATTTCCCAGTTACAGGTGCTGAAGGACCTCCAAAGTCATATTGTCTTGCCTTGCCCCCTCATAGAGTGCCTTGCTTTTTTCTCACCTGAAGTTCTCACCTGCGTGCTACTCTGATCGTCTGCACTGTTTCACCCCACCTTCAGCTCTTCCTTGAAGCTACCCTCACTTCCTACTGCCTTCTTTCATTGTCTCTTTTACTTCCCTCTCACGGGTTACTCTCTATGTCCCATCCAAGTCATACACTACTACCCCCCCCACACACACACACGCCTTCATACTTCCTTTAACAACGCCATTATCAGTCACACCCAGCCACCCACTCCTTCAGCACTAGATCTCTCCAGTACTCATGTCTTCTACACCTACATTCCCTTAAGATCAGACAGCACCCAGGTCTGAACTCCTAATCCATAGTTACCACTGTAACGCCTCCAACCCACAATCAGATCACCCTCCACGCTCCAACTCTCAAGGCTCTCACTGTCCTTTCCCACATACATCCAGGTAACACTGCATCTCCAGTCTAGATCATGTTATCTCACCCTCACTCCCCCAACGCAGGCTCTCACTCCAACCCTTTGCACATGCATCCGGTGGGCACTCCTTCCCCGTTCATCTTTCTTGCACTTATGAGCCACCCATTGGCTGCACTTCTAAGTAACCACACTGCGCCACCCGTTGACTACACTCTTTGACCCACACTTCTCCAGGCCCTCACTCGGCAATTCCCCCCACCCTTCCCTGCACTTACGCGCTCTGAATGACAAAGGCCTAGTAAGATCGTTGTTTTGTCCTCCCTCTGTTTCCTCCTCCTTGTCTTGCCGCGGCTAGAAACACTTGTGTACAGGCGCGTTATAAACGCCATATCATATCATATCTCATCTTCTGCACCCCTTCCTATGTAGTTCATATTCTATTCCCTCACATGCTCATTCCTCCTGTGGCTCACTTCCCACCCCATTCTCACTCCACCCGAGTAGTCCACCTCATACAGCAGGAAAGCAGAATGTACCACACAACTCCCATGCAGACGGTCAGGCTGTTCAGTGGGTGATGGGGGCGTCCGTGCGCAAATGAGTACACATAAAAAAAAAACAATGAGTAAAGAAACATGAGTTTTGAAGTGCCATTTTTATTTGTTTCTCTATGTTTTAACTGTAACCTGTGTTCATACACTGCTTTGTACATGCATTACTGCTTTGGTTTATTTGTATTATGGGACTTAAATCAGGTTTTAAATAGTTAAAAAACTGCAGGTGTCAGGATTCATGGACAAAAATGGACTTTAGGCCACGCAACAGTTCATCCTTAAACTCAGTTGACATGGTTGGCCATAAATAATGTCCCGAAGGGCCGTATCCGACCTCTGGGCCGTATGTTGTGCACCACTGTCATAGAGCATGTATGTATGTAACTGAAACCAATGGCTTTGATGTACGTTGCTCTGGGGGGCGAAGCCTTACAATCCCAGGAGTAAAAAATCGATAATCTATTTCAAAGAGAATGCCATAAATATAGGATTATGTAGAGAAAACACGGATGTCGCAGGTCACTGTATCCAGACGGTAGTAAAGCCTAACCGTCACCACAAACAGTGTAAAGCAAAAGTGATTCCAGGACTCAGCGGCATCAAATATATGCTTGTTTAATTGTGTTGATTGTCACACATTCAAAAGCGAAACGAGCCCATAAACGATAACATGTTTCGGCTATGCTAAGCCTTTTTCTAATCTGGGCCATAGTGAAGATTCATGTTTCGGGGATCTTGCCCCGTTACTACTACAATGACAATAGTCGTGTGGACTTGTCTCATACTACTATGGCCCAGATTTGAAAAAGGCTTAGCATAGCCGAAACATGTTATCGTTTATGGGCTCTTTTCGCTTTTGAATGTGTGACAATCAACACAATTAAACAAGCATATATTTGATGCCGCTGAGTCCTGGAATCACTTTTGCTTCACATGTATGTATGTATCTCCTCGCTGTATTTACTATGAACAGATGCAAAGATCTTATTAATGTGCCTTACTCTAACAATTAGAAATGTGTTCTTAGATTTCAAATAATCAAGAAATAAGTAAATCAACCCTTTTCCTACAACGCAGGCACCCTTAAATGCTGCTGTGCACCACACTTCCAGCGATACGGCAATCAACCCTGCATTCTCTCTTGCAGAGGGTGAGTGATGTTATTAACTTATTAGAACCTGCAAAAGAGGTGACCGCCAATCAGGTGGCCAAGCGCTCTGGCTTAAACTGGCAATACAAGTCTGTGTTTGAACACTGTCACTGGTGCTTGTCCAATGGGGAACTGTTAGGAAAGATTTCTCCAAGTGAAATCTCCCCTCTATATTATGGACCCCTCAGACTCTTTGCTTTTGTTTGATGGACCTAACCTGACTTTATGCAGTGGAGCACAGACTTCAGCTGCACTCCCATGGGCTTTTGCTAATTTGTTATGGGGAAACTAGCACGTCCTTCAGACTCTCAGTACTGGGAAACTATGTTCCCCTTAGTCTTTGACTTTGTTACCATTTATAGGGGTCTTTTCATTTTATGTCCCTAAACACAATCTAAGGGTTTTTTGGTGGTTATACAAGTATGTTTAGGATGAACTGGTGGCAGCAGTTTACTTTACTGGTATCTTTACTTCTTTTTATTGTACCATACTGCTTTTATCGGGTTTGGACCTTGACTGTGGCCAGTGCCGAAAATGGCTGTGCCATGAAGTCTATTGTTCTGTCCTATTGGCCTTCTTGTCCGTAGCCTTCACCCAGGTCGTGCTGACCTGGGATTTCCTTATTTGGGCATGCAGCCTCCAGTGAAAACCGCTTCTTTCACGGGCTCCTGCATATCACGTGTGCTGGTGCGCAGGAAGAGGGTTGGGACTGTCTGGGCCCAATCCACACTACTGGTGGCTGGTCTACAGAAGGAGCAAGGTATCCTGAAACATTGAATCAGACCCATGGAATCGCCGGAGATGCACTGGAAGGTTTGGCCCCTTGAGCCCGCTGCTGCCCCATCGGACCCCTTATTTTGTCATCAATCTAATAGGGCCTGCAAGGGAGCTTTGACCCTTTGGAGTTGTGGGAACAACTGTGCCCGGTACCGCCTGATTCCCCACAAAAAGAGCCTTCTCAAAATTGTTCCTGGGCGATCCAGTGAACTGACCAGCTCTATGCCTGGGTATTGCAAAGGAGCAGCGTCATCCTGAGTTGCGACTTGAGACTTGGGGAATCACTAGCCTGTGCTCCTCGTCTCACTCCCACCAAGTTCCATAGTCCTTGCTCCTGTGGGTTGCTAACTAGGAGAGTTAACCACATTGCAAGCCTTTTTGATACCTACGTCACTACGCTGTAGTGACAGTCACTGTAGGCACTTTGACTATCTGCCCTCCTGTGCCCTGAAGCCTGCTGCACTGGAATTTTCTTCCTCTCTTTTTTGTGAGCTGAGAAAAGGCTACTGTCCTGTCATGGACAATCATCCTGTCCTGCATCCGCTGAAAGCCAGAGCGCCAGGAATCTGCAGAGCTCGAACCTAAAAGGGACATCATCTAAACTGGCAAAGTTTGGTCAGACCTGTGCCAAGGGGAGGTAATTACTTCTCTTAACGGTGGACCCTGGCACAACCAATATATTTTTACGCACAAAAATCCCTTAAAAGATCCTCACATTGGCTGGGCTAGCCTGTGCTCACTAGCTATTCCCAAACATCACATGTCGCTCTGCCTGCAAGGTTAGACCCTACATGAATAGTGGAACTTTATTCTTTACCACCTAAAGCCCTTTTCTAAACTGCTACAGCCCCCTGAAGACGCACAGTTTTCGCTCCTGACACACGACCCCATGTTGTAAATGCACTGCAGTACTTTTGACCGCAAGGCTCCCCACTTCGAAGGGTTGGACTGCTTAGGTTAGGGATTGGACTCTGAAGATGGCCCAATGCAATAATTGTGTTAACCTCCCACTTCCATTACAGGTTGTGGATGTGTTTTCGCCCATCTTGCATTAGGCTAACATCAATTGTAAATATGTTACATACTGATACACTTGTGTGGTAACTGTTTCTCTATTGCTTTGAATATTCATGTTTCATTATAAAGACTATATAAATGTACATGTAGTTTTGATATACACCTGTCTAAGGGTATTCTGTGGCTCTTTCCTGTGTGTGTTCCTTGTGGGCTTCCGATCACTCTCACCCCTCCTGAGTGCTGACCGCCTGCCAAGTTACCTTGGTTGGTCTGGCTTGTCCAGAAGGTTCCCCTGTTTCACTAAACTAGGCTGACCTCCTAAACTTCTGCCCACCAAGTCAGAGTTTAGGAATCCATCTTAACAGCAACCATCTTGTTTTCACCCATATTCATCCTCCTGGCCTCCCCCTTCACCTCCAGACTCTCTCCAGAATCTCTATATGCCATGGCTGCCACAAATCCCCTTCATTTCCTGGCCCTCTGGGAATCATCATCCAACAGACCACTGACCTGCCCTCCTGATCTCGCTGCTGCCATCCTCCCCCGTTCCCCAGATGATGCGACTTGCCACCGTGAAACTGCCCAAGACAAAATTACTATTTTCAAGAGCTTCATTTGTTTGTTGTTATTCTTCAAGGGAAATCGGTGTGTGCAGTAGAGCTGTTCCTCTTAAGAAAATGGAAAGCGCCCTCTGCATATTTGCTATGGGTGCAAATAGTGATAATAGCCGGGGCTGGGCTTACCAGGCCGCTAATGAAGGCCATTGCATAGCTTGGGGCTTCGACCTTGCTCTAGTGGTCCATTACTAGCCTGGCAAGTCTGCCCCCGGCCATTAATGCTTATTTTGAACATTCTGGCTTTCTCCTGTTTCTACTAAACTGTGCCCGGAATATGGCCGACGTGTGTAAACATTGAGTGACGCCCCAACTGGAATAGGAATTAGCTTTTATAATTAGTGCTGGCTGGCAGTCTTGATTCTACAGGACGATGTAAAATACACAAAGTAATATTACCCAGCTGAATGCAATGATAACATTATCTATCTCTCGAGACTATCAGCCGAGAGCCTGTTTAGTCTAGCTAATAATGGCGGGTTTGGGCGGAATGGGTTCCTGACAGGCTGACGCCTCTGAGAGCTGGAGGGGGATGGAAAACGTTGTTCACATGTCACTCTTAACACATATGAAACTGACTTTAGACTCGATCTTACGGGTCTTTCAGATGCACCGAGAGGTTCTGGCCGTCAGGCACAGGCCGCTGTTGAGCGCTTTATTTTAGGGACTTTGGAAGTAATACGTTAGTTTATTGAAACATGTTCAGCGAGCAGGACTTTTATGTAGACAACATTAAAGGATAAGTTGAAGAGCACAGTAAGAGGTGCAGCAATGCCAGAAGAGAAGAAAGAGAGAGGAAGGATGTTACCAATTCTTTTTCGATTTTGTGAAGAGGGGAAACAATGCATGACATTGTTCTTTGACCTGTCCATGGACCCATGGGTTGGGAGTGGAGTAGGTGTGGTCTTACAGGTGTTGGGGTGACCTCGTTAATTTCCTTTAGTAGATTCGTCTGACCGGATATCTCTGGAGCATATTGCAATTGTGTGTGTGGGGGTCGGGGGTTGGTTGCAGGTGCCCATACTCCCTCTTTGATTGAATTACAAACCACACTGCATTGCTTTCTGGAATCTCCTGAAGACCCTCCTTTTTTTGGTTCTTCCCTCTCCACCTCCACGTTTTGCCACAGTGACTGTCGTCCTAGTTCCCTCTGAGTTTTACAGGGCACCAGTCCCCCCCTGCTCAGTCAGCCCCCCTCCTAGCCCTCCTCCCCCCTTCCTCTTACACTTCTGTCTCTTTTCACTTTCACTCTCTCGGCTTTACCCTGCACTTCTCTTCCCACCCATGCACTTTGCATTTCGCACAGACGGCACACACGCCCGTCAACTCCCTCGCACTTCTTGTTGCTGCACTTGCACGATCCAAATGTCACAAGACCTAATAGGACCGTTATTGTTATCTTTCTCCCTTGCCCCACCGCTTTTTTGTCTTGTAGCGCATCGAAACACCATTTGTTAAATAGGCACCTTACAAATATCCAGTAAATAAATAATTTACATCAAGTGGTAGACCCCCCAACTCTTTGACATA
Organism: Ambystoma mexicanum; assembly: GCF_040938575.1. Classification (NCBI taxonomy): domain Eukaryota; kingdom Metazoa; phylum Chordata; class Amphibia; order Caudata; family Ambystomatidae; genus Ambystoma; species Ambystoma mexicanum. Next base: position 655,804,318 of record NC_090926.1, read on the forward strand.
TGCAATGAATATTGTTCTGTCCCTCCTTTTCAGGGCTTTAAGTGTGCAGGGGCCAGCCAGGACTGAGCCCCAGCAGTTTCCAAAAAATGGAGCTCACTTCTCTCATTTACAGCTTTAGAAAGTATAGTGTTCCCAAACAGCAACTTCCTCTCGTAACCCTTACAAACTTTGTGAGGGGTCACAAGAGGAAGTTGCAGTCCCAGGCAGCCAGACCAGCCCTGATGAACGGGTGAGCCATTTTGGTCTGCCTCACTCACCTGCTGCACCGGAGTCCGAGCACCAAGATGACATGCGTAACGAGAAGCCTCAACCAGGGCAAGGTAAGCGACTGACTTTCCTTCCTTTTCTTTCCCACCCTCCCTCCCTCCCTCCCTCCGAGTCTTACAGAGTAGTTCTGGGTCGCTCCGCACCCTGCACATGGATATGGGTACTCAGTATTGATATTGCGACCCTTTCTTGTGTGGGGAGCGCAGTGGCGAGTATTATACACACATTGTACATTCACACTACTTGAAATTGTACAGGGAAGAGAGTGCAAATGCTGAGAGCAGTTGGAGAAGGAGAAGGAGCCACGGACATACCAAATTTTACTATTAGAGGTGCAGACGTAGTTACTGAACTCCTAACTTACGCCATAATGTCCGTGCTTCTAAGAAACTGACACATTAGATTTGTTGCTGTGAGCCCCCTGGCTCAGATACAAGTAGTACGTGTTTGGGGGCTCTCTGTGCCCAAGTGATTTAGGGGCTGCTGCCACTTGCTCCTATACTCTGCCAATGCTGGGTGAGCGATCAATGCGCAATTCCTTAAAATAAGTTCCTTGACCAGTGGTGTACATATAGACTGTTGCCTGTCCTCAGGTCCATTATCACATTTGTTCTGACTATTTTTAATACACCCACTCTAGCCCACGAGTTTACCCATTATTTTATTATAAGTAAATCATGAAAAATACAACAGGGACAAAATAATACTGCTAAAATATTTATATTAAAAAAAACAACAGTAGAAATTAATGACAAAATACAATAGTGATTAAAACATAATAAAAGAGGTGCTGGATCCCAAGCTATTTGGGTCCTACAGACCCATCTCCCTCATAAAGGCTGACCCCAAAATACTGGCATATTGTTTAGCCAGACGAATCGTAAACAGCCTCCTGTTCGTCATACACAAAGACCAGACAGGGTTCATCCGCAACAGGCACTCAAGCGCCAATATTAAAAGGTTACTACATATTATAGCGGGAGACAGAGACCCAAAGGACCTAATATTGACTGTAGACGCCGAAAAGGCCTTCAATAAGGTGCAATGGGAGTTAATCTTCAAAGTACTGCCCTGGGACGTCTTCCCTCCACATCTGGTCCAGCTGATCAAATTGCTGCACATGGGCCCCACTGCAGAGGTCGCTGCTAACGGCACCACCTCCCCGCCGTTCGAACTACAATCTAGCACTCATCAGGGATGTCCGCTATCGCCATTGTTATACGCCCTATCCATAGAACCCATAGCGATCAGACTCTGCACAGATAGGGACTGGGACGGGCATCACACAAGGGGCGGAGGAACACTGCGTGTCCCTTTACGCTGGACAGGCTATAAAATGTCAGTAATGGGCACGCATCACTCACTTACATTCGAACGCTCCTCCAGTGAATAGGCCCTATGGCCAGCTATACAATCAACTGAAGCAAGTCCCAAATCATGCCATTACGCTCGGATATCCTTTGGGACCCTGGGGGAATCGCTCCCGTCTCCTTGCAAACGCACCATATCAAGTACCTCGGGATTAATATTAGTGCCTCTCTGGACAACATCAGCAAACTAAATTATCCCAGTAAAATTACACGCATATGTCAGGATCTAAAAAGATAGAACACACTCCCCGTTTCCCTCACTGGTTGCATAAATGCTCTTAAAATGAACTCATTTCCCAAGCTCATATGCATCGCAATGATGATCCCAACAAGCCCAGCACCGGATCCCTGAAAGAGCTTGATAGAGCAATCGCTAAATTCATTTGGAGAGGGAAGAAGGCGAGAATCCGCCTCTCAGCCCTTCAAGCAGCTAAACCTTGAGGGCCTACCACCAACCAAGTTTCTGGGTGAAACGCTGGCTGGATACATCCGACGAGTCCAGCTGGAGGGCAATGCAGATCGGGATGATGGAACCTCTAAATCACATTGAAATCATTTCCACACCCCTCTCTTAAACTTCCCCCGCACCGAAAGAAGCACCCAATCAATGGACTCATCATAACCCAAAGGCACAAACTCAGGGCGTTACAAGGGGTCCAAACCCGGTTTGCCCCACCATTGTCTAGCATTAGGGCAATCCTCACATACGGGACCACACAAAAAGTTCACCGCAAACAAAACCTTGAATGGGCTGACCTGCGACTAATAGACATTTGCGAAGAGGGTCGACTCCTATCGTTCCAAGACTTGCGCTCCAAATTGGGACTGACTATTGGTGACTGGCTCACTTTCCACACAATTGGTAACACTTTACGCCAGCACATCACTCAAACACCGATATCACCAACCCCGGCCCCCTACGAGATGGAAATAGAGCACCACGTAGATGTCGTTGCGCACCTTCGCACCTTCTATCTAATGGCTATTCCCAACAACCATGGCCGGAACCTCACATTAGTGCAATCCTAGGCAGAGGATCTAGGCAAGCAGATAGAAGCCTCGACTATTCAGGAATGCTTCGCAGCCATTCCCCAAATCTCCACCAACCTTAAAAACAGGGAGATCCAATTCAAAATCATACAGCACTTATACTACACCCCTTCAGCGCTCTACCAAATGGGAATCGTGCACTCAGACAAATGCTGGAGGGAGTGTGGACCCCTAGGTACGATGGGCCACATCCGATGGCATTGCTCCAAACTCCCTCAGTACTGGAGGGGAGTCCACAGACAAATCGAGGGCATCAGCGGGGCTATGGTTGTATTCACACCCAAGGCAATGCTACTGGGGGCAGGGGCAGATGAATGGCACAATGACCCTCTAACCCAGAGATTTATAGGGACACTTCTATTCACAGCTAGGAAGCTAGTCACCATCCACTGGAAGGCTAAGCTCCCACCCCCACACACTCTGATTGCACAGAGTTACTAGCGAAAACCTGCAGGTTAGAAATGGCTGTCATGGCCAGAAAACAAATATACAACCCCGACAGGGTAGGTAAATTACACGCTCTCATGGACCAGTTCACCTAAGAAGGGAGGGAAGAAACTTGTACCCAGGGGACTATCGATCAGACGTACACTCATACACACAGAATCAGGGCACATATTCTCCCCCACTGAGTGGGCTCGGACTGCTGCTAGGTGGTAAACGGAGACTTTGAATTCTGGAGCCCCTTCCATTTGGTCAGGCTCAGGGCCCTATCACGCTGCAAATCAAAGTTTGGGGGGAGGGTGTACGGGATGTTATGGTTTTACTGGAATGCAACGTACAGACAGAACTCATCAAGTAGACCTCGGAGAAAGGGGAGGACAATGGGTGCATATCGAGATAAAATACACAACCCGCGCTGAGAACAGTGTTTTGAACCCACTTGCTCCCGCATACTCACCCCCCTCAACCCCCAGTGCCTCTGCTGTACTTTGAATTACACTGCTTATTAATGTCAATATGCTTTGTAATGTAATGCAAAATGCCAATAAATAAAGTTAAAAAAAATATATAATAATAATACTGAACAGAAATACCTCAGACTATTTTCTAAGAGCCTGGAGAAGAAGGCGAAACAAAATGCTCTTAAAAGCATGATGTGGCCTTATATGTTGTAATCTTGTTTTGTAAATATTTTATTTTTTTAAACAGCTATGATGATATTTTTATTCATATATGTAATGTTTTTTAATTCTTCGACAGAGGAACAAACGGCCTGGGAAGTGATGAATTATTAGCTAGTGATTTTGAATGGTTTGTTTTCATATAACTGTTTGTATTTGCTTTTATGTTGTTTTTTTGTTGCTGAAATAAAGCTTGTTAATGATGAGAAATAATAATCAAGATGATTAAGTTGTATTTTTTCTGAATAATATAATGGTGACATGCAATTGGATGTGCGGAGTTGGTGTTTGCAGTTTGAAGTGAGAGGATGTTACCTTGTTACTGCTTCTTTCCAGCACTCGGGGTCAATAAGTGATAATTTGTGCAGAGAGGGGTTTGGCCACAATCACAAAACCTGACTCCCAAAGAGTGCAAGCAGAGCTCGACCTAAGCAGAGGTGGCGTGCAGGCATCTGGTGGAAGTAGTGGACCACGCTCCCTGGTGCCACGTCTTTTTACCTTTGAGGATTCATTATGACAGCTTTTGTCTCACAAGCTTTGACAGCTAAATCCATCAAACCACTGTTACCTCGCCCATACCCCCCTTGTAGCAGGGTTTGCCATCAAGTGACCTGCAAGTGTCTGTAACACAGTCAAAATAGAGCAGAGGCTGCACTAGCTTTTAGGAAAATACAAACTCATGTTTCGGCGACTACTATGGAGCATCAGGAAATAATGGGCCTTTTTCCTGTTTCTCCCCCTGCTGCACCTCTGTTCTTGGTGACGGATACAACTCTAGCATCTAGGTCCGCCAGGGTTAGTTTCCCAATGGCCTCACTCGGCATAGATAACAGCAACTCTGTACTGAATCTATGCCTGAGTTTGCAACAGGACTCACTGGGTGCATGCACCCCTTCTTGTTCCTTCTGTGGAGATGGCGACAAACACAGATGTAATATTGGCAACAAATCTATCAGCTTCCCCCAATCTTGTCCAGATTGCATCACAGGTTGCCTCCTACCCGATTTCAAAACGACAATTCACCCTGCTCGGGTTTATAGCATGAGCCATTAACTCATAGTCTTAACGCTATAGTGACCACATTTGATGCAATTTCTGCCCTCTCTTCCACACTGGCACGTGACCAACATGCTTTGAAATTAATGCTGGCCCATGTGGCAGATGTTATCCTTTCCAACAGTAACGAGACAGGCTCATCTTTTGAAATGCACCCTGGCTGCGAAAGTTATCCTTCTTTTGGGGATGAAGTGGGTAGCGTGGATTTGCCTGCTCCAATTCCACTCTTAATGTCTGGCGTACAGACACAGGTTATAAGTTCAAAGACTTTGGCTTGTAACAATAAGCACATGATTCCAATTATAAGGGTAAATCATGGTAAAAACAAACGCTGATGTTGTAATGAGAAGCAGGACTGCAATATCTAGAATTCAACTGTTCAAAATCGCAAAACTAAAAAAGATTTGATGGGTCTGGCAGAAACTAGCAATGCAGATGTTATCTGCATCAGTAGTAAGTCTGGCTATGCTTTACGTAGCAGGGGCACCTCCCCATCATCTGTGACTTGCAGATCTGGTGCCACCTCTACTTCCCTTGGGACCCTGGATACGTGGTTACAGGTACCTGAGAAACTTACTTTGGTTATGCAGGCTTCTGAAGTGAAGCATCACAGCTAATATCAACTTTACCGGTGATGGAAATCAGTGTTGGTTCACATTATCCCTGGTGGATACCGGAGGCATCAGTAGGCCACCATTGATTCCTATGGAGTGTCCTATATTCACTCTGTAGCCTTTATTTGGCCATGGAAATGATGGCTGGCGTGGTATTTTTTCAAAGCCAGCCACAATGGAAAGACGATTGGGAAGAAAAATGTAAATAACTGAGCAACATCTGACTTAACGCGTGTCCTGTTTAAACCGTTCTCACTTGCTACAAATCCTATGTAAAATCATAGCACTTAGCATTATTTCCACTGAGGATATTGTTAGTGTTGAGTTTCCTGCTCTATACAGCAATACCAACTGGGCCAATTTTTGCCCTATTATCTCCTGTGATCGTGAAAAGAATTTGTTCACAAATCTCGACCCTGTTATCTCTTAGATTTGAGATTCAAGCTTTTATATCAACACAAGGTCACTCTCCATTTAAGCCTCTGATCACTTTGGATGGTAAAAAGGGTGCTAATTCACATGACCCATTGCGAGGCGGAACACACCTTAATCCATTGCTAACAATGTGCCGGCAGGAAGGTTTGTGGCTGTCCATAAGCACGAACAACAAAGATCCTTGACACACGAGCGAACCTTCTTTGAGTAATATGCTCTGTTGGAATAAGCATGGTTATCGTTCATTCACCCACAAATGGCAAAGTCTAACGTTGATCTCTTCTTTTAGATATGTTTCTCTTTCAAGAGACGTGGCTTCAAGACCAGCTTGTGTTAGATGGATTTGCAGTGATTTGCCAAGTCGCTGCTGCCTCTTGCTTTGGGGCGCCCACAAGTAGGCCTTTGCATAGGAGTTAGGGCTCATTGACCGACAAAAGAGTTTTCCAAGAAGGAAAGGCAACCTAATGTTTTATGTATTGTGAATTATGTGCCTTTTCTCCACCCTAAAACACTGATTATCACGTTTTATGACCCCCCTGGTAATGGCTTAACCTAGCAGTTTGTGTCTTAAATTACAAGGATTCTTTTAGAATGAAATTCTTGTTTGTCAGGTGGATGTGTACTACTAGCTGGGGATGTCAATGCATATGATGCTCTTGAAATTACCTCTGATCATTTGTCCGATGTTTCCTGTAGTGACCTGCAAGTTAAGGGTGTGCATGAGGGCTGATACCTTATGAAATTCAATTTAAAAAAGCTATCTATGGGTAAACATGCTGCTGGAGTTTGATGTAACCCCTATTATGGTTACTGGGGTTGATTGTAACTCTAAGGCAGCTACCTGGAGTAATGGTATTAGCACATCAAGTTTATAATTTTACTAATCACGTTATCCATCCTTGTGTTACTGATTTTGAAATATGTTTTACAGGTCTCAGTGATCATGCAGCATTAATGGTTGCCATTAAGTCTAAAAAGAAAGATGAGAGGGAAAATGACTTAGCTAAAGTACTTGTTAATCTTCAGGGTAACAACATTGTTTGGTCAGAGTCCAACTTCATCAAGGTTAATTCAATATTGAACAACAGTGGTTTTCCTCAATAGAACTGTTAATGAAGAGTGCATGGGACATTTGAGTCATTTTAGAGAATATGTGGCCCTGCTCCTTTACAACCTATGTTTGCCTTTCAAAATGATAAAACTAATTTGGCACTTTTTGACTTTGTCATCCATCAGGAGAAAGACAACCTGCATTCTGCTATACATCAAACGCAGAGATCTGCGACCATCCTCCTGTGTGACAAGGCTAAACACATAGCTATCTTATGCATCAAGTACAAACACTGGTGGTGAGGTTATAAGCATTACTTGAAAAAAGCCAACTGGAATATGATATATGGTTTATTAAAAACTCATGATTCAAGCAAATTTTGGCACTTATATTGCACCTTTATGGCCAATGAAACACCTAAGGAGATCAGTTGTATTACTGAGGAAACCTGGAGTAATTAATATAAGAATTTATATTGGTCCAATTCCACAGCTACTAGGGAGTCATGTGGGCAAGATATGATATGATTAGTCATTTATAAAGTGCCTGTACACAAGTGTTTCTAGGCGGAACAAGACAAGGGAAGGGAGACAGAGGGAGGACAAGACAAACAATCTTACTATGCAGACAATATTACTAGGCTTTGCGTCATTCAGATCATGCAAGTGCAAGAACGAGAAGTTCAAGGGGAAAGGGATGGGTGCAAGGAAGAGTGGAGGGGGAAGGAGGGCAGCAATGCTTTGAGCAAGTCCAGCCAGGGCAGCGCAGCTCTGGGTAGTGCAAGTAGAACAAGGGACTGGAGGGTTACAGTTAGAGACCCTGAGTGCATGGTAGACCAGGAGGCAGTGCTAGGGTGACTGATAGAAAGAGCTTGGTACCCAGTGAGACTCTGAGGGTAGCCAAGCAACCAGTCAGTACAGGAAATAGGTAGGTTAGCAGGGGGGGAGAGAGAGAAATCAGAGGAGACGAGGAAGGTTTTGAGCTGCTTCTGGAACTTCAGGACGTCCGGCTCAAGTTTGAGAGAGGCAGGGAGGACATTCCAGAGGGAGGCACCACCAAAGGAAAGAGATCTACCCCCACTCTCTGCCTGGAGAAGCGTCTTGCCCTTAGCGAGTTGTAGGTAGCTGATTGAAGGACTAGAGAAGGAAGGTATTTTGGAAGAGAGTGTTGGATGTAGTGTGTGCCCCGGCTCAGAAAGCCTTTTGGAAAATGCAAAGGGTATTGAACTTGATCCTTGCAGCTGTAAGGATATATATGGGAATTTACTGGCAGTATGCAGTATGGAAAGGCAGCCAGTCATAGTTTTTCAGCAAGCATTATTTTTAAAAAGCATTTAGTTTATTTGCAGTATGCAGTATGCAGTATGGAGTATGGAAATTCAGCCATTTCGAAATAGGTGCCAGGCACAGTTTTCAGCAAGCATTATTTTTTTAAAAGCATTTAGCTAAACCAGCAAAATGGGTTTGGTTTTGGAAGCATTTAGCACAGTGTGCTGTCATTTTAAAAATGTGCATATTTTACAATTGTTTTCATCTGTGAGGGTCTGCATTAGAAATACCTGATTAACTAACCTTATACTGATTGTATTACTAACATATTAACCGCCACTCCCTCTAACATTATTAATGCAGTTTGTGTACACAATGAAATGCATTCTATTTTTTCATGAAGAGCAGAAGCATGTGCGGCAGGAGGCGAATTGAAACATTTGCCTGAAGCTTTCATTGTTCTGGAACAGAGAGAGTTTTTTTACAAAACCTTCTTGCACTATGATTGGTAGGGAAAGAGAGGTGGCACATCCAGCTGATGTCAGTTGATAGACATGGAGAGTATTTTAATGGGCTAAGTGAGATGAAGAGTTCAGAGCAGTTTGGGACTCGAATGTGAACAATGACTCCCAAGCTGTGGGATCCGTGGCTGCAGTCTTGAAGATAAAGAAGAAGAGGCGAGCTGACTGGCTTTGAAGTAGCCCAAGGCAGTGCAAGGCTGTGCTCCCGGGAGCTGCGCGAGGGAGGTTCCCATTGATAAAGCCCTGACTGCAAGAATAAACTTCGCTTATCTGGGTGAGTGGATTTAAGTGAGGATACGTGACAATGGCTGACATGTAATTAGATTAGCTTAGGGTGCTGAAGTTATAACAACAAAAAAAATGATGTATTATGATATAAAATGTGTCAGATTTCTCCATCTATAGATGCCATGCAAAGTGCTTTTTTCTGTTGTCATTTTCGTTTCTCTCTTCTCTGTTATCTTGTGTGGGCTCAAGGCTATGACAAACGTGGTAAGAGCAAATGATTGTAACAACACAATGTAACCTTGTTATCATGATTGAGTAATATATTGTGTATTGAAAGCATTTTGGGTTTTTTAATCATAACGGTTTGTTGTTCATGCTGAGGAGCTAAAGTATTTTCTATTTTATCACCAGTGCTAAAAGTAGTAGGCAAGAAAAGGTATTTAGATGTATCTATCTAGCAGGAAGAAGGGTGTGTGGGTGTGAATGTGTCCTTCTTTGCATGCAGAAAAGAAGGCAGTGTCAGATGAGACACATAGATTACTGGATGTAAATAAGCCAGTAATACAAGCCCCATACAAAAGGTGGCATTCTGAATAAACTCACTGTGTTCCCTGAAAATGTGATAGGTCTGGGGGGGTTCTCTACAGGTGACCAATGGGCATTTCAATAGGGAGGAAAGGTTTGTTTTCTGATGGGGTGGTAGTATAAACAAATATGCTCACTGCTATACCACAAAATAAGGTTATTCTGAAAATACCACAAAAGTAAGATATCACTAAAAATGACTGCCATTATAAGCTAACACTACATTATCATCAGCATAGGGTGATAATAAACTATCTCTAGTGGTAAAGCCAGTTTACTTCCAATTTACCTCCAAAATATCGCAGTAAGAAAATACCACCAAATTCTGAATTTGTCCCAAAAAAACAACACCTCCTATATAAAATGGTGCGCTGGGCCTGTGGGAAAAGACTGTAGAGAAACTACTGGACATGGCAAGTGTGTTCCACACCGCCATACATGCATTAAAGGGAACTCATTTTGTGAGAGCAGTGTGGCACTGAAAGTGAATCTCAGAATATCTCATTTTGATGCCACATTCCCAGAATTGGTGAAATATTTGGAGGCAAAACTATATGCACATGGAACACGGTCATCAAATGATGCCACAGAATGGAATGACCGTATTTATGGGGAAGTTCAGAAAGAACCACTGGACAGCATTTTTGAAGAGGGTAGCATAATTCAGGTGTGTCTTCTGAGATTATTTAATGCTGCTGACAAACATTCAGAGAACGACTGTTTGATAGGGCTCAGTGCCAAAACGTGGTTCATTTTAAATAGGTCGCTGCGAATGCAAGTAAATGATGCCAAGCTAATTAGCAAACTAAAAGTCAAATTAGATGGAACTAGTGAACAGGAGAAAAAGTTAAGAGTAGAACTGGAGTTATGTCAAAAAGACATGCAATCAAAGTGTAAAGAATTTGACACTCAGTTGTCTCAAAGGAGAAAACAGTTTGAGGACAGTGAACAAGAATTAAATCATCTGAAATGGTTGGTAGGTCACATTAGACAAGATAAAGAGGAGGCTATTTTAGAAATACAAGTTTTACAAAGACAGAATCTAGAGAAAGAAGGTGAGTTCCAGACTGTTGAAGAAGAGATAGTTAAAATGCTTCAAGAAAGGGACAAGCGTGACAAAGAATTTAATGAATGTGAAATCCAGATGAGCGATGTGCAAAATGTGATTAATAAAATGGGTGATGAAAATACTTATCTGCGTAAGGAGGCAGACTGATTCCTTAAAAAGTGCAAAGATTTCAAACAGCAGATATGCGATTTCAGGTCTCAGGACAAGCGACAGGGCATCACATTTAATGGGATTGAGGTGAACTCCATTTCTACATGGGGAAATAGCATCCCAGTGGCTGTCAAAGTCTAAGCAAAAATAATATGACACCCGAACAGAGAGGTACTTCACAGAGGTTGCCGCCCTCTGCACCAATGTTTCAGTCATTGAAATCATGATCATCCTAGTAATAGAGAGAGATACATTAGCCCTATGTACCTAGGAGACAGGCCCCGGGTAGCATACTGAACAGATATGTCAGGCATGAACAACAATCAGAGACAAAATCAAGATCAAATAGGTAATAGTCCCTACCAGACATTGGGGACACAGAGCAGATTGGACCCCGCCACCATGATATATAGCAACCAGGACAGACCACAGTATGTGGATCGATGTATTGAAAATGGGAATCAGAATAGGGAACAGTTTTCAAAAAATGAGAGACAGAACACGAGGGAGAATATGAACTATACTCCACGTCAATACAATCAATCACCACCACCATCGGATTAACACCAAAGGATACAACCCGCTCTCTGCCTCACAAGAATCAAGAGTTCAGAAACAATTCAAATAGGAATCTCCTGAGAGATATCAGAATAGATTTAACCAGGGGGAGAACAACCAATACCGGCGTAGGCCACAAAGAGAAGATTCTAGAGAAATGTAAACGTTCCAGTGTCTCGAGGCCCAAGTAAAAATGTTGGCTGAACACATAGGAAAACGTTGTACCGTTCAAAAACAGTCATAAAATGAAGGGGCAGAAGGTCATAGAAGGGACCTGGTGGCTTCTGGTAATAAGTGACTAAATATTCATGACACCTGCAATGATAAAAAGACAGATTCTCACGAGCCAGTTTTGCATAATGGTCCTGAGCTGCTTGATAATTTAAACATGAAAATACCTGCAAATGAACATGAGGTAGAAATTGCAAACGCATCTAAAAAAGAGGTTTGATTTAACCTGGCGCTGAATGAAACATTGGAAGTCTGTACGAATGAAAAAGGAAAAGGGGAAAAACAGAAAGTTCCAAAGGAACATAGAGACAGATCTAAGAAAGACAACTTATGCACTGATAACATAATTGATGAGGGAGTAGATGTGAATGTTAGAAAACCCTCCCTAAACAATCAAGATGCTAATAAAATGCTGGCAGGAAAAATAAGTAACAAAAGGGAGGATACAGGTCAGTCACCTGAAGAGTTCTTTGAGCCACATATGTTTGAAGAAATTAAAAAGACTGATATCATGCCAAATACCAACAAATGTCCAGAACTAGAAAATGACAACCTATCAGGTGATGTTTCTATGCATATTCAGTTGGAGAATTGCAGTTTAAACTCTGATGATCCCCGGACGGAAGGGCGAACAGTGGTCACACTTCAAATGACCTCTAAACATGGGGAGATGGGAAAGGTTTCTCAAATGGAAATGGAAAGAAAGGAGGCGAAAATGTCCTTTCATTTGCCGATGTGCTTAGCCAAGAGTGAGAAGGGTCTGAGAAAAGTGAGTCCTGAAATCAGTAAAAATTCACACTTTTTGTGTGTATTGGAGGACAGGTATTATGCTCCCATTACTGTGGAAGAGAAGTGCAATACATTTGCAATGATTGACACAGGTGCACAAGCCACAATTATGTCCAAAGTATTGGTATAAAGTATCAATGAATGGAGATCTCCACAGAATCAGATTAAAGTGAGACAAGGTAAAGGTCCAGTAAAAAACCTTAATGGTGAGGAGGTGCCTATTGAAGGTTTCACTGAAGTTGACGTAAAGATAGGAAAACACAGAATGAAACAGGAAGTATTGATCACATCTATTTGTGAAACTCCATTCTTGATGGGAACAGATTGCCTGAAAAGATTGTTTCCTCTCATTGATGGGGTAAATGGGGTTCTGTGGTCTTTAACCAAAAAAACCATTAAGGCCTAAGAAAAAAAAGACACACAACAGCAGTGTAAATGAATGCCATACTGTTACTAAATCAAATGATGCAGTGGAAGTGTATCTCCAGAATAGCTGTGTGCCTAGTGTCACCGTTACTTTAATGTGTCAGGACAACATGCAAAGTGAAAAAGAAAAACAGTCCGTGCACATTTATTTGGATCCTAGGAAGAAATGGCAAACTGAAATAGATTAACACACATTGTGCTTCTATTTAAAAGAAAAGAAGGGCAAACAGAACACCATCCCTAAAGCAGACACAGAGAAACACATCACCACTCTTGCTGAAATACATATGGAAGATGAGCAGCCATGTATTCATATTGGTATAAATGGCCATTCTGAAGTGGTAAAATCCACTTTGGCACTTGAACAGGAAAGGAGTTTTGTTCATGAGAAATTACTTCAGAGAGGAATGAAAAAGGGAGGAGATCCCCAAGTTTAGAATTAAAAACCAATACATCTCTGGATTGGACAATACAGATTTTGAAAATCGAATTGCAGGAAGGTGCATGCTAAAGATTATTGTTGGACAAAAAAACATCTACCACAATGTGTGGATAGTGAGTGGAACACAAAATGACTTCTACCTGGTCAATGATATCATGCACAGGATGTTCATGGTGTTAGATTTCCTTAACCAAAAAGTATGGTCCCGGCTAGGCGGGCCTGCGCCCTAATTTGAGGACAAAAAAAGGCTTATCATTGTGCACAATTGGTGCCATATGCAATTGAACTAGGGGTGAAGAAGCATACTACTATTCCTGCATTCACCAGGCAGGTTGCTATAACACTAAAACACAAAAATGGACAGCAAATGAAGGATTCTGATGCATTTGTGTGCTTGAATGAGTCCATGAAACAGCAAGGGCTGGACTATGAATATACCCCATTGGTAGATATTGGGGAGGGGTTTGTCAAAATAATGTTGGATAATAAAGTATGTCAAGATGTTCATTTAGAAGAGCATTCCGTGCTAGGAATGGCAATACAATAATCACATTGTACTGCAGATTTCAACAATATGGTGATTGGAAGTATCCCTGAGATAGTGTGTTGACAGAGTCCCTGGATTCTCAACCTAAAGAGATGTTCAGAATTCAATCTGTGTACCCTTATGATTCCAATGAGACCGTGTGCTGTCACCAGGAAAATTGTATATTATTTGGTTTAAATTAAAATGAAACAGGAAATCAGCACATTGAAATGGAGGCTGATATGCCAAAATATTTAAAAGTGGCAAATCTGCAGAGAGATACAACCACACAGTTGGAAGAAAACACAGAGGTTCCTCCATTGGAGGATTTCCCAGAATTTTCAAAAATGGTAGAGGAGCAGATTTTGTTAGCAGATGCCTGTGATAGCGGAGAGGATAAGAATGAATTGAGAAAAATATTTATGGAGTTTAAGGAGGTTTTTGCCAAAGACGCATATGATTGCGGCCTAACTGATTTACATGTTGCCACATTACCAGAGGGGTGTGGTAGGAATCCAGTATTTGTGTGACAATATCGATTACCACTGGCATGCTTAGAGTCATTGGCAGAGATAATTAAAAACTTGGAGTCTAGGGGAATTACCAGACCCATTCATAGTACCCTCAACACTCCCTTTTTGGGTGTATTAAAGCCAAATGGTCAAAACCTGAGGGAATTAAATGAAAAAGTGCCAGTGGGCCTCATTACGAGTCGGGCGGTAGGGGATACCGGGCACCGGTAAGGAGACAGGTGCCGGTAATCCCCTACCACCCGATTCCTAGGTCCCCTAGCGGGAACTGCTAGGGACGTGTGGTCAGATCACACGTCCCTTACGGGTCCCGTTAGGGGACCAGGCCGCTAATTACGGGCCTGCAATTAGGCCCGTAAATTGCGCCTTCCCCATTCCCATTGAGCCCTAAGGGGGCTCAAATGGGAATGGGGAATGGTTGGTGCAATCTGGACTTACCGGTCCCGCCAGGGTCAGACTAGACCGGTAAATCCCCATTGCACAACACCGGACCCGGTCCCGATATTGGCGGCAGTCATGGTGCAAATAGCCCCATGACTACCACCAATCTCAGAATGAGGCCCAGTGTCTAGATGGCCGCTGCCATTCATTGATCAAGGCCTTGCTCAGGTGCATGGGTCAAAGGTATTTACCACATTAGATCTTACATCTGGGTACTGGTGTGTTCCATTGGCAGAAGACATTCAGAATTTATTTGCATTTTCATTTGATAAAAAAAATACACTTGGTCCAGAACACCATTTGGGTGTGCCAATAGTGGGAGTGAATTTGGCATATTTTTGAGAAAAGCTATGCCAGATGCAGCAGAAAGAGCAATCATAGCTTATGTAGATGATGTCCTGATAAAAAATGAAAGCTTAAAAAGTAATCTCGATTAAATTAGACATGTACATGACCATTTGCAGAAGGCGGGTGCCAAAGTATCTTTACAGAAGACCCAATGGTGCAAGAAAAGTTTAACTTCTTAGCCCATGAAGTAACTGAACACAGGTTAAAGCCACAAAAGAAAAAGGTGGAGGCCATATAGAAGTTGAAAGATCCTAGAAACATGAAAGGTTTAAAAAGACGATTAGGAATGACAGGATATAACAGGAAATGTATTGAAAATGATGCTGAAATCACTCAACCATTGACTAAAATATTGAAGCTGAATACACCCTGGAAATGGGAAAAGGAGCAATCCGAGGAATTTGCTAATTTGTAGGAATGTCTCATAAAGGCACCATGCTTGGCCTATCCCATAAAGAATAAAGATTATTTTATAGAAATAGTATTCACTGAGCAGTGTATGACAGCAGTGTTATCTCAAAAACATGATTTGAACCATAAAACTATTGCTTATGCAAGTAAGGCCTTTTCTCAGGTTGAAACTAAATTTAGTGAATGTGAAAAGGCTCTTCTGACTACCGTATTGGCATTGCAACATTGTTGTCCCATTTTTCAAGGGGAAAAGGTGATCATTGAGACAAATCAGCAACCATTGCAGTTTTTACAGAGTAAAAGGATTAGATCAGGCAATCTAGCACAGTCCAGAATGACTTTATGGACATTGACATTGCAGGGCTTTCCTGTAGAAGTGAGATATGGAAAGAATAAAAAGAGCCCAATTGCTCAAGGGTTGGCAGATTTACATGACTGTGCAGCTGAGTGTGTATCAGATGAGGTAGAGGTGGAGTCCAGTTGGCAGAAGTTTGAACTATCACGCCATAAAGCTTTTGACGAAAATACATGCAAAGAATTGCCAATTGTGTTTGTCAATGGGTGTGCTTTTCACATTAAAAATGACAGCAATAAACAGTTGGTGTCAGGGATAGGAAACATTTGGTTAAGATGTGAGGATATTCCTAATATAGGAATGAGAATTGGGGCTAGGAGTAGCCAAATAGCAGAGTTAGCAGTTTTTTATAAAGCAATTACTGCTGCAATTGATAACACATTCACTGAAATTGTCCTGGTAACTGATTCTGATTATGCACAAAATAGCTTTGTAGAATATATGCCTGGCTGGAAAGCAAGGGTCATGCTCACATATAACAAAAAGCCCCTCAAACCTGGGGAAATGATTCAAGCTATAGACAAATTAGTGTCAGAGAATGATTTAACAATATACTGACGAAAAATCTGTTGACATTTGAAAACACTAGGGGTGGATAAGGAGGGAAATGATAGATCAGATCAATTGGCCAAGATTCGGGCTGTTATGGGAGAATTGTAGGCCATTGAACACTTACAGGGTAATTCATAGAATTTCGCACAAAAGTGGCGCACGCGGCTGGCGCACAGTGTGCGCGTGCGAATGTCTGCGCCAGCCGCGTGCGCTAAAATCGATTTCCGCGCACAGCGTATTCATGGATTTTAGCCTCCAAAACAAGCCGTGGCGCGGAGTGGCGCAGCGACCCTGCAGTAGCACCAGTTACGCCCCCAAGAACGCCCTCGCACAAGGAAAAGCCATCAAAATTCCCAATTCAGCGCAAAGGGCTGCGCTAACCCTGGACCAGTATACAGGGCTGCCAAACAGCAAATGCCAAGCGGGAAACGTGTATTACTGGGGTGCGCAGGAAGTTCCACACGCAATTTCAGCAGGGTACGTGCATTTCTGAGGTGCGGGGAAGTTTAACACACAATTTCAGCAGGCTACGTGTATTTCTGGGGTGCAAGGAAGTTTAACACGTGATTCCAGCAGGGTACGTGTATTTCTGGGGTGTGCGGGAAGTTCCACACACGATTCCAGCAGGGTACGTGTATTTCTGGGGTGTGGGGAAGTTTAACACGCGATTCCAGCAGGGTACGTGTATTTCTAGGGTGCGGGGAAGTTCAACACGTGATTTCAGCAGAGTACGTGTATTACTGGGGTGCGTGTGAAGTTTCACACGCAATAGGCCCTGTGCGAGTGGGGTACGTGTATTTCGGGGGTGCAGGGGAGTCCTACACGTGAATTGCCAGTGTGCGTCCTCCCAGGTGTTCCCTCTACACCCTCCATGGCCCCTGCAGGCAGCCCACACCACAGGGGACTACCCTGCACCCCTGGTCATGTCCCGCAGGCAGCCCATCCACCATGAGCATGCCCCCCCAGCCAAGCCACATGTCACCTTGCACTACTGATCACCAACGCATTACCCCCTTCTACCCCCCCCAGCAGTGCAGGGCACCTGCCAGCAGGTCCCCACTCATGTCCCACTCATGTCCCCTTGCACACCTTCCCCCCAGCAGTGCAGGGCACCTGCCAGCAGGCCCCCACTCATGTCCCCTTGCACCCCACCCCCCAGCACTGAGGGGCACCTGCCAGCAGGCCCCCACTCATGTCCCCTTCCACACCCACCCCCCAGCAGTGCAGGGCACCTGCCAGCAGGTCCCCACTCATGTCCCACTCATGTCCCCTTGCACCCCCACCCCCCAGCAGTGCAGGGCACCTGCCAGCAGGCCCCCACTCATGTCCCCTTGCTCCCCCACCCCCCAGCAGTGCAGGGCACCTGCCAGCAGGCCCCCACTCATGTCCCTTTGCACCCCCGCCCCACAGCAGTGCAGGGCACCTGCCAGCAGGCCCACACTCATGTCCCCTTGGATCCCCACCCCCCAGCAGTGCAGGGCACCTGCCAGCAGGCCCCCACTCATGTCCCACTCATGTCCCCTTGCACCCCCACCCCCAGCAGTGCAGGGCACCTGCCAGCAGGCCCCCACTCATGTCCCACTCATGTCCCCTTGAACCCCCACCCCCCAGCAGTGCAGGGCACCTGCCAGCCGGCCCCCACTCATGTCCCACTCATGTCCCCTGCACCCCCACCCCCCAAGCAGTGCAGGGCACCTGCCAGCAGGCCCCCACTCATGTCCCACCCATGTCCCCTTGCACTCCCACCCCCTAGCAGTGCAGGGCACCTGCCAGCAGGCCCCCACTCATGTCCCCCAGCACCCCCTCCCGCCAGCAGTCAGGGGCACCTGCCAGAAGGCCCCCACTCATGTCCCCTTGCACCCCCACCCCCCAGCAGTGCAGGGCACCTGCCAGCAGGCCCCGACACATGTCCCCCAGCCAACACGTCATCACAATCTAGATCCCTGGCCGTTATGGCCAGCCTCCACAGGCCAAAGACCCACCCAAGTATTGCATCCACCCACATAGAAATGCCAATTACATGATACAACCCCAATGGCAAGTATGTAAATGAACACATGTCCGTCAAACACACACAATGGGTGCAAGTGAATGTCAAAACCCATATCATGACATGCATGAAACCAATGAGATAATACCGCAAATGGAAGTATAAAAAAATATATATTAAAGATAACATGAACGTAACCCAAATTAAACACACAACAATGGGAATAACAAAAGAAATGGTCCATGTCCGATAAATAATAAAAAACAAGAAAACATAAGCAAAAGAAATCCAAAAAGAAATGTTCTCCAAAGTGACAGTCCAAAAAAGCAAATCCAAGGAAAAAAAAAAAGTAAAATCCATTGCTCCATGGTGAACACAAAAAAAATATTAAAAAAGATGAATCCAATGTAAAACTATGTACAATTGAAGAATCCAAGGTCCATGAGCCCAACTTAAGAAATGAAACCTACCAAAAACTACTACCTAATAAAAAAAACTATATACAAAAATGTGGTGCATTGTCCAAGCGGTCCAAAATAAAGAAAAAACGAAAGGAAACCTAATACTAACTAACTAACTATTTACAAGGGCAGCGGGCAAGTCCAACAGCTCACTTGTTGATGTCCCGGGCCAGGGCATCATCGAACTCCTGCTCGATGTCCCAAAGGCGGTCCTCTTCCATGGCCCTCAGGGTTCGCAGGGACGAAGACATCTGGATCTCCAGGTCCCTGGGAATGGCCTTGAGGTACTTGGCCCGCCTCAGGGCCCTATGCATGGAGTTCTCCGCCCTGACCATCGTGAGCCATGCCTCTTCCGCCCGCTGCCGCTCCGCATCTATCGCATGGCCCAACCGCTGCTACACGGAAGACACTTCACGTCCAGGGTCCTCCTGCCCTCCGGCCCATGCCTGCCCCTCCGATGATGAAGGCCCCGAGCCATCGTGGCTCCCACCTTGTTGCTGCTGCTGCTGAGCCGAAGCCTGTGCCCTGGCTCCTGCTACCTGCACATCCTCCTCCAGCTGGGGTGCAATTGTTGAGGTGGCCATCCCTGCTGGACGTCCGACTCCTGACTGTGGCAGGGATGTGTCCTCCACCAGCCTGGCCGCAGGGTCAGAGGCAGCTCCACAGGGCACCCAGGTGACACATGGGTGGGAAGATGGCACAGAGTATGACTGGCGCATAGGGGGTTCAGTTGAGGAGGGGGTCTGAACAAGGCCCAGCAAACAGAGGAATCCAGCCCTGGCGACCTGTCCCAGAAGGTCGACGTGGTCAACGAGCCATTCGAGACGAGATGCAGTCTCCCCATGAAAAGACTTCATTTCGCCTCGCATGTCCCGTTGACGCAACGCCACAGCACCCAAGACAGGCTCAACCCGGTCCTGGATAGCCACGTCTGCAGGCAGAGGAAGGCCAGTTGTTGTAAACTCATCCCCTGCCTGAAAACAGGTCTGTACGTAGGTATCCCTGCTGGTGCAAGATGATGCAGTCACAGGATCAGGGACAGGATTACACACAGGCACCTCCGCGGCGGCCTGTGCTGCCTCCTGTCCCTGCCCCTGCACTGCACCACTAGCACCAGTGGAATCCCCACCTCCAGACCCCGTCTCTGTCCCTTGCACGGCCTCCTCCTCCACCAAACCCCCCACCAACCTGGATGACTCTGTGCCATCTTCCTCCGTCGGGCCCTGTGGGGTCTCAGCTGCCCCTTCGGCTGCCGAGGAGTCCAACTCCGACCTCCGCCTCTTGGACCTCCCCTCGGCAGCTGCGACCTGGGATGCAGCACCAGACTCCTCACTCCCCGACGAGATGACAACCTGGGAGGGGAGCCGGGCCTTGCGTCTCCGGCTGGTGGTGCGATCCCTGCCGCTGTGCTCCACAGCACCCTCTCTGCCCTCTTCATCAGTCGACGCTGCAGACAGGGAGAGATAGGACACAGGCATCATCACACTGTACAATGGACTCATACACACATGACAGTTGCACACGAGTGTCATTGTCAAACTTCAGACATAGCATCACAATCCCCAACACACATGTCATTTCAAATCACACACATGAGCTATTCCACAGCCATATCGCAACAGCCAGCACCATCCATACACATACAACAGCATGAGCAGGCAAAGGTGAGCCAGACATCACATGAGACACAGGGAGTGCACTAGACATGCACACACGCCACCACACTTACATGCATGTGTACACCTCCACCAAGTGTCGCAGTGATGAGATTGGCATCCATGTCACATCTGGCAATCAGTCTTCTCCATATCAGTCTCACATGCATCCATGTTGCATGACAGTTGCACACTTGTCAGATACACATACATGCACATGTACACAGTGCAGATACATGCAGCGGGAACCAACATCCATGTGTGACACCACAACCTTGACAACTGACATACACAGTCATTCAAACATGTGTGCTCACACATCTGCATTTGGCCTGCATGCTTACCCACAAATACACCATTCATGTGTCTCACACATGAAAGGACTCGCATGTGTCAGCCTCACGGCCCTGTACACACACATCCATACATGGCCCTACAAAACCATATGTGCAACCTGCAACCTACTGGCACACCACCATACGCACAGCTTCTAATCAGTATGCATGTACACTTACCGCTCGACTCCAGACGGGTCTGCCCCTCAAGGACCAGGACGTTGAGTGCTGGGCATATGCGTTCCAGGACCCTCATTTGGTCTTCCGACAGGTGGCCCCGGCGCCCCTTAGCATCCGCTGCCTTCAAGAGGCGCCGGGCCTTGTTGAGGGTCCTGGACCTGAAGTCCTCCTAGCGCTTCTTGACATGATGGAATTTGCGACTGCCACCCCCTCCGCGTTGATGGCAGTCAGGATGTCCGTCCAGATCCTGGTCCGTCCTTCCTTGGCGGCGCGCGACCTTCCAAAGAGGGCATCATACTGCCCCAGGACTTGCTCCACCAGGACACCAACTTCGGTGGCAGTGAAGCTGGTGGCCCTCTGCCTCTCTGGCTGGGGGTTGCCAGTGCCGCCAGATGGTGTAGTGCTGGACATGGCAACCCCAGAGGCAGGAGTGGGTGGGCAACTGGGTCCTGGGGCTGGGCTGTGGAGCGATGGAATCCCAGTCGGGAGTCTTCGGTTCCAGCAGGGGTGGTCACAGCAACAGCACCCCTGGCTGACATGCAGGCAGCAAATGGCAGGGCACGTGGGCAGCAGGCAATCAGGCAGCAGCAGATGGCAGGTGGGAGCATGCTCAGGGCTCTGGGGGCAGTAATTCGGCCTTCTGGGCAGGAGCGTGGTCTTCCGTGTGTGAACGCATGGCTAGCTTGATACGGAGTGATTTGGCACATGAAAATCTTGCACGTCAGCGTGTAATCCGAGGAGAGGCCCTTAGCGCGTAAGCGGGACAGCGCACGTATGCGATTTCATTGGACCAAAGGCCCTTAGCGTGTAAGCACGTCTGTGACGTGGCACGTGGGGGTGTTTCCCTCATAGCACGTGATGACAGAGCACATGAGGAAAAGCTGCACGTCCGAGTGTCAGCACGTGTAATTGGAGGAAAGGGTGCATAGACGCGTAAGTGACGTGTAGATGTGGGCCGGTTTAAAAGGTACGTGTAGGACACCATTTCCTTGTACGTGCTTTTTGTGGAGAGCGAGTGGGTGGATTCTGTACTTCTTGTCGGTTCACATGCGATTACTTCACAGCGTTTCAAGTTCGTACTCCCTGTTACCTCTGACAGCTTTCATTTTTCTACTTTTTTGTGCCTGTTTCCTCAAACAGTGTTCACTTCTCCTTTTGTTCTGTCTCTTCAGACAGCACACAATTCTTCTTTTGGCGGGGGTGTTGCCAATGCGCGTATTTTTCACATTCTTTTTGCAGGCAGACGGTGAGTTCCGCACGTACTTAGCAACTGTGCTTGCCCCGTGTGTCACGTACCCCTTCAGAGGTCGTTGTAGGCTGCGTGTATCACGCGTATGCTTATTTTTGTGTTTCCGGGTGCCACAGCGTAGTGCGGTTTCATTTTTCCACACACGTGGTCTATGAGGGGTTGCGTGCACGTTTATTTTTGTTTTTGGGCTGCCTGTGCGTTGCGTGACCCGTCATCTTCCCCCAGGGGTCACAGACAGCCTTGTTAGAGCACTAGGGTACGAATTCCATCTAGTACCCTACCCCTTTGACCCCCAATTGCCCAGGACAATAGTTTACTGCTCCTCCCATATGCACAACAACATCAGTGTCATGGTTGGGAAGCGTCCAAGCGGTAAGGGAGGCAAATGTGGCCGACCTTCAAAAGGTGGACGTGGTGGGCGCGGTAGGGGATGTGGCCAGGATTTGTAGGGTGCCACTAGACCCCCATGTGTGGAGGACCAATCAGGGACACCCATGCCCCCCCTCCATGGTTGAGGGAAACGTGGCTGAGACCATCCCAGCTCAGCCCCTGTTGCACCAGCCCATTGTGGCACCTGACCTGGCACAGGATGACTCCTTGGCTGACTTCCAGGTCAGCAAGTCTAGGCCATGTGTGGCGGTGCAAGTTGTCACCAAGGCATGTGGATCTGGGGCAGCTATCTCATCTGCTGCCCCAAATATGCAGGGTGGTGTGGCTGCAGGGGCAGCTGCAGCTCCATCCGCCCCAGCTCTGACTCTCCCAGCCAGGACAGTGTCGGTCCTGGTCCATCATACTGATGTTCCCCCGGCCAACATCACACTTCAGACAATGCCTGCACCAAGTCCTATGGTCAATGTGCATTTGTACACTCCAATAACCCAGTCCACCGGTGATTCTGCCCCTACTAACCAGAGCGGCGTTAGCCACTCTGGCTCCGCTCCACCTTCTAAAAAGAGGAAGAAGGGTGCTCTGGCACGACAGGCTGAGACCCCAGGCACGGCTACACACTGCGGCACGTCAAGAAAGCCTTGCTTTAATGACGCAGAGCTTAATGCACTTGTGAGCTATGTGTTGCAACATAGCCATAAAATGGTGGTGACTGCAGGGTCCAAGACCACACCTGGTCAATGTAAGGCACACTGGCAGACCATCGCCAACCACATAAGTGCCCTTGGATTTGTGAGGCGCTCAGCTGATGATTGCTACAAGCGGTGGAACGACCTGAAACGCAGAGCAAAGGACAAGCTGGCCTCAAGTCATGCCGCTACTCTGGTGACTGGCGGTGGGTCTCCACAAGAGGACAACAAACTCACTGAACATGAGTCTGTTGCTGGGACCTTCGTCACAGAGGAACAGATCCGAGGTGTGGGAGAACTACCCGATTATGACACATTGTCCGGTGAGTGCCCATGCGTGTGTGTATGATGCATGTGTATGTTGTTTGGGTGACGGGTTCTGATTGAGTGCCAGGTGAGGGTGTGTGTGACTGAGTAGTATGGGTCACCCATGTGCTTCATCAAAACATTCTGCAGCCTTGAATTTGGGTGTGACACTGTCCCTTCTGCCCACAGTAGTAATTTAGCGTAACATTACGTCAGTTGCCCTTGAGGTGGCATCATGCAACAACATTGTTTGTATTTTTCAGTGTTCTTTCAGGCTGATTGTTTCAATTCTCCCACTTTTGCAACACATTCGTCAGCCCTGTTGTGACATATGTGACATGCTTCTGTCAGTGCAGAACCCCACATAGGCCCACATGTGTCACCTTGGTAGTTGAAAGATTTGACCATTCAGGCTGAATGAGTATTGTCCTGATCACATGATGTTTTTGGGCCTGTTTGAATGTGGAACAAGCTAATTGTTTCCTGTCATGTTGAAGTGCACAACCATTGATGTGTACATGGCCCTGCAATCACTGTATTTTGTACACTGGATGTGTTGCAGTGTGTGGCACATGGCGTATCTTTTCACACTATGTGGCATTTTTCATCTCTTCATGTCCATCTCACATGGATGGGTGACAGTACTCATTCACTGACATATGGATGTACTTGTGGAATGTACCATGGCTATGGTACATGCCATCTGTGTGATGGCATGTGTCATTTATGTGTATAGGACATGCCACTCACAGGCCAATGTGTGATGGCAGTGATACCCAGCATGCAGCAAATGTGTTGCTCTTCCATCTTGGTGTCATCATTGTCAGACTTTTCCCTCCCCTTCCAACTCTGTGACAGTGCATGCATGGGTGGGTTATAGTCATGTGGGACATGTGTAAATCATGTACTGGTTCTGTTGCTTGTCAGGCCTATTTGTGAGCTATGGTGCTAATGCCTGTTTCCATTTTTTGTCTTTCATGTTTTTGCAGGGGATGACGCACTTGATGCTGGTGAGGTTGAGGAGATGGTGCAGACCCAGGAGGAACCTGAGGCACAACCGGCCACCAGTGGGGGACGTGGTGTGGTGGTGGGTGAGAACCCACTCTTGCTGCAGACGATTCTGTCAAGGGGTGTCTCTGGGTGCACCTCCCGATACTTCTATTCAGGTGTTGATTCGGATGATGAGACCTATGTGGTGTTGCAGGTAAGTGTTTCTGGAAGGGGTTCTGTTCTGTCCAACCCACCTGCACCAGGGGTAGAACCCTCTATGGGGATGTCAGTGTTGGTTAGTCAGCCTTTGGCGGTTACGGGGTGCAGGGTCACACTCCACAACATCTGATCCTGTTCCTGGGCCAGCAGATCAGAGGGTGAATGCAGTCCTGCAGCCTCAGGCAGTGCCGGCACAGCAAGGCGCAGATCGCCTTGCCCCAAACATGTGTGGTGCCCGCCGACGCGTTGGCCGTACGCCACCAGGCAATACCGCATGGGAACAATCCATTTACGGTATGGCAACCCAACAGGCAGCATCAGTTGAGATGATGGCTCAAGCAATGGAGAGGGTGGCCACTTCCATTGTCCCCCCTGAAAGGCAGATGGAGCTACTACAGCAGGCAACAGACTCCATTTGCCAATCACACAAGGAGGATATGTTGGCGTCCAACAGGGACAGACGGGCGGCACTGGAGACTCTACGCCAATCGATATCAATAGAGTCCCAGGGCCACAGGGAAGCGCTGAGGGTAGAACTCCATCACCTCAGGGAGACTCTTGTTGACCTTGAGACTTCCACTAACTTGAGGACAGAACAGCAGCTGGAGCGGCTCACACGTTCGCTCTCAGCTGAGATGCAGGCAACTCGGGAGGAGATCCGGGCATCAAGTCAGGTGCTGCATGGGGATCTCTGCACTATATCCTCCAGAACGAGACCTTCCACACCCGCATGCTTGCTGTCATGGAGGACCATACCAGGGCTTTGCGTGGGCTGCCTCCCATAGCACCACCACCTCCTGTGGCAGCAGCAGAGGGTGTTGAAAGCGACAGCAGCAGTTCTCCCACATTGGCATAGCCGTGCAGGCCATGAGCCCATGGAGGTGTTTTTTTTCCCAACATCCACAGAGGCGGCTGTTGGTGCGCACCCTGTCCTCGGACCTCCTGGGTGGCACCCCCCCAGCCCCCACATGGCCATTTTTGATTATGTTTTAACAGTGTGCTGCCTTGTGTGGCTCCCGTGGGCATCCACTGTATTCCGGCTGGGCACATGCAGGCTTGTCAGGAGTTTGGGTTTGATGCTTGGGTTCGTGAGACACACACCCCTCCTGCTTCTCGTTTCCATGGGCTTGCAAAGGGTGTGACCAAGTGACAGTAATGTACACAGTGACGGCGGGCTCCAATGAGCTGTGTGGGAAGTCTGTAGTCAATACTGTGTAGACATTCCTTGGGTATATTGTTGTTGTATTGTACACTGAATGTTGGAATTATGTATGCTTCTGCTTCCATGTCTCCCTCTGAATTTGCAGGTTCATTCCTCATGTCTTCACAAGGCTGTCTACTTTGGAGATGGAGATCATGTTGTATGCAGTACACAGACAAGTTTTGAAGCCTGCAAGACTACAGTTGGAAGGGGGCGATGTGGTGGCATATTCAGGTTGTAAGACTACGACTACTTTAACTTTGTACTGTCATGTTTTAGTTATGTTTGAGCTTGTGTAGCTGCATTGTATTGTTGGTAAGTATTTGGTCATGTGTGTTGTTAGTTCAACATTACTGGGAGCATATTGTTTGTGGCCAATTTCCATTAGGGACACTGTACTTTGTGACACTTGTCTCAGGTTTTCGGGATTGCTTTGTTTGCTCTCACATAGCATGACATGCCATGGTGTGTTGGGTGGTGGTGCTGGGGAGGGGTTGGGTGACATGGCACTGTTCTCATGTTGTATTTTGCAAGGGGGTAATGCATTTAGCAGCATATGTGTCTTTTGATGACACAGCATTGGTGGTGTTTCCATAGGTAGGGATGCACACATTGTGACACTTCCAGGTGACCAATCTCAGGCTGGTATGGTTGTGACAGTTCACTGTCCCTTGTGTCATCATCAATTGTCAGCTGGTATGTGGCAGGGCTGTGTGCATTCCACAGGGGTGTGATTCTAAGTGAAGTAATTAGCCACCAGCTGCGTTCGGGATGCCTCACCCCGTTCCCTTTCCCCTCCCATGCGCAGCGGGAGTGCATGTGGTTGGGGATTTGGGGGCACCACCATGTCCACCGACAGGCCCCGGCGTGTTGCAACGTTGTGCAGGACACATGCTGCCACTATGATCCTGCACACTACTGGGGGAGCGTATAACAGCTGCCCGCCAGAACCGTCAAGGGAGCGAAAGCGTGACTTGAGCACTCCAAATGTGCGCTCCACTATGCCCGGGTTGCAATATGGGCTGTGTTGTATCTTACCTCGGGTGGCGTGGTGGAGTTCCGAATTGGCGCCATCATGTGGGTGCTCAGAGGGTAGGCACTGTCCCCTGGGAGGTGGTGATGGGTATCATTAGTAGGGTTGTGACATTACTCAGTATTTGGCATGCATGCATGTGCTGTGGCATTTATACTCACCGAGCAGCCATGTATCGCCATGCCGCCCAGCTTCCAGGTCCCGGTTTAGGGTTGACATTCTGTAAATTAAACTGTCGTGGGTGGACCCTGGATAGTTGGCATATACTGAGGTGATGATTCCCTTGGAATCACATACTACCTGGACATTGATGGAATGCCAGTGCTTGCGGTTTCTACAGATGTGCTCTGATGCCCTGGGGGACGTAGAGCCACATGGGTGCAATCAATGGCACCTAGGACTTTGGGGGATTGTGCCACCCCGTAGAAATCCTGGATGGCAGCCTGCCTTTCTGCAGGTGTTCTGGGCAGGTATATGTGCCTGCGGACTGATGGGCGTGCAGTCATGATGGCCAAGACTTGGTGTAGGCAGCATGACTGCGTGGCCTGTGACACACCCCCCACTATGGCACTTGTCCGCTGAAATGATCCGGTGGCCAAAAAGTGCAGTTCATTGAGGACCTTCTCCAGGGGGCTGAGTGCTTGGGAGCAGAGGGTGGGTGATGTGAGGTCATCCTCCCACTCACTGACCAGGTTGAGTATTATGTGAGATGGAAACCTGTACCTCCCATACACCTGGTCATCAGGCATGCCAAAAAGGCTTGTTCTGGGTGTGAAAATTCTGGGCCTGACTATCCTCCTCCTCCTCCTGCGGTATCCCACGACCACTGCTGCTAGGAACGGTATGTTCATCCTGGCGTCTGAGTTTGCTTGTTGTTTGCGGGCACTTTTATGCTGCGCGGGTCCACATACGCCTGCTTCCTGCTGGCATACGTGTTTCCAGATTAGCGCGTCTTTTTTGGCAGGTGTGTGTGGGCGTTCCGCGCATTTGCCTCCTGTACTTCCCCGCCCACCCCAGTAATACACGTACCCCGCTCGCCCAGGCCCAATCGCGTGTAAAACTTCCCGCGAGCCCCTGAAGTACACGTACCCCGCTCACCCAGGCACAATCGCATGTAAAACTTCCCGCGAACCCCTGAAGTACACGTACCCCGCTCACCCAGGCACAATCGCGTGTAAAACTTCCCACAAGCCCCTGAAGTACACGTACCCCGCTCGCCCAGGCACAATCGCGTGTGAAACTTCCCGCGCACCCCCGCAATACACGCTATTTTTGACACAGCGGGTGTAGGTGTTTGTCGCGTACCCCTTTGCAAGTCATTTGTCCTAGAGGGCCACAGTATGGGACATTCATCAGAGCTGTATATACAGGCTTTTTGTTAGCGCATGGACGCTACCGCCTGCCTTCGTGTGGCGGACATGTGTTGATGTACATAGTTGACTTTTGGTTTGTGTCATGAGATCGCCATTTCACTGCTGGGGTGTGGGGGTGCAAGGGGACATGAGTGGGGGCCTGTTGGCAGGTGCCCCTCAGTGCTGGGGGCGGGGGTGCAAGGGGACATGAGTGGGGGCCTGTTGGCAGGTGCCCCTCAGTGCTGGGGGGTGGGTGTGCAAGGGGACATGAGTGGGGGCCTGCTGGCAGGTGCCCCTCAGTGCTGGGGGGTGTGGGTGCAAGGGGACATGAGTGGGACATCAGTGGGGGCCTGCTGGCAGGTGCCCTGCACTGCTGGGGGGTGGGGGTGCAAGGGGACATGAGTGTGACATGAGTGGGGGCCTGCTGGCAGGTGTGCTGCACTGCTGGGGGGTGGGTGTGCAAGGGGACATGAGTGGGGGCCTGCCGGCAGGTGCCCTGCACTGCTGGGGGGTGGGGGTGCAAGGGGACATGAGTGGGACATGAGTGGGGGACTGCTGGCAGGTGCCCTGCACTGCTGGGGGTGGGGGTGCAAGGGGACATGAGTGGGGGCCTGTTGGCAGGTGCCCCTCAGTTCTGGGGGGTGGGGGTGCAAAGGGACATGAGTGGGGGCCTGTTGGCAGGTTCCCCTCACTGCTGGGGGGTGGGGGTGCAAGAGGACATGAGTGGGACATCAGTGGGGGCCTGCTGGCAGGTGCCCTGCACTGCTGGGGGGTGGGGGTGCAAGGGGACATGAGTGGGGGCCTGTTGGCAGGTGACCCTCAGTGCTGGGGGGTGGGTGTGCAAGGGGACATGAGTAGGGGCCTGCTGGCAGGTGCCCCTCAGTGCTGGGGGGTAGGGGTGCAAGGGGACATGAGTGGGGGCCTGCTGGCAGGTGCCCTGCACTGCTGGGGGTGGGGGTGCAAGGGGACATGAGTGGAACATGAGTGGGGGCCTGCTGGCAGGTGCCCTGCACTGCTTGGGGGTTGGTGTGCAAGGGGACTTGAGTGGGGGCCTGCTGGCAGGCACCCTGCACTGCTGGGGGTGCAAGGGGACATGAGTGGGACATGAGTGGGGGCCTGCTGGCAGGTGCCCTGCACTGCTGGGGGGTGGGTTGCAAGGGGACATGAGTGGGACATGAGTGGGGGCCTGCTGGCAGGTGCCCTGCACTGCTGGGGGGTTAGGGGTGCAAGGGGACATGAGTGGGACATGAGTGGGGGCCTGCTGGCTGGTGCCCTGCACTGTTGGGGGGGTGGGGGTGCAAGGGGACATGAGTGGGACATGAGTGGGGGCCTGCTGGCAGGTGCCCCTCAGTGCTGGGGGGTGGGGGTGCAAGGGGACATGAGTGGGGGCCTGCTGGCAGGTGCCATGCACTGCTGGGGGGTGGGTGTGCAAGAGGACATGAGTGGGTAGCCTGCTGGCAGGTGCCCTGCACTGCTGGGGTGGTGGGAGTGCAAGGGGACATGAGTGGGACATGAGTGGGGGCCTGCTGGCAGGTGCCCCTCAGTGCTGGGGGGTGGGGGTGCAAGGGGACATGAGTGGGGGCCTGCTGGCAGGTGCCCTGCACTGCTGGGGGTGGGGGTGCAATGGGACATGAGTGGGGGCCTGTTGGCAGGGTCCCCTCAGTGCTGGGGGGTGGGGGTGCAAGGGGACATGAGTGGGACATGAGTGGGGGCCTGCTGGCAGGTGCCCTGCACTGCTGTGGGGTGGGTGTGCAAGGGGACATGAATGGGGGCCTGCTGGCAGGTGCCCTGCACTGCTGGGGGGTGGGGGTGCAAGGGGACATGAGTGGGACATGAGTGGGGGCCTGCTGCTGGCAGGTGCCCCTCAGTGCTGGGGGGTGGGGGTGCAAGGGGACATGAGTGGGGGCCTGATGGCAGGTGCCCTGCACTGCTGGGGGGTGGGGGTGCAAGGGGACATGAGTGGGTGCCTGTTGGCAGGTGCCCCTCAGTGCTGGGGGGTGGGCATGCAAGGAGAAATGAGTGGGACATGAGTGGGGGCCTGCTTGCAGGTGCCCTGCACTGCTGGGGGGTGGGGGTGCAAGGGGAGATGCATGGGGGCCTGTTGGCAGGTGCCCCTCAGTGCTGGGGGTGGGGGTGCAAGGGGACATGAGTGGGATATGAGTGGGGGCCTGCTGGCAGGTGCCCTGCACTGCTGGGGGTGGGGGTGCAAGGGGACATGAGTGGGACATGAGTGGGGGCCTGCTGGCAGGTGCCCTGCACTGCTGAGGGGAGGGTGTGCAAGGGGACATGAGTGGGGCCTGCTGGCAGGTGCCCTGCACTGCTGGGGAGTGGGGGTGCAAGGGGACATGTGTGGGATATGAGTGGGGGCCTGCTGGCAGGTGCCCCTCAGTGCTGGGGTGTGGGGGTGCAAGGGGACATGAGTGGGGGCCGGCTGGCAGGTGCCCTTCAGTGCTGGGGGGGGGTGGGTGTGCAAGGGGACATGAGTGGGACATGAGTGGGGGCCTGCTGGCAGGTGCCATGCACTTCTGGGGGCGTGGGGGTGCAAGTGGACATGAGTGGAGGCCTGTTGGCAGGTGCCCCTCAGTGCTGGGGGTGGGGGTGCAAGGGGACATGAGTGGGGGCCTGCTGGCAGGTGGCCTGCACTGCTGGGGGGTGGGGATGCAAGGGGACATGAGTGGGACATGAGTGGGGGCCTGCTGGCAGGTGCCCTGCACTGCTGGGGGGTGGGTGTGCAAGGGGACATGAGTGAGGACCTGCTGGCAGGTGCCCCTCAGTGCTGGGGGTGGGGGTGCAAGGGGACATGAGTGGGACATGTGTGGGGGCCTGCTGGCAGGCACCCTGCACTGCTGGGGGCTGGGGGTGCAAGGGGACATGAGTGGGACATGAGTGGGGGCCTGCTGGCAGGTGCCCTGCACTGCTGGGGGGTGGGTTGCAAGGGGACATGAGTGGGACATGAGTGGGGGCCTGCTGGCAGGTGCCCTGCACTGCTGGGGGGGTAGGGGTGCAAGGGGACATGAGTGGGACATGAGTGGGGGCCTGCTGGCTGGTGCCCTGCACTGTTGGGGGGGTGGGGGTGCAAGGGGACATGAGTGGGACATGAGTGGGGGCCTGCCGGCAGGTGCCCCTCAGTGCTGGGGGGTGGGGGTGCAAGGGGACATGAGTGGGGGCCTGCTGGCAGGTGCCATGCACTGCTGGGGGGTGGGTGTGCAAGGGGACATGAGTGGGTAGCCTGCTGGCAGGTGCCCTGCACTGCTGGGGTGGTGGGAGTGCAAGGGGACATGAGTGGGACATGAGTGGGGGCCTGCTGGCAGGTGCCCCTCAGTGCTGGGGGGTGGGGGTGCAAGGGGACATGAGTGGGGGCCTGCTGGCAGGTGCCCTGCACTGCTGGGGGTGGGGGTGCAATGGGACATGAGTGGGGGCCTGTTGGCAGGGTCCCCTCAGTGCTGGGGGGTGGGGGTGCAAGGGGACATGAGTGGGACATGAGTGGGGGCCTGCTGGCAGGTGCCCTGCACTGCTGTGGGGTGGGTGTGCAAGGGGACATGAATGGGGGCCTGCTGGCAGGTGCCCTGCACTGCTGGGGGGTGGGGGTGCAAGGGGACATGAGTGGGACATGAGTGGGGGCCTGCTGCTGGCAGGTGCCCCTCAGTGCTGGGGGGTGGGGGTGCAAGGGGACATGAGTGGGGGCCTGATGGCAGGTGCCCTGCACTGCTGGGGGGTGGGGGTGCAAGGGGACATGAGTGGGTGCCTGTTGGCAGGTGCCCCTCAGTGCTGGGGGGTGGGCATGCAAGGAGAAATGAGTGGGACATGAGTGGGGGCCTGCTTGCAGGTGCCCTGCACTGCTGGGGGGTGGGGGTGCAAGGGGAGATGCATGGGGGCCTGTTGGCAGGTGCCCCTCAGTGCTGGGGGTGGGGGTGCAAGGGGACATGAGTGGGATATGAGTGGGGGCCTGCTGGCAGGTGCCCTGCACTGCTGGGGGTGGGGGTGCAAGGGGACATGAGTGGGACATGAGTGGGGGCCTGCTGGCAGGTGCCCTGCACTGCTGAGGGGAGGGTGTGCAAGGGGACATGAGTGGGGCCTGCTGGCAGGTGCCCTGCACTGCTGGGGAGTGGGGGTGCAAGGGGACATGTGTGGGATATGAGTGGGGGCCTGCTGGCAGGTGCCCCTCAGTGCTGGGGTGTGGGGGTGCAAGGGGACATGAGTGGGGGCCGGCTGGCAGGTGCCCTTCAGTGCTGGGGGGGTGGGTATGCAAGGGGACATGAGTGGGACATGAGTGGGGGCCTGCTGGCAGGTGCCATGCACTTCTGGGGGCGTGGGGGTGCAAGTGGACATGAGTGGAGGCCTGTTGGCAGGTGCCCCTCAGTGCTGGGGGTGGGGGTGCAAGGGGACATGAGTGGGGGCCTGCTGGCAGGTGGCCTGCACTGCTGGGGGATGGGGATGCAAGGGGACATGAGTGGGACATGAGTGGGGGCCTGCTGGCAGGTGCCCTGCACTGCTGGGGGGTGGGTGTGCAAGGGGACATGAGTGAGGACCTGCTGGCAGGTGCCCCTCAGTGCTGGGGGTGGGGGTGCAAGGGGACATGAGTGGGACATGCGTGGGGGCCTGCTGGCAGGTGCCCTGCACTGCTGGGGGGTGGGGGTGCAAGGGGACATGAGTGGGACATGAGTGGGGGCCTGCTGGCAGGTGCCCCTCAGAGCTGGGGGGTGGGGGTGCAAGGGGACATGAGTGAGGGCCTGCTGGCAGGTGCCCTGCACTGCTGGGGGGTGCGGGTGTAAGGGGACATGATTGGGGGCCTGTTGGCAGGTGCCCCTCAGTGCTGGGTGGTGGGGGTGCAAGGGGACATGAGTGGGGCCTGCTGGCAGGTGCCCTGCACTGCTGGGGGGTGGGGGTGCAAGGGGACATGATTGGGGGCCTGTTGGCAGGTGCCCCTCAGTGCTGGGGGTTTGTGTGCAAGGGGACATGATTGGGACATGAGTGGGGGCCTGCTGGCAGGTGCCCCTCAGTGCTGGGGTGTGGGGGTGCAAGGGGACATGCGTGGGGGCCTGCTGGCAGGTGCCCTGCACTGCTGGGGGTGGGGGTGCAAGGAGACATGAGTGGGATATGAGTGGGGGCCTGCTGGCAGGTGCCCTGCATTGCTGGGGGGTGGGTGTGCAAGGGGACATGAGTGGGGGCCTGCTGGCAGGTGTCCTGCACTGCTGGGAGGAAGGGGTGCAAGGGGACATGAGTGGGACATGAGTGGGGTCTGCTGGCAGGTGCCCTGCACTGCTGGGGGGTGGGGATGGAGGGGGTCATGCTTTGGTGATCAGTAGTGCAAGGTGACATGTGGCTTGGCTGTAGGGCATGCCCATGGTGGATGGGCTGCCTGCGGGACATGACCAGAGGTTTAGGGTAGTCCCCTGTGGTGTGGGCTGCCTGCAGGGGCCCTGGAGGGTGTAGAGGGAACACCTGGGAGGACCCACACTGCCAATTCATGTGTAGGACTCCCCTGCACCCCAGATATACATGTACCCCACTCGCACAGGGCCAGTCGCGTGTGAAACCTCCCGCGCACCCCCGAAATACACGTACCCCGCTCGCCCAAGGCCAATCGCATGTGAAACTTCCCACGCACCCCAGATTTACACGTACCCAGGCCAATCGCGTGTGAAACTTCACGCGAACCCCAGGAATAGACGCACCCCACTTGCACAGGGCCTATCGCGTGTGAAACTTCCCGCAACCCCAGATTTACACGCCCCCCGTTCTCCCAAGGCCAATCGCGTGTGAAACTTCCTGCGCACCCCCAAAATACACGCACACGCTATTTTTGACACAGCTGGTGTTCGTGTTTGTCACGTACCCCTTTGCACGTCATTTGTCCTAAAGGGACACAGTATGGGACAATCATCAGAGCTGTATATACGTGCTTTTTGTTAGCGCACATTTTGGCGCACATTTTTTTCATGCGCAGGGATGCTACCGTCTGCCTTCATATGGTGTACGTGTTTAGGCCTGTGTGCGTCTTCGCCGGTGCGCTGGTTTGCCCTATTCGATTCCATGAATACGTGTTGTAGGTGAGCGTGTGGGCGTTCCGCGCACTTGCCTCCTGTACTTCCCCCGTGACACCCACATTTTCATGCGTTGTTCCCCATTCCGCATGTCACGTCCCGTGTTACGCCTACTTTTGTTATGAGCGGCGCGCTATGTGCGCTTTCGCTGTGGCCGTAGCGCACGTCTTTAGATGACCTGTGCGCCGGCGTGCGCCAAGCAGATTTTCAGCGGACATCCCAGATTTTACTCGCGCACGGACTTCCATGAATCGATGTGCGTGGGTTTTGCTGCGATTTTCGCACTTGCACTGCGATTTGCACGGTTTCGCACGCTTGCGTGGGAATTTTCAGCGCACATTAATTCCATGAATCGGCCTATTAATTGGTAAATACAAATAGATGCAGTTACACGCTCTTAATCACCAAAAGACATTGAACAACCTGTAGTGCAATGGAGTTATGATACACCAGATCAGGATCTGACTAAGGCACAAAAAGAAGATCCAGTATTGGGGGTCTATTATAATCATTTGATGGACCCGAACAAAATCCTTTAAATGAAAATGATTTTACAGGAAAAGAAGAGTTGATAGTGTTATTGAAGAACAAAAAACAAATTAAACTACAGGATTTTCTGATGATCAGTGAATCCATAACAGGGCAGATACAGTGGGTGGTACCTCTTTCATCCAGAGGGCTAATGTTACACCATGCACATGATGCGATAACTGCAGGACACAGAGGTTCACACAAAACTTTAGAGATACTTAAAGATTATGCTTACTGGCCACACATGTCCTAAGATGTGGAGTTATATACCAGGGGGTGATGGTATGTGCACAATTTAAACCTGCTTCACCAATGCATAGATCTCCATTAATGAAAAGAGTTTTAACCCTTCTATGGTCAGATTTACAAATCGACTATGCAGGGCCTGTAAAGAGATTGAGTAGGGGAAATCTTTTGACAGTGTATGTTTAATGTCGAAATGGGTAGAAAGTATTCCTGCACCAGATTGTAGTGCATAAACAACAGCTACATTGCTATTAAATCACATATTTTTAAGATTTGGAGTACCACAAAGAATAAAGCCAGACAGACAAAGTCACTTCATGAGCACCTTAATGAGCAAGGTGTGGCAGATATTGGGGGTAAAAAGGAAATTACATATCGCATATCGCCCCGCCTCTTCTGAGACTGTTGAACGTTGCAATAGATCTGTAGTGGAGATACTAAAGAGGTTTGGAGCCGAAGCAGGTTCTAATTGGGATTTGCGATTACCTTTAGAGTTGATGGCCATTAGATCGACTCCTGCTAAAGCAACAGGCATCAGTCCTCAAGAGGTGTTGACAGGAAGGAAAATGGTACTGTCACAACATTTATTGTACAGGATGCATGAACAAACACTTGTGAGTGCATCTACCGTTCACGAGTATGTGGAAGAATTGAGAAAGCATTTACAACATGCATTTGCATTTATGTAGCAAAATATGGAAAGAGCTGCTGATAGTGCAAAGTCCTACTATGATAAAAACGATATCTGTGAAAGAGTATAAAGTAGGTGATCAGGTATGTAAATTTCATTTCAGGAGAGGTAAATATAAAAACTCAAAGATAAAGTTTCCCCAGTGGTGTACAAAATTTTGAAGACAGAGTGTGAATTAGCAACAGAGATAGCAACAGAGATATTTGTCCATGTCAATCAAATTAAGGCCTGTCATCCAAAGCATGAAATGAAGAGGCTTGAGCAGGTGGAGACGGGTTAGGTGTACTAACTGCATGGGAAAGAATGCTAGCAGTAAGATAATTGATGAAAACACAGTAAGTTTGTATGTTAATGAATGAGTCAAGAACTGTTGACTATTTATACTGTATGCATAATGAAAATGACAAGGTGGTGTTTTATTCCATGAGAATTAAAATATATTAGTATAGTAGTAGATGAAAAAGCAATGTTAAAAAAAAACACATAAAAAATGGGACACTATGCATTTGTGAAAGGTGCTGAGTCAAATCAATCTATTCTAGCACAATGTGATAAGGTTATTATACATGCATATTTTTGGGAAATGTGTAATAAGGTGGGATATTTATGTTGCTTGTTTCTCTATAACATGTGCTTATTTGCAAATATCCAAAAGCGTCAAGTTTAAATATTCATAATGTTTTGGGCCACATTTTTGTTTTTGGCCAGGTAGTAGAAGGGATAAAATTCGTATTGTGCTATGTACTTAATTTGTTCCTTTTCTATTTGGTTTAGGGTCTACTAACTATTGTCCTGGTAGGGACCGGAGACTGATGGGCCAGAGACCACTGGACCACGGAGACCGAGGGACCAAAGCCCTGATGGGGGCAAAGACAAAGTCTGCAGGATGGAAGACAATGATAATCACACTGGCAACAAGGATGATGATTATGCGGATCGTGGTGGGTCTCAAAGCCACAAGAGCAAGAGTCATTATTGAGCCCGGACCAGGATCTGGTATTTCAGTGGAGGAAGCGCCTGGGTTTCTTATGGGTAAAAGGCGATTAATATATCAAAATGTATATGTCCCCATAAACCCTGACAATTTTATTGACAGATTTATTAACAAAACTGTGATTACGTCTGATCATACCAAAGATTGGCTGGAATTGAGAAAAGAGGACGCTAAGCAGGCAATAAGAGACATTGTGATGCAATTAGAGAAAAGCTTTGTGAATTCAGCGGATATAAAGAAAAGAAGATGAAGAGAGGGGCAGTATTGTGTGTGGTCTCTCTGGTGATGACTATTATTGGGGCTTCAATAGGCACTACAATGTCTACAGCTAATGGAATTTCAGAAGGGACATTGAGTGCCAAAGCACATCAGTTGACACACCATCTGGATATGATCCAAACGGCTTTGGATGGAATTAGAGGTGGGTTGGATGAGCAAGTAAAATTTGTAAATGAGACTGCTGCTCTGTTAAATGAGCAGGCTGAAATTCTGCAGCACAGTACACATGTTGTGATTAAACATGACCGGGTATTAAGTGACATTATGAATATAGTACATCCTCTGGATAGGTTGTTGACAAAATATATGGGAGAGGTTAAAACTGCAATTTCCCAATTGATTTCAGGACATATACCATTATACTTTGTTTTGCATGAAATTGTTCATCAGATGATGGTGAAAATTACCCAAAGAGAAATAGAAATAATGCAAGTTAAAATTACATTTGAAATGGGCAGTGCAATGCCCCTATATGTGAACTTGGAAAGAATGGAAATTGGATTTTTGTTCTGTGTCCCATATATAACTCCTGAACTTGTTTACCACACTAAATGGGTGCATAATGTGGGATTTTGGCAAAATGGGAAATATATAAAAAAACAAAACTCCAGAGCTGGTGGCATTTCAGTCATAGGAACCTGAGGTTCACTGGATCCCAAATTTGGACACATGTATAACGTTTAAAGAACAAACTTACATTTTTCCAGGTAAACCATTTGTTCCGGATGCTGCAGATGCAATTTGTGGATTGAAATCTGACCCAGGTGTGTCGGGAGGATGAGAGGTGGTAATTAGCAATTTGGGTGGTGAGGAATGATCACAAGCTAAGCTGGTTAAAAATAGGTGGTTGGTCAGCACCTCTTTGAAGAATTATACGATTACCCATTTGAATCATGGGACATTTGTAATCAAGCAACTGAAATTCAATGTGTTTTATTTGTATGTTCCAAAAGGATACAATTGTCTCTATTGGGGGTTTAACTCTGTTCCATGTGGCTAATGACATATGGGAAAGCCAAGTGGAGAATATTGAGTTTTTTCAAAGGGACTTGTTTCCGATTGATGCGGATGTGGAATTTCTGTTGAGCCATAAGGAAAAACATAGCATTAAGATGAATTTGAGTGAGAATAACATCATCGTAAGTAGCTTGGGTGCGATAGAGGTAGATATCTTTAAGTGGGGGACCTGGGTGGACCGCAGAATGGTGTGTTTGGCAGTTTTGATAATAGTGATGGGCGGATGGCTGATTGCGTTGTCCAAAAAAGTGAAGGTATTGATTATGCCACTGGCAAAAATGGAAAAAAAGAGATGTCTCGG
This sequence comes from Ambystoma mexicanum, assembly GCF_040938575.1. Classification (NCBI taxonomy): domain Eukaryota; kingdom Metazoa; phylum Chordata; class Amphibia; order Caudata; family Ambystomatidae; genus Ambystoma; species Ambystoma mexicanum. Next base: position 655,842,865 of record NC_090926.1, read on the forward strand.
GACGCATACATTTTAAAAATGCGTGTTTCCTCCAATTATGAGATTGTTAGCCAGAATTGTCGGAAAAAGGAGGGTATGTAAGGATATATATGGGGATTTTAATGGCAGTATGTAGTATGCAGTATGAAAAGGCAGCCGGGCACCGTTTTTCATCAAGCATTATTTTTTAAAGCATTTAGTTTATTTGCAGTATGGAGTATGGAAATGCAGCCATTTCGAGATAGGTACCGGGCACAGTTTTCAGCAAGCATTATTTTTTTAAAGCATTTAGCTTATCCGGCAAACTGGGTTTAGTTTTGGAAGCATTAAGCACATTGTGCTGTCATTTTAAAAATGTGCATATTTTACAATTGGGATGTTTTCATCTGTGCAGAACTGCATTAGAAATACATATTTAACTAACCTTATACTAATTGTATTACTGACATATTAACTGCCACTCCCTCTAACATTATTAATGCAGTTTGTGTGCACAATGAAATGCATTCTATTTTTTCATGAAGAGCAGAAGCATGTGCGGCAGGAAGGCAAATTGAAACATTTGCCTAAAGCTTTCATTATTCTCGAACAGAGAGAGTTTTTTTTACAAAACATTCTTGCACTATGATTGGTAGGGAAAGAGAGATGGCACAACCAGCTGATGTCAGTTAATAGACAGGGAGAGTTTTTTAATGGGCAAAGTGAGACGAAGAGTTCAGAGCAGTTTGGGACGCGAGTGCGAACGGTGACTGCCAGAGTTGGGAGATCCGTGGCTGCAGTCTTGAAGATAAAGAAGAGGAGGAGAGCTGACTGGCTTTGAAGTAGCCGAAGGCAGTGCAAGGCTGTGCTCCCGGGAGGTGCGTGAGGGAGGTTTTCATTGATAAAGCCCTGATTGCAAGATTAAACTTCGCTTATCTGGGTTATTGGAGTTAAGTGAGGATACGTGAGAATGGCTGACATGTAATTAGATCAGCTTAGGGTGCTCAAGTTAAAACAACAAAAAAAAGATTTATTTTGATATAAAATGTGTCAGATTTCTGCATGCATAGTTGCCATGCAAAGTTCTTTTTTTGTTGTCGTTTTTGTTTCTCTCTTCTCCGTTATCTTTTGTAGGCTCGAGGCTCTGACAAATGTGGTAAGAGCAAATGATTTTAACAACACAATGTAACATTGTTACCATGATTGTGTAATATATTGTGTACTGAACGCATTTTGGGTTTTTCTTTTTTTGCATTATTTCATGAGTCTATCGGTCATTTTAAACGGTTACGAAAATCATAAAGGTTTGTTGTTCATGCTGAGACGCTAAAGTATTTATCATTTAATCACTAGTGCTAAAAGTAGTAGGCAAGAAAAGGTATATAGATATATTTATCTGCCAGGTAGAAGGGTGTATGGGTGTGAATGAGTCCTTCTTTGCATGCGGAAAAGAAGGCAGCGTCAGATGAGACACATAGATTACTGGATGTAAATAAGCCAGTAATACAAGCCACATACAAAAGGTGGCATTCGGAATAAACTCACTATGTTCCCTGAAAATGTGATAGGTCTGGGGGGTTCTCTACAGGCGACCAAGAGTTATTTCAATAGGGAGGAAAGGTTTGTTTTATGATGGGGCAATAGTATAAAAAAAAATGCTCACAACTACACCACAAAATAAGGTAATTCTGAAAATACCACAAAAGTAAGATACCACTAAAAATTACCACCAACATTAGCTAACACTATATTATCACCAAAATAGGGTAATACTGAACTATCTCTAGTGGCAAAGCCAGTTTACTGTCGATTTACCTCCAAAAAGAAAATACCACCAAATTCTGAATTTGTCCCAAAAAGACAAAGGGTGTAATTCATGGAGTCAAGCGCAGAAGTGGCGCACGTGGCTGGCGCACAGAAGTAGCGTGTACCAAAACCTATTTGGACGCACCATGTATTCATGGATTTAAACATCCATAACCAGCCATGGCGCAGCAACCCTGCAGCTGAGGCAGTTACACCCCAACCCCACCCCATGCAGCAAAAACATCCACACGAATCCCTTACATGGTGCAAAAGCCAGTGGACCAGCATACAGCCCCCCCACAATGAAATCACGCTAAAAACACCACTCAGCCCTCATGCGACAACACACGTGTAAAACTGCTGGTGCACCCCTCTGAATACGCGTACCGGCTTGCGCCAGCCCAATCGTATGTAAAACACCTCGCGCACCCCTACAAAAATGCGTACCCCGCTTGCGCCAGCCCAATCGCATGTAAACTCCTGTACCCCGCTCACGCCAGGCCAATCACGTGTAAAACTCCCAGCGCACCTGTCGGAATACACCTACCCCGCTCACGCCAAACTCCTGTACCCCGCTCGCATCAGCCCAATCGCATGCAAAACTCCCCGCGCACCCCTCAGAATGCGCATCCCGCACTCGCCCCAGCCCAATCACGTGTAAACTCCTATACCATGCTCGCACCAGCCCTATCGCGTGTAAAACTTCCTGCGCACCCCTCGGAATACGTGTACCCTGCTCGCGCCAGCCCAATTGTGTCTAACACTCCTCGCACACCCCTCGGAATACGCATACCCTGCTCGTGCCAGGCAAATAGTGTAGAAAAAGTCCCCCCTGTGGTGTGGGCTTAGGGCATCGTCAGGGTGGATGGGCTGCCTGTAGGGTATGGGGAGGGGGGATGGGCTGCCTCTGGGGCATGGGAAGGGTGGATGGGCTGCCTGCTGGGCATATCCAGGGGTGATGGGCTGACTGTGGGGCATGGTCAGGGTGGATGGGCTGTCTGCAGGGCATTTTCAAGATGGATGGGCTGCCTGCTGGGCATGGGGAGGGTGGATGGGCTGGCTGGGGAGCGTGTTTTGGGTGGATGGGCTGCCTGCTGGGCATGCCCAGGGGTGATGGGCTGCCTGCGGGGCATGTCCAGGGGTGATGGGCTGCCTGCGGGTCATGGACAGGGGTGTAGAGTGGTCCCCTGCATTGAGAGATGCCTGCGAGTTATGGACAGGGGTGTAGGGTGGACCCCTGTAGTGTGGGCTTCCAGCAGGGGTGCATGTGGCTCATCACCAAACTGCTGCGCGAATCTGGGGCTACGCGAGTGAGCTTTCCACGCAAACTTGCTGACTCGAGCGGGGTACGTGTATTCCGGGGTACGCAAGTGAGAATTACACGCGATTTTGCTGGCACGAGCAGGGTACGGGTATTCCGGGGTACGCAAGTGAGAATTACACGCGATTTTGCTGGCGCGAGCAGGGTACGTGTATTCCGGGTTACACAAAGCGTGCTTTACACGTGATTTCGCTGGCGGGAGCGGGGTACGTGTATTCCAGGGTACACGAGAGAGAATTACATGAGATTTTGCTGGCACAAGCAGGGTACGGGTATTCCGGGGTACGCAAGTGAGAATTACACGCAATTTTGCTGGCGCGAGCAGGGTACGTGTATTCCTGGGTACGCAAGTGTGCTGTACACGTGATTTCACTGGCGGGAGCGGGGTACGTGTATTCGGGATACCCGAGTGAGAATTACACGCGATTTCGCTGGCGCGAGCGGGTACGTGTGTTCCGGGATACTCAAGGGCGCTTTACACATGATTTTGCTGGCAGGAGCGGGGTACATGTATTCCGGGGTACACGAGTGAGAATTACACACAATTTGGCAGTGTGTGCCCTCCGGGGTGTGCCATCCCCCATCCGCATGCCCCACAGGCAGCCCACACCACAGGCCCCCCTACACCGCTGTTCATGCCCCACAGGCAGCCCCTCCACCCTTACCATGCCATGCCCTGTATGCAGGCCTCATCATGGGGAACCACCATACACCCCTGGGCATGACCTGCAGGCAGCCCACACCACAGGGGACCACCCTACACCCCTTACCATGCTTTGCAGGCAGCCCACATGGCACCATGCACTTGTGAGCCCCAACACAAGTCCCCCCCACCAGCGATGGGCACCTGCAAGCAGGCCCCGACTCATGTCCCTCCACCCCGACTTATGTCCCCCCACCAGTGACGGGCACCTGCCAGCAGGCCATGACACATATCCCTCCACCTCACCCCCATTGACAGCAACCTGCCAGCAAGCCCAGACTCATGTCCCTCCACCCCGACTCATGTCCCTCCACCCCGACTCATGTCCCCCCACCAGTGATGGGCACCTGCCAGCCGGCACCAACACATGTCCCTCCACCCCACCCCCATTGATGGCACCCTGCCAGCAGGCCGCAACTCATGTCCCCCACCAGTGACGGGCTCCTGCCAGCAGGCCCCGACACATGTCCCTCCACCCCACCCTCATTGAGGGTAACCTGCCAGCAGGCCCCGACTCATGTCCCTCCACCTGCTCATGTCCCTCCACCCAACTCATGTCCCCCCCACCAGTGACGGGCACCTGCCAGCAGGCCCTGACACATGTCCCCCCACCCCGAGGCCCCGACACATGTCCCTCCAGCCCACCCCCATTGATGGCAACCTGCCAGCAGGCCCTGATTTATGTCCCTCCAACCAGACTCATGTCCCTCCACCCCGACTCATGTCCCAGCCCACCAGTGACGGGCACCTGCCAGCAGGCCCCGACTCATGTCCCACCAAACACCACATCATAACAATACAGACCCATGGCCCTAATGCCAACCCAAGTCCCACCCCCCACTCTCCAGTACGAACATGCAACCATCCACTGCACCCACTCCCTAGTAAATTTCCCATGCCATGAGAGTCTTAAAAGAACCAGCATGCCCATGAATAAATGTCCTACAGAGTCACACAGTGGCAACACATGACTGAGCCAGTGCTCATAGAGACATGCACGAAACCAATGAGAGTAGACCGCACCAATAATGAAGATTAATGACATATATTGAAAATAAAACAAAATGACAAATTGAAAACCACACATGAAAATGAAGAAATAATGAATGCAATATGAAAAAGAAAGTAAAATCCAAGGAAAAATGAAAATCCAAGACATGAAAAATGAAAAGTGGTCCATAGCCAAAGTCCATAGAAATAATTCCAAAATTGAAAAGCACAAAAAACCATTACTCCATGGGATGATGTAAAAAAGAAAGTATGTACATGTCCGGAAATATTTAAAATGAAAGTCTGAAGGGTCCATGATCCCAAAACAAAATGAAACCTACAAAAAACCCTATCTAAAACACAACTGTATACAAAAAGTGGAGAAAAGTCTGTGGATTCGAAATAATAAAAAAAAAAAGAAAACCTAAACCTAAATAACTAAATAAAAAGGCGGCGGGCTAGTCCGACAGCTCAATTTTTGATGTCCCGGGTCAGGGCATCATCGGACTCCATGTCGATGTTCCGGAAGCAGGCCTGTTCTCTGGCCTCGAGCTCTCGCAGGGATGCAGCCATGGCAATCTCCAACTCCCTGCGAGTTGCCTCGAGGCACTCAGCTCGTCTCAAAGCCCGGTGCATGGAATTCTCTGCCATGACCATTGTTTGCCATGCCCTCTCCGCCTGCCGGCGCTATGCATCTATTTGCTGGCGCAACCACTGCCACAGGGAAGACACTCCAAATCCTGGGTCCTCCTGCCTGCCGGCCGATGCCTGCCCCCAGGATGTTGATGGCCCAGAGCCATGATGGCTCCCATACTGAGCCTGCTGCTGCCTCCAATGCAACTGCCTCTGGCAAAACTACGGCATCCAGGCTGATGGAATCCTCTGGGTCCGCCGTACACGTGCCCTGCTTGTTGACGCCTGCACATCCTCCATTTTGCTGGGGTCCAGTTTGTGGGGTGGTCACCCCTGCTGGACCTCCAACTCCCGACTGTGGCAGGGATGTGTCCTCTACCAGCCTGGCCGCTGGCTCAGTGGCAGCCCCCACAGGGGGCCCAGGTGATACTTGGGCGGGAAGATGGCACTGAGGACAACTGGTGCATAGGGGGTTCAGTTGAGGAGAGGGTCGCAAGAAGATCCAGCACACGGAGGAACCCAGTGCCGACGACCTGTCCTAGTAGTGCGACACGCCCAAACAGGTATTCGAAATGACGTGCATTGTCCTGACGAGAACCCTGCATGTCATCCCGAATACCACGTTGGCACAACACCACACCAGCTAGGACAGGTTCAATCCGGTCACATATTGCCACGTCCGCAGGGAGAGGAAGGCCGGTTCTTGTTTGCGCATCCCCTCCCTGAAAACGGGTCTGGACGGAGGCATCCCTGCTGGTTCCGGATGATGCAGACACAGGCTTGTGGACAGGATTACACACAGGCACCTCCGCAGCAGCCTGTGCTGCCTCCTGTCCCTGCCCCTGGACTACACCATTAGTACCAGTGGAATCCCCCCTTCCAGGCCCTGTGTGTGGCAATGTCACGGCCACCTCTTCAACCAAACCCTGCACCAACCTGGATGACTCTATGCACATCTTCCTCCATAGCCCCCTGTGGGGGCACAGCTCCTTCTTTTGCTGCCGAGGAGTCCACCTCCAACTTCTGCCTCTTGCACCTTCCCCCGGCAGCTGCGCCCATGGACGCGGCACCAGACTCCTCACTCCCGGAAAATATCAGTACCTGGGATGGGGAGCTGGGCCTTGCATCTCTGGCTGGCGGTGGGATCTATGCCGCTGTGCTCCACAACACTGTCTCCGCCCTCTTCATCAGTCAACGCTGCAGACAGGGAGAGATAGAACACAGGCATCAGGGCACTGTACAATGGTCTGATACACACATGACAGTTGCACATGAGAGGCAGTGTCAAATTTCACAGATGGCCTCAGACTCCCCAACACTCGTATCATTTGAACCCACACACATGCACAAATAAACTGGTATCATACAATGGGCATCAGCATCCATACACACGTAACTGCATGAACAACCAAAGGTTGGCATGACGTCACAAGCAACATGTGGAGTGCTGATCACATGCACACACGTCACCAGACAGACATGCATCTGTACATCTCCACCACCTATCACAGTGCAATCTTCGGCAACTAAGTCACATCTGCCAATGAGGTACCCACATGTCCCGGTCACATGCATCCATGGCGTATCACAGTCGCACACATGTCAAACACACACACGCACATGTATGCCGTGCACGTACATGAAGGTGGAACCAGCATCCATGTGTCACACCCCAACCATGGCATAGTACATACACAGAAATGCTAACATGTGTGCATCTCCACATGCAGTTGGGCATCATGCATTGGAACACATACACCATTGATGTGCATCACACATGACTGCACTCACATGCAGGACAGCTATGTCCCTACACACACACACATACACACACACACACACATACACACACACGCACGCACACACACACACACACCCACATCCATACATGGGCCATGTCAGACATATTTCCAAGCTGCACACTCCTGCCACACCTCAACATGCACTTTGTGGAATGAGATAGCCCAGACACTCACCGCTCGACTCCAGACGGGTCTGCCTCTCCAGGACCTGGTGGTGAAGCACTGGGTCGATGCGTTCCAGGACCCTCATCTGGTTGATGGAAAGTTGGACCCGGTGCCCCCCTGCATCTGCTGCACGCAAGAGGCGCTTGGCCTTCCTAAGGGTCCTGGATCTGAAGTCCTCCCAGCGCTTGCGGACGTGTTTGAAGTTGCGGGTTGCCACCCCCTCCGCGTAGATGGCAACCACAATGTCCAACCAGGTCCTCTTCAATCTATCCTTGTTGATGCATGGTCGTCTGAAGAGGGCATCATAATGCCCCAGGACTTGCTCCACCCGGATGCCAACTTCTCTGGCTGAGAAGCTGACAGCCCTCTGCCTCTCTGGCTGGCACTTGCCAGTGGTATCAGATGGTGTTTGCCCCAACATGGCAACCCCCGAGGCAGGTGTGGGTGGGCAACTGGGTCTTGGGGCTGGGCTGTGGAGCAATGGAACAGCAGTCGGGAGTCTTCTGTTCCAGCAGGGGTGGTTGCAGCAACTGGACCCCTGCAGATGGCTAATGTGCAGGCACCAAATAGCAGGGCACGTGGCCAGCAGGCAGTCAGGCAGCAGCAGATGGCTCGTGGGAGGCTGCTTGGGGTTTTGGGGGGCAGGAAAATGGCCTTCTGCGCAGGAGTGTGGTCTTCTGTGTGTTGTCGCGTGGCCAGCTTGATGCAGAGTGAATCCGCACGTGAAAAAACAGCACGTCAGCATGTAATTCGAGGAAAGGGCCTAAGCGTGTAAGTGACGAGATGTGCCCGGGCGTTTCCCTCAGAGTGGGTGCAGAGTGAATCTGCACGTGCAAAAACAGCATGTCCACGTGTGACTGCGTGTAATTTGAGGAAAGGGCTTAAGTGTGTAAGTGACGTGACACGTGCAGGCGTTTCCCTCGGCATGGGTTAAAGGTGAGCATGGGCCAGCAGTTTGCTGTACATGCTTTTGATGGAAACCGACGCGTGTGTTGCTACTTCTTATGGATTCACGTGCCATCACTTCACAGCAGATCGAGGATGTACCTCTTCTTTTGGCGGGGGTCTTGCCTAGGCGTATTTTTCTTTTCCACGCTAGTCAGACGGTGAGTCGTGCATGCTATTGATCCCACTGCGGGTCCCCCTGTGCATTGCATACCTGTTTTCAAGGTCATAGTAGCCTGTGTGTCCCACGCATACGAGTTTATTCTGTCCCAGGGTGCCACCGCGTACTGCGGGAGGTGAATTCCCAAGTGGGCTACTGGGGTTGCGGGCACTGTTTTATTGCAGATTTGGGGTGTCTGAGCGTCATTTTCTCACCCGAGTCACATACAGCCTTGCAGGCGCACAGGGGTGCTGTTTACATCTAGTACCCCAGCCCCTTCACCCAATTGCCCAGGACAATTGTCGTGTACACCTCCCATTGGCACTAGTACATCCGTGCCATGGTTGGGAGGCCACGAAAGGTGAGGGGCGCCTCAGTTGGGCATCCTCCACGTGGTGTGCATGGTCAGGGACGTGGCCAAGGTCACCAGGGAGTAAGGGGAGTCCAGGGTGGCTGCAGAGGGGGAAGAGGCAGGGGTGCGCCACTTCAGCAGGATGTTCTGCACGTGTTGGTGCAGTCATGCCACCACCCCCTGTGGCTCCGGGAGATGCAGCTCTTGCATCTGACACTGGTGCCCATGTGACCCGGCAGTCAGTTTCATCTACTGCCACGGGCCCAACAGTAGTAGTAGCCGGAGGTGCAGCTGTGGCGACAACCACCCAGGCTCAGGGTCAGCCAGCGCATGATGCGTTGGCACTTGAGGACTCTGAGGCAGAATTTCAGGTGGTCAGGAGGCACAAGCAATGGCTTGGACCGATGCACATGTCCCCGGGGCAGCGTTGTCATCTTCTGCCCTGAGCAGCCGGGTGTTGGCAACTGCATGGGCAGAGGCAGCCAACACCACCCCGGCTGTGAGTCTGCCAGCCAGAACAGTCTCGGTCACAGACCTCGGCACAGCGGCTGTTGCTGCGCTGGGCCCAGTCAAGAGCACCCAGCAGCCACTGATGGAAGTCAGGGCTTCCGTCCCAGTTCCACCTGCCACTCCCTTGGTACAGTCCACCAGTGCCACTGCCCCTACTGATCAGGGCGGCATTTGCCAGTCAGGGTCCGTACCACTGCCCAAGAGGAGGAAGGTTGCACCTGCGCAAGAGGCTCGGGCCTCCGGCACGTCAGGGAAAAAACCTTTCGGCAAGCAGGAACTGGACTTCCTTGTGGGCTACGTGTCGGAACACAAACGTGATATGCTAGTGGGCCCAAATTGCCACACTATGCCTGCCCATAGTTGGGACCACTGGAAGCATGTTGCGGATGGTGTTAGTCCATTCGGACATGAGGTGTGTACCGCTCAGGACTGCAAAAAAGCGCTGGGATGACCGCTGACACTGTGCTAAGCAAAAGCGTGCCTCCAATTATGCCATGACTCGGGTGACTGGCAGTGCGCCACCACCTGAGGGGGAGGAACTCACTCTGCACGAGGTGATCGCTGCAGAATTCATCCCGGCAGAATTGGTCGAAGGAGTGGGAGAGATGCAGGATTATGATGCCCCATCCGGTGAGTGTTGTTGTGTATTTGTCCACCTCATGTGTGGTTTGCTTGTGTGATTTGCTGTGCTTGAATGCCACTACATGCTATGTGAACATGGTTCTCATGTGCGAGTCATTCAATGCTTCACTAATGCATGCCTGTTGTGATGCATGCTGGACATGTGAAGCAGACAGGGACTGTCCTCATCACCACACATTCACCCTACTCACATGCCAGTCACCCGGGTGCCCCTCCGGTCCACGTTCCAGCTTACTGACCTCTCTGCATGTAGCCTGTGGAGCATTTCCACTCAGCACTCAGACTATGTCATTGCATGACTGACGTGCATGTGTGTTCACCCTGCATGCGGATACTCCACGCGAGCATGCTTCCTTGCCTTCCACCCCCCTGCACCTCAATTTAACCATGGCCCTGGTGAGTAACATGTTGGACTACTGCAATGGCCTGTGTTCATGCACACTTCCCCCTGCGAACCTGCTAGAAACAAACTGTGGGGTACATCATTTGTCCTTGATGCAGGGTGTCTCACTCAGAATGTGCAGATTGAAGATGCTCCCCGGAGACATGAGTGTCCATTCATGCTCCCATGTGCATTCCATGAATGCCTCTATGTGTCCTTGGCAGGATGATTATTGTAGTGTGTGTCCAGGATTATATATGTTTCATGGCATTTGGTCATCCATTCCATGCTCATTCTGGCTCAGTCCTGCATCATGCACATGTTTAGGGTGTCATTGTCTGTGTGGGGCACAGGCCTCCCCCTGATGCAGGTCCCCTGACTCTGTTCAACTGGTGAAGTGCCTGCTGCACGAATGGGTGTACTACTGAGGGTTATTCATCTGTCCTGCTCACTGTCCCATTCTCATCTGCTGTGGTGTCAGTTGACTGAGATGATGCAGTTGGCGCTAGCCAACACTGTCTAGCAATACACAGTTCTCTGGTCAATCTTTAATTGACATGCAATGCCTCCCTGCATTTTCACTTAGGGGGGGTGGCCTGTAGCCATGCAACCCAGTGCATGCACATTACACATGATGGCTGAACCTGCCCTTACACAGCCTTCATGTTTAGTGATTGACATCATAACGTACTTGTTAATGTAGATAGTTGATAACATGCACATGTTCTGCACTGCACCCACCCACTTCTGTGTCATGTTACACTGTTCTACATGCCCAATCACTGCTGCAATGTCAAAGTGACCTGGCATGTATGTTCAGATTGGCATCCATTCACTGTTATGATATGCACCGGCACAGGTGCATCCTGTGACACATGTACTCTGTATTGGAACACCCTAGCGGGTGTTTAGCAAAGTTGATTTGTCATTCTGCGGGCTATACCAACTGGTATAGGCTGCAGATTGATTATAGGCTGCCAATCAGGTTGTTATTACTGTGGAGCTGCCGGCACGTGTGTATGTGTACACTTTCACATACATCAAAGCAAGCAGCATTGAAGCTTCTTGCTTTGCTGTGTAGGATGCTGTCCATATACACCATGTGAGTGTATATGAACACGGGTGTATTTTAACACTTTCACATATACATATGCAAGCAGCTTCAACATTGTGTAGTGCAACATTGCAGCTACTTTCTTAGGTGTGTGTGAAAGTGTTTATTTACACATGTGTTCTTAGTAGCATTTTTGTTGAATGACTAATGTGTTGTTATATAACGTAAATGCTGCTGAGATTTCAGCATTGCACCCATTATGTTCAACTGGCACAATGCTGAAGGTGCACTGTCGTGCAGTACATGTACGCCCAGGCCTACTTAGCAAATCTGGTGGAGCCTGGGCGTGGTGATTTGACACACTGAATAATGTTTTTTGGCACATTCAATGCACAATGTGCTGGATCAGGCCCTGGGGGTGTTCTGGAGGCTTCATGGGCCGGCAGCTCGGACCGTACTGGGCGTTATGGTCCCTCATGCCTCGTTGCAGGCCCTCGCTTTGCTCGGGACATTCCCTATGTCTTCAGGGCCCATGAGGCCCAGTACGAGCTGAGCTGCAGATGGATGAAGCTATATTCGTGAAGATGATTTAGTGATGCATGTGTACATACATATTATGTGAGTCAAGGTGTGTTTTGATTAACTTGCAGCTGTGGATATTTGGCTGTTCAGACATGCTTATGCTACGTGACATCTCTTTGTTGCCATCTGTCATTTCTGCCTGTGATATGTGCCTGCCAGAGGTGGTGTGTGATGGAAGTGATATACTACATACAGTACATGTGTAGGCGTCGCAATTTACACACATCCATTTCTGCTTTTGGGATGCCATTGCATATCAATGCCACTGGATGCATTCCGGAATTTCAGTTGCATGTGACATGTCTGCTTCATGTGTTGGCTGTCGATGTGATGTCTATGTGTGTATGAGATTTGTGTTTCTGACATGTGTACACATGTTTGTTTTTTTAACTTTACAGGTGATGACGCAATGGAGCCAGAGGATGGGGTTGTCATTCCAGACACAGGTTTGCTATTACATCAGCAACCCGCCACAACTGGAGGTTGTGGGGTGGTAGACCAAGAGAACCCACTTGTGCTCCAGACCACCATGTCCAGGGCTGGCAATCAGTCAAGCTCTGAGGATCACTCTGAGCACAATGTTGAGTTGGATGCGCAGATATCCATTTGTCGCCAGTGAGTGATCCTGATGTGGACGATCTCCTGTCCTCAACATCTGCACTGAGGGGCCAGACAGTGTTGGAATGTATGCACATGGTGGTTCTGGACGCACGGTCACACTCCACACCAGTTGCTGATGTGCCTGGGGCATCATGTCAATGGAGGGATGTAGTCCTGCATCCGCGGGCCATGCCAATCCAGCAAGGACCATGGCTCCTTGGATCCCGCAGGTGTCATGTCCGGCAACGCAGTGGCCGTGTGCCACCGGGGTATACTGAATGGGAGCAATCCATGTATGCCAGTTCACAACAACAGGGGGTAGCTATTGATAAGATCGCTCAAGGTATGGAACGTGTGGTCCAATCCATGCTCCCCCCTGCTAGGCAGGTGGAGCTCCAGCAGCAGGCAGGGCAGTCCACAGGCTGCTCACTCAGGCTGGGCATGGCGGCCTCAGACAGGGCATGCCGGGCTGAAATGGTGTCTCTGTGCCAAGCACTTGCTGCTCACACAAAAGGCACACAGGGAGGCCCTGAGGGATGACCATCAATCCCTCAGATCTACTCTGGGTGTGCTCAACATGTCCCAGAGGCAGCGGTCAGAGGAGAGGTTGGAGCTGCTTGACAACACCATCTCGGCTGAGCTGCGTGCATGCCGGGAGGTGCTCCAGATGTCATGTGAGGCCATGCAGGCAGAACTTCATGTTAAACATCTACCTTGCAAGAGGAAGCACGCATATCACGTGAGGTGCTGCATGCTGACCTATGTGCCATCGCCACACAGGACCGGGCTTACCAGACCCGCATGCTTGCTGCCGTCGAGGTGCAAGCTGTGCATAGTCGTGGTCAGGCAACTATGCCACGTCCACCTTCTGATTTCCATCCAGAGGATGACTGGAACGACAATTTATCTTCCACACAGGTCGGGCCTTGCAGGCTTTGAGCTCATGGCATTTCTTTTTTTTATCTCAACATCAATGCATGTGGGTGTTGAGGTGCACCCTGTACCTCCCCCCTCCTGGGTGACCCCCGGGTCATATGTGGCCATTTTTCTTTTTTTTAAAATAATATTGTTTGTCTATTGTGCATTCATGTGATGGTGTGGTGCTTTGTGGCTTTTAAAAGCATCCACTGTCTGTTCCAGCTGGGCCCACACAAACTTGTCTTGTGTTTGTGTTTGTGGCTTGGGGTCCAGACACATATGCCACTCCTGCTTCCCCTTTCCATGTGCTTGCAAGGATGGTTCAGTGTGACATCAATTTACACAAGGGCATTGGACTTTTGTCATATATGTGGCCAGTCTGCTGCTGTACTACTTGTGTTTACACCCCTAGTGGGGATTATGGATGTTTTCTCCACGGCATGTCTGCAATCAATTTTGGTGAGTACATTTTTGAACTTTGCATTTATTGAAGTTGATTGTGATGTTTTATCATTTCTTGCCCGTATACATGCTTGATGCACTTCATGCTGTAGATGGTAGCCTGCACCCTTTAGCTATCAAAGCCACACTGATGGTGGGAGGGGGCCAGGTGATGACAATGTCAAGTTGGTACGTTTTAGGTTCAGCCCCTGAGAATTGTGGCAAAGGTGGAAGCATTAGGAATGTGACCCAAGAACCACAACTCACGGTCCAGTCCTCACCTGAGATATCCACCTAGACTATTTCTCTGTTCCATTCTGTTTGAACGGAACGTTGTATCTGTCTTCCCTCTTGGACTTCACTGCTGCATGATGGCACAGTTTTCCTACTGCACCAGAGCTCTTTTACACGTTTGTAACACTCTGGTGCCTTTAGTCCCCTGTTTTCCTTCCTGCTACTGTCCTTGTTACAGATCTGTCCACCCATCTCTAAGGCAATTATTTCAACGTACTCGTATACTGCCTCGGTTTGCCTCGGTACACTTCTGTACCATAGCATCTCCCTCTCTAGCTCCTCCTATCTTTCATCTATTTCATCCATACCTGTATGTTTACTTTGGCGTTTTACCAAAGCTATTCAACTGTTCTGGCTCTTAACTTGCTGTCAGCTGTTTCCGGCAATCTCACATTCACTCTGCCTTTCCAGACTTTTGCTGGCTCTGCCTTTCTCCATTTGTTCACGCTAACAAGGATTGATTGGGTTTTAGCTCAACCATCCAGTTGTGCCAGCCTCATTGATTAGTGTCTACTCTAATCCCTACCCATCCTGTTGAACCATTGTACAACTGTGCAACCTTGGAAGGTATTCTATCATTCAGCTTGGACATGTACTTGGCCATATTCTACGATTCTAGAAGGAAGAAGCTGACGGACCCCGGAGACAGTTCTTCTGAAGGTCAAGGTGATGAGGAAGTGAGGGAGGTGCTTTTGTTGTCAGACACTATGCTTGGGCTACAGTGATTGTTCACTCTCTGACATTGTCAATGTGGGGTACTATGTACATGATGTGTTCTGCTGGTTAATGGATGTTCCTGTGTTGGGTTTAATTTTCAGGTGTCAGGAGATTGGTGTGGTTTGACACACTGGGTTGTTGAAATGGGCAATGTTCACATGTGATGTGTACAGGACACTGAGGGTCACTTCATTTAACATGCATGTATTGAGTGCATGTCCCTTCTGACTCACACACTTACACAATGCACCACAACACATACAACCTCCCATCCATGCCAACACATGCACACAGATTACCTTCTCTGCCATGCTGTGTCCCTGCAGCACATGATCACTTACCATTTTCGGATCGTGTACATGCGTCAATTGGTAATTTTAGTTGCTTGTCCTTTTTTATATGTTGCTCAAGGTGTATTCCCAACACAATGTCTCTCACTGTGAGCTGAGTGGTGTGTTGCAGGGGACACACACAGCACACGGTTTTGGGATTTGCCAATTTGGATTGGCCAATGTGCATGCCAACAGGCATTCTGTCATTTGCTGATGGTACCACTTGTGGCATGCATTTGTGTATGACTTTGTATGTGTGGGAGGTTGTTGGTCAGTCATTTCATCTGATTCCATGTCAGTTGTGATTGTCTCAGGCCTGTTTCCATTAATCACGTGGCACTTTGTAACTCATTTGTCATGTGTTGTGCATTTGGTTTGCTCTTTTGCTGTTGCATGCCATGTCATGGGGCCTTATTACACGGTAGGCTGTGAGCCATGGCGCTATTAGCGCCATGGCTCATGCCGGTAAAATACCAGCACCGCCTTGGTGGAAAGGGGATTTACTGCCCCATTCCAAGGTTGGAGGGGCGGTAAATCCCCCTTCCACCATTGCCCTTCCCCATTCCCAGTTTTGCCCCATAGGGCTCTATGGGAATGGGGAAGGCGCTAATTACGGCACCGCAATTTTGCAGTGCCGTAATTAGCTCTGAGGTCCCTTTGCGGGTTGGATTTTAACGCCTGCAAATAGCAGGCGTTAAATCCCCCAACCCGCAAAGGGACCTCGTAGTAAGGCGGTAAGGATTTACCGGTAGCGGTATTTTACCAGTACCGGTAAATCCTTACCGCCATCCGTGTAATGAGGCCCATGGTGTGGCCGACGAGGGTGATGGGGGTTGGGAGGGTTTGGGTGACATACCAGTGATTTTCATGGCCTGTTTTGCAGGGGGGGGTGTGATATTCACCATTCATGTGTTCCTTTTGGTCACACCAGATTTGTTTAAGTAGCTAGGGATACACACAATTTAGCACTTCCATGGAATCATTCGCAGGGTGGTAAGGTTGTATCAGTTGACTGTCTCTTCGTCATCATCGATTGTCACCTGTTATGTGCCAGGCCTGTGTGCACTCCGCAGGCGGGGGTAGTTTAGGTGAAAATTGTGGCCACATGCTGGGTCCGGGCTGCCTCGCCACATGCCCTTTCCCCTCCCATGAGCAGCGCCTGTGGTTGGGGTGTGGGGGCACCACCATGTCCACCGGTAAGCATCGCCGTGTTGCAACATTGTGCAGGACACATGTTGCCACAATGATCCTGCACACTACTGGGGGTGCATATAGTAGCTGGCCGCCAGAGTGGTCAAGGGAGCGGAAGCGTAATTTGAGCACTCCGAATGTGTGCTCCACTATGCCCCTGGTTGTAATATGGGCTGCGTTGTATCTTACCTGGGGTGGTGTGTTGGGGTTCCGTATTGACGTCATCATATGGGTGCTCAGATGGTAAGCACTGTCACCTGGGGAGGTAATGATGGTTGTCATTAATTGGGTTTGTGTATTTGTCTGTGTGTGACATGCATGCATGTGCACAGACATTTGTACTCACCAATGTGCCATGTGTCGCCATGTTCCCAGCTTCAAGGTCCCGGCACAGGGTGGACATTCTGTATATGAAACTGTCATGGGCAGAGCCAGGATAGTTTGCATAGACAGAGGTGATGATTCCATGGGCATCGCATATAAACCTGTACGTTGATGGAATATTAGTGCTTGTGGTTGCGGTAGATGTTCTCAATGGCCCTAGGTGGATGTAGGGCCACATGGGTGCAATCTATGGCACCGAGCACTTTGTGGAAGTGTGCCACCCTGTAATAGTCCTGAACCACGGCCTGTCTTTCTGAGCGTGTTCTGGGCATGTATATATGTCCGCGGACTGAGGGGCACGCAGCCATGATTGCCAACACCTGGTGTAGGCAGCGTGACTGCGTGGGCTGTGAGACGCCCCAAACTATGGCAGTTGTCCGCTGAAATGACCCAGTGGCCAAAAAATGCAGGACATTGAGCACCTTCTCCAAGGGGCTCAGTGCTTAGGAGCACAAGGTGGGTGATGAGAGGTCATCCTCCCACTCAGTGACCTGGTCTTGGGTGATATGAGGTGGATATGAGGCCTCCCAAAAAGGCTGGTCCTGGGCAAAGAAATGCAGGGCCTGGCTATTCTCCTCCTCCTGAGGTGTCCCAGGATCATTGCTGCGAGAAATGGGACATTCATCGTAGCTGTATATATGTGTTTGTTGTTTGCGCGCACTTTTATACTGCGTGGGGATGCTTCCGCCTGCCTTTGTGTGGCAAATGTGTTTACGCCTGTGCGTGTCTTTTGGTGTGCGCAGGTCTCCCCTATTCGATTTCATGAATACGTGTTGTTCGCACGTGTGTGGGTGTTCCATGTATTTCCCAGCAGTAATTCCCCAGTTACACCCTCATTTTCATGCGTTGTTCCCCATTCTGTGTGTTCCGTCCCCTTTTTGGTGTGTGCAATACACTTTGTGCGCTTTCGCCGTGCGCGCACAGCGTTCGGGTTGGCTCAGTGACATGTGCGCCCATGTGCGCCACGCGCGGTTTCGGTGAAGCTCCCTGGAAAAACACATGCACACACAACCATGAATCGCTTGCGTGCAATTTGCACGCGTGCACTGGATTTTTCCCGCTTGCGCCACCGATTTCAGCTCACAATTATTCCATGAATTGGCCCAAAAACCTCCTACACAGAGCCACCGAGAGCCAAAGGAGCAAGTTCAGGGCTGGAGAGATACGGTCCCTGGGCTTGAAGTCAAGGATAAGTCTTGCAGTCCTGTTCTGGTTTGTTTGCAGAGGGTGGAGAGTAAGGGAAGGCAGATTGAGAAGAGACTGTGGCAATAGTCCAGCCTAGAGAGAACAGAGAGAACAAAGTTCCTGACACAGTGAGATTCTGGGGGAAAGTAAGAAAGGGATGAGTCCCTTTGAGGATGTGCAGCAGGTATTGGGACTTCTTGTTAACGTCTGAGATGTGAGGAGAGAAAGAGAGAGTGGAGTTGAAGATGACACCAAGATTTTTTGCCTCGCAGGAAGGTGAAGGAAGAGGGCCCAAGGCAGGCAGCCAGAGTGAGAGAGGGAAGGCAGGGGTCCCAATGAGAAGGATCTCCGTCTTACTGGCATTAAGTCAGAGATTGTTAGAGGAGCACCAATCCTGAATTGTGGATAGACAGTCAGGAATGAGCGAGAGAGGAGAGGAGGCTGAGTGTCATCCACATAACACTGAAAGTTAGAGGAGAAGGTAGAGATCAGGTGGGACAAAGGGGCCAAGTAGACATTGAAAAACCAGGGTGAGACGATAGAGCACTAGGGAATGCCACAGGTAGAAAGAGAGGTGGCTAAGAGAAAGGGACCAAGTTGGACCTGGGCGGATTTATCCAAGAGGAAGGAGGTCATCCACTCCAGGGCCTGATCCGTGATGCCCAGGTTCTCACAGAGTTTATTGATTAGGATGGCATGGTTGACCGTTTCGAAAGCAAAGGAAAGATCGAGGAGGATGAGGACAGAAGGTATGCTGGAATCAAGAATAGAGAGCAGATCTTCGCGGGTGTTCAGAAGAGCATTTTCCGTGCAATGGATGCTGTAAAGCCAGACTGATGGTCATGGAGACAACCAATAGATTCAGTGTGGAGAGTACGCTGGGAGATGGCTAGCTTTTCCAAGGGTTTGCCCAGGAAAGGGTTGATGGAGATTTGGTGATAGTTTACCGGCCAGGTAGGATCAGCAGACAGCTTCTTGAGAAGGGGTGCAAAAGTGAGTGCTTAAGGGGAGAGTGAAAAGTTCCAGTGGTGAAAGAGTGATAATAAAAATCCACCAAGACTGGAGCGAGGGCGTCAATATGGTCCTTCATGGTTCTGGAGGAGCAGGGGAGCATCTGTTTGGATGACACTTTCATAGATCTCATCAAGTGTTGTCAGAGAGAAAGAGAAGAAAGGAGGAGGTCATGGAGTGATGGCCAAAGGGGGGCCGAGAGAGGAAGAGGGAGAGGAAGAGGAGATAGAGGACGGGATGTTCTGAGTTGTAGCACAGAAGTGAGAGGCCAGCGCCATACAGAGGGCCTGGGAGGGAACAGGAGAGGGAGAAACTGCAACAGAATTGGCCAGTATCTTGCAGATTTTTAAAAGTTTGCCTGTGTTTTCAGAGGCCACAGAGACGTGGGCATGAATGTCTGCTCTCTTCTTGGACAAGACAAAGAGTCTGTATTGCCTTTAGAGCAGGCAACTGGCCAGTTTGTCAGAGGATGCACACAAAGCCCTCCACTTACTCCCAGCCACGGTGCACTTGTGCTTCAGGGTGGCGAGATCAGAATCATACCATGTGCCCAAGACTGGGAAGAGTCCTTTATCTTTTGACTTTTGACTTAAAAGACATAATATATGATGTCATTAATAATTTGAAAGCTCCCGGCCCGGACGAAATTGTTGATATAGTCATTGAAGACAACCCTGGATATTGGTCACTGTTATTATATGACTGGTTTAGGCATACTGTAGAAAAAGGTGAGATACCCAGGAGTTGGTGGGAATCCATATTAATACTTGTGTTTAAAAATGGACTGAGCTCTTGGCCAAGCAAGTCTTTTGGCCATGCTCAACGCTAGTAGCAAAATATTTGCTTCACTTCTATTAAAACGGTCATGCAAATGGATGGAAGCTGGGAAATTAATCAAACTACAGTAAACAGAATTTCAAAAGGCCCATAACACAATTCATAGTAGTTGGACCTTACAGTATCTTCTCTCTGATATATATCGACATGCAGATCGCCATCTCTATCTGTGTTTCATTAACTACACTGCGGCTTTTGGTTTTATGTTGCGACCAATACTTTGGGAGAAAATGCAAGGTTGGGTTACCATCAGATTTTCTCAAGATGCCCATATATCCAGGGACGTCATTTAGGGGTTGCCAGAGGCCGCAACTGCGACCTCTGAGGTCTCCTTTGCAACCTCTGTGGTCTCCCTTGCGACCTCTAAAAAAAAAAAAAAAACTTTTTTTTTTTTTTGCAAGCTCTTGGGCTATGGCCAGCACAATGTGACTCTTTACTTCTGGGGAGTGACTGGCTTTCTTGTTCAGGCCCCTTAAAAAAAAGAAGAAAAAAAGAAGTCGAACCCTTTCAGCATTGACCCTAAATAAGAAAGAGTAGGAATACCAAATAAATTGTCTTTCTGGAATTCTATACAATAATTGCTAGACTCATTAAAGGTTTATTTCAAGCACACTTCAGAGGGTGAGTCACTGATTTAGTCTGTTCTTAAACGCGTCAACTCAGCATTTCATCCTTCTGAGGTCGATAAATGAGTACCAAACAGGTTGGGCGACATTGGGTGTATATTTTTTCTATATAAAGTGCTGAAGCGTAAGTGCTATGTAATAACACATCATTATCATTTGGTCATGGACGTCTGCTTGCATGCAAAGTAATTTGGTAATATGGGCCTATACACACTGATCATAAAGATACATATGGCAATACATTCTTGTATGAAATGTACATCAAATTATAGTGCTATCACTTCGGAGAGGGGTCAAATGACATCACTTTCTGTGATGTCATCAGGGGGTCATGGGTCGTGTCATGTCACTTCCGCTACCCCTGGCATTTTGGTGAAATGACGTCCCTGCATATATCTAAGTCTTTTGAGAAAAACACTGGACTCAATCAAGGGTATGTGTTGGCTCTGACTCTTAACAATTTATTTGTTGCTGATATTGACACCTGGCTTCGTAATTATCATGATTTCGCCCCCATACTTGGTAGTGAGAGCATTGCATGGCTCTCTTATGTTGGCAATACTGTGTTATTAGATAAAACACCTTTTGGCCTGCAGCGATCTATAAATGCCCTTGCCGACTATGCTGCCACCAACTATCTTGAAATTAATCAGAGAAAAACGAAAATTATGATTATTGGCAGAAAATGGCAAAGTAAGGAGAAGTTCAATTGGCATTTGGGTGGTGACAACCTTGACATTATTCATTCTTATACATATGTCGGTATGCCTGTTAGGAACTTACCACCAGTCTCCTTCTATGGCGAGGTTGTTCCCCTTAAAACCGCACAGAAGTGGCAGGTTATACGATGTTCATTGCTAGGAATGGAGGATATACTGTGGCAGGCCTTTTGGAGATCTGTACCAAGTGTGTGATTCCTGGGGTGTTATACCGTCTTGAGGTTCTGCCTGAGTATCATGCTCAGTGGCTTATTAAATTGGAAGGGATGTTACTGTGTTCCCTACTAGGTATTCTCTGCGGGTACCAGTGGAGGCACTGCAACTCAAATTAGGGCTCTCTTCTCTTATCTCCCTTTAGAAATTTGCAAGGTGTAAATTATTTGCTAAAATCACCTAGGCACAATGTAAAGAATTGTATTTGTTGGGTCTCACCATTCAAAATCAGCATTTTCGAACAGGGAATCGAGAATATAGAAAGTTGCACACTGCCCTAACTGATCATCACGAGGACATTCAAAAAACAAAATAACTCTCTTGAACACAAATGGTGAGCATCTAAAACCGATCTCAGCAGATCCATGTTCGCCCTCCACCACCGAGATCCGAAAGGCCAAAAAAGCCTATTACAATAAACAAATTCTGAACTGTGGCAGCAGCAGCAAAGAACTTCACAAGATCATCTCTGAATTCATGAAACCTACTTTCACCTCTGCCCAATCCACTCCCACACAATCACTCTGTGGCTCCCTCTCGCTACATTTCTACAACACTGCACTTGACAGGATGGCAACCCTTAACACCAAATTTCCCTTGCTCACCCCCTACCCTGCACCAACCCCTCCTGATCCCATTGCCCCAACGCCCACTTTACCAACCTCCGACTCTTTCAAACCCATCTACAGAGACAAGTTCCTTGACCTGCTATCAGCCAGAAAATCCTCTGGGTCACCCCTTGATGCCTGCCCCGCCTCTTTTCTGAAATAAATATTTTCCTCTACCTGCGCAGGAGAACATGCAAGAGCCATACTAAACAACTCCCTCACCTCTGGCATCTTCCCAGAAGCCTTTAAAATAGCGCATGTCAGGATACTTCTAAAAAAGGCATCTCTCGACCCCCTTGACCCTAAGAATTGCAGGCCAATCTCCAACACAAGATTTCTTGCGAAACTCATTGACCGGACTACATACTCCCATGGCAACTGCTTTGTAGAATCCATCAAACTCCCCAATCCTGCACAATCAGGCTTCAGCCCTTGACATGGAACAGAAACCACTCTGATCTCGATATGGGATGATCTCAAAGTCATGGCAGACTCTGAGGGTTGCACAGCGCTGATTCTCATCGATCTCTCTGCAGCCTTTGACACGGTTAACAATTCAGTACTCCTTGACCATCTCCACTCCCTAGGAATCTGTTGCTCGGCACACAAATGGATTGCCCCTTTTCTCAGCAACAGGAAACAAATCGCCTTCTTCTCCCCTTTTGTCTCAACTACTCGCCGTATGAACACTGGAGTACCCCAAGGTGCATGCCTCTCTGCTCTCTCTATCCGACCACTCTACCAGGAATCATCCGCACGCGCAACCTTTCCTTTTACCACTATGCCGAAGATACCCAAATTATCCTAAGAATCCCGAAGAAAAACAACACCAACCCACATCCCAACCTTGAAGCTTGTCTCTGTGATATTGTCCATTGGATGACAAGTAACCACCTACTTTTGAACCCTGGTAAAACTGAAATCATGGTGTGAGGAAATACTACCCTTCTCCCACAACCGCTCCCATGGCCTCCCTACCTCGGCCCATCGCCCCCTAGTTCCAATATAGTCAAAAACCTAGCCTAACCCTCTCCCGTTAGATCAATAATGTTTCAAAATGCTGCCACTACCACCTCAAACTTCTCAGATGCATTTTTCCTTACTTCTCCTACCCCAACACACTCGTCGCTGTTATGTCTTTTGTTATGTCGAGACTGGACTATGCCAACTTCTTACACCTGGGAGCACAGGCATGCCAACTCAACAACCTCCAAAGAGCCCAAAACACAGATGCCAAATTCCTCCTCACCCTGGGACACAGAGACCACATCTCACTCGCACTCCGAACCGATCACCGGCTCCCAGTCGGACGAAGGGTCACCTTTAAGACCGTATGCATTACCCACCTAGCGGGGCACAAGACTGGCCCAACATACCTACGAGAGAAGATAAAACCCTACCTCCCATCTTGCACCCTAAGATCAAGCACTGTCCTCTTTCTAGTGATTCCAACCACTAATTATGTCAGGATTGGAGGATCTGCCTTCTCAACCTTGGCCCCAACTTGGTGGAACTCACTCCCCCCACGTATTAGACATACCAAAGACTACATGGCTTTCTGCAAAGCTCTAAAAACCTGGCTCTTTCCATAAGGCCAATTAAGACCATCTAAGGCTGCTGCGACCTTGCAACCTCATGACAAATGTTCAAAGAGATCCCGAGCAATGACACCACTGAATGCGCCTAGTAAGTCACTAATAGATTTTCTCTGAACGCAGCAATCGCAAACGTGCACCCAGACAATCACCTCGCCTATCACTATGCTTACTCTCTTCTCTACACCAACACACAATAAGAGCACAGCTACACCCCTCAATCAATTTTGGCCAAGCTCCTCACATACAAACAATACTTCATGGACACCTCAACATTCTGATAAAACGCAGCTATAACCCACGAAAATTAGCTTAGCTGCACACATACACGTCCGATACAGGCCTAACGCAGCCAGAACCCAGTCTTGGTGCCCATCCTCCAGACTGCACACATTCAACTAATATAAATACCACCACACCTAATGCTAGGATGCAGCTACCATCAGGCAATCACATCAGCTGCACACATAATCAGTGCACCCAAGCACCCTATAACACCTTACTCTCTCGACTGACCTGGACTACGGTCCCCATGGGCGTTCAACCTACACACGCTTTGAGGTCATACTAATGATAAATAGAGCACTATACAAATGCCATATAACATAACATATCA
Source organism: Ambystoma mexicanum (assembly GCF_040938575.1). Lineage (NCBI taxonomy): Eukaryota > Metazoa > Chordata > Amphibia > Caudata > Ambystomatidae > Ambystoma > Ambystoma mexicanum. Next base: position 655,867,157 of record NC_090926.1, read on the forward strand.
TAACATAAAATAACATAACATTATGGCTATGACTGTCCCAGCAGAGACAGAAGACGCTGTTTTATCTTCCAAGTTGAAATCTAACACTCTAGTGCGGGACCGTCCCCAATCTACTAAGAAGCTAACTTTGAAGTCGAGATATACTCAATATCTGTGGCAAAGTATTCTCCCTGGCCTCCCTGCGATTCTGCTTTCAGACGATACATTATATACTTAAGATTCGTTATCTTACTGGTGTTGGAATATTGCAATGCTTGGAAAGGAATTCCTGAGACGCTAGGTTATGTCGCCTTTGTCATAGAGAGATTGAATCTGCAACGCATACCTCCACATCCTGTTCCTGTCTACATCAACAATATATTTGGGGGGATCGGGAAGTTTCTTAGCTCACGTGAAAGTATATGTTCCAACCAATTTTGATCATCTATCTTTATGGCAGAATCTCTTGTGATAACGGCGGCTTCGTTTCACATTTGGGAATGGGTACTCAACCATTTTAGTTTGACATATTCTTAGGTTTATTTGGCCAGCATTTTATATTACGTGAATTATTTTGCCTGCTTATCAAAAGTTTGTATTTTTGGATTATTTGGGGTTTTATCATGTGATTATATTGTAAGGTTTGTGTTCTATGTTTATTTGCAAGATTTGAATAAGTCATATGTTATTTGCTTCTTGATGTATTTTTTTTTTAATTTCTTTTATCATATATTAGTGCAAACGGCTTACTTTTTAGCCATAACGCACTCAATAAAAATAAATTATAATATTGATCAGAAATAGTCAACATCTATTGAAACATTGTAGTGAATCAGTCCAACTACAACAGTGATAACATTGACATTCATCAGAAATAATGATAAAAATCAATAAACAATTGCAGGAATTTATGAAAATATCAGTGGCATAAATAAATAATGATAATCAAGAATAATAAAACATATATATATTAGTGATACAAAATAAAAGTAACAATATTCATAACTGTTTTAGCAATACATGAAAAGCACAGTACCATGTTTTTATATTAGACGCACATTTAAATTAAAAAATACATTTGAAAATAAATACATTTTAAATGTAAAACCTCACATGTGTTAAGAGAACACCATATATATTGCCATGTTTACGGTCATGCTACAATTCAAAAGTAATTTTCTGTATGTATCAGTGTGTACGTTGCTAACACCTATTAGTCCATCATTTTATGAATGCCAGAAAATATGTTTGGAGAACCATGCCTATGACCACTTCCATGGACCCAGCTTCTTCAGATGGACTTAAGTCATTTACCCAATGATTCAGGGAATGCACTAGGTTCAGTGACATATTCTAGTGACATATTCATATGACTAGGTTCAGGCACAGATTCGCGCAACAGTGATCCATAATGGAGGCCACAACTACTCAGAGTTATGATTGAATCTAACTATTCTTCTTAAAAGTGAAGAATCAGACAGAATCCACAGGCACCCCACCCTCTCTGCTCTTCACCTGTCTGCTTTCCACAGTCTCCCTCCATAGGCCAAAGGCACCCTCACCCAGAGAGCTTCACATTTTCTGCACAGGTGGTATGTGGAGATATGTGGAGCCTGTTGGTGTGGGCTGTGAAGGATGACATCAAGAGGATGAGACATACCTGTCTTCCTCACGGTTGGCATTAATCTTCAAGCCAGGCTGTTGGATTTCCAGGCTGTCGAAAGCTAAGTAGCACGGGGTACCAACCCAATACCCTCTGATAAACAAACAGGTACCGGATCAGCTCCCATTGGACAGCACTTCTCCAATTTGTGTGGTGTTAGGACAGTGCAAGCGCAAATAAGGAAGTCCACTGTAGATGTAGTGGTTCCCGGATGTCGACAACACGGGTACTGGTATATCCGGTCCAGATGGTTGCTGGGGCTGAAGCATTAGCAGGGGAGACAGCTGGGTGGACCAGAATTGGACAAAGGGATGAGGCAAGAAAGACATAATGGGAACCCAAGAAGACAGAAAGGGAACCAAGGGAGACAGCCTCGTGCCCAGGAGCCAAAAAAGGGAGAGGTGAAAATAACCTAAGAACCAGGGATCCAACAGAGGCACCCCAACCCAGTTCTAGCACAGCAAGGCAGGAACCAGAAAGGGACCAAGTGACAATAGACACAAGCAAGCAGAGCACAAGGCTGGTCTCAAGTAGCAAAACTGAGCGCAGAGAGAGCGAAGCATGATGCAGGCCAACCGTGTTGAGCCGCAACTGGCAGCATTGGCATTAGCCAGAAATAGACATTCGCACGAAAATGAGGCTTGTAACACAAGTGCTCATCATTATGGGGTCTGCGTATGTGCACAGCAGAGAGAAACGGAGACTGCGCATGCATTGACCTAGGCAAAACACAAACTCCCCGAAAGCCTGATGTGGTATGCCGAGGCAACCGGGAATGGCGCCAAGAGGGATAGAGCCTCCAGGAAGGGACAACCAAGGTTTGGCAAACCCGGCACCACCTACGCGAGCGGCATGACATGGCTATCCTCCCTGCAGGTTGAGCATGGTACCATGCTGCGGAAGAGTGCTGTCTGTAGTCTGGTCCTCCTCTATTTGGACTTGCCCTCCGGTACCACCTAATGTCTAAACATTTGCCTCACCCTGGGCTTCTCGTGTTTACACTTCCCATGGCTCATCATATTTCTCCAGTGGCAGCATGTCAGAGCCATCCACTGCTAAGGCGACTTCCTGTTGTGCCGATTCAGTGTGGAAACTGGAATATATTCTGTTTTGAGTAATTCAGATATTGCATAAGTTGCCAACAGGAACTGTGTTGATAGGGTCATATTGGAACTGGGATTCCCTTGCTTCAAGTACAAATGCCCACTTAGTGTATGCATGCCAGTCCCCCAAACACATCTTTGCATTGCTCTAAAGGATCAGGTGACCTAGTGTGATGTACATGACTAAATGTCATCATAGGTGTCTGGACATTCACATGTGTGTACACCATGGGGGAGCTGGACATCAGATGCATTTACATGCTACAGTACATAATAAGCGCGTCACAAACATAGGGTGCACTCTGTGACTGCACCTCATCAGAGAACATGTCTTTCCACATCACACACATTTGCACACAGACTGATCAGGCAGGGAACCAATCAAGAGCAGTGTTTGAGGTTGTATCTAGATTTGGAGCTCCAGCCTGCATTGAAACCACTATACAGTCCTCACGGAAACAAGCAAATAAATGTAATGACTTTAAAAAAAATTTAAAAAGATAGTGCTGATCCAGTAGAACATTGCCAGGAGGAGTATTTTTAAGTTGAGGGGCAGGGGTTGGGGGGGGGTGTAATATTGAAAATACAGAAGATGAAGTGGGGGAGGAAACAGGAGAGAGTTTCAATTTTCAACCTGTAGATGAGGAAACTATCTATTTACTCCTCTCACCATTGAAACCCACAAATGATTTGTCATGTGCAATGCCAGCATGTACAGCTAAACTCCTGGCACATGATTTGACATAATTCATGACATTTTTTGTGAATAAATCACTACAGGAGAGCCAGGTTCCCAAGGCCTTAAAAAAGGCGCTAGTAAGACCTTTGCTAAAAATATCCAATATTAGCCTGAAAATGTTTAAGAATTACTGGCCAGTTGCCAATTTGATCTGGCCATCAATGATACTGGAAAAGGTCTTTTGTGCACAGTTCCAGGCATTTGTGTACAAAGAGAACATGCTAGACAAGTTCCAATCCGGATTCTGTCCCAAGCAAGGGACGGAGTCGGCACTCTTGGCAGTACATGAGGATCTGCTGGAGGCTGCGGACAAGGGAGGTTCCACAGTTTTATTGATGTTGGACCTGTCTGCGGCCTTTGAAACGGTGGATCACCACATCATGATACAACATATCATTTAGTTAGGCAAGGCATGGGAACTAGCAGAAAAATTGTTCAGATCCTTCCTAAAGGATAGGATGCAAAGACTGGTGCATGAAGGCTTCACATCAGTATGGTTTGGCTTGGACTGTGGGGTATCTCAGGGTTCATCTCTGTCCCCGTTGATCTTTAACTTATATTTTCACCCAGTGTTTGACATATTTCGGAAGTATGGCCTTCGGTTCCACTCTTATGCCGATGATACACAGGTTTACATTGAGATAAAAAATCTGGAGGAAGAATTTGAGAAGATCAACCTGTGTATGAATGAGCTCAACAGGTGGATGGCAGATAATCAACTACAGCTTAATGCTGGTAAGACCGAGTTGATACTGTTCAGCCCAAAAGGGAAAATGTTATTAGAGAGACAGAAACCACCTCCGCTGACTTTGGGGGAACAACTGCAATATGTTAACAAAGTTAGGAATCTGGTCTGCATATGGCAATCAAACCTCAGCAGCGAAGCCCAGGTGGGTGCCAACATTGAAGCAGTTTTCTATGCAAAACGGGTGTTGCACAATGTGCTTCCTTTTATCCCGGCTGACAATCATGCAGCAGTGGTGGGAGCTATGACCAGCCCCCACCTGTACTCATGTGATAGCTTGTCAGCAGGAGCCCCAGGTAAACAGTTAGCCAGATTGCAGAGAGGCCAAAATGCTGCAATCAGGCTACTCGGACAGCTGAGTAGAAAGGACTATGTATCTGCCTTTGCGAAGATCTCTACATCGGCTCAAGGTAGAGGACAGAATAACATTTAAAGTAGCATGTCTGATCTATCAGTGCTTGAACGGACTCACCCCTGATTATCTGGTGGATAAGATCATCCGGTACTGTCCACGTAGAGTTCTTCGCGCATGAGACCAACTCTTGATTTGTGTGCCAAGGTCTAATCTGGTTTTTGGGGGAGACAGAAGATTCAGGGTGTTTGGTCTGAAATTATGGAACCTATTACCGTTAGTGATCAGGTCTTCTACATCCCTAATACTATTCAGAAAGAGCTGGAAAACCTTTCTTTTTACATAGGCTGTCTTTCCTACAGAATACACAATGAATCTATACTCTGAATCTCCAACTAATAGTGAACTTCTGCTCCCGTATATAGTTTACTCTGTTTGGTGCGCAATAGAAATATTCAAAATCAAAATCCAAATTCAAAATCAAATCAAATCAAATCCATGTAAGTTTGGAAGTCTCACCTGATGTCAGTTTTGCTTCATCTTGTCCACTTTTTCCACTCTACAGCAACGCTCTGCAGCATGCTTTTTACTGCCTCTCCTCTGGTCTAACATTGTTATTGGCTAGTGCGTCTCTCCCTGTGACAACAGAATTGACGTGAAGTTCTGCCAACTTGTCGTTTGTATGCCTCGTCTTGTCACCTTCCTTTTTTTATTTGAGGGTGCATGTTGCATCTCTAAACGTGTTGACATTGGTGGTGAGCTCCTCCCATAGGGTTTAATGGAAAGACTTTTCTTTATCCTTGCACGATGAATATGGTGTCTGCATGGTCCGTCATGTTGTAAAGTTCTTTGCGAGCAGACCTTTATCCTCTTTGTGTCCTTCCTCATTGTCTTTAAATGTCATCTATATTTTGAGGATGCCTCTTGATCATTTTTCTTCCTACGAAACTGGTCTCAAGCTGATGGTTGTGGTTTCGAGGAAAATTCTAGGTTTAGCTGTTTTTGAGAGTAGGTGTACACATTGTTGGTACATCTCACAGGATGTTCAATTTTTTGAGGCAACATCGTGTGCATTAATGAGTTTGTGCTTCTTTTGCACGCATCTATCAGATGTGTGTCTTACATACATATCTTGCGAGATTCATTATTATTTTCCCCATGTGTGCTTTTGTTTTGGTATTTTTGTGCATTGCTGAACAAGTCACATTTTTAAGTATTTTTTTGGGTGGACATCTGTGGTGCAGTGAAAGGTTTATTGCAGTGGTAGAAGTGTACCAAACAAGTAGTGGAACTGTGACTCTGGAGGAGGAAAGAAGGGAGCAATGCGCAGCACATTTTTGAAGGGGTGCAGTCCTGCTAGTTGACCTTTTAAACTTTCTCTGAGAATATGGACACCATACCAGCAGGCTGGCTCCCTCTCCCCTGCATTTCAGAAAAGTGCCAAAAAAGCACCTCTTCCATAACACATCTCAGGAAGCAATAATCTTCAGAAACTCCCTGACACAAACGGGGTTCACCTTTACCTTTCTAACCTGCATCCTCAGCGTGTGACCCTCTGTATCTGCTCTACTTGGATGTCTAACCGCACCCTTAATATTCAATACTTAATAATGTATGCATACTACTTTATCCTGTTATTGTATCCCTGTGGTGTAATACAACATATGGGGGAATTCCTGCAATCCATGCTGAGGACCCCCAAAAACACTTCAGCAAAGGATGGACATGTGGCACACGCCACATTCTGCACAGGCCTGGACTACCACTCGTGTGTACTGTTCATGTCCATGATGATCATGTTGAAGCAGGGGCATGTGTGCACTTAGCTAGGTAAACATTGTGAGCATGCTTTTTAATCAAAAATGACATCTTAAAGCTAGTTTTGAAAAAAAGAGGGCAATGTCTGATGCTTGGCACCCACATCTAACAGCTACTTGTGGAGACTGGTGAATTGTTTAATTGGTGAGTGTAAATATTTGTCACAATTTTGAAAGAGTGACTGAGCATACCAGGGGAGCCCTTACACTTCGAACATTTAAAAAAAAATATATGGGTTAAAATGATACAGTCTACAGCACACCTTCTGTGCAAAATTGGGAAAACAGAGAGACCGTTTGCAATCAGATGTGTGGGGCAACTCATGACAAAATCTAATAAATGCAAATCTCCACCAGTGCACAGGAGCATTTTCCAATGCATTTACATGCATTTGCCCATAATATATGCCAGTATACAAAACATTTTCAAGCTTGCTGAGCCTAAACATGTGCATTCTGTTTGCACCAATACATGCCAGATTTCCCATAAATGAACATAATCCTGTTTGCTCTGCATTTAATGGAAGTAATGAGACTATAGGAAATCATGTCCTGATGTCTCTGCCAATATATGGATGTGTCCCTATTTAAGAACATAATACTGTTGGCTTTGCCAATAAAGATGCCATGCTACAATAAGAAAAACATTACAAACTGGCTGTCTAGAGACATAATACACTTGCGTTTGTTTTATCCTTGATGCCCAATAGAAACATGGCATGCCACAGTACGGAATAGCTAGACTGGCTGCACCAAAATGGCAGTCTACTCATGTGATAGCATTTATCATACTAAATTTGTCATAGATGCCCAGAACAAAATGCTGTGCCACAGTAAGAAATAGAGTGGCTGAACCAAAAGACCAGTCAAGATATGTAATAACGCTTCTCATACTTGCTTTATTATAGATGCCCAGTAATGATTTCATGCCACAGTAAGAAATGGATAGACTATCTGCACCACAACTCCAGTTTTGCTTTATCATGAATGCCCATTGCGAATTCTGTAGTAGCACATGTAGTAGCACATCCCCACCAGCGAAAATCAACTCCTCAGTCCAGCACAAACACAAGTACACACACATTCCCACAACTTGCTAATTTGCACACCATTCACTTGGCTTATTTGCAGGCACACCCATCCACCATACCATACATTAATTCATACACGCACACAGTCAACCATACATGATAAACCCTCTCACACACATTACATAATGCATAACACAGACCGTTGAATGAACACACATATGCACACATACATCATTAACATGCAACAGACATTTTTGTTTCTTACCTGTTTACCTGTTTCCTGAATCCATTACCCTGAACAACTCATTTCCAGGCAGGTCTCCAGCTCCCACACCCCAGGCAGGCAGAAATAGGACTCAGGGATAGTGTACTGGGTCCTGGCATGTGCAGCGAAGCCGGAGCATCTCCATCTCATGCAAAAACTGAAATAATGTCTTTATCAACAAAATAAAGAATTTCTTAGTGAACTAAATGTCTTTGTTCTCTGAAGTTAAAGTGCATGTACTGTTTCTGAAGTCTGGGGGCCAGCCCCTTTCCCCGGGACACAAGGCAACGGGGCCCATCATCTCTGCAGGGGCTATGGTGGCCTCCACTGTGCCAGTGTCAAAAAACCTTATTTTCATGAAGGAACTTGTGAAATACGATACACAATTAACATGGAAGATGGATGGCCCGTGCTGCTAATGTCACTTTTGTATTGACTTTCTTTTACACTGTCCCCTTCCTCCACCCTCTTCCACATACCCTGAGGTAATACATTTTATGTTGCAAATGTTCATATCTAATCAATAAAATGTAGTCCTCAGTGTGAGCTTGTATCTGTATACATCTTTCTGGGTAACATGATATTGTGGGCACTTTTTCGGTTGAGAAATGCAGCAGGGGATGCCATCGTCTACATGTGTCTGCAGAATTTCCCTGCATTTTCAGAAATATATTTAAAAAAATTATAAAACAACAAAAATACTGACATGTGGTCGGGACTAAGAACATTTGAATCACACCTACCACACCATAAATGTATTGCAGTTGAGGGTGGGAGTGGGGAAGCAATGGGGGCCAGGAAGGTTAAAGAGTGTGGTTAAAGAAAGCCAACAGAGGCAAACTGGTTGAAACATGCTTGAAAGAAAGATTGTATAGGTCCATGTGGAACCGTTTCTCCAGCCATACAACTCCATTGGTAAATAACTAAAGTAAACCTGGATTCTTTCCAAAACTGGGTGCTCATTTGGGCATAAAAGCTTGTTTTCTACTTGCAACTGAGCGTGAGCAGCAAAGATAAAGGTTCTCCTGGTATCTCCTCCAGATCCCATAGATTCCAACTCAAGAAAGGCGTCTATAGATTTATAGTGAACTTATTTGTATCTTTCTTGAGTACTTACACCCTTGCAGATACTTTCCATCTGAAAGAGATTGATGCTGCTGGGCACTTGTGCAAGGGGTTATTTTCTTCCAGAGGCTTTGTCTTCACTCAGAGCTCGTCAGGGACACCTGACAGAAATCTGGAAGAACCCTTGCTAGGGATGTATGTCTTCTCAGCAAGGATCTAGTCATTCAAAATGTTGACCATGGCTGCCTCATCATCATGGTCAAACGATGCCAGCAGTTCATAACTGGGCTGTGCCATGGAATCTTCCCTTATCCCTCTGCCTTCTTTCATGCTTTATGATCCACGACCGAAAGATATTTTGTTTACAAGTAGCACAGGTTGGGCTCCATTCTCTTACTACCTTGCTGTAGACATTCTATTATCCTGCCCGCATCCCTGCTTTAGATATTTGATGGAGCGGGGTCACCATTCTGCTTGCAACATTTGTACTTCATGAATCTGATTTCCTGCATTGGTACCCTCATTGACCTCTCCCAGGTCCCCCCTACATCGCTTCTGGCAGCCGACTGTTCGCAGTCCCCCATGCCTCCCTCCTTCCTACACCTACTGCAGACAGGGGGCTGGAAATGCGTGTTCAGTATTGCACCCTTATTTTTATTATTAACAATGGTCTGTGCAGGAAAGATGGTCCACAGGAGAGTGACCACTATGATAATGTTGCCAATATAAGATAGTGGATATTCTTGGAGTAATGTTGCATCAAATGCCAATTTCCCCAGATTGGAGGTATCTCTGTTGGGATGTTTTTACAGTCTCTGCCTTCTGCTTACATTCAGGGCTCCTTGAGAACGTTTTTCAGCTGATATTTATTTTGCTGTGGCTGCCTCTTGTGTTTTATATTTACAATCCTTCAAATGCTCTCTTTCCCTGTGTGGTATTTTCTGCCATAGGTTCTAGCATGAGGGCTCATAGTTCAGTTAGGAAGGGTTGCCACTGAGGCTGTAATTCAGTGTGTTATTCTCATTTCCTTTGTGGAGGGCTATCAATGCTCTCCCATTTTTCCCAATTGCCATCTGTACATTGGGGATTCAGGGCTATGTCTTGGACATGTTTCAGGTGTACAATACAGATTGATTTGTTCAGTAATGTGTTCCTAGGAAGTCTTTTGTAAGCTCGGTCTAGTCAATAGTGCAAAAGGGCAAAAGCGAAGGGCCAACCCATCTGTCTATTGTGTGCCAATGTTGTGGACAAGATGGGTCAGTTTGTTTGATGAATCAATGCCCTGCTCACCTAGGCCTGACTGCTATTATTGACCAAATGGGCATTAACATACACAATTGCCACAATTGTTAGTCAAAGTTTGTCCCAGATACTACTATACCTGTTTGTGCTAAAATGTGAATGGTCTCATTCTTACCCTTGGTCCTGCTTTTTTAATCATGTTTGATTGGTGCATAGCCTAGTGTATGCCTTTGTATTCCTCACGTTATAAGGCATAGATAAGGGATTGATAAGGGATTGGAACGTGGGGGTGGAACTAATAATCTTCATTATTCCACAAAAGGGGAACTAATAATCTTCATTATTCCACATAATACCTATTCTTCCATTCCAAATACAGCTGCCCTGTGTGACTGTGGTTTTGGCCAGAAAGGGCACCTCGCAGATGGTAACCAGTAGGTTCCTCTCTAATACAGACTCTTTACACCACTCTTCAAAAAATGGGTGATGTCTGAAAAAGGTTGACGATTATTTAAAGCAACATGTGTTCCAAAGGACAATGACACACTGCAAAAACTGTGAGGAAGAGGGGTAGTACTTTGTATAATGATTATCACTTCCTGTAACATGGTCAGTAATTGGGATAAGTTACTCGTAGCACTCCACCAGAAACACTAAATAACCACCTTCTACAAATAGCTTAGAACAACTATTGCCCACAGCAGGAACACACCATGACACATTGCACACCTGGGAACAGATTATTTAGACAAGTTGACAGGAATGTTTTACAAGCTGAGACGGGTAAATTATCTCTGGACTGCTGTGTTAGTGCAGAAGATTGATTGGAACTGAGCTACCAGTGCAGAAACACCATTTTAGGTGAGTGAAAAGTGCAAAACATGTATTTTGCACTTGTTGGTCTGTGCAAATGTTGGTGCCATATTGCCTGCACCCAGTGAAAAATTGCCCCTCATGCCATTCAGCTCCCTCACTGAACCAGATGTGGCCAATCAAACTTCCCAGTCAAGCCATTGCAATGAATGCAGGTATATGATTTGTGATTTGTTATCTGCATCTGCATTTCTCAGCTGTAGCCACTTGGTGTCACACTGCTGTGGGCTGAAGTTGTCATTGTGACAGGGCCGAAACCAAAGCGAGTTTAAAATTGAAATTAAAATGAAAATGAATGCTAATACTTAATATGTATACTACTACTAGCTATTCCCCTCGGGTTTGCTCATGTGGATTTTGGGATATGGTACAATCGTTTTCAAAAGACAGGAGTTTTTTGTTCAAACTGTGCAAAATATAATTTACAGGTTGATGTCTTAACATAATAAGCAATGTTTATTTCAGACCCTAGTCGGGGCATTTTGGCTAAAAAACAGAGATAGTTGTTATATTGATGTGCGTCTGGAAATGTGTTTGTGTTGTAATTACAAACAGACAATGAGACAGACAAAAAAAAATACTTATTTGGCACTTGCAACCTACAATTTGAACACTTCTTTGTAAACTACATTAGTCGTTCTTCCTTCAGGTCGTAGTATTACCAGAGAGTCAGGTGAGCCCACCCTGAAACAGGCCACTTAAAAATGCCCATGCAAGAAGCAGCAGTCTTCCATTAGGTCAATCCCGGCTACCTTTAAAGTATGCCCCTGAGATTTGTTGATGGTCATAGCGAAACAAACCTTTAAAGGGAACTGAAGTCTTGAAGGGATGACAATTTTGCTCTCAAATTACCATTGTTAAGAAGCAGTTTAGATACTTACTTTATAATGAAGATTTAAAATGTGAATTTTACTTTTCTAACATCTTTGGTTTGTGAGATATGGGTATTCTTCAATAACACATTCACCCCCCATTTCCATCTTTCATAACAGGATTTTCGGGAAATGGTAAAACACGTGTTTCTCTATTTTTGATGAAGAATATAAATACCAATTTTCTTGTCTGTAACATCTTCGGTTTTCTGAGATATAGGTATCCACAGAAAAAATGCACCCCCCTCTTTTCACTCCCTTAGGGACAGAATTTCCATAAACCATTCCTTAGTCACTGCCTATGTCATGAAAACAATGTACCTTCCAAATTTCACGGTCCTATGTGAAATGGTTTGAGCAGGGCGTTGATGAGTCAGTCAAAGATGTACCCCCCATTTTCACCCACTTAGGGATGGAATTTCCAGAAATCCTTCCGTAGTGGGTGTCTACGTCACGAAAACAATGTACCTTCCAAATTTCACGTTCCTAGGTTAAACAGCTTGAGCTGGGCGTCGATGAGTCAGCCAGGAATTCTTCTTTCATATTTACAGATATACTAATACACAGAGAATGTTCTACCTAGAGGAACACCAACAACCCTAATGCAACTTAACGCTACTGAATCCAATCAAACCCGTTTAGTTCCCAACACAGACAGTGGCCAACCCTGGTGACATCTTACAATATAAAGAATATAAATATAAACACGACTGAACGATCTCGGATAGCAGCATGATGCAACACTCTACATCAAACTCTGACTCCCCCAACAGAAAGAACCCACAGGACACACAAGATATTATACAAATCACACAGCAACGGGGTACAGCCACACAGGAATCAACAAGGTAATCAAACAGTCCACCACCACAGGTATGCTACCATCTCTGTGAATAAGACACAACAGGACACAACCAAGGGACCCACAAGGAAGATAGCCACACAGGATACAAAAAAGAAGGCACACTCCCAGGGCAAAAAAAGGAACCTAGACAAAACAAGAGCACGCAAAACAAGACAACTTGGCAGGAACCCACAAGAGAACTCTAAACCACATGTCACCAGAGGAAGGCTAATGCCTCTGTGAACCAGAACCTGTAACATCAAGACCCAACCAAGGAGACTCAAAAGAAAAGATAGTTGCACACGAGTCAGCCAGAAAATAATTAACCAAAGGAGGCACTCACAATGGCTAAACCCAATTCAAATATAATATCTGACAAACAGAGATTACCCAAAGGAACCACAAGAGATAACTCCAACTGCTGACCACCAAAGGGAGCTTTGGCCATGGCAAACCCTTTACTATTATAACAGCACCAGACCACTGCTTGAGTAAAGAACAAACCCGAGGAACCACAGAAAGCCCTTCCCAACTGCAGATACCACAAAATCTACACATAAACAGGTTCCCACAAGAGAAGATCAAACCACAGAATCACAAGAAGGCCTTTTCAACTCTGAACCAGACACCAACACAACTGCAGATGACGGAAAAATCACAGGAAGACAGAGCAACACAGAATATGCCATGCACCAGGAAAGGCTGATACGCAAGAAATTATCAAAAAAGTGCAAACAAAATGAAACAATCTTTGTCTCCCACACTGGGATGCAGACACAGATCTGAAATAAACTCATCCACAAGATTGAGACCAAAATTGCTCTACCTAATACCCTAGATGTCAACCCACCACACACCCAGACAACGGCCGACAATCAAGAACACTAAACACATCAGCAGAATAACAGAACTCTAAGGGGAATGCTGTAAAATATACAGAAACTAAACAAAAGGAAACAACACCACTACACCATACATCAGAAAAAATCGGCACGACCAAAGGCACCATTAAACACAAGGAGAGGAGCGAGGAGAAAACATCAATCCAATATGGAACCTAACCAAACTACTTAATGAAGAAACAAACTTCACAGAACTAAACATCCAACCCAATGGTAATAATGAACTTCGGCACAAAGACCACAAAAAGACACAGCCAAAGATCAATCAGACTGCAAAACAAAAGATACACTGCAACTTAATCTAGGCCAGATCGATGTCCACGAACACAACAGTAATCTACGATCTACTATGTGATGGAGGGAAAGACATCATATTCCTCACTGAAACCTGGCTAACACAAAATTACACAGTCATAGTGCACAGCTGCCTGCCCGACAACTTTATGGCTAATAAAGACACATACAACATGCACATCCTTCAGGCTGAATCTAACACTAGAGAGCTTTTCAAGATCTTAAAAGAACTTGAAGCTCACATAACCCCTCTTGACAATGGCAACTTTGACACAAGCTGGTGTACTAATATTCAAAAAGCGCTCCTTGACAAAGTATCCACTCTCCAGTGTAAAATGAATGCCAAAAAATGCAGTCTTCTCCCAGACTCATTACCTAACGCCAACCTTGACAAAATACCACCACCGACACACTCCTTTAAATCATTCCGCTTCACACCTCTCTCGGCGGTGGATGTGGAAAACATTATAAAAAAACTGAAACCATCGAACTGCCAAGGCGACTCCTGCCATGTACCTGTCATCAAGGAATCTGCCCATGACCTTGCCCCTTTCATCACTGCCTTTATAAATGCCTCCTTTAAATCTGGCATAGTCCCCAATAATCTCAAGGAAGCGTGGGTTATCCCTCTTATATAAAAACCAACCTTAGATCCCAACAACCCATCCAATTACAGACACATCACCACAGTACCTTTCTTACTGAAAATACTGGACCGTGCTGCATACCTCAAATTCACCAACCTTAGATCCCAACACCCCATCCAATTACGGACACATCACCACGGTACCTTTCTTACTGAAAATACTGGACCATGCTGCATACCTCCAAATTCAGGAATATCTTGAAAGCAATAAACTCCTTGGCCTCCACCAATCTGGATTCCGTCCTAGGCATGGAACTGAAACTGCCCTCATTGACTTAAAGGGGGTCATTACGACCCAGGCGCTAATTGCGCCAACTTTACCACCATGGTGTAAACTACGTTTACATCATGGTGGATGGCGGATTTACCGCCCCATTCCAAGGTGAGTGGGGCGGTAAATCCCCATTTCCCATTTTCCCTTCCCCATTCCCATTTTTGCCCCATAGGGCATAATGGGAGTGGGGAAGGCGCTAATTACGCCACCGTAAATTACGGTGGCGTAATTAGCATCATGGCAGGTTAGCGCCATGGATTTGAACGGCTGCTAAAAGCAGCCGTTAAAATCAGAATCAGGCGTTAAGGGTTAACGACGGCGTTAACCCTTAACGCCTGGGTCGTAATGAGGCCCAAAGTCACAAATCGTGAACATCAATGACAAGGGAAAACTGGCCCTTGTAATGCTGTTAGATTTATCAGCACCATTCGATGTGGTCAACCAACAGATTGGGCCTCATTAGGACTCCGGCGCTAAACCATGGTGCTATTAGCACCATGGTCCATGCCGGAGTCCGCCATGGTGGAATGGGGAATTACCACCCCATTCCGAGGTTGGTGGGGCGGTAATTCCCCATGCCACCATGGCCCTTCCCCATTCCCATTTTTGCCCCATAGGGCTCAATGGGAATGGGGAAGGCACTAATTACGGTACCGCAAATTGCGGTACTGTAATTAGCACCAAGGTCCCTTTGCGGGTCCCTACTTTAAATGCTGGTAAAACCAGCCTTTAAGGTCGAGTCCGGCAAAGGGACCTCGTAATTAGGCGCTAAGTGTTTAACGGTGCCGCAGCCTTTTAAGGCGCCGTTAAACACTTAGCGCCTGGGTCATAATGAGGCCCATTCTCTGCCTACACCTCAAAAATGCTGCCCACTTCTCTGATGAAGCTACCTCTTGGATGACTTCCTTTCTAGTGAACAGAACCATGCATGTCTTTTCCCCCTTTGCTTCAGCTGAACCTTCTTCAGTTCTGTGTGGGGTTGCGCAGGGGACTTGTGTCTCGCCCACACCCTATAATGTCTTCATGCAGCCACTCTTTGATATTCTTGGCTATATTGGAGTCACATATACGAACACTGGTGACTATGCGACCGACTTGAAAGCCCTCAATGATGTTTACTCAGTTATCGAGGCTTGGATGGCGCATTATGGGCTCTACTTAAATGATGAAAAGACTCAGTTACTTATTTTATGTTCACATCATTGACTCAATAAACGGAATCCCGCCTTCAAATCTTTGATATTGACGGCAATACCATTAAGGTATCTAATGATACAAAAACCTTCCATATCTACATCGATTCAACTTTATCCCTGACAAGACAAACCAACGCTGTGACCTCGGCCTCAGCATACACTTGCAAGCTTATCACTGCATGCAGACCCTTCCTTACGGCAGCCAACTGCATCATCTTGGCCAGAACCCACATCATGGCCAAAATCAATTACTGTAATGCCCTTTACCTAGGTACTAGCCAAAGGAACATCAACAAACTGCAAGTAATAAAGAATAATGCTATCAGAGCATATCTTAACATCCCCAGGATATCTCATATATCTGACACCAAACGCAGCTTACACTGGCTCCCTGTTGCCCACAGAATATCTCTCAAAACCCTCACACTCACCCATTAGTGTCAATCCAACCTTGCCCCCGCCTACTTAGCCAACCGCTTAATCCTCCACTCCTCTTCCCGCCCGCTGAGATTGGCCCAACCCCACACCTTAGCCACGCCAAGATTCAAGTTACAAAAAGCAGGTGGGACTTGCTTTCCAGTCCTTGCTGCCAGACTATGGAATACACTTCCTAACTCACTCGGAGCTGATCCGTCCTTCCACTCTTTCAAGAATAAGGGGAAAATGTGGCTCTTTGCTCAGGACTATGCTACTACTTACTCCTAAATTGCAGCACTGTTTAATTAAATTGTACAATACTTGCATCCCTCTGTAAATGTGTACTGTGTAGGTAACTTTATGTGCACCCTACACGTATGTATAACTGTATCTATGACTGTACTTGTTGGCATTTGCCACCCTGCACTTTTCTTGTACTGTTTTTCATCTCCTGTAACCACTTACCTTTAAGAAATGTGGCAAGATGCCTTTGGGCCAGGTGCACAATACAAATAAATACAGATACAAATTCAAACTTCAAACTAAAGCAATCCAACAGAGAGGAACACGCGGAGGAGAACTTGCACGTGGCATACAAGGACCATCTAAAAAGTAGTTTTAGAGGGAGGAAGCTATGTGGAAACGACGGATCACTGCATTATCTTCATAAAGGTCTGTTAGATCCTGCAGCCATTCCAGGGTTCCTGCAGGACAATGCTCCCAAAGTGCCACGGGTTTAGAAGAAGAGGAGGGTGCTGGAACCGTGTGTTGTAATAGGTGCTGGGTATAGTGTTGATCACGATTTATGAGTCCTGAGCCAGTCATGTATGCATGGTACAGGTTTTTACTAGGCACAAGGTTTCTTGTGTTGATGAGCATCGATATTGCCATTGTTATTAAGAAAAGTCAACACATGTTTTGATCATGGGTCTTTGTCAAGGCAGTTGAGGGCCTCTGCATTCACGTTCTGCAGAGGCCCCACTGGCCGTATTGATGTTAACCAGCACCTTAACCAAGGACCATGCCTCATGCAAGATACTCCATTGCCTTGACAAAGACCCATGGTCGAAACATGTGATGGCTTTTCTTAATATCAATGGCAATATTGTTGCTCATTCAGTCTCTCACTAGGAACTGGAACATTGCCACGAGCCTTCATATCAGCCTACATAAACTGCTCCTTAAAGATATGTCGGGTAATGAGGAAGACCTCCCCAACTACAGACCTATCCCAAACATTCCATACTTTTAAGCTATTAGAGACCTTTGATTACAAACAAATCTCAGAATATGTGGAAAACAACCAGCTACTAGAACAAGCACACGTAGGCTTCAGACCCATGAGAGGAACAGAGACCACGATATGGGATGATATAAAGACCAATGCAGACTCCAAAAGAAACACAGCAGTAATAATACTCAATCACTCTGCAGCCTTCGACACGGTCAACCACAACACCTTCAACAAAACACTAGAAGGCATAGTGATTGACAGCACCTCCCTTCTCTGGCTAAAATCATTCCTGGCAGAAAGAACAGAAACAACAGAGCTACCACCATTCAAATCTACACCTCAGAATACAACAAGTGGAGTCCCACAGCGCTCATCGCAGATACAGTTCGCTATCTACATGATGACCATAGTCAGCCTCTCCTGCTATAACTATGGTGAAGGCACACAAACAATCTACAAAATCAGAGCCAGTGAAGAAGAGAACCCCACACTAACCAACTGTCTCAAAGAACTAAACAAATGAATGAGCACCAACAACCTTAAACTCAATCCAGACAAAAGGGAAGTCATGATTACATGATGACTAGAGGAACAACCACCACATACCATGCCCACCAAACTGGAAAACCCATTAGAACCATCTAAAGTGTTCAATAATCTTGAAATGCTAATGGATAACAAGCTGGCACTTGAGCCACAAGTCAACGCTATAAATAAGGAATACTTCTATCTGCACACGATCAAAAAGTTACTTTCCTTCTTCTTCTTCACACACAGAACGCTCGCCATATTCTCTCTCGTCATGTCAAGAATAGATTACGCCAACGGCTGCTAGAAAAAAATCAAATCATCTTCAAAACACTCTGCATAACATATAGAGCAATGCACGGCCAAGGTGCGGAATTCCTACAGGAGAAAATCATCTATAAACCAGCACAAACGCTTGGATACAGCAAGGACATCTGCCTCGAACCAAAACAGTACTCAACAATAACTTGGAGCATCAGCATTCTCTTGCATAGCCATACAACTCTGGAACGCCCTTCCAAATGAAGGACAATCTAAATTTCAGGAAACTGCTAAAACTTGTCTCTTTAACACCCAAGCTGGAGAAAACATCTGAACGACAAAATTCACCCACCGCATAACAAGTAAAAACACCAAAAGGGATCTCTCGAAACCAATGGCAAGCATGACGTGGACCAAGGTGGCCGCTGTACTGAACCTAGCCGAAAATATCAACTAGCATACTAAATACTCAATATTCTGCATACTCCCCTTTAAACTCTAAACAAAACACAATGCTACCTCTACCGCACACTCTCCAAAACACCCAACTTGAAACCGAGCACAAGTACACACAAAGCACCCATGCACAATCATACCTCAACACCACAGAACGGCTACCAACCAAAAATGCACCAACGCTCAGTGACCGGTTTCTCCGAACTGAAGCTGCCAACAGCACATCAAAGCTCTCGTGCTCTTTTCCCTCTCAATCCCACTAACAAAATCACCACCAACCCTCCTAACATTGCAGGTCCCACTCCACCA
The DNA here is from genome assembly GCF_040938575.1 of Ambystoma mexicanum. Taxonomy (NCBI): domain Eukaryota; kingdom Metazoa; phylum Chordata; class Amphibia; order Caudata; family Ambystomatidae; genus Ambystoma; species Ambystoma mexicanum. The sequence goes on from NC_090926.1 coordinate 655,886,264, forward strand.
GAGCGCGGTACAAGACCAGATTACATAACATCTGCCACATGTAAAGTGCTCCTACTCCCATAGTCTCCAGGTGCGGTCCAGACTATATAAAGGTTTTGAAATAAATAACAATAAATACAGCAAAGAGCTTTCTGGTGTGGTCGTTTAGCTCCACTAACATCAAGGAGCACGCGACCCCCTTGTTTGTAAATCTGAGCGTCCCCTCATTTCAAACATGCGTAAGCACAAGTCACTTGTCACCCTCCCGCGACTGCAGGAAAGATGACGCAGCTTTATAGAGTAACCACACTGGTAAATAATCCATCAGACAGCATGTTCTCCGTTAACGAGGGCCAGACTCCGGAATGTAAAAGATGGACGCTTCTCTTTCCGGCCGACAACAGTACTTTATTTAGTCAGCTAAACAGTGTGACACTTTCAGAACGTCTTCCCCCTTGTGCCTTAAAGAGGGCAAAAATAAAACTATTGTTTATTTCAGCACAAGCGCCGGAATCCCGATAAGGACAATTCTGACACAACTACTTCCTGGCAGGTCTAAGATGGCAGCGCTGGTCGGGGCTAAAGATCAAATGGCCTTGCAAGGAAGAATATGGGAACAAATGGAATTCGACATCTGGGAGAAAAGAAAAAAAAAAGGCATGTGCATTCATGGCTGGAGATGTCCGAAGAGATTACATCTGGCGAAGGGAACAAGGCTTTTGTTGTATCCAAACACCCTCTCCTTATAGAAATATTGGAGTGAAGCTTTAAAGCAGAACTACAGACTGGAAGAGTCATTTCTTGTAAATGTCCCGCCTTATTCTTATTTTAAACTTAATTCATATTTTTGTTCCTTAGCGCATTTACTCTGGTAACATACCAGACTTTGAGTTTTTAACATCCATACGTGTTTTTCCTTTCCCACTGGAAATTCGTCACAACTGCTGCCCTTGTGAACTGTCTAAAGCAGTACGATTGTTTGTGTGTGTGTGTGTGATTGTAGGTAGGCATCCTGCAAAAGCCTTCATAATTCATTAGACACGGTGCAATTGTACATGTGTTGGTAATCGTGTCTGAATGTATTAAGGCAAAGCTCTTGTGTATAAGCAAAGCCGTCCTCTTTCGCACAGGTACAGGGGAGACATCAGACATTAAGGGTGGAGGTAGACAGGTATTCTTTGTCGGTCCTTGTTTCTAGGAGGAAGCTTAATGCACCGTATTTTGACTTTTGGCCTAGGCTCGTCTAGGCTTAACCCTTCTGCCGAGGCCTGGGTCAGGAGATACTATCTTTCATTAACCAACAGCTATAATATGTCTTAATGTGTATTTACTTTTATGTGCCCCTGCGCAGGCTACCTAGACCTCTCAAATGACTATTTCCGCACGTTGTGACGCTTATGTTTGGAACATGTAGGCCATTGCTTTCTTTTTGTATGCCCTGCTTCATCTCCCAGGTTGGTTCCCCAGAACCAGGTCCATTTGTGCCCGTTGTCCTGTTACAGTGAGTTGGTACTTTGGTCGGTTGAGGATTTGCAGACCCAGCCCTTGCAAAGTAACAATGGTTGGTGTTTCGGGAGGGTCTAGACCTTACGGGCTGACTACAGTCATGCATGCTTCTCTTGCAGTGTCGTCGTTCCTGCTGCAAATATGGTCTACATAAGGGTATCATTGCTGCTTAAGGATGATCTGATTTGGTCTGCTGCCTTTCCAAGAGGTTTTATGCATTGTTAGAGCAGCAAGGTAAGCTATCCACAAGGCCAAGTCATCTCCAACAATGGACACTGGCATGGGGAAGAAAGCCTTCAAGGGGATAAAAGAGGGCAAGTCGCTTCGGGTAGCAGATGGAAGAGTCCTATAGGATGGCATCACTTACCGATGCTGTTGGCAAGAATCCCTGGTGTACTGTACTCTTCACCTATAACATCAAGTTTATGTAACACATTCAGACCCGTTTTACAGAGCATTGCATACTATCAATATAGTGCAAAATAAACAATAATGCAGTAACATTCGTTGTAAGGAAAAACAAAACCGAAAACGGGGGTACATGGAGGAAAGAGATTGAAACTGGTTTTCCAATATATAATGCATGAGTCTACTTCACACTCATTTGTTTCTATGCAGATTTTCATAGATTTTCAATCTTGGCCAAGGAACAATTAGGGTGTTGTTGGGGGACAGGGGCAGAATTCCCAGGTCCCTCGGCGATTTAGGATAAGGCGATTGTAGAAGATGATGTTATAGGGGAACTGGGAGACTGTAGGAGTAGGGTCACCCATAGAAACCGGAGTGCATTGATGTGGAAATGTAGTGAATCCTAGCACTAATATTATGTGTGGAATAAGACTCCATTTTAGAAGTTAAAGACCATCTTGATATTGAGGCCCAGTACCATAGCTATGCCAGTACTCTTAATCCCCTCTCGAGGGTTAGAAGGGTGTGCATGAGTTTTCTGCTTGCAGCCAAGTACAAGGTTAATTCACTGGAGATACACAGTTCTTCATTGTGTCTTATCACTTGTGCATGTAACCCAGAAGGAATGCCCTGCAAGGCCAAGAGAGGGCTGGAGTTGATCTTTGCAGAGTTATCCCACGAGAAGGGGTGTCTGGGCTTTAGGCCTTCACCCGTCCATATCTTTAAGTTATAGCGGTCAGGTACCTCCAACCCCCTCCAAGCCCAGGATACAAGTATTTCAGTTCACTGACCAGCCAAAGACCCCTGGCCATAAAACTGTACATTGCTCAATCAATCAAGAAGAGCAGAGAGAAGTGATGAGCTGCCACACTATTGGTTCATGTGATTTGTGCTGCAATGTGCCAGAGGAGAAGATAACAAATGTAGGCTTGTGGGTGGGAAAGTTGTCAGGGTCCCGGCCTGTCTGGGATAGGAGTGGGTTTTCACATAGATCTGAGAAGTTCTCACAGCCGACAGTATCTGCCACGCTTATGTCCTTGGTACCAGGTGCACTATAGGGCTATGAAATAATTAACTGTGTAAATACATTTCCAATTAGTGTCTTTGTACCAGATGATGGAATAAGAATATCCCCATGTGGAAGGTGATGGACGGAAGATGCTGGGACCAATCGCCTGGCATCCAGTATAGAGCAGGTTATGTGTCTATAGGGTCGCACCAACCAGCTACATGGATTTTTAAACTATGTGATGTGCAGCACTTGTGACACTGTGTATCTTTAAAACCCATTGCTTATGCTGTTTTTCTGGCACAGAGTTCTTTGCTGGCACGTACTTGCATTTTTGCGAGAATCATTCTTGCCTTTTTCCCTAGTCGGTGTATTTGTTCTGGTGTGAGCATTGAGGGGTTACTCTACAGTGTAAAGAAGAAATTACCTTGCGGTACACTTGTTTTTGGAGGGTTAGGCATATTGGAAATGATCTTGATGAGTGAGTTGTATCTTTTGACCTCTTTGCTTTGTTGCAGACTTGCTGAGAGATTTCCTTCATCACAGCTGATAAGGATACATGAGGTTGAGGGATTCCATTCAGTTGTGGCATCTCTCCTGAGTCTTTTCAGTTTGTTTCTTATAACCAGTCCTTGGGTGTGAACAATGTTAGAAGCTTCTTTCAGATTTACTTCCAAAGTTCAAGGTTTTTTGATTGACATATGTCAGTTAAGAGGATGTTTCTGTGATCTATCATTTGCTTGGCCATGGTCTTGTCTTTTGTTACTGCCATTTCACAATTGAGTCTGACTTTGGTGGCACTGCATGTATTTCGAAGGGCTTGAATGTTTACTAATCATTTTCTCAGGATCTGCTGCACAAAGTTGAATTAAGAGCTGGGGCAATCCGTGAGGTGAGATTGTAGCTGGGACAATGTTTGTAGGAGGTTGGTGATGGGAAGCTTTTAGTATTGCTGTGATACATTTGGTTTTGGTTGCTACATTAATAAAATAAATATCTGGGACCTCTTTGACGGACAGTCATCTGAGCCATGTTGACAGATCTTACGTGAAGGTTCTTAGATGCATCCGTCGATTCAAATAAGGACTCTGGAAACTTTGTTTTGTTCTGTCATAATGACTGGGTCTGAAAAGATTGCATTAAGCGGCTTCATAACTACGAAGATGGGAATATGTTTGAGGTTGAGAGACTGTGAGAAGCGACTACAGTTCTGACCTTAGCTGCAGGATTTACCTTTTTTGGTCTCCACCTGAGCTACTATGTCTGTATAATCCAGGAAAGCTGACGGTGATGACAACAGATCGAGGTTAACACATTCATCACAGTTCCCCTAACTTTTTCCACCTTAACTAAAAATACTCTGATACTTTGCTCACTATTTCGTAGGATCAACACAACACGTTTCTTTGGAGTGAGTTATTGAGTTTCTGGTATCTATTGTTTTGTCATTACAACTCCATTTGCTTCTGTGATTGAATCACCAGTCCCTTGATTCCCTGTTGGTATTGGAGTTCTCTTGTATTTCAAAATCTTTTATCTCTGTGGCCTTACAATTTTAATGGTATCCTCTTTCACAATATTGTGTGGTGTCTTGGGTTTACCAATCATTAACAAACAGATTTTGGTCCAAGCCTTCAAGTGGAAATTCTAGTGGGGAAGGGGACTGATTATGTCCCTCCCAAGAAATGACTACTGGACTTCAGGAGTACACAAATTAGTAGTGTCTAAAGCAGCTACTTAGCCCCACACCTCTACTAAACCAGCAGTGATCCCAAACATAAAGATTAAACATGCACTGACAGTTATACCTCCTTTGACGTTTGTGTAGGACAGGTTGAGGGAAGGTTATACTTGTTAGGGGAGGTGGGTATGAGCTGGTAGAGCAGCAATCCAAACAGCAATAGCACTGTGTTTCTGTGGGGATGGGCCTTTAATCAACTTAACCCAAAACAGGCCAACCACTTAAGAAGGCAAGTACACAGTTGTACATAAAGCACAAATATTTTACACAGCTTTGGGGAGTGGTTAGATGGAGTTGCAGGACCAAACTAACCCAAGTCTCAACAATACAACATCAGTTGGCCTCTTATTTACTTTTTGCAACAACTAAAACACCATTTACTTTATTACAATCCTTCCCCCCAAATATGATTGGACAACACATCTTCAAAGAAACCCCATCTTTTCCCAATTCTTCAATTTTCATTGGCCAGTCTTATCTTGATTATTTTCAGACCATATTCAAAACACACCTCTTCTTGGGATTCATCCATAGTAGGCCATTCCGTCAGTACATGGTTAAACAATGATATTGAATACATGATTCATTGCTATCAATAAATGGCCTAAGGCCTTTAACTTTAAGTGGCATCACACATGGTCCATTATTGTATTTGAGCAAATAGAGGAAGGAAGGTATACACAGGATATTCTTTGAATTACTGATTGCAATCTCAATTCCCGGACTCCTGGGGCCTCTAAAAGATCTACTAATTTATGAGGCCCTATACAGCCTCTGATGACCTGTAAAATCACTTAACCGCTGGATACCCTGTCCTCGGGCCTCATGTTTATTACCACCAAACCAATGACAAACCCCCTCAAATAATTTCACTTCAAAGAGCGAGATAACATCTGTTCCCTTGCAGGACTGTAAACCTTGTCCTGTTTGTATGCTGACCTTCTAACTAGGTAACATATTCTTCTTTCTGTCAAGAATGTCCCTGCTACTTAAAATGCATGTGCAGCAGCTATCCACGGAGCAAAGCACTCCATTGCGTGGATTGTGTTAGTGTTGCATTTGCAGTTTTAATACTGTATCTTTCTACGTGCGCGGATATCTAATATATTTACTTTCTAAACAATTGTAAGACTAAAAGTAACATATCCCATCCATAATTGACTTCACTCGATACATATGGATTTGCAACATTGCCCCAGTTTTCTGCCACACCCCGTCATCAATATGGTGTGTTCAACATGAATCCTTCATAATAATGGGGACCCTCCCCACATTCCCCTCTTTAGTTAATACTTGAACTAATAAATCAAAATCATCTTCTTGTAGATCATCCCTAAAACCATCTCTTATCCTGGTCTCAATATGGGCATACTCCTCTGCTGAATCAACCCAACTCGTCCCCCCAACATTTTCACAATCTACCCACTGCTCCACAAAAGCATGCCAATTTGGTGTAGGCAACAAAACAGCTTCAGCTTGAGTACCCATATGGAAAGAAGTAGTGGTGGCCCCCACCTTGGACAGGGTTGCAGTCATCATGGCAGCAACTGTTGGTACCTGGGAAGAACAACATAGGATTGGTTGGCAGGAAGAAAAAAGAATACGTAAAAAGACAAACATAGGCATCAGAATCTTTGCACCAAGGCTCAGCCAGGTAGGTACCCACGAGAATAAAGAATCAATCTATGAGTCGTTGGAGATCTCAGCCTCAGTTTCCATGATCACTTTCAGTTTATGCAGGGCAGCAATAGTTCTGGTGAGCGTGTCATTTTTGGTGTCACTGGGAGGCAAATATCTGCATCAGATACTCCTGATTATCTGGCATACTCCGCCCTCCATTGCTGTCAAGAGGTTGAGTATGTACGGTTTATGCAGAGTTATGAGCCTCAGTGCCCATAATTCTTCCTTAATAGTATTAAACATTGACTCAGAGGTGTTCACGAAAGGTTTATATTGACATTTTTTAATGTCACATTTTCAAAATGCCATTTTTTCGACACCAAAATGGGGGAAACAAATTTGGAATGTTTTTTTCTTATTTTATTTTTTAAATGGGGGGTTCCCCCCAAACCCCTGTTTTTTTATTGACATTTTATTACTAAAAAAACAAAAATAAAACATATAAAATAAAAAAAAATCAGATTTATTTTTTTTCGGCAATTTTGTTTTGACAAAATGGCATTTCGAAAATGTGTTTTCAAAAGTTTAACTGGATACCTTCACAAAGAGCAAGAGTTCATACCAGGTCTCCTGGAGCCATTTGGCATTTGCCGCTGCTTGGACATCAGGTGCCAGGAGGGAGGTGAAAAAAGTCTTGGTGTGGCTAAACAGCCAATATTGATCAGGAATGTCTGCTTCAGCCTGTGAAGATGCTGCTGGAGGTTGTTGGACCTTTTCCTTCGTTGTAATTGTACAGAAATGTTGCCATCAAACAAAGTCTCCGATTTGTCTATATACGGTGGTTAAGCAGACACAAGGGTCACAGGGGACAAAGGGGGCACAGATATAATTTTGGACAGTGCACGGGCCACAATCTGGTGCCCTTCAGGAATCATAAGGATGGACACATGAAGGGTAGAGAGACAACACACATCTTGCCAGGCTGGAGGCAACTGCCTGAATGCATTCTGTCCACAGATCCGAAAGTTGTCTAGAAGGTCAGGTGTACCTCCAGACAAATATGCAATGCATAGCGTGTTACTGAAGTTCCCATTTGTGCCAATGGGCACATATGCCATCATCCTTAAAACATAGAGAAACATTTGTGTCAGTATCCTGACAGGTTATTCTGGCTCTTTGAGCCACATCAGATACTGCAAATGATTTGTCCATACTGTCCCACACTCTTTGTTTATTTGTGCCATCCCTTCTTCTGAAAATCCCCTCATACCTCCAGCTCTGCAACTCTTCACCCCTTGCTCTCATTAATGTTTAGAAAAAATAGCTCCTTCCAAGATCAGTTGAACTCTTTGAGTACACCAAATATGTGTGTGTTCTGCCAGGTCGCCCATTGAACAATTATCATCACTCGGTATGATTGATGCTGTAATTGACTACCCTTTAAACTGCCCTCAAACCCTGCACAGAGCTAAGTGCACTAGACGTAGCACATCTGCTACCTCTACCTCACTCGAGATGAATACCCTAGGAATGCCAGAGGCTTGGGGGATGAGAGAGTAGATGTAGCAATATCATATGGATTTCTCTCTCCACACCTTCCTCAAATGGCCATAGCTGCAAAAGCATGTGCATCATAAACAGGATCTTCTTTGAACTACTGATTGCAATCTCAATTCTACAGATTCCTGGATCCTCTGAAAGACCTAGTAATTTATGCGGCCACATACAGTCTCTGATGAACTGTAAAAAATACATAATCGCCAGATACCCTGGCCTCTGCCACATGTTTATTACCACAAAACAAATCACGAACCCCCTTTAACAATTTCAATATAAAGAGCGAAATAACATCTATTTCCTTGCGGGACTATAAACCTTGTCCCCTTTTGTACGCTGACATTCTTACTAGGTAACTCATTCTTCTTTCCGTCAAAAAATGCCCTGCTACATAAAGTTCATGTGCAGCAGCTTGTGTGGGTTGTGTTCAGGTTGCATTTGCAGTTTTAATATTGTATCTTTCTATATGTTTGAAGATCTAATATGAATGCATTCTAAACAATTGTAAGACTAAAAGTAAAATATCCCATCCATAGTTGAATCCATTCGATATATATGTAATTGCAACATTGCACCAGTTCCCTGCCACCCCCGTCATCAATATGGTGTGCACAACATGAACCCCTCGTAATAATGGACACCCTGCCTGGGCACCTCAACATTTTCACAATAAAACAATGTGCAAACCAGGTTCTATAAAAATAAAGGATCTTTAATTAAAATAACAGGCTCCAAATTGGTCAGGAACATTTTTAACAGCAAAATATTAAGGTTGAGGAATACGACTTTCAAATGGTAGAGAAGTGGCTTAAAAATCACTATTGTCCTTTAAAGGGAGAGGAAGGTTGCATGGCCTGTATTGTGTTTATTTCATAGCTCAACAGTGGCAAGTCATGCTTTTCAACTTTGAACTGTGTGTCTGGGTGAATTTGTCACTGAGGCGGGGTACATTCAGGAAGCTGCATTGACAGGATTCAACAACCCAATAGGGTATTGTATTGTGGGTTGAATTTGCTGTAAAACAGCTCGAGATATCGGGTCACCAGGCTTGACGACTTGGCAGCCACAGATGTGAAGAAAAAAGAAAAGCCCCCGGTGGTAAGAAGAATCCACTGGCTCAAGACTGTTTTGGGGTACTGCATCAGCGAATGCTAGGAGCTTTGAGGCTGGTATCCAGGCTGGAGATGTGTTGGCAACAATAAAAGACTTGCTGGGCCTCAGATGAGGATAAGGCAGAGCTTTGGCATTAGCCCTGAGCAAACCTCGGAGATGCAGACGTGGTCAAGCACTGAAATCGAAGATGACTATGGTGATTCCTTTAAAGCAGCTTCAACAGTGTCAGAGGTGCCCAGATGTGCATCCAAGCGTTTCAGAGATGCAGGGATGGCCAGGGTCACTTCCTTGGTTGTATGGGCGATGGGAGACCCAGTCTACAGCCTCATGACAAGTCAGGTGAGTCCTTTCTTCAGCCCTTCCCAAAAAGGACGGTTTGCAGAGATCACCTGCAGGGTGGTGTCACCTTTGGCGAGCACGTCCTGAGTACCAGTGTCTCAGTTGCAGTAGGCAAAAGAGTATGGCTCTTCCTTAGAGCTCCTAGTCTTCACCTCTCTGGCAGAGAACTTTGGAGTAGACTGTACTTTCAATCAGGTTCCAGTGAATCATTCTTTAAAAGTGTTCCAACGATGAATCAACTAACTGCCACAGTGGATTGGTCAAGATCAAGCTTGCTGTTAAGTGGTGAACCCAGGCTGCAGCAACACATGTGCTTTTCCTTCTGATGCCATACCCAGGGTGTTTTTTCTGCAGAAAGTGGGGAGGAAAAAAGTATAAGACTCCTCTGTGGACTGGATCTTTATTCTGGGCTACTCTAAGTCCACCCCCTTTCTCTGTCTGCCTATATCAAAAGGATTTCTGCAATCAGCACCCTGGTGTAAAGCTACCATTGTGAATGCAGAAGCACCTTTGAAATACCAGCTCCCAGCTGAAAGCCACCAGGGAGTGTTCCTGTTCCCAGAAGAATGTGGCAGCCTTCTCAGGGTATCACAGTCTAGTGGGCTCCCGCCCACTTGCTGCATGGGATCCCCATGGTTGTTGTGGACTCAGTCAGCTCCGAACGTTGAATACTCAACCGGCCCTCTCACGAATGAAGCACAGTTCACCAAGCTGACAGTAAAATTACATCAAATTCTTGTGACTGCATAATTGCAGAATCTCAACAGCCACCATTTCCAAACAAGATATGGTTTATAGTAAGTTTATATCAAAATAGCACAGGATAAACCTCCCTCATCTGATGTCATTCTGTCACAGTCCCTGTCTAACCCATGGCCCTTTAAATATTAGTCACTTCAGGACCCCACCACCTCCAAGTCCCTCTGATTTACCCGCATTTCAGGGCTTTTCTGCTCGTCCCATGTCATGGGAACAATGGTAACCGATGGTTTTGAAGATGCTGAGGAACTGGGCATTATGATTGAGGAGAAGAGCAATGTAGCTATCAATACTGCCCTCTTAATGCTTCGTGAACATTGGGTAGATATTCTGAATGTTGTGTCCAAATAAATCTCAATTGCGTCTCATGAAAATCCTGAATATCCAGTTATGCATGTTGTGCCTGCAATGTGCTCCTTATTCTGTACAGTGGGCCAGGAAAACAGGAAAGAGTTGGATCCGACACGATAATGATTACAGCAGTGTTCACAATGATTGCAGCAGGAAAAAAAACAGTGGTAAGCAATAGTAAAGAATAACGTAATGAAGAAGAAGGTCTCTAGTCACCATTCCTCAAAACTCCACAGAACCCTCCAGACCCAGCATCAATCTCGTTTCATTGTTTCTGCAAGTCACACTGTGAGCATCAACAGCTGCCACTGTGTCCGCTCGTGCACCTGGAGCAGTGCCAACACCCGTGTTGCTTGAGGTTGCTAGGTAGGTGTAACACACGTGATTGGGTGCATGTAATTCAAGATTATTTGTAAACAGCCTTCAAAATGACCTTTGTTAATCCTGAAGGCTGGATTCCCTCTTCTGTGCCATTCAAGGGCAGGGAGAATGTTCTTAATGAAATAGTGGAAGGCCACCCAGGCATCAATGATCTAAGCATGACCGAGACTCCTAGACTTATTGATCTGTAGTGCTACTGTGGTCCTCAGCAAATTGCAGAAATAAAGAAAAGAAAGATAAGTGGTCCATAGTCAGCCCCTTGTCCCCATTTTTACTTTCACAACATTTGTCAAATCCTAAAAATCTTCCTTTGTGTCACCCATGAGTTGGCACACAAGTTGTGTTCCCCGCACACAATTCAGGAGTCCTGACAAATCATTTCTCTTTCTAAACTGGGTTTAAGAGATCAACATGCTCTCCCCAAGAATACTGCAAAAGCCAGTCCCCGGATGCACGATGAATGGCATGCTTCATACAGATGGGTCATGCATTAATAGAGCCGGGGGTTAATGGTCTGTTTACCAGAGCAATTCTATTCAGAAGCATAATCATTATTTAAACAGTCTGGGGAGCGAAGGGCCTGTCTCTATAGGGGTCGGGAGAAGCTGGGCCCTGCGATGTGTGAAGTTCATTGTGTACACAAAATGGCCATTCATAGCCCCCTCTCCATAAGGAAGATTCAGCCAACAAGGCCTTGCCTGTGCCCCCCTCCATTCAGAGATGTTTTTGGAGCAAAGCTACAACAAACCACCCAATTCATGTGACAAATCTATTTCATGTTGTCGCTGCTGGTAATCTGGAGCAGACTGGGAACGCAGTTAATCATTGATGTTGCTCGCGCTTGCTGCTGATCCCGGGAAAGGGAAGACAGTTTGCTTTTGTTTTAGTACTTTCGCAGTTTTTCTTTAGAATCGTGTGTTGTCAAACGTGTCGAAATCGTGCCGGTGTGAGGTGCAGGCCCAGGAGTCGCAGATCAGAAATAATGACAAGATGGCGCTTGCAACCTTGGAGGTCCACGAGAAAAGCGAGGAGACACATGACGCGCACCTTCAGAAGGCTAGGAGTGTTTTCAAATAAAGTTGCCTTCAAAGGTTATGCTAATCTGATGATTACTCAAATTATGACGAAAATAGGGAATTTATGAAAAGCAACGTTGATGTTCTCTTCTAAACAGTACTCCCTCAAAGGCATAACTCGTCTCAAACAATTATTTACTGAGAATTACATACAGCCTTTAGGGTCTGTTGTAGTCAGGGCCTTTCGACCTTTTCAGCTGAAATGGGCCTCTGGGCTCTTGGGGGCCTTGAGCAACTGCGACATGTTAGCAGTCTAATGGCACAGAAACAGACCTTTATTTCGGAACATTACAGACTCCCTTTTGCTGAATCCGTAGGCCGTCAACTCCATCTTATCACCTCGTTGTCTTTTTACTCTGGTTTCCCGGACATCGGCACCCTTCACAGAAAGATGAGAATTGCCCAGAGTGGACCGCTTGCATTTGCACTTTGCAAACATATCACCTCCGGGCAATTTTCGTTATTTGCACTGTAGAGTGCAAGATGGAAGTGTGAAAGGGTGTTAGAATCACCAAAACTCCTCCCTTTTGCACTCAACAATGCAAACTGAGTAAACTCCACATGCCATGTACGCATGGCAGGCAGCGTTTGAAACACTTTCCTATGTAATGCTCCTGCTTTTTGCTGGTGTAAAAAGTAGATTTATTACATAGGAAATCCTTGGTTTCACACCAGCATGAGAATTTCATACCGGCTTAAAAGGGAGATGGAAATGTGACTTATTTTCTGCACCAGCCCTCCATCTTCAAAAACAATGAAAATGCCCCAGAGCGTGAAGGAAGGCGTTACGGCAGGCGTACAACCTTTAACCCTGTCTCTTTCACACTCTTGAGCCCGTTAGTGTTTCTGCTCCTCTACAGCTAGCTGGCTCCAGTGGTAGTCTGCAGCTATTCTTTTGACATATTTAAAATGTAAGCATGGACTGCGTGAGACTGCTGTAGAGGAGGTCCCAGATATGACCCGCACCCCTGTCCCCCATTGCAAGTTGCCAGTAAGGTACTCGCTGTGGTACGTGACGTATGAGGAGCAAATAAACCAACAGAGAGCCGCACTGGGACTCTGCCCCTTGTACGTAAGGAGATCAATACCGGTTGAAGCAGCCATAACGCGAATACCCTGGGCAGCACGATACCCTATCAGACAGCCATACCAGCTACTGATACGAAATGAGGAATACCTGCACACGGTCCACGAGGAGACCCCTAAGGCCTTAATGGAAGGCCAATGAAAATAAACCAAGGGCCCGAGCAGCCCCGAGAACAAACAGACTTGGCTACTGAAAGCACGAATGCCAGTACTAGTAACCGTAAGGATAATAATAATGGATGCAGGGGAGAGACATTGTTAAAACATAAGAGAATGGTGCCATAAGGCAAGATGGAAGCAACCGCCCTGTTGAATGGGTGTAAATAAGCTTGAAATGCAAGATGCTATGAAATCGATGCTGCTTGCAATGCTTAGTAGAAGAGTAGAGCGGCAAGCGCCAACCATATATCTACCTCAATACTGCACAATGTACACGTGCGACTCCATTTTGTCAAAGCAGAAATGTACCCAGGCGGCCTAAGGCCTGACAGGCCGAGTTTAGAAACCCAGCAAAGACCAGAGAAGGAGCGGAATCGAAACTCAACAAAGAGAGGCTTATGCCGGGGAGATCGAGGTCAACCAGAGAAGGGGAGGTGAGCATGAGCTCAAGAGACTCCAACTACAGAGAATATCAGCCCGACCGTGAAGGTCAAGATAAGAGAGGCCCATGCAGGTGGCCAAGCGCACACAGAATTAAATACACAAAAGGTTGGAAACTGAAACAGATTCACAGTGAACCAACATGTGACCAGACAGGCGCGAAGATGTACCACCACCTGATGTCATCCAGAACCAGACGGTGCCATAACTTTTCCTAATAAGAGACTACAAATCCGAGGCCATACCCAGCCAACTAATTGACACACAGCCCTAAAACACTGATTGATGGAAGGGAGGAAGGGTGAATCTTGGGACACTAGGCACCTGGGTGTCTACTCTAAAGCTGCTAATTAAAATGGAGATTTATGTTTAGGGGTGTAACTTGCCCAATCACAAGGGACCATGTAATCTAGGGTCCTATAGACACTGTAACCAATGAGACGTCATACTTATAGTGATGTCAATCACGTGTGGTGTAGAGGGAAGGGCATAGACGCCCACCCGATAAGAGTTATCCAATCCACTTGCGTTATTTCCATATACAGATATAGCACCTATACTTAAGTTACCTTTCCCAACCAATTGTATTGCATGATGATTTTTTTGTAGAACTAGACGTCAATGGTGACAGATTTTCCCCATAAAAGAGGCTGTTGGACTAATGTTCGGGGAAGTCGGGGTGAGGCAGGTGATCGTGATGCTGCTGATTAATATTCGCTGATGTATGTATCATTAAACAGACTTCCCTTTGCCAATTTATTGAGTCCTGATTATTGGATCTTGCCGGAGTATGTGAATCCTGCACTCTGTCCTCGCCTGGTGCAGCTATCTTGTATAACTAGTTTTCGAGGGTGAGTGCTGACCAATGGGCCCATCAGTAATTTCCTCTCCTCGTTAACACTTGGTAGCATGAGGATGGTTTCGGCCATCGATTATAGATTATCGATTGATATAGTATGAGACACCTTTAGACCGGTGGCACGAAGTAACTCTGGGCCTTCGGTTACATCACGAGTCCTTTCGCTATTCCGGCTGAGTAGGCTGAGAAGCTCCCCGTGGACAATGATAGTGCAATCATTCCCAAAAAATCTGCAGTGGGTCTGAAGGAACCCGCCTTTCCAAGCATAACCCTTCTCATTCCCACGGGCAGCAGATCGGACGAAAACCATAAAAGCAGGAAGAGGAAGGGGCAGTGATCCTGAAGTTCCAGAGAGGAAAAGAGGTGATCGGTGAGTGAAAACAACAAAACTCGTTACCTTGGCAAATGTCTTATAGGCCTTAGAGTAAGAAGGGGAAAGGTAACGTAGGGTGGTGGAGAAGATTAATGCAGTTAAAAGTAGGAAAGACTGTAGAGATATAAAGGGTAAAAACCCGGGCACCTGAAGTAATTGGGAGGAATACCGGGGGGGCACCTGAGAAAAAAACTGTAAGGAATACCGGGGGGGCACCCAAGAAAAAAACTGTAAGGAATACCGGGGGGGCACCCGAGAAAAAAACTGTAAGGAATACCGGGGGGGCACCCGAGAGAAAACTGTAAAATTTGCCTTGTTCCTGCGCTTTAAAGAGTGGTCAGAAGGAACTTGAACCCAGAGCCCACAGAGGGGGGACTTTAGGCTACGATGACATTTAAAGACGTCATAAAGGGGTCACTTCAAATCCCATGACGGGGTAACAATTAGAAGGCAGGTATACGTATGACCAGCTGGTATCCGTCTAGTCTGTCAAGCGTCTGTCCTATATGTTCTGTGTATGCTGAATGTGGAATTATTGTGTTATTAATTGATGGCAATGTATTTTTGCTTTACGCGATTCTGTAAATGAGAGGGAATCACCACTGAATTGATGTGTTTTGAGTAAAACTGTTGGTATAAAATTTTGCGGAAAAATTGGATTGGAGCTCGCGTATGTGGTGCTTGCTCATAATAGCGTAAAGTTGAAAAACTGTATGAACATTGTTGATGACAACATTAAGGATGGAAGAAGTTACCCCACTTGCACACTTATGCAAGCAGTTGCCAAAGCACACAACAAAATTGAAGAAATATAGCCAGGAGTGGGTTAAGGGCACCGCAAATAAAATTTTTATGCTGTGGCACCAAATGGGTCATTGTCAAAGGCTGTTTTACAGCACATGACCACCTTCCTACATGCCACATATAGCGGGAAGAAGCTCGAAAAACGCCTTGCTGTTCTCGAGCTTTGGAAAATGTTTGAACAAACAAAAGAAGAAGAACCCCCTGCAGACTGGATATTAAATGTATGTACAGAGGAGGGTGAGGCGCCACCTGCCCCGCCGGAACCAGTTGTTGAGGGAAGTAAGTCGGAGGGTATTTACCCACTAAGAGAGCTTAAGGCAGCCACAGGTTATAGCAACCCTGCATATGAGTCACCTGCATGTAGCAGTGACGAGATGAAAGAGAAGGAACAGGAAATTGACTCGGCCTCCACAGTCCCATGGGGAAAAGAGAGGCGAGGTGAGGAAAGGAAGGACCAGGCACAAACGAGTGCACCTCTAGATAAGGAGAGAGAGGGAAAGAAGCGGAAAGGAACCAATGAGTTAACATGTACAAAGGACAAATGGATAGGAGGGCAGATACTATTGAGGTTAGATGGAAAAGGAAGTGATGGTGCAAGGCCGAGTGAACGGTCTGATGAGGTGCAAAGAAAGGAAAGGGAAAAAGAAGTGGACATAAGAAACGAAAGGGCAAGAAAGAAGGATAGGTTGCAACAAGAACAACTATATCGCGAAGAGCAAGGTATACCGCTCAGTCGCCCGCAATATGCAGCCTATGAAAAGTACAGGCAGAACATGCTTAGGTTAGAGGAAGAGAAGAAAGTGCACGAAAGAAAGGTAAAAAAAGCGAGAAGACGAGGAAAGTAGAAGGGCAAAAGAATGTAGAAATGAATGGATGAGGGGAGTAGATAAGGCTAGAGAGGAAGCGAAGAAGCAGAGAGAAATGGATGAGGAAGCAGAGCGTAAACGCAGGCAAAGGGCGCAAGATTTAGAATATTTGCAACAGGAAGTTAAAAAACCCAATCCTGTTATAGACTGGGAAGACATAGAAGAATTCTTTCCTGAAAACGATGCGGTACCAAGTACAAGCAGGACAATTATTGATGATGACTTCGACACCTGAAGCATTGGGGAAACAATTGATAAAATATATGTTGAGATGGGACTGGAACGAATCTCCCGAGGAGGAAGGGAAGATGAGCGCTTAGAGAACAATAGTAAGAGTGGGGGACGTTCCCTAGATAGACTAGAAGATGGGCAGAACGAAGATGAGGCAAGAAGTTGTGCAAGCTGGGAGTATTCAGAGTCAGACTCCGATGGAGAAGCGGAGGAAGTGATGTATGACGAAGGGAGGCGGTGTGAAACGTGGCTCCCAGGGAGTCGAGAGGTATGGTGGTCAGACACGGGGGCGAGTCCATAAGTAGGACACCGAAGTCCACTGGACAGTCCAGCCGAGATGAAGACACGCGCCCCGGTCAGAGGGGAGCGTCGGCACCTGCCTATACTGATAAATTAAGAGCATTGCCAGGTAGACGGCAAGGCCGAATGCCACCTAGGCAAGAGACCGAGGGGGGTGAAGAGAAGAGAAAGGAAGATTGTGCATTCCAATTCCCACTGTTAGAAAAGGGGGGAGCAAGACCGCAATATATTCCATGGCCACACATGGACCAGGAGAATCTCAAAAATAAGCTTCCAATGTTGACATCGGGAGCCGGGAAGTGGATACATGAGCTAAAAAAAATGACGGGTGCGTCACCCTAGCCATAGGGGACATCAAGGGTCTCCTAATTGCTATGCTCGGAGAAAGAGCAGACGATGTGTGGAAATGGCAGGCTACCCTAGGGTAACCCTAACTAACACCTCTCATGACGGAGCGCCATTTAATAACTGTAGAGTAGCAGTATGGAAAGCGCTGCGTACGCTGTATCCAGACACGTCTGATATGGGAGCTATAATGACTCGAAAAATGAAGGAGTCAGAGGATCCGTTGCTTTATATCCAGAATTTTCAAGACGCGTGGGTGCTCGAAACGCATGAGTCTTGGACGAAATCAATCCCTTTATTCTACCATATATTGTGCCAAGGGTTACCAGAACCGGTGCAAAAACAGCTAAAAAAATTGGTAGGAATAGAAGCTAAACCGTGGCCTGAGATTCAGTTGACAATGCACATTACTGTAGGTTGTTGCAAGAACAGAATCGAAAGAAAGAGGCAACGCATAAGGGAGAAGAGGCGAAGCTAGTACAAAGGAATCTCTCAAAATATGCTCTCGAGGGAGCCATGCTAACAAGCCCAGCGAATCAAGTGCACAGCGTGCAGCTAAGCCGCCCCAGAGTAAGCAGGGTAACGCGTGATATTACCCGAGAGGAAGGGGATTTGGAGGAAGAGGATGGCAGAGCAATCAGGGAGGCTTTAGAAGTAACCAAGGAGGTTTTCAAAATGTTCAAGGTGGTATCCAGAGCGCACCAATGGGCAGTCCAGCTATGCCAGATGGACAGATGGCCTGACCACCGCCAGTGTGTTGGCTATGTGGAGTGACAGGACATGTGGCGCGCATGTGCAGAAGCCAAGGCATGTGGCAGAACAACCAAGGGATGGGTACAGGCATGGTGAATCAACCTTCTACCCCACAACAGGACAATGCACAAAACTTGCATCAAGGTGCACAGCAAGTGGTCCAACCACTGAACATGGGGAATATACCGCAGGGACAACCCCAGCAGACACTGCCGCAAGTGGTTCAGGGCACTAATTCAGGTGGAGGAAACCCACAGGTGTACAATGGACCGAACCTATATATGAAATAGGACGGCTCACAGGGAACTCTGATGTGTTCTATCCTATCAGTGACACCAGACCCTAACAGGGAACCAAGGGTAAATGCCACCATAGAGGGGAAAAAATATTCCTTCTTAGTTGACGCGGGTGCAACACGCTCGTGCATACGGGAAGGCAAGGCAATAGATACCCAGAGTTTTACTGGAGCTCATGGCAGAGTTCCCTTTACTGATGCACTCCCAGTTTCCGTGGGAGAGTGCGACATGAATGTACCTTTATTGTATTCTCGTCAGTCCCCAGTAAATATAATCGGTCGGGACTTGATGACAAAGTTGAATATGACCATCTCATTCACTGAGGATGGCATAGTGTTCTCCACCCCAGGAAAGCATTATTCAAACGTGTGCGAAATGATCAGAGCATACTCTGGATGTGCAGCTATGAGAGCTGTACCGCTGGAGCCAGAAGTATTTGCATATGGCGTACGAGTGCTTATGGTGGGGTTGCCAGGCCTCGCAGACAAAACTATGAGAACTCCGGATTAGTTTCTATTCAGACCAAGAATACCCATGCACGAAGAGGAGGGACAAGTATTTCCCTTAATGATACACTCTGCCACAGTGCGAGGAAAAGTGGTATTGGTTGAGGGATGTGAAGATGAGGGCATACCTTGGTGTGCGATTAGCGCCATCGAAGAAGGGTATCGAGTGACTGACATCACCGATGACGATCTGTTCGAAGAACACCATGACCTAGAAGAGATGCGGGTGGAAGTGAGTCTCATATTTTGGGTCAAAATGATCAGGCGGGAGGTACCGCAGAGGATGATGTTAGCATTAGTACGTCCAGAATACTTTGATAACGACATGGCCCTGGTGCCGGCCAAGGTATGGACTACAGGGCCCTATGACATAGGTCTCCTGAAAGGGGCTCATGAAGTAAAAATTAAACTGAAACCAGGGGCACGACACTATTCCATGTCCAGAGAAGCGGATGAAGAGATTGCAAAGACAATCTCTGCCATGATGGAGCAGGGCATCCTTGTGACATCAGAATCACCTTGCAACACGATGATTTATCCAGTCAAGAAATCAAAGGGAGGGTCTTGGCGTTTAATCCAGGATTTACGAGCATTGAACGACATAGTCGAAGCCGAATTCCCTCTAGTCCCTAATCCATCCACAATTTTGTGCAACATACCCACTGAGTCAAAATACTTCACAGTGATCAATTTGAAAAATGTTCTCGATTCCATTGCACCGTGACTCACAAGACCTGACGTCATTTACGTTCAGACAAATGCGCCTGAAAAGTACGAGGCTGCCACAGCGGTATTGCGAGTCTCCATCCATTTTCAACAGAGTCCTGCAAATGGACCTAAGCAATATTGTGGTGGTCAGTGTGGTTTCGCAGTATGTAGATGACATTCCATTCTGCAGCATCACTGAAGAGCAATGCCGACAGGACTTTGTCCAGCTATTGCCTATACTGGCTGAGAAAGGATACAAAGTAGACAAGGACAAGTTGCAGTACTGCCAACAGGAGGTGTTGTACATAGGGCAACTAATCTCACATGAGGGGAAAAAGGTAACCCCAGAAAGGGCCGAGGCTATCATGCACACGGCCATGCCGCGCACAATAAAGCAAATGCAATTTTCTTAGGCTTGTGCAATTATGTCAGAGCATGGGTCTTTGACTACAGCTCATATACCAAGCCCTTGTTACAAGCCCTTAAAAAGGCCCAGGCAACAAGAGAAGACATTGAATGGAATGAAGAAATGGAGAAGGGGTTTACAGAACTCAAGGGGGCAATTTGTAAGGCCCCAGTTCTCGGGGTTCCTAATTATGCAGAGGAATTCTATCTGTTCTCTCATACCGATGGCAGTTTAATGACAGCAGTGCTCGTGCAGTGAACCTCATTGGGATATAAACTTCTAGCATATTACAGCGGGAGTCTGGACCCTGTCATGAAGGGCCACTTCCTGTGCGAACAAAATTTATCTGCCGCCGCGTTCGCCATTGAGAAGGCGTCATCCATTGTGATGGGGTGCTCCATGACATTATATTTTGAGCACTCACTATTCGCCATACTAGAGAAGCCAAAGGGCACTCTGACTTCGTAAAGAACATCAGCCTACGAGGTGATTATCTCTAATCCATCGATCAAAATAGTGCGATGCAAAACGGTGAACCCTGCTATGTTTATAGCCGAGCCAGTCACAGAGGCAGAACCTGTGCATGACTGTGCAAACTATGAAGAATACTATGATGAGATCCCCAGGGTCAAGGAAAATGCCCTGCCAAGTGGAGAGATCGTCTTTATTGACGGGTCATCAAGAATTGACCAAGATGACGGGCAAAGGTATACAGGCGTGGCCGTAATCAAACACATGGCGAATGGAGAGTTCCGAGTACTTGTCAGTGCGCAAATACCATCTCACTATTCGGCACAGGCTGCAGAACTAGTGGCATTGATACTCGCCATCGAGAACCATGCAGACCAGGAAGTAACAGTGTACAGCGACTCCGCCTATGTGACGTCAACAGTGCACGCAGGATTAGCGCACTGGAAGAGGAGGGGCTACCTCCGAGCAGACGGCACGCCAGTGCAACACGCAGCCTTGTTGGACAGGCTGATCAAAGCACTACAGCTCCCAGTGGGCATAGCGGTCGTAAAATGCGCCGCTCATACCAAAGGGACAGATTTTGTGTCACGTGGAAATCATGAAGCGGACACGGAAGCCAAAAGTATGGCATCCAAAACTGAAACAATCATGGACGTGGATGTGGCACGTACCCATGAATGAATGATGGTAGCACGAGCCACTCCAGAAGCCTATAGCAATATGCGGCAATATCAATTAATGGAGCTCCAGGGGAAGGCACCTCAGGAGGAGAAAAATGTATTGAAGCGTCGAGAGTGTTCTTTAAACCCCTCTGACGGATTTTGGAGTCAAGACAGCACTGTTAAACCAGTAATGCCTGTCACCCTTCTAAAAGTAGCGCTAGAACAGCTTCACTACCCCATTCATATGTCAAAAGAAAATCTTGCTGCAACGCTTGCGGAAGACTGGTGTATACCGAATTTAGCCAAGCATGTTGCATTCTTTATGGTAAACTGCATTATCTGCCAGCAATTCACTTCTGGGCACAAATTAAAAGTAGTGAGAGGAGTCATCCCCAGACCAAATGGACCTTTCCAGCACCTACATATTGATTATGTCGATATGATTCAGGTGTGTAATGGGTACAGGTATCTACTTGTGGTGGTGTGTCCCTTCTCCAGATGGGTAGAAGCAGGCCCCTATACACACCCTGATGCTGCCTGTGCTGCTAAATTCGTGGTGAGGGAGGTTTTCCCTAGATGGGGGGTGCGCGAGGTAATGAGATCTGATAATGGGGCACATTTTGTAAATGCAGTATTTGAGCAGATTAGCTTGTTGCTTGGTATAAAGCACACATTCTCGTCGGCGTATCACCCAGAGGGAAACGGGATATGTGAACGGTCAACGGCTTGCTTAAGGAAAGGATAGCCAAGTTGAAGCTCACATTAAGAAAGGGATGGATGCACTGCCTACCACTGACATTGTATGCTTTTCGGAACCAGCCAGGCTCCGACCATCATCTAACGCTGCACGAAATAGTAACGGGGAGAAGGATGAGAACCCCTCTTGCCCCCCGGGACAGAGCTAGATGTGATGCCGAGTCAACTAGGGAGGTTCTGGGAGAGGAGATGAAGGCCTATCTGGATTGTCTCACATCCAGTTCCACTGTCATTTCAGGCCAGCTGCAGCGACGGCAGAAAAGAGACGACACAGCACAAACCACAACAGAGAGTGCTGATGCCGGCGCAGCTCATAGCCTATGCGCGCCTCTTGTCTTGACTGGAGAGCGCGTTCTCATGAAGAATTTCACAAGAAAAAGATGGGACGAGCCGAGGTTTAATGGCCCATTCATCGTAGAGGACTGCACCCCTTCAGCTGTCAAGCTCAAAGGCAGAAGAGCCTGGATCTTCACGAATGATATAAAACTCTTTATAGGAGAGAACACTCCTACTACATCTACTGCCGAGGAATCCACAGGCAACGGGGAAGGACCACAGCACGTGCAGACGAGATCTATGACAAGGAAGAAGGACACATGAGCAGACAAGCTACAAGAACGAGGAGAAAAAAATATATATATAAAAGAGAGATTTTCCAAACAAGACAGTTCTTCAAACCAAGTGAAAGGTGACAAAAGGACAATTAAATGAACATTCAATGTAGCCAACAAAAGAACTTTTGTGAAAATCTTGTCCACGCTGAACCTTTTCTATAGGCATAAAAAAAGACAATAAAAAGCAGGCAAACACCCTGTGCAGACAAAGGTGCAGGGTAAAAGAAGAAAATTGCGTACTCATATCAACAGAAGCGCTAATCGCATGAACGTTGAGCCACAAAGCATTGAACACGAACTCTCAGACTCTGATAAACTGTAAAAACAGGACACTCTTGTAAACTAAAACTGGTATCCTGAAGCATCCAGTATCAAGACTCTGTTCACAGACATATGGTTCACCCCAGCACAAGTCTCATGTGGGATATGCTTACATATTTTCAGCTGGTAGTACTGTCCTACCCTTCACTTATAGCAGAGAAGCCAGCGTTACTGAATTCATTCAAGACCCTGCAAACAAGAAAATAATCCGACAACTACTGACTGTCATAACAAAAACTTTCATTACACTACCCAAACACAGCGGAAAAGACACAGATGCTTCCACCACAAGTAATCATTGACTAGATCACATATACTTTGTTCTTCCGCATCATCGAAGAATGTCCAGGGCTTATCGGGAGAACTACAGATACATTGACATTCATTAGAGATCCAAAAAACAATTACTTTCTGAACCGAGTGTGGTACAAGCTGAACCACGTGGTTGCAACTCACGCAGCAGGAAAGTGCAAAACTTGTTCGCATTCAAAAAAAGGGACTGTGATTGGGACCCAGCAAATGAGGCAAATGTCCTTATCACCTGAGGATACACGGCTGGCACACAACGTTTTATTTCGATTAGTCACAGACTATCCGGAAATGGTGGGGAGACCTGCAGATGTTGACGTCATCACCTTTCTTAGGAATCCGGCCAACACCCCACACATGGGCGCACTCCTCCAGGTGGAGCTGTCCAATTTCCAGCAAGAATTCCTGAGGAGATTTCAGTGAGACTAGCCAATGAGGGACAGATCGAAGAAAAAAACAACTGATCACACTGCAAGAAAAGGCCTGTGACTTTAGAGCCAAAGAACCAGAACAAATATCATTAACACCTGAAGACAGTCATCATGCTTTTCGCGTGTTCTTTCATCTCATTGAAAACTTTCCAGAACTAGTGGTCAGACCCCGCAACATTGATGTGCCTGCCTTTCTCAGTGATCCAGCAAAGAATGCCCAATTGAACAGGCTCCTAAGAGCTATTGCGTCACAACTCTGAAGCAACTATGGACATCCACATCTAAGAAGAGCCTTAGAAGGGGGTGTTCCAAAATAACCTTTGTCATCATCCCCAGCCGGGGACAAGGCAAGAAAACAAAAGACACAGTTCTTCATGCTTCCAACATAGGACAGATCGAAAAGAGCAGAAACAAGGATATCTACATCCGTTCTTATTTTTCTTGTTTTGTGTTTTCTATTTGTTCATCATTATCGCGCAGGAGAATAAATGGTTGGGAGAGAGATTGTTCACCAACTCGACCTCGAAGGACCAAGTGAAAGGAACAGAGACATGAACTTCACTGCCGTGTTTACCTTTTTCAACCTTTTTCTTATTTTTTCCTACCTTCTCATATGTTCACTTTTATTTTTATTTTTATTTTTTCAAAATTTTATTTGCGTGATTTGTAGTGAATCCATCCTTTCATGGTGTCACAGCAAACAAGGTCCTGTATGTCCCCAGGGCCAAGGCGAGTTGGAAGAGTGCCCTGGGAATACGCTGGCCATACAAATGCAGGATAATTATGATGTGTTGAAAACGATAGTCTAACCTTTCATAGTCTAGCAAAGGAACTGTACTCCAATCTCAGAGACTATCATCATCATCACTCGTAAGAGGGGGGACATTGAACTGCACTTGTCACTTTAGTGTTTATTGAACTTTGAACGACGAAAACAGAATAAGAAGAAAAATAAACTATTGACTGTGGACGTATTTGAAATGGGGGCCCAAAACAGTAACTTAGTCGTGCCACCAGCGGAAGGGCGCCCCCGCTTTCCCGGAAGGAGATGCTGTAAACTGTCTTTTAAGGCCGTCATATGTATATGCATTGTGACTATTGTAGTATTTTTATCATTAACTATTAGAACTGCATTTTTTATTGGTGCACGAAGCGTCCCAATGTCTGTGCATCCACCAGGTAATGAACATCTGGGGCCCACAAAAGCACTCAGACCTTATATTGTCATCCCTGTTCCAAGAAAAACTGATGATAAAGCAAACGATTTACAGTTGAATGTAATTAGCACTAACACGTACACACTTGAAGTAATGAATAGTGAGGAAGGCTGGAGACAGGGTCAGCACGGAATGAATGATAACATAGCACTGTCCACGACACGCACCCATACACTGAGTGCACACGAACAAGGGCAAGTGTCAATGGCTACGAAACCGCAGGCCAAACCAATTGAAAGAGAGAAATCACCTGTGGAACAAGCAGCTCCAAAAAGCAGGGAGCAACGTGAGAAACCAAACCGAAGTGAAATAGCAAAATCACTCAATAGAACAGAGGAAGCAATGAAAAAACTCACTGAGAAAACACATGCGGTAGTTAAGTATGTGTTTTCACTCATGCTTAGAGCAAAGAAGCTACATGAGGAGCTGAGCAAGACAACCACCACAACTGTGATAGTGAGCCAGCTCCAACGCCAGAAGTAACTACCGAGCCTACGACACAGCCACGTGTTGGAAGGATGATAAATCACATGCGGTGGGAGGAGGTCTACAAAAGAATGCAGGAGGGAACGAAAAGAAGCGCAAAACATCCCCCTATTACTGCAGTGCAGTGCAGGAAATAAAGCCTGCCCCTCCAAGGATAACGCCCGAGAGTCTGCCTGAACGAAAGAACAGTACAGACGCATTCGATGACGAGTTAAACGACTACTTGGACAGCATGGCCCATCTTGGAAACAACATATGGTACCAGCACATGAAGGAAGTTGGACGAAGGCAATCAGAAGGAAATGTTTCGTCTGTGCACTCCTGCCATACAGCATGGGCAAGTCCAAAATCTTTGTGGCTGTAGAAATAGATGTCCCCATAGCACACTGCATGTCACATGTGGCAATGTGTAACACCAGAAGACAATTCATGGGGAGAGACGCCTCATTGATATGGGCCAACGAAAAGGACTACCCTGATGAAGACGGATATGTCCAGGACAACAAAACAAGAAACGGGGCGCACACCAAGAATCATGTGATTAGATATGAAAACCCTGACGTTAAGGGATCAGGAATAAGGTTGGAAATAAACTCAAGACTGAAAGTCCAAGGGAAAATGGCAGATGAAGCCCAAATATGGAAGAACCAAGGACAAATGCAGATCTGGGGATCAGTAGTCTCCCCAGATGGATGGGAAGAAGGAGTAGTAATCTGCCGAGCTTGGATGGTCCTTGGAGCCTGCAAAGAAGCAATAGAGAACTCACAGAGACTATACAGACCATTGTGGCCAAAATTGGTAAAGCTGTTGACATGGGTCGAAGACAAAGGAGGACCCTTTCAGATAGTACCGCTGGAAAACCCGAAACTGCTTTAGAAGTAATGGCATAAGGAAAATGGGGGAGAATCAAAACTGCGGGCGAATATACGAAGCCCCAGGGATGTCGCAAGGGACTGCAGTCCTGATGGACCACTATTGGGCATGTGGATCCAAGGCATACATAATGCTACCGAGGAACTGGGGAGGCATATGCACACTGGTGAACCTACACGTTCCAGCACTAGTTATTCCAAAAAATGAACTGAATTTGGACAGTTTCCCGAAAGCAGACGCTCACCTGAGGAAAAGGAGGTCTGTGGAACTAATGTCAAGGATGAAGAGAAAGAATTACATCTCCGCCAAATCAGAGGATGCATTTTATGCCATTCCCTACGAACACAGGCTGTTCAGCCTAACTTCCTCAGTGTTTACAACAATACTCTTGCCGCATATCCAAGTTGGTGCAAACACCAAGTGGTTACAGATAACGAGATGGGAGTTACTGCAGACCATCAACACCACAATAAAAGGATTCAATGCGATCAAAGAAGAGCTGAGAGCAGTCAGACTGATGACCCTCCTGAACAGATATGTGCTTGACATGATCACCGCAATGGATGGAGGTGTTTGCGCAGAAAATTGGAGAATCATGTTGCACATTTATACCTTCAGACGATGAAGAAAAGGGAACCCTCACAGAGGCCATAGACATGTTAACAACCCTGAAAAACCAGATGACGGATGAGACAGATGAAGTGGACGATGACAGCTGGTTTGGGAACCTATTCTCATGGGTCCCGCAATGGATGGCAGATATATTCAAGTTCCTGGGAGCTTTGCTAGCGATGGTGCTGCTAGGCGTCTGTGTTATCAAGATAACCATCACACAGTGCCAGAAAACAGCAAAGAAGGAGATTGGGATGAAAATTATGGTTGATGTCGAGCCAGGCTGGAAGCCAGATACCTGATAGATGAGGAGATAAAAGACTTTGTGAAGGCCAGTGAATTTGCACCAGAAGGAACAAAATTCACTTATCCCAAGAAACAAAGAAGGTACGAAGGCAAATGGATTTACTGCAGTCCAAATGGACAATGCCAGTTGATGACCTGGAACAAAGATGAGCATGTGAGAACAGCAGGAAGCTTGAAAGGGGTGATAAAGATATGGACACCAAAATTGCATACTTTCATGCCTTCTTGTGTAAACCCAGGAGACGATGAGCAAGAAGCTGAGGAATCAAAGAAACTGAATATAAAGGAGGAAGTAGGAGTGGTCGATGAACAGACCAGAGGGGGGAGTGTAGAGGAGGTCCCAGATATGACCGCCCTGTTGAATGTGTGTAAATAAGCTTGAAATGCAAGATGCTAAGAAATCGATACTGCTTGCAATGCTTAGTAGAAGAGTAAAGCGGCAAGCGCCAACCATATATCTACCTCAATACTGCACAATGTACATGTGCGACTCCAATTGTGAAAGCAGAAATGTACCCAGGCGGCTTAAGGCCTGAAAGGCCGTGTTTAGAAACCCAGCAAAGACCAGAGAAGGAGCGGAATCGAAACTCAACAAAGAGAGGCTTATGCCGGGGAGATCGAGGTCAACAAGAGAAGGGGAGGTGAGCATGAGCTCATGAGACTCCAACTACAGAGAATACCAGCCCGCCCGTGAAGGTCAAGATAAGAGAGGCCCATTCAGGTGGCCAAGTGCACACAGAATTAAATGCACAAAAGGTTGGAAACTGAAGCAGATTCACGGTGAACCAACACGTGACCAGACAGGCGCGAAAATGTACCACCGCCTGATGTCATCCAGAACCAGAGGGTGCCATAACTTATCCTGATAAGAGACTACAGATCTGAGGCCATACCCAGCCAACTAATTGACACACAGCCCTAAAACACTGATTGATGGAAGGGAGGAAGGGTGAATCTTGGGACACTAGGCACCTGGGTGTCTACTCTAAAGCTGCTAATTAAAATGGAGATTTATGTTTAGGGGTGTAACTTTCCCAATCACAAGGGACCATGTAATCTAGGGTCCTATAGACACTGTAACCAATGAGACGTCGTACTTGTAGTGATGTCAATCACGTGTGGTGTAGAGGGAAGAGCGTAGACGCCCACCCGATAAGAGTTATCCAATCCACTTGCGTTATTTCCATATACAGATATAGCACTTAAATTACCTTTCCCAACCAATTGTATTGCATGATGATTTTTTGTAGAATTGGATTTTGTCCATAAAAGAGGCTGTTGGACTAATGTTCGGGGAAGTCGGGGTGAGGCAGGTGATCGCGATGCTGCTGATTAACATTCGCTGATGTATGTGTCATTAAACAGACTTCCCTTTGCCAATTTATTGAGTCCTGATTATTGGATCTTGCCGGAGTATGTGAATCCTGCACTCTGTCCTCGCCTGGTGCAGCTATCTTGTATAACTAGTTTTCGAGGGTGAGTGCTGACCAATGGGCCGGTCAGTAATTTCCTCTCCTCATCAACACTGTTTTTGCAGATGCAAGGCGAGGAAAGGTACCCCCAACCGCCATGTTGAAATGGGCCCCCACCAGCCCAGACACATCTTCAGCATGCCCTGTTTGTCGTACTCAATCCTAGACAATGACCTGTTGTTAGTATCTCTGCGTGGTCACAGGTAAAGGACATCAAGGAGAGAAGAGCTGCATTTTGCATTTCGGCCCCCAAACGTCTCTACGCCGTGCTCACGAATAAACTCTTTGCCACTGGCCACATACCTTTCAAGGACATTGGCCCTCATTAGGACCCTGGCGGATTTTTTCCGCCATCGGCGGACTTTTCCGCCATGGCGCAAAGTCCCTTTACGCCATGGCGGATGGAGGACTTACCGCCCCATTCCGAGGTCGGCGGGGCGGTAAGTCCCCATTGACCCATTTACCCTTCCCCATTCCCATTTCGGCCCCATAGGGCTCAATGGGAGTGGGGAAGGTGTTAATTACGCCACCGTACACTACGGTGGCGTAATTAACACCGAGGTCCCATAGCGCCATGGATTTTTACGCCCGCAAAAAGCGGGCGGAAAAATGACCATGGCGCTATGGGAACTCGTAGTTGGCGGTAAGGGGTCGGCGCAGCTAACGCTGGCGCAAACCCCTTAGCGCCAGGGTCCTAATGAGGGCCATTGTCTGTCTCTCAGTCAGTGAGTATGCAGAGTGCAAGCAAAGAGTTAATGTGCATTGTAATCAGGATTGCAGGATATTGTTTCATTAAACAAATAGCATTCAAACGTATTGCTAGACGCTTAATGTCTTCACTTTGTTTGGAAAGTAACTTGTATTTGGCGGTTTTTTGTGTGAATTAGGCCAATTTATAGCAGTGTAAAAGTGTATTTTTGCAGTGCAAAGTCACTTTGCTACGCTCTGTGAATTAGGCCTGGTGCAAAGTGTATTTCTGCAGTGCAAAGTCACTTTGCTCAGTGCTAAATGTTCTGTGAATTAGGCTCTTAGTCAGAATTTGACAGACAGGTGTCTTTTCGATTTGACTAGTGTCGAATCATTGTTTTACAGTAAAGCTTTTCCACACATTTTATTTGAAATTCCATAATGAAATAATCTACTGAGCAACACACCAGACCTTATTTACAAATGTGCTTTTCAATGTTTTGCAAATTGGCTGGGCTTCTCTTCCACTAATGAGGAATAAGCAAGGCTGCAGCAGAGCCTAAAATAATGCTCACTTATGTACTGATTTCTGATCCACCCTGGACCTATCCGGGCTACTTTTAAGACTTTCCTCTTTCAAAATGCATATAAAGCGCATTAGCAGCCTGGCGGGGGGAGCCAGACAATCAGGTGGTAATAATGCAGATTTGAACTGCTGGTGAAAGCCTGTGTTCCGTCCCACCTGAAAGCCGGCTCCCCCAACCGCCATCTTCCCCGTCACTCTCCGTCCCGTTACTTATTTCTTTGTTGTCCCTTCCAACCCCACACTTACTTTATTTCTGCTGCAGCGGCACTCCCAGCCGCTCCTTCCTCTTCGCTAGTGCAGGTCACCGTGGAAAGGGAAGAGGGGCGCCGTACGGAGTCCCTCTTCCCTTTCCATGGTGGCCATCTTGGAAAAGTATTTTCTTTCTTTCAACTGGACGCCACACACGTCCCATTGAAGAAAGGAAAATACTTTTTTTTAGCACTCCAGGTTACTGCTTTGGTAGCCCAGGGTGCTAATGGACTTAAGCCCCCCTTCCAAGTGCTGGAATTGGGGTAATGGGCCGGAGTCCTCGTTAATGGCCTTCGCTTTGCTCGGGCTTCTAACTTGGGCTGCTGGCCCGTTACCCCCCGTTCCAGCACTCGAAACGGGGGTTTGATGCCACATTGTCACATGCTTTGCCTAGCAGCTAACCGTCAAGTGGGAGATGTCGTCTAGGGGTACAGGGTGCGACCTATATTCTAATACTGTGTTATCTCGGAATAGCGTGACTTAGGGCAGGTCATCAGCATGCAGCTTGCTAGAGGCGCTGCCAATTCACGCATTGCAAAGGGTATGTATTTAAGAAAATTGTGCAATCTGTCATATGACGCATAAAGTGCTCATTCCAAACCACATCAAGCCTGACTTCTGTACTTAAGGCCCGATTCATTTATTTTTTTCACGGTTCAAAGTGAATTTGCACTGCTGAAAAGTGACTTTACACTGCTGACACAAACCCTGATTCATGGAACTGTGCAAAGTGTATTTTTGCACTGCAAAGTCAGTGCAAGTGGTCATTTCTGCAGTACAACATGGCTTTGCACTGACTTTGCGCTGCAGAAATACACTTTGCACCGTTCCATGAATCAGGCTTTGTGTCGACAGTGCAAAGTCACTTAGAACCGTGCAAATAATTCCATGAGTCAGGCCCTTAGTTCTCAGCTGCTCAACTGCACCTCGCGCCTCACTCTAACTGCTGCCTTAAACATCGTTTATGCAATTTTAACTGAAAGAAAATGAAAATGTCCAAATACAGGGAGTTTATAATGTGTGAGTACACTTTTTCAGCATTCATACGTTGAAGCGTTGGTTGGCATTGCAGCACGCAGTTCTTAAATCCGTGCCAATGATAATATTTGTATTAAGGCATTTCGAGAAACCCCCAAAAGATGGCGCTCTTACGTTTACTTTCAGATTACTCAAAAGTTGTCATTTTCAGTGCAGACTGTAAGGTCGGTTCAGACTAACTTTAGTGGCATTCTAACTTTTTATGACAAGCACTAAAGTTAGAAAATATATATATATATATACATATATATATATATATGTTTGTGTCCGAGCCTACGCATTCACATTTAGTGCTAAAAACGTGAAGCACGAACGTTGCATCGTGTGTGCCACAGGGTTTTAGGTGTGCTATGTGGGGGACAAACTCCAAGAAGGCAGGATAAACAAAAAAGTGTTTGATTGATGTTCTCCAGGCCCCAAATCCATATGTAAAAGTTTAAAATAGTCCAAGTCAAAATATGTTATACAAACAAATGTCCCATGATGCTCTTATTTTAGAGAACAGTGACGGGTAAGTGGAGCAGCACCGACATGTCTTTCCCGAAATAGGGCTTATGATTTTCTTCGGGTGCAGCCAGCATTAAAGGGATTGGAACACAGGTCCGTCAGTTTACAGAAATGCCAGGAGTAGCAGAAGTGACATCACAAGACTCTTGACCTCTGGAGACAACACAGGAAGTTGTGTCATTTGATCCTACCCCCAAGTGACCTCACAGGAATGTAGCATTCAACAAATTTGAAGACTTGTTCAAACACTAGGCAGGTCTACAGTCCTGAAGACGACTACAGTCCCGTATGATTCATACACAACAGTATCCTGACTCCCTTTTGCCTAGCAGGATTTGTTCAATCTATTTTCCAATACAAGCTAATTACTGCTCAGAGGACTGTAATGATTACTTTAGTTTGATTATTTTCTCTTACCTGTGAGTTGTTTGGTTCAAGAATTTAGTTATGTAAACATATATGTATCTTTTGTTTGTATATACCTTTAACTAAAAACTTATTGTATGATTTTGAATCGGTGTCATATGTCTTTGGTTGTTGTTTAGATGTTCTCATTTTCTAAATTTAAATATACTAAAACTGTAAATCTACCAGAGTGTACCTTTACTTTGTTGTTTTCTGCAGTGACCCTTTGGGCACTGATCTAAATCCTTCTCCATAAATTAATTACCTTCTTTGTAAATCAATGGCAATGAAGTGAATATTGGTCTATATGTGGATTTCTCTTTTTGATTGTTAAATACTCACAAGAATGTATGGCACACCACCTTTAACTCCTTGACAAAACAGAAAGTGGCATTACATAGCAGTGTCCCTCTAAGAAACATATGGTTGCAATGTCAATGTAATATGAAAAAAATTTCATACAAGAATCGATCACCATATGTAGCGTTAATATCAATGTCTATAGGCGCATATTACCAAATTACTGTGAATGTAAGCAGACGTCCAACACAACAACCTGGACTATTGTACATCACTTGGGCTAAACAGTAAACAGAGAGAACATCTTGAAGAGGCCTAAACTGCAAAGCACAGACATCCAGTGCCTACCAAGTATCGGTACACAACCCAATTCAACATGTGACCCTTTGCCTATATTAGCCACTGTTTCTCAGTTTTTTAAGCTACGGTCAAGCAGTTGGCTTAGAGATCCCGGAATCTGGGTTCTCAGTGCCTGTAGTGGCTACCTGCCGATTTCTATTAAGCAATTGTAGTAAGTTCAAATTCGTAGCAGCTCGCATATATTAATTTTCAGCAAGTTTCTTCTTTTTAGTTACTAGGAAGCGTTGTCTTCTGCCCTATAGAATATCTGGGCTGGGAGTGCTATTCTGTCATGCAGCCAATTAGAATTCTCTATATTGGCTAAGCGATTCGAGCTAATAGTATGCTGTATCTTTCTGTTTTGTCATACAGATGGTCCCAGTGCACGCTCAGGCCTGAGACCCTCTTCGTTGTCCCCTGTATTCACGCTTGGGACGTTGCGATTGTTTGAGAACCCTGTTCAAACTGATTCCTTGGTGGTGTTTCTCTCCCGCCAATGTGGTAAGTTTATTGCCCTTAGTTATAACTTTGAGTCTGTTTAATCACTGTGCATTGGCTTGTATGTAAGACCTTTATTACATCACAGAGTTTTGCTGACTTCTGGCCCACTAGCCACGGCTGCAGAAGATATTGTGAGCTTGGGAAATGTATTTGCCCAGCTACAAGGTCAGTGATGACTTACCACCTCTTAAATAAACTTCCTGCATGCAATTTCACTGCTTGGGCTGCCTCCCAAATACCAAGATACCATGATCCCTTTATTCACACTAGTGGTTTTTTGCTTAATTGGGTGTCTTTTATTTCATTTTTTGAATATTGCCCAATGACTACTGCTTGCCTTCCGGTCCATCAATTAATGAGTTCTGCGACATGTAGTTGCAGTTGCCCTGGCCTATCCCTCCTCTTTACCTCAGAGCACCAGTTATTCATGGTGGCACTTTCTGTCTGACACTATAGGAAATAAATGGTGGACCCTTGAACACTTTCTTGATCTACTCCATTTTAATGTCATGTTACATAAGGGTGGCTAAATTTATTTTGTATTGTGGGGTTACTTTCATTCTGAATGGTCCCTTCTAGTGTGCATCATGTTACTTGAGAGGTAGGACCTCATAGCTGTTTTGTATGTCTCCCTTTCTTTTAGAGTGTTATACTTGTTTTTCCTGATGAAGACGTTGCTAAGCGACTCCAAAACTTCGAAACCGGTTGAAAAATTGGGGATGTGGTCATGTTTTACATCTAACTGACCCACCCCAGAGGTAGACCACTTTTGTGACAACCAGAGTGGTCATGTACATTGAGTGTACTTTAGTAAATAACCAAAAGCTAGCCATGATTTCTTAAATGGCTCTACCATATATGTATTATTGTTGGGTATTTAAATTGTTTGGAATGTGGATGTATGATGGCTGTTTGTGGACGAATGAGTGAATGATTCATTGTTGAGTATATGAACAGTATTAATTAGTGTGTTCTTAAACTTCCTGCAATGTATTTGTATTTTATTGATTTATAAAGCGCCTTACACTAAAGCGATGAATGTAAATAATATGTTTAAGTGTAGATTAAATCATGATTAATTCATTGGTGTAAATAATGTATCAGGCATAATAAACGGTTTTGATACTGTGCTTATAAATTACACTCCTCTGGACTCTCCTTTCTGAACTAATCAGGCCACAGACTAGAAACAGCCACTGACTGACACAAGTCCAACCAGAAGACAATCAGAGGCTGTACCACTGCATGCTTTACACTTGCACGATACGCGCAGGGATTTTCTTGTCATTCACACCCTGAAAACGCGGATTGACCAATCACAATCCATGGTTCCCGGACCCGATTGTGCCTACACCACATGCTGCAGTTAAAAACAAAAATCTAAACACAAACGGGCACTGCCATTAACATAGATAAGGGACTAGGTCGATTTTTGTATGATGGTGGCCATTTTGGAACCTGTTTTCCATGGCTGCCGTCATCATAGCTGGTCAGAGAGCACAGCGAATAGAACGCTCTCTTTGATATCTGTGCCTATTGACGCAGGTTCGAATCCTGGCAGGGCCAAACTCAGACTTTCATCCTTCCGAGGTCAAGAAATGAGCACCACACACCGTGGGTAATAAGCAGCGCTCATATACCTGACGGTTTTTAGCGCTATATAAATGTAAATTATTTTTATTATCTTAAAGGGGACCTATTCCCTTCTCTATTTTTAAGGTGGCTCCCATTTTTTTCTCTTTTTTTCCCTTCCGATGGGAAAATGGGCTTGCGTGGAGCTCATCTCCTCTAAGAAGCGAAAAAAATCAAAACTATTCACACCCGGGTAAATCCTGCAGTGCAAAAAGCTTTCAGGTGATTGCATAAAAGTAAATAAATGGATGCCGCCATTAAATTTGAAAAGGGCCATCATTTTTTAAATTTATTTTTCCTCTGACAGTAGATGCGCTTGCGCAGAGCACATCTTCCATCGGAAAAAAAAGATTGAAAACGATTCACACCCCAGGAAATCCCAGGGTGCAAATACCTTTCATGCCCCGGTGGCGTGGCGGACATGGGATTTTATATCCCACATACTGAGCTGAGGCTCTTGCTTGGCTTGGGCCTACAAAACTCAGGCTGGCGGACCATTAAATCCCATGTCCTTCCTGCTGTGAGGCGTGAAAGATACAATAGTGCACTTTGAACCATTGCACAGCAACCCACTGCCGCCAGTCACCAAGAGCCTGAATGTACCCCAACCATTTCCTACAACAGCCAGCCCACCATCCAGTGCAAGTCTCTAAGGGCCATCTATCAACACTTTAAATGTCTGGCACCCACTGTCGCCCTCCAACACCTCCAAAGCCTTGCTCCAACACCTTTATGTTTACACAGTGCTATCCTCCAGCCCCTTAAGTCTCCAGCATTCTCCAACACCCTCAACTTTATATGTTGCATAATGCCAGCTTCTAAGCACTGGAACAGGAACTGAACCCATGTTGCACTGCATCCTCTTGTTCCCAAAGCAAGTGCATTGCCCCTGAGCTATCCTTCCAAATATATGTATTTTGTTGCTTGCGTAAGCAACAGATAGTTTACTTCAAAGTCAGAGGGCAACTTCATGTAAATTAATGATCTCACCTTGTGTCTATCTACAGTGTGCCTGGCAGATCTGGGACAGGTCACACAGTGCCCAGGCTGGATTTGATTCATGACAGAAGCCACTGGGGCACACCCCTCAACTGAGGCCTAGTGGCTCACTGGATGAGCAAAGCAGACAATGAGAAACACTAATGAGATTTGTGTTCATGCTGTGCTGTCACTGAGTACTGCAGACTGCTTTTGCCCATTCTTAGCTAGCTAGACTTAGCCCCCATACCCTTCATGTTTCTACAGTACTGGTATGAGCTGCACAGGCAGTCCCACCTCTAAACCCAACCATTCAGGCATTCTTCACTAATTGACTACCAACCTTTAGCAATGACATCTTCAACTAGCGGGATCTAGATTCCAGGTGAAAAAAAGATGTGGCACATTAAGCTGCATTTACAATCGCCTTTTTCCGGTGCAACACAGATATCAGCTATTGGCACTGACTCTTTGTCCAGTGCCAGGGGTCGCAAGGACAAGTCTAGGTGTGGCAGAGGGCGAGTGAGGGGTAGAAGTTGCTACCCCTGGTAATCCCCAAATGACTTCCCTCTTGGGCAGCGCTAGGCCATTGAATAACTTGGTGCTTTGTCTAGTGGGCCAGCAGCAGCAATGCCGAAACCATGGTTACAGACGAGAGAGAGGGAAGGGGGGTTCTGAACTGAGAATAACTGGTTGGCATAGCAGCCATAAATGCCATAGCATGAAAATGATAACTTTCTAACTTTCTGTTTCCAAACTCCTCCACCCTACTAGCTAATGAGGAGTTAACAATATTGGCTCAAATCAGCAGCTTGGGGATTTCCATTACTCAGCTTGCAATGGTTTGATATTGAGCGATTCTGTGCTGTTTGATGATCAGTTGGGCTATTTGTGGGTTACTTTTGACAGCATATCTGTCTGTTTAGCCACCCAGAGCTGCATCACTAACCCACAGCACACCCACTCCCTCTACCCTTACCCCACTATCTCTACCCCATCCACCCCACTCAAATTCTCTCTACACCCACCGCACTCCCATTACATGTGCTGGTTGGCTTATGTTTGGTCTATTTTGGGCTACTTTCGACAAGTCATTGTTCTTCATATTTTCTGCACCAAACCAATCACCACAACCCAACCACACCCCAGTCCCTCTATACCCAACTACCCACCCCAGCTCAACTCTCTCTACTCCGTCCACTTCCACTTCCCCCACTCTCCCAACCACCACCAACCCGCCCACCCACCCCCCACAGTCCATATAAACCATCCTCTCTCTACCCCAGCCACCCACCACACCCCCACTCTTTCTACCCTCATCCACACATGCAACCCCCACTCTCCACATCTCCAGCCACACACCATACCCCACCCTCTTCTGCCACTCACCCTACCCCCACACTCTCTACCTCCACCCCCACTCTTTCTACTGACACCCCTACTCTCTCTAGACCAACCCACTGTACCTTCACTCTCTATACCTCCACTCACCCACCTTCACTATCTCTAGCACCACCCACCCCAGCCCTACTACCCACAACAACCCACTCCACCCACTCTCTCTAACCTAAACCCAATCACCCCACTCCATTCTCTCCATCCCCACCCACCCACCTTACTAAATTTCCCTATCCCCAAACACCCAAAAATTAGCCCGGCTCTCTCTACCCCATCCATCCACCAACCCCAGCCCACAACCCACTCTCTTTACCCCACCCACCCTAACCCTCCCTCTACTCAACCCTAACCCCTCTCTCTTTACTCCCACCCACCCACTCACCCAATCTCCTTCCCTCGCTAGCCCCACCCACCCTACCTGCTCTATTCCCCCAGAATCCACTGAGAATATCTGTCTTTATAGTCCTCCTGCCCTTGCTCTATTCCATTCGTATTCTCTGGCTCATCTGCACATCTTATCAAAACCTCCATTGAAACTTTGCACTCTCATCCTTGCATCCTGGTGCCTATAAATGCAAAATGCAAAGAAAAGCAGCACACACCAAAACGATTGGCTTTGTCAGTGCTTGTTTTGAGTGTGGGGAGGGTGAAGGGGACAGCAGTGGGAGCAAAGTGCTGATAAAGGGTGTTAATGGGATGGTTGGTCAGTGACCTGCAGTGGGGGATGGTGCCACGTAAAGTAGATTTGGTATTTGAGTTGGTATTTAAGCCTACTCCCAAAACACGCAGTTTGTAGACAATGGGCACCAAGCCCCAAGCAAAACATCAGGGAAGGTTGGATTGTCTCCTAGGACTGCAACATCTGATCCCAAATGGGGCCTCTACTAAGTGGTTCGAATACTTACCTGCTTAACAACGCCTCCCAAGGAGAACCTATGGCTCCACTCTTGAAAGAAAATGCATCCTGAAAGGGGGCTTCAAATAGAAGAGAGAGCCTGACTCCAGGGTGTATTTATTTCCTTGGAAAATGACGCTCCTCGACCTGGAGCTCTTACCTCTGTGACACTAGGAATGTGCCACAGGGACAATGTTGAATCCGGCTGCATTGCTGTTCAGGGAGCTTCTGTGGCCCGATGCTTTGTTTTTTGAAATGTCTGAAATGTGACCACAAAGTCACTGGTGAAGCAGAGGCACAAGCAGCCCTCGCTTTGCGTGGGGGCGGGCACTTGTGTACATGGGGGAGCCCTAAGCAAACGGCATATTGAAGTAAACGAAATGTGCCTTAGAAATAAAAATAAAAGATAGCGCCCATTGCCAAGGGGTTCTGCTGAGCACATTGCTTTTATAAGTGATTTTTAAAAAAAGGCACACATGCTGTTCTAGCCCTGCCTCCCATCTTGCAACTGGTTGTCAGGCAATCATGAGCCTGCGTGTGCACCTGGCACAACTTGTTTGGGGGCAGTGCACCCTCTCATTGCCCTGCCTGGATCTGGATTGGGGAGAGAAGATGATCACACCAAAGAAACTGTGTTTAGCATGGTAAGTTAAAACAAAAAAAATGGTAGTGCAGTGTTTGTGCAAGATTTTGAATGTGTATGCATGTATGTGTGTGTGAGCGA
Organism: Ambystoma mexicanum; assembly: GCF_040938575.1. NCBI lineage: Eukaryota > Metazoa > Chordata > Amphibia > Caudata > Ambystomatidae > Ambystoma > Ambystoma mexicanum. The sequence continues at coordinate 655,925,005 of NC_090926.1, forward strand.
CAAACAGAATGTGTGTGTACGTATGCACAGCGACAAGTCGCATGTATTTGTTTTGGGGCTGGTGAGAGGGGGTGAATCTTAACGATTTACAATGACCTTTCTTTGCAACAGTTTATGCCTGTTACTTTATGAAAATAATGTACAGTGACGATTACTGGCATAGGTTGTGGGTGCAGCTTCATGAAAGTGAAGTACAGGGGCCATACCAACATAGATTGGGGATACCAGCCTGTAGCTTTATGATAGTGATTTGCACTTGGAAGGTATTTACACTGATAATGCTGCCATATATTTTGGGTACAGGTGTTAAGATGGAATTCTGAACTCTGACCTGGTGGGCAGAGGTTCAGAAGGCCAGCATAGTTTCTTGGAACAGGGTAACCTTCTGGACAAGCCAGAACAATAAAGCTAGCATTGGCGGCAGTCAAGACTAGGACTCATGAGGAGTCAGGGTGATTGAAAGCCCACAATGAGCACACACAGCAAACAACACCACAAATTACTCTCAGTCAGGTGTATATATCAAACATACATATACATTTATTAAAGGCATTTTTAATCAAACACAAAGCAAATCTCAGCAATATTAACAAAACCAACACAACACTATGAAACATATATACCAATACCCTAATGTGATATTACACAGTACAGATCCACAACCTGCAAAGAAAGGGGTCACACAGTGTGAATATATTATAGGCAGTCCTTCACAATTCAAACCCTAGCTAAGAGGCAGTCTAGTCCCTACAATGAATAGAGCCTTGACCTCAAAAGTAAATTTTGGTGCTGACGCACGTGGTTGTGTGGTTAATTTATTTCAAAACGGGGTCTCTTCAAGGGGCTGTAGCGACTCCGGAAGATGGGTGAGGAAGTGACGAATAAGTTCCCACTATTTGAGGAGGGTCTCCCCAAGAGGGCAGAACATGATCCAAGATTTGGGAATAGATTGGTAGCACAGGTGTCATGATTCCTGCCCCTCATGTCCCCTCCAAGATGTCAGGCTGGAGCCAGGCCACGATCACCTACATGGCCCTCAAGGGCCGCTCCATCCCTCCAAAGACCCACTTGGAGTCAGACTTGGCGCTTGTGGCACCAGACTCACTCACTCCCATAGGATAACATTGGGGATTGGACTTGTAGTGCATTGATGGGGACAAGATGGATGCCCCCACATATTTTGGTTCCCAGAACTGCATGTGCGGTCTAGTCTTTTGGGTGTGGTTCAGCCCAGAGACACCTGGGATACCCAGAGATTATTTAAGCCACACCCAGGCTGAGAAACATGCTTTGCATTTTCTGCACCTGCAGCATGACACTTACTGTGTTCGGATCGGTCTCCAGTTGGCCTGCATCTTTCTTCTGCGCTCAGCTCCTGCAAGAACAAGAACACTGTTAGGAACAGCCTTTGCTTGCGGCGCTTCTGCCCATCATTCATCGCTCCTTCTGTTCTGCGGGCATCTTTGGTGGTGTCATTCCCTTCCCGGCACGCCGCTTCCTAAGGAAAAGGGAAAAGAACAGAAAAAAGGCATTAGTAAGCATTCTGCAAATCATCGCTTATTTTTAAATACTGTACGAGCTTCAAACGCTTACCTGAATCCCAGCCGCTCTGGGGGAACTCTGTATCTGGAACTTCTCATCCATCTGCAAGTGGAAAAAGACACTCCAGGTTAGGGTGGAAACATCTAGAGGCGCCGCATACCGCGCTTACCCATCGCATTTGTTCTTCATAACTGGCATCCACGCTGAAAATGTCGCGGCACCTAAAAGACACAGAAAAAGAACTCAGTTCAATGAAAATATGAAAGCGGTGCATCGCGCATCGTGCTCTCACTCACCTTCAGCGCTACTCATCTCAGCAACAAGCCGCCATCCCCGGACGCCAGCCATCATCTAAGGAAGGAAAGGAACGAAGTTAGAGAACTGTTCAAAAGACTGATTATACTTACCTGTCAGACTCTTGCCAGTGAAGTAACTAGGCAGCAACAAGCCCACCTCAATCAACGCGCCCCTGCGCTGAAGGCAGGACGGAGAGCACACTATCCAATAAAACAAGTTGAGCTGTGGATCAAAGGGAAGGGTTGGACCCTGGGGAAGAAGGGGTTCAAGCACACAGAGACAATAGGGAGCTAAACTCTACCTATCCTTTGTTTCAGGCCCAGTCTCCATGCGAATAGCCTACAGGGAAGGGTTCAAGGTCGTAAGAGGTCAGAACAGGCTGAGTGACGTCCCTGTGGATACCAGGTGAGCGTTACAGAACGAAAAGCCTCACATAAAATTCCACCTGGGCGTCATGGAAACGTCAGAAACCGACCATTTAGCACACATGTTGGGGCAGCTACGTTCCGAAGTACATGCAGCCAGGCAGGAGACCAACACCCTGAGGAGAGAGCTGATAGTAGACAAAGAATGCACTGATGATTTAAGCCGGCAACTTCTCCAGTCACAAGCAGGGCATGCACCATTGCGGGCAGCGTGCCCTCGATGCCAGCGCCATCAGCCAATCCCGTTCAGATAACCCTTCCTGGGGCAGTTCCCTTGGCCCCGCCTGAACGATTTACGGGGGATCCCAAGAAGTTTGCAATGTTCATGAACCAGTGCCGCCTGCACTTCCTTTGTAGGCCAGGGGCCTTTCCGAATGACCAATCACGGGTCGCTTTTGTGCTATCCTACCTGATTGGTAGCGCCGCGGACTGGTCTGTACCCTTTGTGGCCCAAGACGATCCTTTGCTGCATGACTTCAGGGGCTTTCAGCAGGAGATGGAAAAGCTGTTCACCTGTCGTACTCATGGGCAGGCATTAGACAACAAACTTCTGCCCCTACGCCAAGGGAATCAAGACCTATCAACATACATAGCCACGTTCAATAGACTCATAGTTGAAGAAGAATGGCCAGTGGAGAAGAGAACAACGTTATTTCATCAGGGGTTGCGGGGGGAGCTCAAGGATGTTCTCGCACAAGTGGTGAACCCCCAGAAAGACTGCTCCGAATTCATTGACCTTGTTGTTCAACTGGATCATAGGTTGCAGGACCGAAGAGCAGATTGAACCAGACCGGACCCTCGCACTATGTATGTGCGTTCAAAGAACAATACTGCCCGAACATCGGAAGGTTCAGGAGAACCAATGCAAATCTGGGGGGTCAGATCCCCCTTGACTAAAGCAGAAAGGGATAAAAGGAGACAGCAGCAGTTATGTCTCTACTGTGGAAGGTCAGGTCATTTCCTTAAAGAGTGCCCCGTGAAGCCACCGAGGAGGATGCTAGGGGCCACGGACAAGGAAGAAACCATCAAGGAATCGGAAAACTCCCCAGCCCGGCAAGTGTAGGGGTCCACTTGTCGAGCGAAGAAAGTGAACTGCAGACCTCCCATTTTGCACTATCTGTGGTATTGATCAATCACCAACAACCATCTTAGATGCATGCAGTAAGAGCGTACATAGACAGTGGAACTGTTGGGAATTACATCGACCAGGATCTTGCGGCAAAGATGGGGCTTCCGTTACGCCCTAAATCAACCACCGACACTGTTACCACTGTCGACGGCACGGAAATAGCTTCTCGTCCAGTATCCCAATGCACTGCAGCTTTAACCCTTCTGTGCCAGGATGGACACCAAGAATCTATCGTTTTCGACCTCATTAAGGCACCACAGTTCCGGTTGATTTTGGGAATGCCATGGTTGGTAGCTCACAATCCTCGAATCGATTGGCGAGCAAAAGAAATGGACTTTCCCGAGACTTGCGCCCACACATGTTATCGCCAAGAGAAACAACCAATAGACACCAGAATCTCCACGCTTGCGACTGTGGCAATCGGCACCCTACCAAGTGAATACCAGGACTTTCAAGATGTCTTTCAGAAAGAACAGGCTAATACCCTGCCACCGCATAGACCATACAATTGCCAAATCGACCTGATACCCGGCGCACAAATCCCTTGTGGGTGAATTTACGCACTCACAGAACCAGAAAACCAGCACCTGAAGGCCTATCTTGACCAATAGCTGGCCAACGGGTTCATCCGTCCCTCGAAGTCTCCAGCAGCCAGTCCCCTATTCTTCGTACCAAAGAAATGAGGGGGAATTGAGAACGTGCATCGACTATCGAGCACTGAACCAAATTACCATAAAAAATCGCTACCCCCTGCCGCTGATCCCTGAATTGCTTGATCAAGTCAAAGATGCCCAAATCTACACAAAGCTAGACCTGAGGGGGGCATATCACCTTCTTCGCGTAAAACAGGGGGACGAATGGAAAACTGCTTTTCGCACCAAATGCGGCTTGTACGAATATCAAGTAATGCCCTTTGGCCTTTGCAACGCGCCTACTGCATTTCAATACTTCATGAACGATGTCCTACGGGAATTGATTGATGTCTGTGCTCTAGTGTACATCAACAATATCCTAGTATATTCCACATCAAAGCAGGACCACATAAAACACGTTAGATCTATATTGGAGAAACTCTGTCAACACCAGCTATGCGCCAAGCTCGAAAAGTGCTCATTCCACGTCTCCGAGGTGGAATTCCTGGGTGTTATTCTCAACCCGAATGGAATCCAAATGGATGTACACAAGATAGATGCTATCCTGAACTGGCCATCCCCAAATTCATTCAAGGGGTTTCAAAGTATGCTGGGTTTTGCAAACTTCTACCGCCGCTTCATCCCAGGATTATCGCAAATCGTGCATCCCATCACGTCATTACTAAGGAAAAGCAACAAAAAGTTCCAGTGGACAATAGAAGCCGACGAGGCTTTCCAGGAACTCAAAGCAAGATTCACATCTGCCCCAATCTTACGCCACCCTCGCCCTGATCTCCCATACCTGGTGGAAACGGACGCCTCAAGCATGGCTATGGGAGCCGTCCTCTCACAAACGGACCGCGACATGGGCCAGTTACACCCTGTTGCCTTCTGGACGCGTAAATTCACACCCCCTGAACTCAATTACACTATGACAGACAAAGAACTCCTGGCCATTAAGTCAGCCTTTAAGAGATGGCGGCACTACCTCTTGGGCGCCAGACACACAATCACTGTAATAACTGACCACCGGAACCTCCAGTACCTAAAACTCCAAAGGCCCAATCCTCACGACAACTACGTTGGGCTCTTTTTTTTGCTGAATATGACTACGTGATTACATTTCGACCAGGGGTGAAAAACAGGAAGGTCGACGCCCTTTCCCGTATGGGGGTGGAAGAGTAAGGGTATCAGACCCCTGACCCCATAGCAATCATCCCGAGTGACAAACTCCTAGGAATCACAGCAACCATAACTCAGAAAGAATTACATGAATAAATCCAAAACCTGATGAGTCCGGAGCAATTACAAGCATGGAGTGCACAAGGAGAACATTACATGATAAAAGATCAGTTGCCCTACTTCAGGAATCATTTATTCTTACAAAACCAAGAACTACGAACAAGTCATGTCCGGTTATCATGATTCCTTGATCGGGGGCCACCCCGGAATCTTTAAAACCCTAGCCAAGGTAAAACAGAATTATTGTTGGCCCACGTGGCGTAAAGACATTGGGCCTCATTACAACTCAGGCGTTAAGGGTTAACGCTGTCGTTAACCCTTAACGCCTGATTCCGATTTTAACGGCTGCTTTTAGCAGCCGTTAAAATCCATGGCGCTAAACCGCCTTGGTGCTAATTACGGCACCGTAATTTACGGTGCCGTAATTAGCGCCTTCCCCACTCCCATTATGCCCTATGGGGCAAAAATGGGAATGGGGAAGGGTAAATGGGAAATGGGGATTTACCGCCCCACTCACCTTGGAATGAGGCGGTAAATCCGCCATCCACCATGGTGTAAACGTAGTTTACACCATGGTGGTAAAGTTGGCGTACTTACCGCCTGGGTCGTAATGACCCCCATTATCCAATTCATCCTATCTTGTGGAGTGTGTGCTCAAAACAAGTCATCCAAGCAGAAACCGGCTGAGCTATTACAACCATTGGAAATCCCACCAGCACCCTGGCACACGTTGTCCCTCGATTTTATTACTGACTTACCACCCAGTCAAGGGTTTAACACTATTCTTGTGGTCGTGGACCTATTTTCCAAAATGGCACATTTCATTCCATATAAGGGGCTCCCAAATGCTTCCACTCTGGCAAAGGTATTTCTTGAAGGCATTGTACGGCTCCATGGGTTTCCTTCAGTTTTGGTCTCAGACCGAGGTACTCAATTCGCATCTAACTTCTGGAGAAAATGCTGCTCTATGGCCCCGATCGACATCCGGCTATCCACCAGTCACCATCCCCAAACGGATGGTCAAACTGAGAGGACAAATCAGACGCTCGAGCAGTATCTGCGTTGCATGTTACACCAAGCTGAAGGAAGCTGGTTCGACCTATTATGGATAGCTGAATATGCTTATAATAATTCCCTACACACCAGCACTGGGCAGACACCCTTTTATACCATGTATGGCAGGCACCCACGTACTTCGAGTTGGACATTCCTACAACTCTGGAAATGCCAGCAGTCAAAACCTTGCACACGACCATTTCTCAAACCTTTAAAAGGGCAACTGAACACCTACTTCAAGCTAAGAATCGCCAAAAGAAGTTTGCTGATCAACACCGAGCAAAGGCCCCCCAACTACCAAGTGGGAGACAAAGTCTGGCTGGCGTCTAAACAAGTGTCCATTAAAGGAGCCAAACTTTCCGTCCAAGATACCTGGGTCCATTCACTGTCACCTCCGTGATAAATCCTGTGGCGGTCAGACTAGCTTTGCCGTCAAACATGCAGATTCATCCTGTGTTCAATGTGTCTCTCCTTAAACCTGTTCAACCTGGGACCCGGGTGGCAACGCCACCGCAGCCAGTATTAGTCGCCGGGGAGCCAGAATTCGAAGTCAAGGACATCCTAGATTCAAAGTACGTCAGATCCAAATTATACTACTTAGTAGACTGGAAGGGGTATGGTCCACAGACAGGACATGGGAGCCTTGTGAGTACATCCATGCACCTCGCTTGCTTAGACGATTTCATCAAAACCATCCAACCAAACCAGGACCAGATAGAAGAGCCACCTTGAGAGGGGTGTTGGGGGGAGTGCTGTCATGATTCCTGCCCCTCATGTCCCCAGCCCTCGAAGATGTCAGGCTGGATCCAGGCCACAATCACCTACATGGCCCTCAAGGGCTGCTCCATCCCTCCAAAGACCCACTTGGAGTCAGACTTGGTGCTTGTGGCACCAGACTCACTCACTCCCATAGGATAACATTGGGGATTGGACTTGTAGTGCATTGATGGGGACAAGATGGATACCCCCACATATTTTGGTTCCCAGAACTGCACGTGCGGTCTAGTCTTTTGGGTGTGGTTCAGCCCAGAGACACCTTGGATACCCAGAGACTATTTAAGCCACACCCAGGCTGAGAAATATGCTTTGCGTTTTCTGCACCTGCAGCGTGACACTCACTGTGTTCGGATCGGTCTCCAGCAGGCCTGCATCTTTCTTCTGCGCTCAGCTCCTGCAAGAACAAGAACACCGTTAGGAACAGCCTTTGCTTGCGGCACTTCTGCCCATCATTCATCGCTCCTTCTGTTCTGCGGGCATCTTTGGCGGTGTCATTCCCATCCCGGCACGCCGCTTCCTGAGGAAAAGGGAAAAGAACAGAAAAAAGGCATTAGTAAGCATTCTGCAAATCTTCGCTCATTTTTAAATACTGTACGAGCTTCAAACGCTTACCTGAATCCCAGCCGCTCTGGGGGAACTCTGTCTCCGGAACTTCTCATCCATCTGCAAGAGGGAAAAGACACTCCAGGTTAGCGTGGAAACATCTAGAGGCGCTGCATACCGCGCCTACCTACCGCATTTGTTCTTCGTAACCGGCATCCACGCTGAAAACATTGTGGCACCTAAAAGACAAATAAAAAGAACTCAGTTCAATGCAAAAACGAAAGGGGTGCATCACGCATTGTGCTCTCACTCACCTTCAGCGCTACTCATCTCAGCAGCACGCCGCCATCCCCAGACACCGGCCATCATCTAAGGAAGGAAAGGAACGAAGTTAGAGAACTGTTCAAAAGACTGATTATACTTACCTGTCGGACTCTTGCCAGTGAAGTAACTAGGCAGCAACGAGCCCGCATCAATCAACGCGCCCCTGTGTTGAAAGCACGACGGAAAGCACACTATCCAAGAAAACAAGGTGAGCTGTGGATCAAAGGGAAGGGTTGGACCCCGGGAAAGAAGGGGTTCAAGCACACCGAGACAATAGGGAGTTACACTCTACCAATCCGGTGTTTCAGGCCCAGTCTCCGGTTGAATAGCCTCCAGGGAAGGGTTTGAGGTCGTAAGAGGTCAGAACAGGCTGAGTGACGTCCCCGTGGATACCAGGTGAGCGTTACAACAGGCTACCTCGATAAAGAAGAGTTGCCCTAAGGGGACACTTGTGTGTAAATGTCTATGGATGTGACAAGGACCACAGGTAAGGGTTGCAAGTACTTACTGACCCTCAGTGCACTCCAAAGAAAACTTCGGCTGTCGAGTCCACTTCGGTTGTAGGTTCAAATCCTGCAGTTGCACCGCTCTGTGGCTTTCAGGTGCTGCGTTCTGGGAATTATTCTGTGGCGGGACAGTGGCGATTTCTGCACCCGTGGTGAAGGGATCAGGCCAGTTTCACTGCAGGGAGTCTGAGGGCACAGCAGCAAGACAACCACAAATTTCCTCACCACAGCTGGGCAACACAGTGACTGTGTATTCTTGGGTTTGGCGTACTCTCCTAATTCCAGACCTGGGAACACTAGGCGTACGAAACTCTGCAGTAAAGTGCCTTATACGCAGAGGTTACAGTCTTCAAAGTCTCAAGTCAAAAACTCAAGACTGTGGTGGTTCCTGGGCAAAGGTCCCGTACAAGCTGGTTAGTTCACTCGGCAGTCCAGGAATACTTCTGAAAAGGATTGCTAACAGGTTAAGTAGGAGGTGGCGAGCATAGTTGATCCCACTATTGCAATGGGTTAAAGCACCCTTGCAGTCCTTCTGGGTCTGGTCAGAAACAGGTGGTCCAACGAGAAAACAGCGGGCTCAGGGTGCCAAACCTTCCAGTGGGTCACCAGCAGTTCCACGGATCTGCTTACTTGGTTCACGATACTTGGGTACTTTACTAAGTTCAGTGTGAACTCAGAAGCTCTACCTTAAATGAGTGAAAGATACCTTCTCTTATCCAAAATCTCCTTCACGCCAAAACGAAGAGAAACAAATAGGAAATCTACTCACATTCAGCCATCCCAGATGTGGACCAATCACGGACCACAGTTGTCCCAGTCATCCCAGCACACCAGACATCCTGGCACCCAGGATGTGTATTGGAACTAGACACTCCAGCCCACATGCTGGGTGCACACACACAAGGCATGAAGAAACTTGCAAAAGCTTCAGTGTGTGCAGGTTTCTGCATGACTAAATTTCCTGGGTCTACTCGACCTTGGGAAGGCAAAGGGACATGATGGCCAAAGGACATAACAACGGACCTTGTGGCATGGCCATTTTAGGCACTGTCCTGGGCCTAACACGGTAAATGCTGTATAAACTATAGGAAAGAGTTTAAAATACATAAAAAGTAACAGCTGCCACCAGTTCTGTCCAAGGCACACTTGTAAATTCACCAAAAATCCTTTGCGAGTCTCTAGGGCCTTACAAATGGAAAAGAGACCTCAGCACACTGTACTGTAAGGTACATTATGCACTGATAAATTGTTACTAAGTAATAGTGACAAAGTGAAAGACTAAGGGAAACACAGTCTCCCAGTACTGACAGTCTTACGGGCATGTCAGTGTCCACATAACAAAATGAGAAAAAGCCCAGTGGAGTACAGCAGAAGGCTGAGCTCCACTGGCAAAAGTCAGGCTAGGATGTTCTGACAACACGAAAGGTTGGGGCGTTCACAACTGGAAATCCTTCCTAACAACAGGCATATGATTGTGCAGGCACATGATGTGGATGTAGGCACACCAAAAGCGTTGTACAATTATCCTGTTTACTGTTAGTGACACGACATCCACTGGTCATTTGTATGTTACCTTAGAAAACCTTTGGACATTGTCTGGATTTTTACACAACGTTCTCAGCAACTGCACTGTTAAATGCACAAGTTTACCATATTATTTAAAAAATAGTCCTTGATAAAGAACCCTCCCCAAATGCTCCGGCATCATTGAGGACTCCCTTGCTATGCTTGGTCGGTCTTGCAAGTTTGTGGGAGAGGTGTATGTCCCTTCTCTAAAAATATGCACCTACAGCCACTGACTTGGAATAGTGTACAATGCCAGGGTCCAGGCCTGCTCCCTCGGCACCAACAGATGCTGCCATCACTAACATGCACATATCCATGCTATTCGCTGCATACAGCAGCGGATGGTACGTTTGGGCAGCAGAGGCTAAGACTTTCCCCCTTGTTTCTATGCTAGGTAAAAGATTTAATATCTGATTTAAAAATGTACTTGATTCTTACTCACCATAATCGCCAGGGAGTCTGTGTCACAAACTGGGCTTCTTCATGGAGTTTTGAGGGGTCCCTTCAGCAGGGCCTGAATGGCGCATCCACATGTTGTGTTTTGCGAGGGGCTTCACCCTCACAATATGAACATCATTGCTTTAGTGTTAGGAGCCTCGAAATGTATCAACCTCGGTAGTTTGGGGAGACAGATATCAGAAATGTGGGCCATACGCTCGTTTCATTGCTACTAATTATGACTGCTTACCAGGGAGACAAATGAACTACTGGACTGGAGAACACACAGTATGATTTCAACACACCACTGATATCCCCAATAAGGGTTTGAAAGCATAGCTTTTTCATAGCACTGTGTATGAAAGACTTGCAGACAGACGTTCCTCTTTTTTCTAAGATTGACCTTGCAATTAAGTTTCAAATTCTAATGATATGATATGATATGGCATTTATAACGCGCCTATACACATGTGTTTCAAGGCACAACGAGGCAAGGGGGGGAAACAGAGGGAAGACAGACAGTGATCCTACTAGGCCAGGTGACATTGAGATTGCACAAGTGCAGGGGGGAGGGGGAGGGGAAAGGTGTAGGTGGAAAGCAGAGGAGGCTGTGCAGTACATATGATAACAGTAAAATAAAATTCAAATTCTAAGGCATTACTAATGCACCTGTACAACATGAAAGAAATTGGCCGTACCTAGAGCATATCCATTTAAGATAATTGTTCATTTTAAATAACTGTCCATTAAACTTTGATTTTTCAGGGCATACTTAGAGCTCTAGGAACTGCACAAATAGTGCCCTGCAAAACACTGTCTCCTGCCAAAGCCAATTGTCAGCTTGCAATAAAAACAGTGAAATGTGTCGTTCATACATCGGTTTTAAACTTCTGAAATAATGGCAATTCTTCACTTTTTATTTAGTCACATGACAAATCAATGTAATTTTCACATATTGTTTGTTCAGAACACCCCATAGTGTGTTGATGATTTTGAGGAAGTGTCTGTATAGTTTCTTTTGTTCTATGTATCATCACATTTCAAAATTGAAAAGTAGCTAACTTTTTTGGTTCCAACTTTGATATATGGGGCAGACGCGATGCTAAACATCCCTCAAGAAACTTGGCCAAAACAGGAAGCACTATTTTGGAGGAAAGTTCTCGGCTTGCCCAACTAAACCCCGGTAGTGTCTATACGACGCAAACTAAGTCTGTCCTCTCTTCAAGGAATGGTCAAATTACGGCAAGCTGATGCTTTATCGAAAGTGCCGGATGGCCCTTGTTCCTTCCATCTGCAACTTGATCAATCAAGAACTTGAGGTTTCACAATCCAAAAAACGACTCTTATGGTGGAACTCAAATACAGCCGTTCTGAACTTGATTGGTTGTGATGAAGACACTTTATTTAAAAACCCTGTCAGAAACCAAACGAAACTAAAGGAGCAAGATTGGATATCTACGCTTGAAGCATCGGATAAAAACAAATTGACTGCTCATCTGCCACCTAACACAAAAAAACTGAATGAGCTCCAGAGCTACATAAAAAAAAAAAATTCCAAACAAACAGGGACGAGATCTCCTTTTGCGAGCCAGACTCAACTTGCTTCCTACAAATGAAATCTTGGCCATCAGAGGCCTAACAACATCCAATTTATGTTGTTTCTGTAACTCAGAAACTGAAAAAGAAACTGTACGACATCTGCTGCTCCAGTGCCCAGCGAACCAACAGATCAGATGGTGTTACCTAAAAAACACCCTCTCAGACTTTGTGTTGATGGACGAACCAACATGCTGGTCTAGATTGATCAGCGGCGAGTCAACAAAATGGTTAATCACTACCTACAAAATTATGCAGCATACAAAATGTCCTTTAAATCAACCCATCTTGACTTAATGCTGACTCTGGCTGTGGTTGGCATAAGAATCAATCAATCAACCTTATCTCATTTTGACCCAACAACATCGGCACAAACTACCTTAGAATTGAACGTTAAATTGAACTTTAAACAGAACTGTAAGAACTTTAAGATAGAGATTAATTGATTTACAGCATCCCTCAATTTTGTACAAATCTATTTTTCTTGATTAAATACAAATAATAATATTTTAAAAAAAGAAGTTAACTCGATGATTTACATGAAACATCTTGCCCTCAAGAAATATGGGAATTTGTGTGCAGTTAGGAAAGATTAACGTCATCACTGGCAATGGAAATTCAGAGTTCATACGATATATGCTTAACCTTTTAAGGACATATTTGTTTGTTCTGAATTAAAAAGGAAATAATTTTTAGCTCTGCCCATTCCCATACTCGAGTTGTAGATGTCTTCTCTCTAGTCAAGTTCCTCAAAATAATGAGGTCTCCTTGGTCACGTGAGAAAATGCTTATGAAATAATCATAATAACTTCAACATAGCCCTGATAACTCGCCTTTTCCTTGGCCTATGAAGTTCTGGGGCTACTGATGATCCTACTGTGACGATGAATGATTGTCATCCTACTGTCATTACACCCTAGTCTCCTACCTCCTCAAATTCCTCAAAACATTAAGGATGTATCCAATATTGTGCTCAATGTCAAAAGATTGGGCATAACAACATAGACACGTGAAACAAAGTTGGTACTGCAAATTGGAGGATCAAACAAATCATGTGGGCTTCAATGGCAAAAGGAATATAGCGTGCACTTGGGCGCCTCGGGGAGTCCGATTTGAACCTGATAATGCACACTTAGGGTTGTGAAAGTAGCCCAAGTCGGTGGTGCCCTGCCAGCAAGAATCTAGGACACCAGCAGGGCACGTCCCAAAGAGGCAGATTCTCCCATCATGGAACAAAGGAGGAAGAGAACCGGATCAGAACCTTTGATAATAAACACCCCAATCCAATGTTTCAAGGTCACAGCAGAAGGTTTCATGCATTTTCTAAAATTTAGGAACTGATTTTTGCATGTCTTAAATTCTCTTGGCTCACACTCTTAACATCCCAAGAGTGAAAATCATCCCTTTTCTGCAGAGAAAGGGGAGAACAAAAAAAAGCTAGGAATATCACCCTTGGATCAAGATGAAAGCAAGAAAAGAACACAAGCAGAATATGTGGACCTGAACACATAATTAGCACTTCTGACCGCCCTTGACTTCATTCCACTTGCTTTTATTCGACGCTACTGTCATACAGCTATGAAAGAAAGGAGATATATCAAAACTAAACATTAGAGTTCATTCATCGCAACAATTAGGAAAGAATGCAGTTGATTAAGAGACCAGTAAAAATAATCTGTGCAATAAACAACAATATCACAAGCATCAGGATTAAAGAACCCACCTCTTCTAAACCAGGCTTTTACAGTACATGTAGAAACACCCTCAACCACAGCACCATAACTTGAGGCGCTACACAATTCTTTAGACTTGCTCAAGTATATAGATCCATAACTGTTTAAACAAGCTTTTCAAATTATGTAAAACAATATGGACATATGGAGGACTTGAAAACAACACATGCAAATGATACATAAAGATCCCTACAGAATGGGCAACAATTCGACACTGGATGATGCCAGTTTTTTGTTAAGGAGAAAATGGTAGAACATCCAATTTCATTCATAAACCTTGCAAATGGATTTAATATCTCAAAGATACTGTTCCACTTCACAGTCAAATAAATATGCATCATCAAAGGACATCACAATGCAATTAGTTAAGGTTTTACTTTGTGTCCAATCAAGCTAGGCTCTGTTCATTTGTTGCTTAAAGTTACAAAAGTAGAGGGATTCTGCCATAGATTTTCAAGGTCCAATGTTTTTGTTAGATCTCTACTATGTCTAAGCCAAGCAATTGATGGCCCACTATGATAATTCATAACCCCTTTTAATGCCTCTGCATGATTAATTAGCCAAGTGTTAGACCAGAGTCGTACCAGTAAATTAAGGGCTTGATTCATGGAATAATCTGCGCTGAAAAAATGGGACTTGCACGCGAAATCACATGCATGTCCCCATTCGTTGATTCATGGAACACAATGTGCAGGGCTTACCTGAGACTTGCGAGGAATCGATGCTTGTCCGACACGTGACTGCAAGCCGACAAACGCCTTGCATGAGACTCCAAGGAATGGGCCGGCCGGACCGGCGCAGCCACCTAAAATGGGGCAGGACATGTGGTATGAGGAAGAACAAGCAAAAATGTGGGCGCTACAATGGATTTCCACCACTAAGCAATCGCACCACGAATATTCACACAAAACAATTGTATTTATGGAATTGAACAGGGAAGGCTGACGTGCAAAAAAATACACTGGAAGGACATGTGAGCAGATGCTCCACTCATGGATGGACCTCCGGTGATCCCAGTTGGTCAGATTTGTGGACTACATGTTGGTGTTGCAATTCATGCTGCTGTCAGGCCACGGAAGTTCAGGTGAGCAGCAGACATGGATTGCACTGGTAATGTGTCAGACTGTCAGGGTGCTTCCTGGGGGGGGGTGGGGCTACAGTCTGGAGGGTGCTGGGTGTGGGTAGTGTCACAGGTGAGGGGGGCTGGTGGGTGGTGTCCAGTCTGGAGGGGGCTGCCTGTGTGGGTGTCACAGGTGAGGGGGGCTGGAGTCCAGTCTGGAGGGGGCTGCCTGTGTGGGGTGTCACAGGTGAGGGGGGCTGGAGTCCAGTCAGGAGGGGGCTGCCTGTGGGGGGTGTCGCAGTGAGAGGGCTGAGGGGTGGTGTCCAGTTTAGAGCGTGCTGTCTGTGGGTGGGGTTACCCAAAGAGAGCATAACACATTTAGGTTTTTTGGCCAGACTAGTGACATGTCATCTATTTGCCAAAGTAGAGTGTCTTTGGTCACGTAAAATAAATGGGGCAGGCAGAGTCCTTACCGAGGCAAATACATCCAGAACTGGTAATCCGAAAGTCTTGCAGTTTTTATGAAACACTTCCTGTAACAAAAAAAACAATGAGGAGGCAGAGATCCCTCTGACCTGATCGGCCACCTGACTATCCACATCACAAATATGTATGTCAGATTGCTCTTGACTGTGGAAAGAACGTTTTCAGATATTAGAGCTAGAGGCTTGATTCTCATTCTCCCTTGTCGACTGATATAGGCACAGTTTTCACAACTGTATTGTGCATCCACACCAACCCAGGCTTCTCCCTGATGCATGTGAATTCCTGCAGTGCATTATTGTAATTATTTCCAATTGTATAAACTTTAGGAGTTCATGGTGGACATTTGCATTGAGCGGAGAGTTCTTGGCATGTTGCCCTCTGCCATCTTACTTGCTTCAGTTGCTGCCACCTCTACATTTGGTGGTGAAGATGCATTCCTTTTTTCAGAGATCCCAATTTAAGCTATCCTTTCAACTTTCTTCTGGTTTCCTCGTATTCTTGAATGAGTGTCTCAAAGGCAGCAGATGTTGGATCCCATTTGGTGAACAGTTATTTTGTCAGATGCTTCAAGTCAAACCATGCCCAAGGGATCAGGAACAATATTGCAGCCATGTCTCCATATCTTTGCCTTAAATTGAAAAACTTTGTAAAGGAAAGTCCCTTTTGCTCTTCTACGTGGCCTAAATGCATGGGGGATTTCTGGGAGTCACAACCGTTCCTAGCTAGAGATGAAGGGATTTTAATTCAATGTGTACCCATTTCTCAATATGTGTCACACCCATATATGTTCCTCTTTACTTTGTTCAATATATATAGATGTGATTCCAGAGGAAGGACTCCTACGGCCGAATTAATCATATATAATTTGGAACAATGCGGCTAGGCAGTGAACGCAGGAGAAGCATGATGTGGTTGGAAAACATATGAGGAAGGGTGATTTTCCGGTCTGAAATCTCCATTTGAGACTTTCCTGATTGACAATGGCTTAGAAACTAGTTTTCTTACAAATTATGATGGCTTCCATTTCAGGTAGTAGAGCAACTTCAATCCTTCAAAAAGCGTTATCACTTCTTTCATTACGTTTTTAAGGGACAAGAAGAATTACAGCAGAAATGTCTTATTGCTAACATCATTCTTCTAGTCTCAGATGTAGAAGTTTCAATGTGATGCCCCAGAAGAAACATCTGTCAAGGCTGCACCCATAATAGTGCCCCTTGCTGAATCCTATATCAGTTGCTCTGATTGTTTTCAAAATACACACTATTTAGCTTCCTTCAGGGACACCTTGAAGCCTGCAAAAATCTAATCTTGACATCCAATGTCCTTATCCACCTCAACCTTTTGTTGACAGAATCCCAACTGCTACTGGTGTGTTTTCATGATATCTTGGTCATGATAGAGTTCACATGACCTTCCTGGGTCAGCTGTGATTCAGGCTCTTGAACTGGGTGACTCTCAAGTCTGGTTATAATAACACTCTAGACATCAGTGCAATTGATGTCCCATTAACCCTTCAAGGTAATTAAATATCGTGTTATTCCACTTCTATTCTTTCTTTCTCCAGTGAACAGACACCATCTTTCTTTATTGAGAAAAGCCATGCTATTCTAAATCTCCTAATTCTATAACACCTAGTATCCCACCTATCATCCCTTTTCTGGCCCTGTTCTTGTTTTTCTTTATCTCAGGCAGATCTCTGGAAGCCTTATCTTACTCAATCGGTTGTCTCCTTGCCTGTTTGATAACATCTATTTCTAACTCTGTGAACCTCATATTGGCTCTCCTGGAGAAGGCCTCTTTTATTCAAGGGGGGTTCTTTTATTCATCTAAGGCTGGTTAATTGTCCCGATATTAGAAAAGCAAATACTTGATCTCCTCAATAATCATAATAACCCTCTCATCGCCTCGTTACCTTTTCTGTATAAATGTTTCTGCAAACACATCACTTGTATACTATCTTATGTGGTGCTACCTATCTGTGTTCCTTCATTGGTGTAGCACAGAGAAAGCTACCCTGCAGGTGCAGGATGATGTTATGCATGTACAGGATCCCAGACGGGTCCGTCCACTGGATTTTCTGGGTCTCTCAGCAGCATTTGTTACGGTCAGCAATAGGTCATGCATGGTTTTTGGGGGCTCTGTCCTGTTATTGATCTCTAACTCTAAACTCTAAGATAACTGTAAACTTGAAAGTATACTATTGTATATACTAAATACCATACACAATGGTTTCCTTTTCTCAGATAGAACTCTGGAGACACAGCCTGGAACTTCCGGTGTTGGAGGGAAGTAGTTGACTCAAATGATGTTTGCCCAGGTGTGGGAAGTGCTTCTTAAAAAGACAAAGCAGCCTGCTTTGATGCCCACCCAAGTGGCACAGGCAAAAGCCCTCTGCTAAACCCACCACCACCTCAGTCTTCAGGCACTGTGGAAGAGAAGACATGGGAAGTTCTGGAAATGCACAACCAACTGAAGTGTCTATGATTGAGTGTTTTGAAGAAGACCTCAACAGCTCCTTTTATCATTTCATGGTTACATTGTTTCACCTTTAATTGATTTTATGTTTATAGTTGTTGTGACTGGACAGTGTGACACTCTGTATTCCTTTCATTTTAACTTTCATGTTGCTGCTCACAGTTTTTCTTTGTTATATATTTGTTGCACTCCTTGGGACATTTGCCATGTTTTCACTGGGGCATCTAAGCAGAGTCACAGCATCTAGGTGAGCGGTGGCATGATGCGTGGGTGATGTAGAGCCAACATCACAAGCGTTACTGGAAGCAGTAGTGGTGATTGTTGATTTCTTCATTTATAGTTCTTAAAGTCTGATATTTCCCATTTGCAAAGTGAATACGTATGTTGCATTTTCATTTTCATGCCATGTTACTGAGTACATTCCATGAATACTTAACTTTGAGTTGCATTAAAACAAAATATCAAAAAGAAATTATATTTAAAAAAAATAGAGACACGGGATACAATTTAGCATTTCTGTTGAAAGTACAGTTCATGTGTGAGTCCTCGTGTCAGACAAGCGTTCGGTTGGAAGAAGACAATAATTTGATTTAACTTGATATGAGTTTGAAAATGTATATTGCACAGTGGCTGGGAGAATACATCTGCATGGATGTGAAAAAGAAGAAGAATATTGCTGTGAGAGCAAGAGAGACGAATGAACAATAGTTTTAACTAAAAAGCAAGGATTTTAACTTGTTTCAAATGGGGTTGAATGCCTTTTAGGAGCAAAGATGAAAAGACAGTGGGGGTCATTCTGACCCTGGCAGTAGGGGGTTAACAGGCTGGTAAAGGAACTGGCCCTGTTAACCCCCTACCGCCTCATTACGAGTTCCGCCTGTCATTAATGGGCCCATTGTTAGCATGCTGCCCATTCCCATTGAGCCCTACGAGGGCTCAAATGGGAATGGGGATTGGTTCCTGGAATGCGGAAATACCAGGCAGTCCAAGGTCGGAATGGCCCAGTATTTCCCCATTCCAGGAGCCCGGAACCCGGTACCCGGAATGGGGGTAGCCATGCTGCATGTCGTAATGACCCCCAGTGAGTTCCAAAGATGGGGACAAAAACAAAAAATCGCCAATCATCTCTTGATTTGCATCTGGAAGCTGGGATGACCTAAACCAATTTATTTTGGGAACACAGCAATAGATGGGTTTTGTCAACAAGAAAATGTGGAACTAGACTATGAAGACATTTGAAAACAAAATGCAGGGCCTTGAAAGATACACTCTGACATACCGACAACTTATGCACAGTCCATTGAAAGCCAGAAATGCTAGCAGATTTTCCAGTTGAAAGATTAGCTGTATAGATGCATTTTGCACAAACTGTAGAAAACAAACTTGTCAGTTGGGCAAGCAATACCTTGAAATACTCCAGATTGACCTCATGTAGTGGGTTGAGCCATTATTGTTGTGATGTGTGATGTATGAAAAGGTATGCACTGTATTCTAGTGCACAAATCAAGCATTTCTATAAAAAATAAATGATCTGTGCCGTCCTCTTCATTGTTGTCACCTAAGCCAGAAACAGCCAGAACAAGTTCAAAGTCTCCCAAATGTGCTTGTTCAAATTTGCATCTGCTTGAACAGAATGCGTATTGGGTGGGAAGTGCTGGTTCATCTTCAGTATTTTTGGGATTCCTGCATTTTTGACTAACAGACTTTTCCTTTTGTTTCTTATAATGGCCCTTGGAGAACTAAACATACATTCAGAGATTATTCTGGCTGCTGGGCACACTAGATAACACATTTCCATTCTGCTGTTGACAACTGTTTCCTTTTGTAGTCCAATAAAGCAGAAACTCATGTATGTTCAAAAGCTCATTGGTATACTGTGTGAGATACGGCTGAAGCCGTCTTTTCTACTATGTTTCTTGATCCAGACTGTTATATAGTGCCTGTCTGTGTCTGATGTGGCTTGTGATGTCATGTGAAATGTTGACGTGTGAATGAGAGAATGCTCATGGTGAGGGTTCCATCTAGAGGCAGTTAGTCCCTCCCTGCCTGGGTGATGGGAGCCGGTGTTGGTATGTCCTTATGACCAATTTAAAATGTATCTTAAGAACTGGTAATAAACCTATAAGCAGTAACCTAATTGAGCCTGGAATCAGCTTCATTACATTGACAATTGTTCTGTTGGCATCGCCATGAATCCACATTTGGCTACGCCTTTCCACATCCATTTCTCTAAAGTACTCTGAACCTGGGAAGCTACTATAGGAAAGAAGAAAGACTTGAACTTGTGTTGCTGTGCTCCCTGGTAACAGATGGAGGAGACATTGGACTAAGTCTGGATGGCAGTGGTGGGGTTGGGTACGTGGTGACACTGTGGCGTCTTTGTTTCTTTGTTTGGAGGTGGAAGAAGGGGGCATTGCTCCTGTTCATTTCCTTGGAAGTCCTTGGAATAAGAATTTTGAGATCTGTAGCATTGGTTTAAATGCATAGCTTAGATTAACTCCTCTGAGACATCATTGCCTCTGTTTACTCAGGCATTGGTGTCTAAGCATTGGTGTATACCTTTGTCCAGACCCAGATCTTCAAAATGCTTTTCCTCTCTTATTTCATGGCGCTTGCTTTGTTGTTGCTGATAGGATACACAGTATATTCAAATGGGTCAAAAAGCTGGATTAGCCATTCAATGAGAACACTTTGACAAGGAGTCAAATAAATGATTCACCCTTCTATTGCATCACATACTCTTTTATAGGTATTTGGCATTCATAGACATTTTAAGCATTTATAAGGTTCAAACTATTAGGTGGAAACCTCCTTTATGAGGCTGAGCTGGGGATTTCCATCTTTATTTTGCAATCTGAGCATCTTCTGTACTTTGACAGAATGGCTGAAACGGCCACAAATTGTATGGTCATTATGTTGGCAAACTCTTTGTATTTTGTGAGTAAGTTCTGTACTATTATATTTCAAGCAGTGTGCAAAAATTGTAGCTAATGGAGGCAGGCAAAGAGAAAAGAAATAAGGGTAAGTGTAATGTAATGTAAGTGTAATATAAAAATATTCCCCATACAGCTCAGTCAAAACCAATAGTTAATCTCAAAAGCAAATAGCCAGATTCCTTTGGGAACTCAAATGTCACAAAAAGCCAACAATTCAATTTAAAAAAAAGGAGGGACTTCAACCCCTCCCTTTAGCCTAGAAGATAATGGCCCCAGTGTTTCTTCCTTCTAACCTTCCATCTAGCTTGTCTGCTAACTCCCATCTGGTCGACGCGCACATAATCTCCTGCTCTGCCTTCGGAAGTAAAACCTTTTTATAGTATTTGCACATTAGCTGTCAACTCTCCCTATTAGAATAATATCTAAAAGAAGCAAAAAGCATGTTTAGATCTTCGGATGCAAAAATCTGTTAAGATCCATGACCCAGTAACAGTGTTGAACATCTTTTCTGGGAAGCAAAAAACGTGTTTCTGTTAAAAGCAAGGCCATGTAAAAGCAGTAACTTGGAATTTAGCCTATGCCTACATGTTGTTGCATTACTAGAACTGCCCTTTGTGCACCATAACAGTAACTTAGAATTTAGCCTATGCCTACATGGTGTTGCATTACTAGAACTGGCCTTTTTGCACCATATCAGCAACTTAGAATTTAGCCTATGCCTACATGTTGTTGCATTACTACAACTGCCCTTTTTGCACCATAGCAGCAACTTGGAATTTAGCCTATGCCTACATGTTGTTGCATTACTAGAACTGCCCTTTTTGCACCATAGCAGTAACTTGGAATTTAGCCTATGCCTACATGTTGTTGCATTACTAGAACCGCCCGTTTAGCACCTTTGCCCGCCTTTGCACTCTGCTGTGCTAACAACCAAACTGCCCACTCACTGCATAATTCCAACTATGCTCCCTTGGCTCATGCTCACCATGCTCCCTTTCTGCATCATAAACAACAGCATTCCATGCAGCAGCAACAGTTATATACCATATAACAATGGACTAGCTAAACTAGGCTGCCCCAGACACCACCCCATGCCCTGCCCCACACCCTTCCTCCCCTCCCTCCCACCTTTCCCACACTTCAATCTCCAACACTCTACTCCCATAATTAATGCCACACTAGCTAATATCCTACCCAACACCTCCAACATAATTAAAGTTGACCACATTGCCTTCAACCCTCACCATCCCAATCCATTGGCTCACCGCCCCACAAGCAAGCCTACTCTCCAGGACCGCAATAACAGACTCGGCGCCAGACTCACTACCACATTTGGCAAGTTGCCTACCGCACCTGTGATCAAGACCACAACTAAGGACAGCGTTAAGGCCACTAACACGACACCTCTAAAAGGGGCACTACTCAACGTTAGATCCCTAGTAGCCCACCCCACCGAAATTGCCGACATTATCCTTTTAGGAGAGCTTGACTTCCTTGCTACTACAGAAACATGGCTACATGAAGCAGCAGGACCATGCCTCACTCTTGCTATTCCAGATAACTACTCCATCCTCAGAGCGGACAGACCCAATGCTCGCGGAGGAGGTGTAGCAATCATATTCAAATCCTCTCTTGATTTCAGACTCATCACCTCCCCCCCGCTAAAGTCCTGCGAGCTAAACATCTGTCAAGGCTGCACCCATAATAGTGCCCCTATCAAATCAAAGTACAAACTACCCCTAAGAGCGAGCACCATTACCCTGCAACTTATATACAGGCCCCCAGGCCCCATAAGCTCCTTCGAGGAAGACATTACCTCTCTCATAGCAGACAATTCCAAGCCCCACTCCCAAAATATCATCCAAGGAGACTTTAACCTAGGGCTTAATGACCCTAACGACTCTCCTGCTGCCGCCCTGGCTAATGCCTTATCCAAGCATGACTTCACCCAAGTTGTTACACTACCTACCCACCAGAAAGGTAGAACTATTGACTGGGTCGCAGCCCACAACTGCAATATCACCTGCAAAGCCCCACAACATCTTGTATGGACTGACCACGCCCTCATATTATTCGACATCTACCAAAACAATCCTAAACCTAAACAGCGCCCTTACGCACCAGCCTGCCTGACTAGAAACAAGCGCAACATCACTGCAGAGACCCTCACACCACTGATCCTCCCCCTTCTAAACACAATCCCAGTTACCGCCGACCTTAACCTTCTAGTCGACACCTACAATGATGCCCTAACTAGCACCATTGATGCCGTTGCCCCACTAAAGCAACGCAAATGTAAGCCCATAGCTCACTTGAACCCTTGGTACACACCGGAACTCAAAAATTCAAGCCAAGAATGGCTCAAAAAAGCCAAAAAAGCCAAGATGGAAACCCTATAGAAAACTAACCCCTCTGCAGAAAACAAAGCTAATCTTACGACCATTTCCTCCCACTACAAGAAAGAGATAATCCAGACAAAAAAAGAAGCCTATGATGTCAGAATAAACAATGCCCAATCTTCTGCTAAATAACTCTTCACCATCCTGAAGGAATTAGAAAATCTGAATCCTCCAACTGATACCTGCGTGACGGACAAGTCGTGGTGCACCAGCATCCAAAATGCCCTAGCTAACAAAATCACTGGTCTTCAAAACAAAATCGAATCCAAAAGATTACAACTTTCAAACAGTAACGCCTTCATACCTAGCACACCCACCCCTCCCAGCAATACTTCCGGCTTTACATTCAAACCGGTTACTATACCTGAAATTCAAAAAATCATAGCATCCCTTAAACCATCTAATTGTAAAGGGGACAGCTGCCCTGCACAGATTATCAAATGCGCGGTGCGAGACCTCGCCCCCTTCATCTCCAAACTAGTAAACCTATCCTTCTCAACCAATTCTGTACCTAACAACCTAAAACAGTCTTGGGTTCTCCCTCTCCTAAAAAAACAATCTCTCGACACGGCCATTCCCACCAATTACAGGCCCATCACCACGGTCCCCTTCCTGCTAAAAATCCTCGACAGTGTTGCCTATCTGCAAATCCAGGATTACTTGGAGTCCAATCAACTGCTAGGCCTGCGTCAATCTGGCTTTCGCTCTCAACATGGAACGGAAACTGCCCTTGTTGACCTTAAAAGCCAGATTGATGACCTCAAGGACAAAAACAAAGCAGCTATCCTACTCCTCCTAGACCTCTCAGCAGCCTTCGACTTGGTTGACCACAAAATACTCTGCAACCACCTCTCTTCTGCTGCCCACTTCTCCCCCTCTGCTGTCATGTGGATACAATCCTTCCTAGCCAACAGAACCATGAGGGTTTTTTCATCTGTGGCCGCAGCAGACCCCATCCCCATCACCTGTGGTGTCCCAGAAGGGTCCTGCGTCTCCCCTACCCTCTATAACATCTTTACGAAACCCCTCTTTGATAAACTGGACCATCTCGGTGTCACCTACACCAACTACGCAGATGACTCCCAGGTACTCCCCACCATCTCTGGCAACTACAACACTGACGCCACCAGGATTAACAAAATCTTCGCCATCATTCAGGCATGGATGGCCACACACGGCCTCTGCCTGAATGATGAGAAGACTGAGCTCCTCCTAGTCGGGTCCGCTAATAATCTACAGAAACTCAGCCCCGATTATTCAAACTTCACCATAGATGGCAACATCATCCCAGTTGTGAAAAATGTGAAAACGTTAGGCTTCTACCTTGACGCCAATACCAACCTCGCCAAACAAGTTAATATGACTGCCTCAGCCACCGCATACACGGGAAAACTAATCAGGGCCTGTAGACCTTTTCTATCTACAAACAGCTGCCTCATTCTGGCGAGGGCCCTCATACAATCAAAGCTTGACTACTGTAATAGCCTTTACCTTGGTGCTAACCAAGCTATAATCAAGAAACTTCAGATCCTCCAAAATAATGCGATGAGAGCAGCACTAAATATTCCCTAGAGAGAGCACATCTCCCACACAAGAATATCTTGCAAATGGTTATCCATTCAGCAAAATATTGACCTAAAAACCCTCTGCCTCACCTACAAAGCCTTAAACCACCTAGCCCCCCAGTACCTGACCAACAAACTCACTCTTAAACCCTACACAAGCGTCACCAGATCATCCAATACTCTCAGCCTCATCATGCCCAGATTCACCGCCAAAAGAGCGGGAGGCTCGAGCTTCACTGTCCTCGCCCCTCAACTTTGGAACAGCCTGCCACTGAATATTAAACGGGCCAAATCCTTCCAATTGTTCAGAAAACTAGTCATCAGCTGGCTTCTGGAGAGGGTAATCCTCAGATAGACTAAGCTCAGTACTAATTGTATATATTGTACGTACTCTGAAATGTTTCCTGCTACCTGCCTGTACATACCATATATGGCATATCTCCGCCACAGTTGTATAACTGTTTGTATTCTGCAACCTTGTAACTCGTCCTTAAGCCCCCATTTATCCCAGGGTCTGGAGCGCTATACTAAATAAAATAAATCAACAAACAAACAAACATGTAGCCGATGCAGTCTGCCGATACCATTTACATAATTATACAAGCTTCTCAGCAATTACATGCGTCACAGGAACTACTGTAGTTTCTGCAGTTCTTTCAATTATTACTATTTCAGTTGTATTTACTATTACTGAGGCACTTGGAATACTTCCCAGAAAGTCGGGAATACAGTCAGTGACTTAGTTTATGTGATATAACCTCAAGAACCATAACAACAATAAGGTCTGGAGTTAACCCCGGAAATTCAAACCCAACATTATTCTCTGCATTTAATTGTGCCTGAATGTTTCAAATGCATTACATTATGTGCCTATGTTAATGACTACATGGCTGGGAATTACGGTCAGACAGCATATAACCCCAAGCATGGATACAACAAAAAATCCATAACCGTTCAATCACTAGAGCATAAAGGAGTTGTGACAAATGGCACCATGGTAGGTAGGGGTATTGTTTCATCATTTCTGAAATAACCTCATTGACCCGTACTCCCTAATTCAGTTTGCCAATCCAGTTTAACCAATTTTCCCCAAACCCAAATTTCAACAGGAGCATCTGTAGGAAACCCCAGTCCACTATGGGGAATGCTTTTTGTGCGTCAATAGCCAGTAAGGAGAAGTAAACCTTGTCTTTTTTCTGGAAGTGCCCACAAGTTCAGGGTTTTCCTTCGATTGTGAGCTTATTGCCTCCCTGACATAAAGCCAACCCTGATCAGAGTGAATCAGGGGTGGTAGGTAGTGCTCAAGTCTGGAGACCAGGACCCTCATAGATGTTAGCATCTATATTTAACAGGGATATCGGTCAAAGGAGGATCAGTACGTGGATCCTTACCTCCCTTGGGTATGACCCCGAAAAGGACTTTCAAATACAAGGTCAAGCGGCAACCAGAAAGTTGTTGTAAATGTTTGCACGGAAGGCGGACAAGGGGGCAATTAATGTTTTATAGAAGCCTGTGATGAAACCATCCTCCCTCCTGTGATTTTCCCGCTTTCAGGCTACTAGTCCCCATTACCACCCCTTCCTGTGATATTTATTTATTTCATTTATAAAGCGCACAGGCAACCCGGAGGCATTGAGGAACATGAGGTGTATGAAGTACAGTACCACCTGCCTACCATAAATCGGATATTTGTTGCCCCTTTTATGATGGGTATCCCAAAGGAGCACAATGTTCCATTTATTTCTCCTCATCTCCTGTGCAAACAGTGATCTCTTGGTCGAAGAATTTAGGCCTTTATTAATACTATCCATGATCCATACTTCATAACTCCCACCCTATTCAGCATTATGAAATTCTCTTCCCCTTCAACAGACATCAGAGGCATACTGTTTTGAACACCCAGCAACTCGGACACACCCTTAAACCCCATAAACTGTTCCACTTTACATGAACAAAACTTAGAACAAAACAAAAAAACACAGCCAACAACCACTAATACCAGGCTACTCGGGTCAAGGGATCCTGTTCCCTCCCTGGCTTCTGCACTCCATGTACCTTTTCCTTTATTGCCCAGAATAAACCAATTTGTAGGCAACCCCAATTCCTGCTATTCATAAATACTAACTATAACGCCATCCGAGGCTCTATTTCAATGTCGAATCACCTCTTGGGGGCCAGAATCGGTCTGGGACTCTGGTGGCAGAATGGCAAATTTCCTGATTTTACAAGCTCCAGTCATGTCTCTTTCAGTCAGCTAGAGTGCCAGTGCACTGCAGGTCTTACATATGGCCAGGTTGACCTTACAGATCCAGGACAATTGCAATCTTGCAGCTAACGCAGTCCACCAATCACTTCTGTCATTCTCTGTCCAGGATGTCAATCTCATCTCTGTAGTAGTAACAATTTTCCAGGGCAGATCTGGACCCCTCTCTCCTCCCCCTGCTCTGTGTATTTAGTCAAAGAGAAGAAATCTACCTCCATGTCCACACATAATAGCTGTATGACCTGCTTCATCTTGCATTCAAGACTCAGTCCAGTTCCCGCTCCTCCTGCCGAAGGCCCCAGACTCATATGTTGTTGTGTCTTCGATGGTCAGCCAAATGGTCCATTCTGAGGGAGAGGTACCTGTTCATCTGCTGCATGTATTTTTTTTGTTTCCAAACTCATTTCCATAATGTCAGATTATTTTCAAGTGCCCAAAGATTGTCCTCAACTTTGTGAACTTTCGCAGGGCTTTAATTTCCCGAAGGATATTTAGGATGTCCGTTTTTGTGGTTCCCTTCAACTCCTTCTGGCTGGTCGGCTCCATGATTTGGTGCCCCACTTCACCAAACCTCCTGCCTTAAGGCCCTTCCATGTGCTATCTTCTCCAGGGAAGCCTTGAGTGTCCTCTCCTGGAAGGTACTGTAAATAAGCAGCCCCTCTTGCAAGGGCCAGTGACCTCCACAGGGGCTCTGCTGTGCCAGAAACTAAGCAAAATGGTGCATCAGTGGATCCCCCTGCCCCACTTTCGGGAGCAGCACCGTCCAGGTACGCTTCACTCTCTTCTTGTCTCTGCCTCTTTGGGTGGCCTGGGAGACCCAGGCTCTCAGGGACTTTTCACCACACTGCTTTGCTCCCCCACAAACTGTTCACCACTTTCATGTCCATCATCTCTGGTCGAGGCTCTACTCTACCACCCCCTCTGTATCCTCTTCAGCAGGGCCTTCTGATCAGCCTCAGATGCCAAGCCTCCCTTCTGTCTCACCATCCATCCCCTCTTTGTGGCCCAATCAGCCCGGGGGTGTCTGCCGCTCAACCAGCGGCAGTCCTGGCGCTGGCTCCTCTTCAGATGGCCTTGGCGCTGTGTCATCTTCGCTGATGGCTTTGGGTTCACCTGCTCCATTGGCTCTGGACACCACCACTCGTGGCCAAGAAGCACCTGGTAGGTGCATTGTCCTTCAGGACCTGAGGCACACATCTTTCAAGGGTGTTTTCAATCACTCCGAGGCTTGTCCTGGAGCAGGCTCTGGTTACTGTAAGAACTCCTGCTCGAGGCCTGCCATCAAATGTTTTGTACACTCAAGAGGCATTTTTTCCCATGCCTTTTTCAGAAGTGTCTTCCATTGAAGCACACATTGTATTTCAGTATGGAGATTATGAGGTCTGTAAATGGTGTGATCAGGGTGCCTACCTTTCTGGGTGTGTTTACTTGACCATATATCTTTCAAGCTCTAGTTCTTAATTTGTGTCAATGTGTTAGTTTTAAGAGCTTAAAATAATACCCAGCAATCACATAATATAAACATTTGAAAAATTCGAAATTGTCACTTTCATCTCACACTACTAACTCCCCTTTTTAAATACGTATCTGATATCGGAGAGAAGTGATACAATATATTTGACATACTCCAGTGAGAAGCTCTGCTCTACTCTATTTATCTCTCTATATTTTGTTTTCACAGAGCAGCTGATCCAGTGTCCCCAAGTAAATTGCCCCCCGGGCAGCCACCTGGCTGGGTGGCCCTGATTTGAAGTTATGCAAATAGTGAAAGTGAGTCAAAGTGCGTAGACAGTGACATGACATAACCTATCTGTGTGGCAACTATGCAAAGAGAGTGAATATTGAATGTGGGGGTGCAATGAAGACATCCTCATCTATGTAAAAGGTGGTCCTGGTCACAAAAGCACAATGTTTGCCAGGCAAAGACATAACTGTAGTTAATTCATAGATGTGGGATTTGGTAGATCTCTTGAAATACAAGCCAAACTTCTGTACACTGTTTGACTCTCCTCATGTCTGTTAAAAAGGTGTATACTGCCATATGGGCCCGAATAAGGTAGAAGTGGTTAGAGGAATTTGGACAGAGAAGTACTTGTAGAATGGTGAGAGAAATGAGCTGCCTCTGGGGCTTATTGCCAATATTAACATTGCACCTCAATGTACCTCTCATACAGAACAACGCTATTTGCTGCCAGTACTGGACTCCTGGATGAATGCAGAGGATGGGCTTGAATAACAATGGTCCTTGCTATGGTTGTGGCAGTGGCATGGGATGGCGGTTCTGTGTCAGATGCTCGTGCTCTGTGATAGAGTCAAATGGTTTTGGGTTTAAGTTATGAGCAGACGGAACCTGGTATTCAATGGCCTCATGTTTGGGGCATCTGATTTGGCTATTTTTCATTGACTGGTGAAAAACACATGCATTAGCAAATCATAAGGGGATCAGTGGGGCTCTTGAAGTAACCAAGAAACAAACACTAGATGTTTGGAATACTAGGGAAAATCCCAAGTGGAAGACTAGACCATAGAACTCTAACTTATATCAATGTATGAGAGGGTGGTGCATGTGAGAAGAGACGTGGAGAACCTCTACATATGTGGCCAGGTTCTTTAAAGAAGGAGGAGCCCAATTCACAAAGGGCATCTAAATCAGCGCATCTGAGATGCACACATTAAGATGCCTTTTTTCACCCTGTTGCATATTTGCACATATCAATTGGCATTTCTGGGCATTTAAAAGCGTATTGCTAATTCACAAATGAGATGCACTTTTAAATGCCAAAGAAATTAGATTCATCTTCCATCACCTTTAGAAAAAGGAGCAGGGGGAGGTTCCGAAATTACCCTGTTATGATTAAACAGCAGCTGTCACACTTGCATTTCCATCCCCAAACAGGGATGGAAATGTTTTTCTTTCACAAGCATTTGACAGAGACGGGCCCTTTAATGGCCTGTCTCAGTGAAATGTACTACTAGCATCTGTGTGGTTGCTGGCAGACAGTCATACAGCAATGTCGACACTAATGTATGCAAGGGGGTAGGAGAGTGCTGTCCAGCCCCTCCTAAAATATGCAGGCTACCTTTGAGAATCAGGTGACTTGCGCATTTCATCCTCTGTGCTTCTTTTAATATGCACTTATTTTAGAGAATCTGGCTCACAGTCATTATTTAATGAGATGTGTGAATGAGAAGTGAATCATAGTAGTGTAGATCTTGAAGAAGTATAAACCATACCCCTCCTTTATTTGTGTTCCAGATAAGAGAAAGGTTATTTGTTATGTCTTCGCGTGTGGTATTTGCACTATGGTGCAGGGAACTATCAGCAATGACCTAAGTTGTTGCAGGGCCATCCTGGAGAGAAAAGACTCTGCTATTGTACACCTATAATTCGGACCTGAGGGTAATGTCAATGCTGCATGTGTTTTATATTACAACAAATGTTGCCTATCTTTCTCACCACTCCCCCCACACATTACTGCTCTGCTGCATCATATGTTAACTGTTTGTTTTGAAAAGTTACATAAACTTGTAAAAATAACTATGCTTTGTTGACTCAAATATAGCCAGTTCCTTGACTGGTGAGATAGAGACATATGATCTCTAGGGTCCAATTAGAACAGCAACCAGAAGGCAGCAATATGCAGGTGCTAAGATGATGTAGATGGTAGTTAGGTTGTCCAAGATGGTTGTCCAAGAAAGTTGCTATTTTTGGAATCAGTGCACAGCAACACAAGCCCAATGGTCACTGTAAAACAATGAGGCAAAGATAGTAATCAGCAAATCCTGTTCAACAATTTAATATGAAACTGAACCTGCATTTGCGACTAGGAAATCTGTGAGGTTAGACAGATATGCATCAATACATAGACACTGAGATTTTTCATTATGGAGACTGGCGATGGACGAAGACACCAGACCAATGGCCGTATTTCAGAGCCTCAGCCCTTGCACTCAACATAACAATCTGTGCTTTGGGGGCATTGTGTTACTTTGGCCACGGGCCATATATCCATCAATATCAGTAGGCAACCTGATAATTGGCTAGAAGTTGATATGAGTTCAAATAAAGCCTGACTGTTATCGGGAAAATGAAGGCATGTTACGCCAAATGAATGGATGAACGGACGCTGAGACAAAAGATAGATACTAAATAGTGTCAACAGGGCTGACCTCTGAGGTAGGACACAGTTAACAGGTGTAAAGCCGATCTCAAAAGAGCAGTGTAACAGCATGTTCATTGTTGGTGAAAAAAGAGGACTTGTAGGGTAATACTAATATGCAGAATCGTTAGGAAGCTATGATCAAAGGTGTTGAGTGTCGCTGAAGGATGTACTAGAATCGTGATGATGATGATACTGAGTCCACTTTACTTTGTAATGGTATTGGTGATTGAAACTGAATGGATTATCTGCCATGACGTGGTGCTGCTGCCGGATCTCCAGGGTATTTCCCAGGAAAGAGAGCTTTGAAGTTATTAGATACATTGCCAAGTCTTTGTAATCTGGTTGGGCTTTCTTCAGCAGAGGTAAACAATGGTTCCTTTTAGGACAGATGGAACTGCACCCTGAGGCCTCTTAATAGCTCGCCAAATGGGTTACGAGCATTGGTCTGCAACCCTAGGATGGGCATCACTTCGCTATCTGGTGCAGAGATGTAAGTGCACATGTTTTACAAAATATAAAAAACACGTGCTAGTGTCTTGATTGTAGTGTGCACTGCTGAGGGTCTGAGCCTGCTGCTTAGCTGTTGTTGACAACAAAGTTCCAATCAATTAATTAATCCTATAATGCCTTAATGTTCAATGTAGTTCATACTATTTGTGGGTTCACTAAATCACAACATGTTTATCGTGGTCACCTTTCTTATGACAATATATGTAGCAATCAAGAGCAATAGCCAAAGATGAACCGCATAGGGGGAGATGTGTCTGCAACAATGGTTAATTATGCAGCTCCGTGTTTTAAGCAACTGTTTAAAAAATCTGTTTTCATACGCCAGATCACAGTACCGAACCCCAGATTGGGCAATTTAGACTTTCCTCTTGCAAAAGTTGATAACCTTGAATATATAAACATTGGTGTTAGTGGCATCCACCGTGCGACAAACTGACATACCAGCAACAGGAAGCTTTAGTTATAATAACCAGCATAGCACAAGTATGGTGGCGGCCCAGTCCAAACAAAGGTTCTTCAAACCCCACCAATCCCCCCCCCCTCCTGAAGAGAAACATGTATTCGTCTGCAGATGTGGTTAGTTAGCCAAATGATAGAGAGTGGGATCAAAGAGGTGAGGCTCATCTCCTTTGTGACCAGCTGATACTTTGTTCATGGACATATCCTCGGATCTCGTTGTTCAGTACTCTGCTAACTTCACTAGAAAAGGTTGCTGTTGGGACCCGACTGGCGATCCTCAGTGGGCAGTGTGGCATTTTCCTCCATGGCCACCATTATCCCAGCAATCATCTGCCTATTCTCACTCTGTTGTTCCTTATCCTTTCCCTCTTGTCGCTTCTTTTTCAACCTCTCCCTCTCTCTTCTCTACTTTATTCAACATGGTGCCTCCTTATGTAATGGTCTTCTTGTCTGGGCTGTGACCCAGCTCACCATGAAATATTCATCAAGTATGGGATGCTAACAATATTGGAATGGTTCCCATCATTTCAGTCATTTGAAGGAAGACACGGGGTTGGTCATTGTGTATCAAACTAATTACATAGATATCAAACATGAATTTGGTCGCAATAATGTAGAATGTTGTATAACGTTATGATCATAGTATACACCATTGTAAATCCATTGTTTATGTTACTCTAGCACTGTACAAGCACCATTAGAACTTTCTTTCATACCATGCGCAGTCACTGTCTGACGAACAGTCTGTTTTCTATTATTCCGGATATCTACTGCAACACTATTGATATCAAGGGGAAAGGAGTTATATATATATTTTTAATGTGTTGTTAAATGCTGGTCCTACCTCAATAGATGTTACCATGAATACTCTGTGGAAGACAGGAAAATGTTGGTTCCGTCTCTTTTTTGTGGATAATTCATAAATAGCTTTTATAAACCATAGCTGCCCCCCTGTTTTTTGGGGTTTGTTTCTTGTGCTGCGCAGTGCCCATCTTTCAGCAAGCCATTGGTGAAAAGGATTTACTCTGCTTTCCTTCCCTCATGGGAACACCTAGAGGAGAGCACACAGTAATTGCCAGTCTTGGAGACTTATTTTGGATGCCCACGCTGCAAATGATGCTTTTTTCTTTCGGGGTTCTGATCCCCACTAAGCACCTAGATCCTCACGCTCTGCCCAAATCAATTTGTGTACAATAGAGGATGGATGTGGCCTCTGCATAGATATTTGCCACTCCGTGTTCCGAGACAAGAGTTATGTGTTTGAAATGAAGGAATGTTACCTTGTCATAAATCACTTTAGCGTTTTTTCCACAAACTAGAGTTGGTCCCCCAGGCACTGTTACTTTAAATCGGGGTATCGATGTTCCTGAACACGTTTCAGAAGTTAGCATGTTTCAGAACGAAATTAATGCAGTAATTGTTGCCCTTTCTTAAATTAACCGTTGACATCATTCAGCAACTTCTTAACATTTTCTTTTAATAAATTATGGATTCAGTATTATAATTTGGAGAATCGAATCACATTCCAGAGCTATCATTTGAACTTACTCTGTCGCCAACCCAAGGAACACAAATGACTCCCCCATTGTCACCACCACATCGACAATGGACAAACTAAAAAGATTAGAGAAATTCCAAGAAAAAGAACTGTCAAGATGGTGGGAGTTCACAACAGGAGAAAAAAAATGTATGAAGAGAAAGGCAGTGTCATGTTCAAAGAGTGGGAAGCGGGTTTAACAGAATGCTCACAACATATGTTACAAACTTAAATATGCACAGATCAGCCATTAACAACTTGACAAATTAACCAAAGGATGTGACCAAGATGAAGTCAAGTCATTTTATGACAAACTAACTGAAAAACTACAAAATTACCAGGCTGAAATCTGACAAAGGAAAACTAGAACATTCCAAAGGATTGGTGAGGATTACAAAAGAGGCAGAATTTACACTTTTGCCAGAACCAAAGACATATGTTCTCCTGAATCCTCTGATATATTTTCAGCTTAAGATGAAAGAACATCAGAATCCACAAACAGCAATATCAAACGGGATTTTTTAGAGGTGATGCAAATGATTTACAGCGAAAGAGAAAAATAAAAAGATCCTCAAAAAGAAATAAATCTGGCACCAGACGAGGAATGCATTGGAAGAAACAAGAAAAGAGGCAGAGGAAGAGGACATCCATGCTGGGGAGATATCAAATACTAGATGCTAACATGATCCAAGAAACAGGGCCTCATTCCGAGATTGGAGGTAGCCATGGCACTATTTGCGCCATGGCTGCCTCCAATACCAGGTCCGGCACCGGACTGGTTCAATGGGGACTTACTGGTGCATTTCTGACCCTGGAGGGACCGGTAAGTCCCCATTGAACAAACCTTTCCCCATTCCCATTTGAGCCCCTATAGGGCTCAATAGGAATGAGGAGGGCGCTAATAACGGGCTCGCGAATAGAAGGCCTGTTATTAGCCCCCTGGTCCCTTAGCGGGACCCGTAAAGCACGTGTGGTCAGACCACACGTCCTTTATGGTTCCCGCTAAGGGACCTCGGAATTTGGTGGTAAGGGATTACCGGCAACGGTCTCCTTACCGGTGCCCGGTATCCCTTACCGCCCAACTTGTAATTACCCCACAGCCATCATTTTTGATACTACAAAGACAAATACAGTTATGTATTTAACTGATACTCCCCTTGCTTATGGGACAAATACATTACTTTAATTAGGATTATCTTTTGTTGCCAGCCACAACCGCTACATAGTGGGCACTTTAATTGTTTTATTCAATTAATGCAGACAATTTCATCTGAGGAAACATTTTGATCATCTGGACTACACCACCCCCCTACTGTCATACCAGATGTACAAATCTTGGGCATAAGAGAGACTGAGGCATTGAAATGCTTCACAGAATTCGATAATGAATCAAATTCATCACAAAATGCTGTGGGATTTTGGTTTGGGTTATGAATTATTTTGTCATTATAGCCATTTCAAACACAAATCTTACTTCATTCCTCACTTGATAAAGCTATTTCTCAAGTCAGTTAAATTGGACTTTCAAACACGCACTTGGTTCCAATGGATTAGACAAAATCTGTCTCATTCAAATTGTAAAATTTTTTAAAGAACTCAACACCAATACATACTGCATAATCAAAGATTCTGATAAAGTGGGGAATGTGGTACTTTGAGGGAGAAACAACCATAGAAGGTAAGCACTGAAACATCTTAAGGATGAACATTGTTACAAAAAGTTATTAAAAAGCCAACTGATTAATTCTCTATTTCTATACAGAAACTTCTGGACACATGATTTGTATGTGGATTCTGTACAAAGAACAACACCAATATGTAATGTGAAAACCCCTACAATTGCAAGTGTGTACTGTAAGGAACTCATGGTGGCAACAGTAAAGACATACATAAGTGATCACAGTTGAAGTGTCTTAAACTGCATAGGTAGGGTAGAAAAATGCCTAATCTAAACCTAAATCTGAGATGGGAGCAAGCTACCACAATCAAATAATAATAAAACAGTCCTAGTGGTGTATTGTCAATTAAAAGGACCTCTACAAAAATAGCCTATTTCCAATCCTTACAACTAAATACAAAAATAATGTGGGATAGAAAGAAAGAAGTGTTCACAAATGATAAGTCAGGATGTTACAGCGGGGGTATCCCTTCCCCAAGTTTTGAGCACAGGACAAAGCGGACTCCTGAGCACAGCACACTCTCAGCCTTTCCCAGCATGAGGCTACAGTTTCATTCTCCGGTATCTGGATCTTCGGTGGTTTAGTCTCTTTTCTACAAAAAAAGCCTCTTGCTTCCAAGGACCTGAAAACAAAAGATCCTTATCCATATGTACGTTGGGTGATGACTTTCATCCCTGGGTCCCCCCCCCCCTTTGGGCACAGACCCCTCTCGAATGGTAGCCTCCCTCCATTGGGTTCACTCTGGTCAACAAAATGTTCATTGGGGCATCATGCTTCACCCCATTCTGCAGGCATCTCTCAGCCGAGCTCACTGTTGCCAGTCACACAGCTCCTTCTACTTTCTCATGATGCAGGAAAGCATCCGTTTGTAATACACGCTCTTTAGAGAAGTCGACTACCTTCAGGATTGGGTTCTGGCACAGTTTGTTTCAAGGTGTTATAACATATATTATCCTCATCATTCCAATGAAGTTTCTGGGGATCTGCATTCTTAAGTTTATCTGTCAGCCGGGCTCTTTTGTCTGAAATGCTGCGGATAAACCTACAGTAATTTCCTATTAACCTGAGAAAATATCTAAGATCTTTTTTGGTCTTTGGGGTTGGTGTATCTAAGATGGCTTTTACCTTCTCATGTTGGGGTTGTACATTCACATTCCCTATGAAGAAGCCAAGGTACTGTATGGCTGACTGGGCTAATCTGCACTTATCTGGGTTAGCAGTTAGTCCAGCGTTTCTGAGGACTTTGATGATAGTGTAAAGATGGAAGAGATGGTCCTCCCAAGTTTTGCTATAAATGATGATATTGTCAATATAAGCTCCACAGAAATCTGAATAGGATTGTAGGATTTGATCCATAAGGCGGTGGAATGTGGCTGGTGCACAGTGTAAGACAACAGGGAGGACTTTGAATTGGAACAGTCCTAGAAGCATAGAAAACACAATATTTTTCTTCTCTGGCCATGCACCGGAACTTGCCGGTGCCCTTTCGTTAAATCTAGGGTAGATAGAAAGGTGGCTGCTCTGAGTTTATCAATGAGGTCGTCGATGCATGCCATGGGATAGGCATCGAAGTATAAAATGGCATTAACTGATGGAAATCTATGCAGAATCTCAGGAACGGTCATGTTTAGAAACCAACACAATAGGAGAGGACCAAGAACTTGAAGAAGGCTCGATAATATTGGCTTTCAACATTTTATTGACTTCCTCAATCACTATCTGTTTACAGGTTCCTTGGAGTTTACACGGTTCTAAATGACACACTTTACCTTTAGGTGTTCTAATATAGTGGTATGTGCTTTTTACTCTTCCTGGTTTTTCTGAGAAAACATCGGGAAATAAGACATCTACATCTTTTAGATCATCTTGTTGTTGGATAGATAGCTCTAGAGGAATTAAGTCAGAGTTATCTATCTCTTCAGGAACCAGACAGGCCAGTACTTTGGCATGTGTGGCTAATGGGTTCTCTTTGCACTCTTTCAGGAGTTTATGTGATACAACTGGATATTCTGTTTTCTGTCCGGTTGGGCTACTTTATAAGTACAGGTTCCCATTCATTCTACTATCTTATAGGGTCTGTGCCATTTGGAAACATGTTTGTTTTCTGAGGTGGGTAATAGGACCAGTACATTTTGTCCTATGTAGATTGATGCTAAACTCACTTTTTTGTCATAAGTGGATTTTTGTTGGCTTGCAGCCTTTTCCATATGAGTACAAACTAACAGTGTAATTCATTGAATAAATCTGAGATGAAATTGGGAGCTCAAGCGTGAAAATTACAGCGCACGTCTGCAAAACGTGCGCAATCGCCCGTTCCCATATTCGCGCACTGTCCAGCGCACACACCTAAAAAGGGGGTGTAACACGCGGAATGGGGAACAACACAGGAAAATCTGGGCGTTACGGTGTAAGTACCACTGCGAAATCCTCGCAACCCACACGCGCACTAACAACACATATTCATGGAATTGAACAGGGCAAACCCGCGCATGCCAAAAGATGTGCAAAGCCGGAAACACGTACGCCACTCGAAAGCAGGCGGAAGCGCCCATGCACAGCATAAAAGTGTGCGCAAACAACAAACAAGCACATACAGCTACGATGAATGTCCCATTTATCGCAGCAGTGATCATGGGACACCGCAGGAGGAGGAGGATAGCTAGGCCCTGCATTTCTTTACCCAGAACCAGCCTTTTGGGATGCCTGATGACCAGGTCTATGGCAGGTATAGGTTTCCACCCCATATCATCCTAGAGCTGGTCACTGAGTGGGAGGATGCCCTCACATCACCCAGCTTGTGCTCCCAAGCACTGAGCCCCTTGGAAAAGGTGCTCAATGTCCTGCATTTTTTGGCCACTGCATCATTTCAGCAGACAACTGCCATGGTTGGGGACGTCTCACAGCCAACACAGTCAGGCTGCCTACACCAGGTGTTGGAAATCATGACTGCACGCCCCTCAGTCCGCAGGCACATATACATGCCCAGAATACCTGCAGAAAGACTGGCCATGGTCCAGGACTTTTACAGGGTGGCATACCTCCCCAAAGTGCTTGGTGCCATTGATTGCACCCATGTGGCCCTACATCCACATAGGGCCACTGAGCACATCTATCGTAACTGCAAGCACTGGCGTTCCATCAACGTGCAGGTTGTATGCGCTGCCAAGGGAATTAGCACCTCTGTCTATGCAAACTATCCCAGTTCCATCCATGACAGTTTCATATTCAGAATGTCAGCCCTGAACCAGGACCTGGAAGCTGGGAGGCATGGCAACACATGGGTCATTGTTGAGTACAAATGCCTGTGCACCTGCATGTATGTCACACACAGACAAATACACAAATCCAATTAATGACAACCATCATCACTTCCCCAGGGGACAGTGCCTACCGTCTGAGCACCTACATGATGACGCCAATACGGAACCCCACCACACCAACCCAGGTAAGATACAACGCAGCCCATATTGCAACCAGGGGCATAGTGGAGCGCACATTTGGAGTGCTGAAGTCATGTTTCTGTTCCCTTGACCGCTCTGGTGGGCAGCTACTATATGCGCCCCCAGTAGTATGCAGGGTCATTGTGGCAGCATGTGTCCTGCACAGCATGACAACACGGTGGGGCGTACCGGTGGACATGGTGGTGCCCCCACATCTCCAAGCACATGCACCACCACTGCGCATGGGAGGGGAAAGGGCACATGGCAAGGCAGCCCATACCCAGCTTGTGGCAACATTTTCCACCTAAGCTCCCACCCGTGCGGAGTGTACACAGGCCTGGCACATTCCAGGTGACAATCAATGATGACAAAGGGACAGTCAACTGTCACAACCTTACCTCCCTTAGAAAGTGTCCTCGGAATTGCAGCATTGTGTGCATCTCTAGCCACTGAAACAAACACAATCCCGCATGACCAAAAGGCACACATGCAAGCTACAGATTCCACCACCCCCATGGAAAACAGCACATGAAAATCCTGGTATGTCACCTAACCACCCCTCAACCCCATGTCACCCGCCCGACACACCATGCCATGGAATGCAATGTGAAAATGCCAAAATAAATTCACAACACATGACACAACTGTCACAAAGTGCACCGTGACAAATGGAAACAGGGCAGAGACAATTCCCCCAGACATGTACTCTGATGAAAAGACTGATCCAAAATATCCAACCTATACCAAAAGGACGTGAATGGGTGGCATGCATTCTAGGCAATTTAAAAAAATGAAAATAAATTGCGGGTGCTGGGGGAATGTCCCTCGCAACACCCCGCTCACTACACCACACAGTAAAGTTAGCGGGGGTTGCAGGCTGGAAACCCCTGCAGCTGGTGAAAAAATAATCAAAATAAAGGAGCCTGCGGTGCCAGTTCCGGGGCACGGAAGTGAAAGGGAACAGGTGCAGCAGGGACACAGCATGTCATTGAAGGTAAGTAGTGTGTGCGTGAGGGTATGTAGGGGTGGAGTTGGCTGTTGGGGT
The DNA here is from genome assembly GCF_040938575.1 of Ambystoma mexicanum. NCBI lineage: Eukaryota > Metazoa > Chordata > Amphibia > Caudata > Ambystomatidae > Ambystoma > Ambystoma mexicanum. The sequence goes on from NC_090926.1 coordinate 655,964,828, forward strand.
GGGGGTGTGTTGTGTGTGTGTTGTGGGTGTGGGTTTGCAGAGGTATTCAATGCATGTTTGCATGTGAAATGTACGAACCTTCAGTGTTGTGTACATTTCCATATGAACTACTCTATTGTGGACTCATCGGCAACAGAAACATGTCCCTAATCCCCTGACACATCAAAAGCAAACACAACACAGGACTATTTATTTACCAGCAGAACATATCATGAACACAGGACCCAACTGTGACAATGTCAGACAGTGACCAATCACTATAGCAGAAGTGTCTCAATGTGACATTACCACAACACGGTCCCCCTCCATGTTGAGTGTGGCTCTGACAGCTAAAGGGGCCAGGGTACCACATACATCATGAAGTGCAAAAACAATGTAGACAGGCAAGGCAATACATGAATAAGTAACATGAAAATATGCACAGTTAACAATATACTCACCAAAATGCAGGCCAACCACACGCTGGAGAAACCATCATGAATGTCACTAGGGGGTATATACACATGTTGGATTTCAGACTGGCCCCAGATATGATGGAAGCCAAATGCCACTGTGTAAGTTACTGTCACAGGGTGCCATCCTTGGGAGCCCATGTAAAGGGGAAGCAGGAGTGGCATATGTGACCGGACCCCAAGCCATACACACTAACACGAGACAGGCCTGTATGGACCCAGCTGGAACAGACAGTGGATGCCTTCAGGTGCCACAAAGCAACACACTGTAACATTAATGCACAATAGACAAAAAAATAAAAGAAAATAAAAATGGCCATTGATGACCATTGGGGGGGCACCCAGGAGGGGGGAGGTGCAGAGTGCACCTCAACACCCACATGCGTGGATGTTGAGACTAAAAAGATAATCCTCCATGGGCTCAAGGTCTGCACGGCTAGGCTGAAGTGAGAGATCATTTGTCGCTGTTGTCACCCTCTGGCTCAATATTAGGAGGTGTGCGGGGTAAGGGTGCCTGCCCACGCATATCCCCAGCATGCGCCTCCACGGCAGCAAGCATGCGGGTCTGGTAAGCCTGGTCCTGCAGGAAGATGGCACGAAGGTCCCCATACAGCACCTCACATGTAGCATGGATTTCCTCCTGCAAGGTCTCGCGTGTAGCACAGAGTTCTGCCTGCATGGCCTCACATGACAGAAGGACCTCCTCGTGGCTTGCATGGAGTTCAGCCAAGATGGTGCGTTCCAGCTGCTCCATCCGCTGTTCTGCCCGTGTATTCTGGCCCATCAAAAGTGTAGCCAGAGTACGTCTGAGGGAGATGTCCTTTTCCCTCAGGGCTTCCCTGTGGGCCTCTGTCTCAGCAACCATGGCTGTGCGCAGAGCCTCCAGTTCAGCCTGTCAGTCTCTGTTGGCGGCCAACGTGTCCAGCCTCTGTGAGCGGCACGTGGACCACGTTGTCTGTTGCTGGAGCTCCACCTGCCTAGCAGGGGGAACAATGGAATCGACCACACGTTCCATGCCCTGAGCCATCATCTCAATAGATGCTCCCTGCTGCTGTGCAAAGGCATACATGTGATTCTCCCAAACAGTATTCCCCTGCAGTCCTGTGTCGATCTGCTGCCCCAGGAACAGTAGCAACTGGTGTGGAGCATGACCCTGCATCCGTAACCACTGCACGCGGACATTCCAACACTGACTGGCCCCTTGAGGGATATAACCCCACACAGGTGTGTCGGGAAGTACAGCATCTACTGCAGAATCACTCATCTGCGACGGCATGGATTGATGAACATCCGTTTTAGCATCAGAGTCAAAGAGATCCTCAGAGGTGTACCCAGAGACACTCTGGGACAGGATGGTCTAGAGCACCAATGGATGCTCATGGCCTACCACACCATGCCCTCTACTGGGGCTTGGTTGGTGCCCTGAACCCTCCACCCTCCACCCTCTCTGCCATCGCCTCCACCTCATCCTCTGCTTCCAGCGCCTCATCACCTGTAACAAAACAAAAAATACACATGAGCACACATGTCACCAGAATATACCACACACATAGACATCACAACATTGACAGCCAACACATGAAGCAGACATGTCACACATGACACAAACTCTGGCATACATGCAGTGGAAATGAAAAGGAAGGTGACCCTGAAAGCAGACATGTATGCATGTCAAATGTGAAGCCTACACATGTATAGCACCTGCATCACACACAAGCTCCTACATTGCATGGACCTTACACAACAATGACAGATGCCAACAACCATATGGCACATAGCATAGGCATAGCAAAACTGTCAACCAGCCTCAGATGGAAGTCAAATAGTACTGTCCGTGGCCCATGTAGGAAGCATGTCACCATATATTACATGTCAATCACTATGACTAAAAGCACACATGTGTCACAGGATGCAACAATGCCAGCGCGTTGCAATACAGTGAAGGAAGGCACATGGATACATAAATGCTAGGTCACCTTGACATCACACAAGTGAATAGGCATGTCAACGGTTGAAACAGCGCTCAGAAGTATGTGGGTGCAGTTCAGTACATGTGTACGGTCTCAACTGTGAATCGAAACACAAACACAGTCATGTCATTGTTGTGTGATGATGGCTGTGTAAGGGCAATTGCAGTCATCATGTGCAAAGTGCTGGCAGTGGATTGTCGAGATACAGTAACCCCTCCCCCATTCAGGGAATGGCTAGGATGCAGTGCATGTCTCAGAATGGTGGATCACAGTACTGTGTTGTAGCAGACAGTGTGGGCAGGTGGCTATTGCAGACAATGACACCGATAAAATTGGCCTGATGAGGCACTGACCCTGAGTGAGCATGAAAGGGATGACCAAATGCCATGAGACGTATGAAATACCGTAGATGGAGTAGAATGAATAGCTTGACACAGACCCATACAGGCTTGCTGGGAATGCAGATGGTCCATGAATTAACACATATGTCCACTGTGAGCCTGTGCCATCTGCACAGTGCAAATGAGACACCCTGCATCTAGGAAAAAGGATGTACCACACAGTACAGGTCTGGCAGAGTTGCAGAGGGAAGTGTGCATATACACAGAATTCAGGGACAGGCCATTTCATGAGTCCAACATGTGAATCACCAGTACCATGGAGACAGTGAGTTGCTGGGGTATAGAGAGGCAAGGATGTATGCCCCTGAAGGGGATCAGCTTGCAGGGTGACCTCACAGAGACATCAGTCATGTGACAACAAAGGCCGAGTGTTGAGTGGAAGATCAGCACAGGCTATCAGCAAACATGTCTGGGAGCAAGGATATGGACAAGAGAGGCTGCCGAGTGTCTTGCTTGTAAGGAGGGTGCAGATGTGTAGAGGAGGATTGGCTCTGTGTGCCGCACATGGCCTGATGCAGACTGCATCACAACAAGCACGCACCAGTCAAGCATCGTATTGGTCACACATGGCACTCATGAATACATAGCCTGAACTGGCAGTCAATCACAACACATCACACACGCAAAACAGACATGGGCCGCACACACATGCATCAACACTCACCGGACATTGTATCAATATCCGACATCTCTCTCACTCCTTGGATTAGAGCCTCATCGATAAGCCCCGAAGTTATCTCCTCATGAGTAGTGAGTACATCGTCCACTGATGCTGGCCTACCGCCAGTCACCAGGGTTAAGGTGTAATTAGAAGCCTGCTTGTTTTTTGCACAGCGTCGTAGGTCAGTCCAACACTTACAGCAATCAGCAGCTGTGCGCTTCTCAAATCCCATTGCACTGACACTTTCTGAAATGTACTGCCAGTGGGCCTTACGCTGTGCAGGCGTAGTTTGGCACCAGCATATCACGGTTGTGGCCCGACACGTAGTCCACAAGTGCGTCCAATTCCACTTTATTGAAACTCTTCTCCTTGACGTGCTGGAGGCCTGAGCCTTATCTGGGGTCCCAGCCTCTTGCGCAGAAACACACGCCCTCCTCTTGGTGGGTTGTGCGGACCCTGAGAGGCTACTGCTGCTCTGGTCAGTAGGGGCAGGGGCGCGGGTGGACTGGCCAATGGGAGTAGGCAATGGCATGAGGACGGAAGGCCTGACTTGAGTCATTGGCTGCTGGGTGTTGTTGCCAGGACCTAGCGGCACGGCTGCCTCGGTGCCAAGGGATGTGACTGACACAGTCCTGGCTGGCAGACTCACAGCCGGGGTGGTGTTGGCTGCATCTGCCCCTGCAGCTTCCAGCAACTGGCAGCTCGGGCAGCAGATGTCACCACTGCCCCAGAAACACGTGGCCTGGTCACAGTAACCTTAGACACAAGTGGCTTGACCTCCCTGACCTGGAATTCTGCCCGTGCCAATGCAGCCTGTGATGGCTGACCCCGAGACTGGGTGGTGGTAGCCGCAGCTGCACCTGCAGCTTCCACTACCTGAGTGCCCATGACAGCAGATGACACTGCCTGTCAGCGCAGATGGGTGCTGCGGATGTCTGCAGCAGCAGCATCTCTCCGAGCCGTGGGGGTGGTGGCATGGCTGTCCCAGCATGTGCCTGGACATACTGCCCCTGTGGAACACCCTGACCAAGTCCCCCTCCGCGGCCCCCTTGGCCTCCCTGGAATCCCTGGCCACCATGGCCACGTGCCCCAACACACCCACTTCTGGGAGGTCGCCCAGCTTTGCCGCCCTTACCTTTTGGTCGCCTCCCAACCATGGCACTGATGGACTAGTGAATGGTAGGTGCACACAACAATTGTCCTGGGCAATTGGGGTGAAGGGTGCAGCGTATGTGATGGTAGACACACCCCTGTGCTCCTGCACGGCTGTCTGTGACACCTGGGGAAAAATGACGGGTCACGCAATGCTCAGGCACCCCAAAAAAAAAAAAAAACATGCACACAACCCCCTGGTAGCCCACGTGCATGGAATAAACCTCCGGCAGAATGCCGTGGCACCCAGGTACACAGAAAATACATACGTTTGGAACATGCAGGCTACTCTTTCCTCGAAAATGGGGTACGCAACACACAGAGGCAACCACAGTGGGGATAAAAAGTGTGCGTGACTCACTGTCTGCCTTGCGTGGAAAATAAAAACACACGAGTAGGTAACTCCAGTGCCAAAACAAGAAGTACAAACTGTAACCGCAGTGCAGATATCACGTGTGAAGCCACAAGAAGTAACACATGCGTCGGTCACCATGAATAGCAAGTACAGTGAACTGGTGTCCTAAGTGGACCTTTAACCCGTACTGAAGGTAACGCCCACATGCGTCACGTCACTTACGCGCTAAGGGCCTATCCTCGAATGACGCACAAACGCGCCGTTTTTTTCATGTGCGGAGTCACTCTGCATCAAGCTGGCCATGCAAAAACACATGGAAGACCACGCTCCTGCCCCGGAATGCCCCGAGTTGCCTCCTAAAGCCATCTGCTGCTGCCAGCCAACTCAGTGTGCCTGCTGCCAACTTTCCCTGCAATTTGGTGCCTGCACAGAAGACATTGTCAGAGGTTCTATTTATGCGACCACCTCTACTGAAACAGAAGACTCCCGACTGATGTACCATCACTCCACAGCCTAGCGCCAGGACACAGTTGCCCAACCACACCGGCCTCGGGGGTTGCCATGTCAGACCAAACAACATCTGGGGCCAGTGGCGACCTCCCGGCAGAGAGGCAGAGGGCTGCCAGCTTCACTCCAATGAAGTTGGCATCCTGGTGGAGCAAATCCTGGGTCATTATTGTAGGATGTTTTTACCCATGCATCCAAGCCCTACCATAAAACTGTACAGTACTGGCATGGAAAACATCATGATGGCCAGAACTCCCCAGAGAGTGCACAGGGAAAACATGAAGAATAGGCTGCCACCCATTTTTGCCTATGTTGTGAGCACATGAGGGCACTGCCTAAAACGACCATTGGGCTACACACACAGTAGCCTGAAACCATTGGGAATGGCAATGCTGATTGCCAAAAAGCAACTCAGAACTGTGGGGAATTCATTTTCTTAATCCCAAAAATGGTTGCAATACCGGTACTCACCACTATCAGAAAGCCGGCGTTTTAAAACCACCAGACTTTTGTGTAAAACTGAACAGAGGAACCCAAACCAGACCAAGGAAAGACTTCATAAGAGGTGGATACAATGTAAAACTATATTCTGAAATGACTTGAAGGAAGTAATTATTTAATGTATAGGTAAAAATTGTAAGTTTGATTTAAACTGGGAACTAAAGTGACATTTAGCTGAATTCTGCCTGACAACTACCCCTGACAGGAGAAACCTGCTCAGCCACTCTTCCCAGGCCTAGCTGCATCCTGCTTCCCCACCAAAAGGAGTTGACACCTCCCTGATTGAATTACCTGGGGACTGCAGGAAACTGAACAATGGACTCAGGCAAATGTTATATTGGGGGGGCGTAAAGTGGCTTCCTCTTGGGAGAAGTGGGAGGAGAAGTGCCTGTGAGAGCCAGCTGAGCTTGGGGGAAGTGGATAAACCAGTTCTTCCACCATGTGATGTGGGAAGCCACACCCCTTTTTGAGCAGGGCATAAGTTAAAAAGATAGATAACTCATAGTGCGGACTGGTCAAAATTATATAAGTAATATCATTATTCTTGTGATTTTTCTGTGCACGTTTTAAGAGGCGTTAGGACCCTGTGGTGTATTCTGGGGGGTTGCTAGGGGAAAATAGGGTCTCACTCCAAATGTCTGCATGTTAAAAATCTGACACTTTATCAATTAATGTCCATACTCCTTGCGCACATGTGTGTAATTTTTGGTAAATGTCCGATATTGGTAAACCAGTCAAAAAGCGCAAAATGTTGTCATTTTTTAATGCAAGCCCCCAGGAAGATCAGAGGCGGACAAGCATGGACCATAAGGAATATATAATGTGTACATGTAATTTCAACAAATTGTGTATCTGGGAAATATGTATTTGAATCAAATATAGATTTGTGGGCAAATTGACCACGGGAGGATCCTCTGACCCATAAACAGACCTCATCATGATGACAATCCATTTCCTTCCCCCAATCATGGGAGAGGGGAGAATTGGGCCAATGACAAGTAGAGAGGGGCAGGCTCAGTTATGCCATGCACACACCCACTTCCAAAACACATACAAAGAGACTGCTGGGACAGGTAGAGACATTCAATTCCATTTTCTGCGGGACGCTCTGTCGGGAGACTCCAGACTTCACATCCATCAATCTCCAAAGACCAGAACTTTACTTCAGAACTTAAAGCAAGGGCCTAAACCCACAAACTGAGAACTCTTCTCAGCAGGCCTCAGCATCCTTAAAATCATTTGCAAACTATTCCACAGCCGGGCGAGCTGTCTGAATTCTTTGCCAAGAACCTTTGCCAGTACACAGAAAGCAGTGTTACATCCAGAATCCACTTGATCCGGACCGGAAAGCAGAGCAGTATCCAGAACCAGAGGCCGCTGTATCCAGAGAGGCTAGACCAGCAGAGCAGAGTTGACCAAGACCGCTGTGAGCAGAACCAGAGATCCGGATCGCTGTGAGCAGAACTGGTGCCTGATTGACCCGCCGAGCAGACAGAAACGCTGCCAGACGTGTTGACCAGATCCGTGACGAGGCCTATTTCAAATTTATATTGTGAGTACCTAGCAGAACTGTGCAGAACCAATCTCTTAGTTAAAATAATCTAATTCAAGCTATTTTAACCAAAGTAGAACTGCCTCCTAGAAATCGTGTCATCTGTCATTTTTAAAGCTGCACAACTGTCACCTGTCAATTCTGCAGCTGCAAGCTGTCACCTGTCATTTTGAGTTTTACTTTAAATCCGAAAATCTACCTTCATTAAATCGTCTGTATCTCCGGAACCGTTTGTCCTAGGAACGTGGTTTAACTTTCCTCTGAAAGCTTAGATTCTAAGCTTTTCAACAAGCCTAGAACCGACCTTTACGCAATCGCAATTTACGCACTCGCAAAATTTACCGCGATTTGCGATTTGGCTCAATTTCTCCACTCGTCAAAATAGCAGCTCCATTCTTTCCTTTGTTAAAAATCCGTTTGCAACCTGGTAATAACTCATAGAGCATTGCTAAAGTGAGCCTGAACTAATACCAACAAGCATCTCTCACTCACCCTGAATCTCTAGAGGGAATTAAAATCAATTTTAGCATCTTTTCACTTCATTGCCACCACATTTCAAAGTAATTTGCCTGTGTTTAAAACTCATACCTTCTTTCTCTAAGCTTGCTGGGGGAACTGGAACTGTGTATTGCATTATCAAGTGTGATTTGTTGGGATTCTTGAAGACTGTGTGCTCTCCTTCCATTTCTTACATTGCATAGGGGGGGAGTGAATTGTCAAGGAAAAGTGACTACATTGTCTTTTGTTGAAGCCATATCAAGTTATTTTCTGTACTGCATTTCATTCATCATTGATTTTCCTTGAACTATATAAAGCATTCTTTCCCAACTTATTCTTCTGTTCCTATTCATAAGCTACCTCTTGCTGATTACTGCTCATATTCACAAGTGTAATATCGATTATCAATTTATCTATAGAAGTGTGATATATATATATATTGTTTAAATTTTCAAATAAACCTTTTAATTTGCAAAACAAACCTACTTCTTGGCTGTGTGGGATCAGGGGGATTCTAAGAGAGGGGTGTTATATAAGGGTTGTCATCCAGAGTACATGAACTGGACCTAAAAATATATCAATAAGGGTTTCCCTCAGCATCCCAGACTAGGCATTGACTTAGCTGTACTGTTGAAGTGAAGCCGCTTAACATTATGATGTCCTCTTCTCAACAACACGCACCAACAGGGAAGGACGGAGGAGGATCTGGGAGGACATTGTGGGTGCCATCAACGAGGAGGGGGTGTCACCCCACAACTACAAGCATGTCCTGAAGCTCTCGGAGGACTTCAGGTTCAAGACCCTCAACAAGGCTCAGTGCCTTGTCGAGGCAGAGGATTAAGTGGGTGCCGGGCCCAGTTGAGTAACAACCAGATGAGGGACCTGGAGCGCATACGCCCAGTGCTTTGCCACCATGTCCTACTGTTGCAGACCCATCTGGAGTCGAGTGGTAAGTGTCCATGTGTTCTTGTCCAGCGTACTGCATGTTGTGGTGTGGCTGGAGTGTGCACCTTGGCCTTATGTCTGGCATGTCCCATGTATGGATGTCTGTGTGCAGGGACATGATAGTGATGCATGTGAGTCCAGACAAGCGTGTTCCACATCAATGGTGTCTGTGTTGCAATGCATGATGTGCACCAGCATGTGACAACGCACACATGTTTGCATGCCTGTGTGTGGACTTGGCCATGTGAGGGGTGTGCAAAATGGATGCTATGTCACCTTCATGAATATGCATGGTGTAGATGTGCGTGTTTCTGAGTAGTGAGTGTTTGACTGTGACGGGAGGTAGACATGGCCAGATGCATGACTGTCCGGTGGTGTGGGTGCATGTGATGTGCATGTCCCATGATGCATGTGAGGTCCAGCCCCCCTTCTGAAGTCCCCGCAGTGCCTTGGACGTGGATGTGAATGTCTGTTGCACGTGCCATGCTTGTTTGTGCATGTGTGTTGCTTGCACTGACCCGTGTGTTGTGGAGGGTGATGATGGTTATGACGTTTGACAGTGCCACTCACGTGCATTTGCTTTGTGTCTAGCAGACATTTGTTCAGTACCCTGATGCTTGTTTTCAATGTCTCCCTATCTACAGCGACAATGGAGGAAGAGGGCGGAGGCAGCGCTGTGGACACAAGCGGCGGAGATGCCTCCATCAGCCAGAGACGCAAGGCCCAGTCAGCCTCCCAGGTTTCCACATCTTCCGGGAGTGAGGGGACTGCTGCTGCGTCCGCCACTATGGCTGCTGTTGCCGAGGGAATGCCCAAGAGGGCGAGGTTGGACGTGGGTTCCTAAGCAGCAGAAGCGGCAGGAGAGCCCCCACAGGGGCAATCCAGTGTGGAAGATGGTGCAGAGGCATCCAGGTCGATGGTGGTTGAGGTGGAGGAGGAGGCTGCATCAGACCCGGGCCTGGAGGGGGCGATGCCACGGTGCAATATATGCGGTCTAGGGGTAGTGGAAGGAGGCAGCGCAGGTCGCTGCGGAGGGGCCTGTGCCTAATCCTGTCCCTGATCCTGCGACTACATCACTGTGCACCGGCACGCATGCCTCAGTCCAACGCGTTCCACAGGTAGCGGATGAGTTCAGGTCAACTGGCCTTCCTCTACCTGCGGACCAGGCAATCCTTGACAGGGTTGTGCCCGTGCTAGTCGGTGTCGCGATGCGCACAGCCATCATTCGTGATGATGTGCATGTTTCCTGGCGCGACCCCTCACGTCAACACAAACAGGTATGTGCCATCCTGGGCTTGCTAGCACAGCTCATTGTCGAGGGTTTGCTACATGTGCTGGGCCCTGATGCAACCCCCTCCTCCTCTTCATCCACTCTGCACCAGTCATCCTCCCTGCCGTCTTCCAGCCCAGATGCCACCAGGGCCCTCTGTGAACCTGTCCCAGCCACTGCGGCCAGTCCGGTTGAGAACACTTCCTTGCCACAGTCGGGAGTTAGAGGTTTAGCAGAGGTGGTCACCCCAGCAACAGACCACTGGCAAGGGAGGTTGTGCAGGCACCTTCGAGCATGGCATGTGCACGACGGCCTGGGGTTGGCATCGTCCCGGTGGCAGTCATTTTGGCACAGGCACATGGCATCAAGGCAGCAGCAGGCTCAACGTAGGAGGCGTCAGGACTCGGGGCCAACTACATCACAGGGGAAGGCATCGGCCAATGGGCAGGAGGACCCAGGATAAAGTGTGTCTTCCGTGTGGCAGCGGATGGGCCGGCAAATCGCTGCAGAGCAGCGGCGGGCAGAGAGGGCACGACTCACCATGGTCAGGGTGGAGAACTCCATGTGGCAGGCAGAGAGGCTGGCAGAGTTCCTCAAGGAGACTTGCAGAGAATTGGAGAGAAACATGGCCGCCTCCGGGCTATAGACACAGAGTTCGATGATGCCCTGGCCAAAACTCTTGGTAACAGCTGTGAGTCGTAGGACTAGCCCGCCGCTATCGTACATAGTTCTTTGAAGTTAGCTTTCCTTTGTTTATTTTATTATTTGGAGGACACGGACATTGCTCCCCTTTTTGTATATAGTTTTCTTTTATAGGGTGTTTTTGGTGAATGAATCTGACTTTTGGGATCATGGACCCTTCATCCTTTCTTGTATATAGTTGGACTTTGGTGGATTTTTTGGCTTTTTTTTATCCCATGGAAGTAATGGTTTTTATTGTTTTACGTTTGGAACTGCAAACATTACTTTGGACAAGGACCAGTTTCTGGATTTTCCCTTTTTTGGATTTTCATGTTCCTTTGGGATTTGCATTTCCTTTCGATTTACGTTCATTTCATTTTCATTCTCATCTTTGATTATCATTTGGTGTATTTTACTTTTTTTAAATACATTTTCATACAGTCCAATTTGAGTGTTGTCTGCTCTCAATTGTTTGGTGTATGTGTCAATCGTCATTGGCTCAGTCATGTGTCACTGCTGTGCAGCTATTTTGGGCATGTCTTTGGGTGCATGCATGTGTGTTTTTGTGAATACCATGCAATGGGGCCAGTACTGGGAAGTGGGGCCATGGATGGGTGTGGAGTTGCACTGGGTGGGGGCAGCATGGGGTGGCATTTGGGTGGACATTTGCTACATGATTTTATGTTGTGACAATGTGTTTGGTGGGGGGACATGTGTCGGGGGCCTGCTTGCAGGTTGCTGTCACTGGTGGGGGTTTACATGAGTCGGGGCCTGCTTGCAGGTTGCCGTCACTGGTGGGGGGACATGAGTCGGAGCCTGCCTTCAGGTTGCCATCACTGGCGGGGGGACATGAGTCAGGGCCTGCTTGCAGGTTGCTGTCACTGGTGGGGTTTGGGGGAGATGAGTCGGGGCCTGCTTGCAGGTTACTGTCACTGGTGGGGGGACATGAGTCGGGGCCTACTTGTAGGTTGCCGTCACTGGTAGGGGTGGGGGGACATGAGTCCGGCCTGCTTGCAGCTTGCCGTCACTAGTGGAGGGACATGAGTCGGGGCCTGCTTGCAGTTTGCCGTCACTGGTATGGGTGGGGGGACATGAGTCGGGGCCTGCCTGCAGGTTGCCGTCACTGGCGGGGGACATGAGTCAGGGCCTGCTTGCAGGTTGCTGTCACTGGTGGGGGTTGGGGGACATGAGTCGGGGCCTGCTTGCAGGTTACTGTCACTGGTGGGGGGACATGAGTCGGGGCCTACTTGTAGGTTGCCGTCACTGGTAGGGGTGGGGGGACATGAGTCGGGCCTGCTTTCAGCTTGCCGTCACTAGTGGAGGGACATGAGTCGGGGGCTGCTTGCAGTTTGCCGTCACTGGTATGGGTGGGGGGGACATGAGTCGGGGCCTGCTTGCAGGTATATGGTGCCATTTGGGCTGCCTGTGGGGTATGGACACAGGTGATGGGCTACCTGCGGGGCATGGTCACGGGTGATGGGGGTCCTCTGTGGTGTGGGCTGCCTGCGGGGCATGGTCACAGATGATGGGCTGCCTGCGGGGCACAGTCATGGGTGTTGGGGCTCCCCTGTGGTGTGGGCTGCCTGTGGGGCATGGTCATGGGTGTTGGGGGGTCCCCTGTGGTGTGGGCCGCCTGTGGGGCATGGTCACGGGTGATGGGCTGTCTGCAGGGTTTGCCCACGGGTGATGGGCTGCCTGCGAGGTATGGACACAGGTGCTGTGGCTCCCCTGTGGTGTGGGCTGCCTGCGGGGCATGGTCATGGGTGTTGGGGGGTCCCCTGTGGTGTTGGCTGCCTGCGGGGCATGGTCACGGGTGATGGGCTGCCTGCGGGGTATGGACACGAGTGATAGGCTGCCTGCGAGGTATGGACACGGGTGTTGGGGGTCCCCTGTGGTGTGGGCTGCCTGAGGGGCATGGTCACAAGTGATGGCCTGCCTGCAGGGCATGGTCATGGTTGTTGGGGCTCCCCTGTGGTGTGGGCTGCCTGCGGGGCATGGTCCTGGGTGATGGGCTGCCTGCGGGGTATGGACACGGGTGATAGGCTGCCTGCAAGGTATGGACACGGGTGTTGGGGGTTCCCTGTGGTGTTGGCTGGGCTGCCTGTGGGACATGCTCTTGGGTGTTGGGAGGTCCCCTGTGGTGTGGGCTGCCTGCAGGGCTTCGTCACGAGTGATGGCCTACCTGCGGGTCACGGTCATGGTTGTTTTGGTCCCCTGTGGTGTGAGCTGCCTGCGGGGCATGGTCACAGGTTTTGGGGGTCCCCTGTGGTATGTGCTGCCTGTAGGGGGTGTCCGCAGCTGGTGGCACGATGCAACAGCCTTTTCATGCGATTTTCGAGCAGGTGCGTGATTTCGCAGGGTACGCAAGCCAGTTTCCACGTGATTTGGCTGCTGCCGGTGTACACGAGTGCCTTTTCACACATTTCTGAATAGTAATTATTTGAATGTACATTTTGTCATTAATGTAAGCAAGCACACTATAGAATATTGGTAATTGTGCATAAGGGTTCCAGATGGCAAGATCCACACTAAAACATACCACAAACCTACTTCCTCCAAGTAACATTAATAATATTCTGTATGCAGAATTCCGTAGAGCAAAAGAACATTATTCACTTGCCATTGACTTTGAAGCAGCATGAAAAGATGCAAGTACAAGGTTCTTAATAAGAGGTCACTCTAAAGAAACCATTAACAATGCAGAAATGAAAACAGACCCAGGCAAGATCTGTTACAAGCTAAAAAAAAGACAGCAGAACCTAAACAGGTCAGATTTGTTACCACTTATGGCATACAAGCAAAGCAAACCCACAACATAATCAATACACATTGGCAATTACTGTAAAGAGATGTTGACCTGGGTCCCATTTTAAATTCCACGGCACAGACCTCATCCAAACGGGGCAATCATTGTGTCACTAATAGGCATCTCAACACCGCCAAGAAAACCAATTGTCTCCAACAACAATTTGGCTGCTATCCTGGTGTTTCCTGATTTATATGCAAACATTGCCAAAGGCACCTGCTTCAACGTCAAAGGAATTAATTGAACACATCACATTAAAAACCGCAATGATTATAATATGGAATATGCAGCTTATAGTTGAATATATCCGTGTGAGAAAGTTGATATTGGCAGTACCAAAAGTAAGTTTAAGATCCATGTCTTCGAGCATTTGAGAGATAGTAAATGCAAATACGACAATTATCCTGTAGCATGCCACCTTGCTGAACTGCATATTCAGTATGGTTACCTTCAAATATAGAATGGTCTTGGAACAATACAGCCACATCCATGAAAAGGGAATAGGGAACTCCAACTCAGAAGACTTGAAACTACGTTAATCCTAGAATGTGACAGAACATTCCTTTTGGCCTCAGTGCTAGTGAGGGTTGCCATGTCTTCCTCTAAAGTACTGATGACCATCTCCATGTTATGTTAATTTGATCCATATACAAATGTTTATTTAACCTGTTTTGCTAATGCCACCTTGTATTAGCCTCATTTTATATAGACACATGTCTCATGTTATGAATTAGCACCTTTTTGCACGAAATGTTCCTTTTAGTGAATGTCATGATTACTAAATAATCGTATGCTTATTTGTTCTAATGGGAATGTGGATTGACTTAAGCCTCCTTTATGCTGCTTAAGTACTTTGAATTATTAACTATTGTATTTATTTTTTATATACGTCTGACGTTAAAATGACTGTGATACTTACTGTTAAATGGCTAACATTGCTATGGTTAAGTACTATGTCACTTAAGGCATGATGTTTTAAATATATCAGATTGCACATAAATTTGGTGACTGCAATAATATAAGGTATTGTATGATCTTGTGCTCTTAGTATGCATCATAGTTAATCCATTGTTTGTCTTTATCTAGCACTTCATATGCACAATTACCACTTTATTCCATATTATGCACAGTCACTTTCTGACAGTCTGTTTTCCATTTTTCCAGAGAATTACTGCAACACTATTGGCATTATGGGTAATGGAGTTCTTTAATATTTGTTGTTAAATGTTGGTCCTACCTCAATGTCTGTTATCAGGACTAAGCCGTGAAAAACAGCAAAGCGTCAGTTCATTCTCTTTTTTTATGGATATTAAATAAATGGCTATTTTAAACCGCAACTGCCCCCATGGATTTAGCTTTTCTGCCACACACTATCTGTCTTTCAGCAAGCTATTCTTGTTAAGTTATTGATGAAATATATACCTCCATTTAAAAGTAGAAACAAGGAGGGGTCAAAGGGAGGAAATGCCCGAATGACGCATGAGAGACCCCAGCTTGGTCCCAACACTTGCCCTCTCACATTTTGGTGGCATTCCTTAGAACCGTGCCTGCTCTTTTTTTCAAGCATGCCATTTGTGTGGAAGGGGCCTTACATAGCAAAAAGCCAACCTAATGGCACAGGCCTCTGTAAAGACAATTTTGATGTTGGCTTTTTTGACACCAATAGTGTTTTGATTTTCGACAATTTTAAATGTTCTTCTCCACTTTGTGAATACCAATCTGCAAATGTGTTTCAAACAATGACTATAAACAGGTGATGTTCTCGTACAGTTTATTTTGCGTGAATACATATTTTATTTTTTACAAAAACCATTAGGAAAACCCACAGATAGGATTTTTTTTTGGCACACTTTGATTAAGATTCTAGTAGTGTAAACTTCAAGTTATGATGGAGAAAATAAAACGCTGATCATCCTTTTGCATTTTGCATAACATGTTTGTATAAGGATGTATTTTATATTGTAATTTTCATGTATCATGTGGTTTGTGTACTTTCCAATACAGGCTATTATTTTAGTACTTGAAAGTAAACATTCAGAAATAATTGAAACTTGTTGTGTGACAAAAACGGAAAACAATGTTTTCAGCAAGAACTTATAGATTGTGCTTTTTTCCCAGTTTGCACACTGAATGAAAGTACTGGACCACAGGCAAGTCATCTAACCCCATAGTGCCTATCATGCCAAAATAACTAGTCCCTAAGGTTGTCAACATATATGTCAATCTTGAAGAATGACTTAGCTAGCAAGGTATGCTTTTCAAAAAATCCTCACTCAAGGTTAAACTTACTGTAGTGTTGCCTTATATGTAATAATGGTGACCATTCATATAGTCTACTAGTCTCAGAAAGAAAATCCAGAGGATACAGTTTTGAAATTCTCGTATTCAGGAATTTATTAAACCTAATACATTTTTTATTCTGTGAGTTTAATCACAATATAATTTGCACTCAAACAATTATTTATTTAACATAGCAGGAAAAGTATTTAAAAACACATCATAATTCCATAAAATTCATACTAATAAATCATTCACACATTTATACTCAACCATACACCATACATCAACCCATTTGTACACCACATCAGTAAATACAAGATAAAAATACATAATCAATATCACAATTCATTAACATTACAATTATACAGAAAATATTTTGTATAAAGCACACAGCATGGCCACAGTAGTTTTTGAAAGTGGTCACCGATTTAGGATAGGCAAAGAATGGTAAATCTTCACAAATAGCCTTATCCACAATTTCTCTACCGGTTTCGACGTATAAACGTTGTTTTTGTTACGTCTTCATCAGGAGATAATATATTTTCTAAAAAATGAAACAAAACATAAATATTCCCTACGGGAATATATGGACAATGGTGAGAGAGACTCACAGAAAGTGCAAATACATGGCTTCACCGTGCTCAAATTCAAAGTAGATAAAACTACTACTATCCTGCTCATAACTCCTAATATATATATATATATCCGGGGTAGACAGAAGGCGTCGTGTGAGGAGTGCTACCAACTAATAATGGTGTCCCCAGGTTAGATGAAAATGGACTAAGACTCAAGAAACCGAATTTTGATACCAATTAAGATGCAAATACAAAAGATAAAGGATAACCTCCACCCATGCACAGAGTCGCAACCCAGATGATGGAGTCTATACAATTGAAGTTAAGGGACAGCCTCAAGTACTGACCTTCAGTGCACCATCCAGAGTAAATCCGTGGTGTGTATTTGTACAAGACTGAAACAACTGTCATGGGAATTGGCAGTGTTCAGAAAGAAGATCCTGCTGTTCAGAATTTTATTGCTCCGATCTATAAGGTGAAAGTACAAATAAGGGAGTCAACGGCCTTAATCAGAAAATCCCAGACCCTGGCCTACAAAGGAAATTCCAAAAATGGCTAGAATGACAAGAATGTATGGGACAGCAATATTCTTACCCCGGAAAGTCGGGTCACAGAGGATATGTGGGAAGTGCTGATGACGCCTCACAAGATGTTATTAGAGGGGATTGCTGCAATGGCCGGGAGAATGGTACCTGCATTGGAATGGAATGGAACTAGTAAATAATTATATACAAATAATTGTATGCCAATTTAAGAAAGAAAACAAGAAAAGAAAAGAAAAAAAAAAGAAAAAAAAAAGAAAAAAAAAGGAAAAAGCAAAAGACTTGCTATTAATTAGGAGTCATAATTTAGCATATTATTGTGAAATGGGAGGGCGAAAAAGGAAAAGGAAAAAGCAAAAGCCCCAACTGGAGTTTAAAATGCTCAGATGCACGAAATAACCCATTAGGCTGACTGAGTAATGCCACAGAAAAAGGTTAACCATTAAGCAAGGAGTTCGAAAAGTGAACCAAGCTTACCTAACACCGGCAACAGCTAATGTCCTGGAATTATCCTCAGATGGAAAAACAGGTGGAGAAATGCACTCAAACTGTCCCAGAACTCCACTATAGACCGGAGACTCGCGTCTGAGACTCGGCACTGTTTGAGCCTTTAAATATCCAAACCAGTATTCTACATAATCCCACGTGACCTTATTAGGCGTCTCGCTGTGTTCTATTAAGCGTCCTCACGCTGAATAGCAGCTGACGGATGCTTGCTCCTTGCTCATCAAGGGAAGCACTAAAATTACTGACCACTCAGGAGCATGTCAGATTACACACGTTAGCCTCCAGAGTCTACTGCTCTCACTTCTGCGGCTTGGAGGAAACACAATATTTTTACCTCGGCCCCTATTGCATGCACAGGCGTCACTGTCCAATTAGGACTCTCACTGAGTCGCAGCTGGCAGTCGCTTGTAGCAAAGAGTATACGCAGCTTGTACTCGTTGCTCATCAAGGGAGGCACTGCAGTTACTGACTGATCAGGAGTGTGTGAATGAATACATGTTAACCTCCAAAGTATACTACTCTCATTTCTACAACTTGGAGGGAACACAGTAGTTTTTTTTCCAGCCCCTATTACCTACACGGGCTTTGCAATCCAATTAGTCAGGCGACCACATGTTGTTACATCATAACAAACGGCACGGCCATGGCAATTTCATGCATAATGGCCTGCCAATTTCTGGGACTAGATTTTAAAGCAACCCTCGCCCTACAAACGTGCAGACTGCATCTGGGAAAAGGCGAATTATGTATAGTGCCCTTATAGAATTACAAGATGATGAGAAGATGTATTAGTACCAAAGGGCCATGTCCCAGTATGGTGGTGGTATACCAACAGTCTCCTATATGGGATATCCCCAGTGGGTGTATCAGCCATATTAGGTGCCTGTGTGCCAGGGTTCTAAAGTATTAAGTCCCTCTGTCAGTGCTTTTAAATTAAAAATCCATAAATCCTCTTTGTAGGCTAGATTTTTTGAAAGTTGTGTCGGATTTTGACCGAATACCTTCTCCACACAAAACCATTCCATTTGTTCTGCTTTATGGCCCATCTCCACATAGTGAATACCCATTGGGGCATTTAAGTTCCGGGTTTTTATCTTTGAGCGATGCTCATTGATACGGATTCTTACCTCCCGAGTGTTTTTACCTATGTATATCCTTTTACACGGGCAAACGATGGCGTAAATTACGTTTTTACTCTTACTG
Organism: Ambystoma mexicanum; assembly: GCF_040938575.1. Lineage (NCBI taxonomy): Eukaryota > Metazoa > Chordata > Amphibia > Caudata > Ambystomatidae > Ambystoma > Ambystoma mexicanum. Next base: position 655,983,686 of record NC_090926.1, read on the forward strand.
GTTGTGAAAGTGCGAAGATCCCAGCTTTTATTTTGCATAAAAAAGGAGGTATTCTTTCTAGAGAATTCCCATGCTATACATGTGGTGCACGGGAAATGACCAATAACTGGTTGTTGATTGAGATCTGAAACCATGGATGGTTTCGAGTGACTTCTACTGGCACGAGTAATTTGTTGTTTTAAGTTCTTGCTTTTCTTGAATGCAAAGAGAGGTTTTTTCAATGTTGTTCCAGATGCATTTAAGATGCGCCAATTTTTTAATATGATGCCCTTGATGGTTTCAATGTGCTGGCAAAAAGTCGATACAAGAACTAAGTCCTCCTTTTTCTTTGCTTGGGTTTTAGGTAGCAATAGTGCCTCTCGATTTGTAAAACGTGCTCTTTTTCTAGATTGCTTTATAAGTCTTCTAGGGTATCCCCGCTCCAAAAGTCTTTGCTCCAAAATAAAGGCATGTTTGGTGAAATTATCGATATCTGTACAATTACGGCAAAGCCGCAAGAACATACCATACGGTAAGTACCGTAAGAGACTAGCTGGATGTCGGCTCTCATATTTCAGGGTAGTATTTCTTTCTGTAGCCTTTCTGTGCAATTCAGTGTGGAGGACACCTCCTTTGGAAAAGATGGACAAATCCAGAAAGGCAATTCTAGAAGTGGAGTATTCAAAGGTGAAATGAATGTCCACGTCTACTGAATTGAGCCATGCTATGAATGCCAGCAGTGACTCCAAAGATCCCTCCCAAATCATAAATATATCATCGATATATCTACGGTATGTCAAGATTTTTTCTTTATATGGGTTCGAAATATGTAGAATCTTTTCTTCTTCGAGTAGGGCCATAAAAATTATAGCCAGATTGGGAGCAAAAGTGCACCCCATGGCCGTGCCCTTGCTTTGCAGGAAGAAATATTCCTTAAATTTGAAGAAGCTATTGTTCAAAACCAATTGGGCCGCTTTTCACAAAAATGCTGTTGGAACAGATTGTGGATGAGGTCGCCTATCTAGGATAGTCTTTAGGCTCAGAATAGCTCTATCTTGTGGTATATTAGTATATAAGGCCTCTATGTCCAAAGAGACCAATATTTGTGTGGATGGGTCAAAGGGTCTTAATTCAACCAGGTTAATTACATCCCGTGAATCCAATAGAAATGTGGGAGTAGCCATGGCCAAAGGTTTTATGAAGAAATCAATATATTTGGATATAGGCTCCAATAAGGAACCACAGCCAGAAACTATTGGCCGCCCGGGAGGATTTTCTACATCTTTATGTATTTTTGGCATAATGTAGAAAAGGGGCGTCCGTTCTTCTGAAAAATTAATATATTCAGTTTCTTTTGTTGAGAGGAACCCTAAACGGTTGCCTTCATCAGTGAGAGCCAAAATCTTTTCCTTAATGAGTTTGGAAGGATCATTAGTGATTTTAGTGTAGTGGCCTGGGATGGACAAAAGTCTGAACACCTCATGATCGTATTTGGAAGCATCTCAGACCACTATCCCCCACCCTTATCTGCAGCTTTGATCACTATCGAGTGATCCTCAGCTAGTGTGTGAATAGCTTGGAATTCCTGCAGTTTCAGGTTGGGGCCCGTTTGGGTCCTGGGGTAACGAATTACTTCTTCGATTTCCTTAAGAACCATTTTTTCAAAGATAATCACCTCCGGTGGAAGCTCATTGGAATTGGGAGTAAAGGTGGAAAGTCTAGACAGCCCAGAAATATTAGGTTCTCTTGGGGTCTCTTTATTAAGAAAGTAGAAACACAGTCTCAATTTTCTTAGAAAGCCTTTTATTTCATTTATTATGGACATGGCACTTGGATTTTGGGTAGGCACAAAGGATAAACCACGTTCTAAAATGGAAATTTCTGCCAATGTCATAACTCGTGAAGAGAGATTAAAAATGGGAAAAATATGGCTAGAGACACTATCTGGTTGATTTTGATTTTGGTTTACCACCTCTATGCGCGGTTGCGAGTTTGAAAATCGTGGTGCATCATACCCTGTCCTGGGGTGTTCTGCAGGGGCATATTGTGATTCATGCGACCTTGGGGGGCATTTCTGCGACCTCTTTGGCCCCCCTTCCTCGAAAAGGGTTATCACCCAGGGATTGGTTGTTGGAGTCATCATTGCCTGAATTACTGGATGACGTATCTGAAAATGTCACCCATCTTTTTTTGTTGGTATTTCCATTAGGTCCACCCATATTCCAATTGGTATTACTCTTCCACATACTTTGGGGATTAAAATTGTCCGCCAAATATGGATAGACTTGTTCCTTCTTAAAGAGAGAGACATCTTTCTTAAGTTTTGCCGTCTTTTTTTCAATAGTTGATGTCTTAAACTCTTGAAAGGATTTTTCTATTTGTTCCAATTTTTGTTTAGCTTCTGTAATTAAGGTGTTTGTCAAGAAAGTTTTTTCTTGTTCAGATAATGTTTCCAAAATCGTGGAACTGACTCTTTGGGCAGTCGTAATAGTTAAGACTAATAGATCGCGGCTACATTTAGTGGCCACCTGACTAAATGCCACTTTATAATCCTTGTCATCCAGAAAGAGACATGGAATAATTTTCACTTGCAATCCCTGTGGAATAATACTAGATCTTAAGTATTCTTTTAAATTGTGCCCGTGCATTTCAGTGCGAAACTGTTTCTTTTTTAACCTCAAAAGTGCCTCGCCTGTTGATCCTTGACTCTGTGTGGGTAGCTGTAAGTTATCAAAGAAAGAAGGACCTTCTATAAGTTCTGAAATTTGAGCTTCCGTAAAGGAAATAGTATCCGTTTCTGCCATAATCCAGATCCACCAACCTACGATCCACCAAAAGACACCCAATGTGCAATAAATGAAAAGAAAGAATGAATTACAGATAATAATGACAATACCCGAGACAGGGTATGAGCATAGTCATAAAAATAAATATAACCTGCACAGCCAAGGGCTGAATTAGTATTTCTCTGAAAGGCACAGGAAACCCCACTCTCTAGAAGAGGGTATTAGCATTAACACTAGTCTCAGAAAGAAAATCCAGAGGATACAGTTTCTCGTATTAAGGAATTTATTAAACCTAATACATTTTTTATTCTGTGAGTTTAATCACAATATCGTTTGCACTCAAACAATTATTTATTTAACATAGCAGGAAAAGTATTTAAAAACACATCATAATTCCATTCATATAGTGCCAAAGTCATTTGTTTCTTGGCTCACTCATTGCAACACCCCTTGAAAACCATGCTCTTCTTTTGGCCTCACCCATCTTCTGATATGCCCACCTGCCTTATAAATTCGAATCTGCATTCTCTATCTATGCCGTGGTATGTGCACCCTATTCATTGCTTCCAACAGTAGTCCTGCATCAATGCAAGGGCAGGTGTACATTTTGTGGGGCTGTTAATCTGTGCATGGTGGGTCACTGTGCAGCTTTCCAAGGGCTTCTAAAGAAAGTCTTCTATTTATGATTGAAGAAGCAAGGACACACGTCCTCCAATCCTGACTCTCTGCTTCTTTGTGCCATCTTCGTAAAGCCAAGTGTCATTGAATGAACAGCATATCTGTTTTTGATTTATCGTTTTATATGCCACTGCATCATCTTTATTGTGCACTTTATGATGCTAAATATTAATATGTTCATTCTATCATTGCTTTTCAATCTTTTTCTCCTCAATGGCTCCCCTCTTCATTGAACAAACAACCAGGTATTACCCCCATTGATCCAGCACTAAAGTCTTCTATCCTTTCTGATGACCTTGCAACATTCTTTCAAATACAAAGTTAGTGACATTCTCTTGTGTTCACTTCACTTTTATCCATCAGCTGTTCATGAGCATAAGACCTCTTCTAAGGCTTCCTCTTCTCCACCCATCTCTCATTTCTCTTCTTTTTCTGTGATTTCTGAGGCTGATATCACATTGCTCATTGCGCAGTGTCACAATTTTCTGCAGCTCCTTCTGATGTGGTTTGTGTTTCTTTCATCAAATCAGTTTTCCCTTTACTTCTGAGGAACCTGGCAGCCATTTTCAATGATTTTCATCAATCTACTATTTTTCTGCTCTCTTGAGAAAGGCAACAATTATACCCCCTCTCAAGAAATCTATGTTAGATGTTTCCGATCCTGCAAAATTACAGCCTATATCTTCTTCTTACCTTTTACTTGTGCATAGATTTACTTGTTCATAATCATCTGCTTCTTGTTTTTGATGCATAGAATTGGTTTCCCCTACTTAAATTGAGTTTTTGACCTGGCTATTCCACTGAGACTGCTGTATTAACTGTCTCTAGCTACATTTTCATGCTCGATATCACACGCTATCTTGATTATTGTTTCTACTTGATATGAGCCTACCTTTGATTATGTGGACAAATTACATTTTCATTTATTTATGTATTTATGTATAGTGTGTTTTAGTTTCCAAAATAAAGAGTGAAAAAACGGAAATTTTTAACACTGTTATGGAACAAGTCACAATAAAAATAAAACAATGTAATCATACATACAATACATATCTAAGATCATCATTAACAGCGATGCACAACATAGAAATAGAAATACCTACTAGTACGTACAACAATAACATCATCTATAATCCAATTCATAAGTATATTAAAAAATATCTTCCCTGAATAGTTGATTTACAAACCACACTGCAGCTATACAGAGTTTTTCCGATTGCACAGATAAAAGGGTAAACCACATTCTTTCCCATGATGGCATCCCTGTTTTAATCATAAAACCACCAAATACCATAGCACACACATTACCCAAACCCATGCATTCCACTTATAGATGGTAAAATGTTTCTACAGTTGTGTCACAGAAACGACACATTCTTTGAAACTTAGGGACTTTACATCTTGTACCCAAAACATACAAAGTTAGTAATATATTGAATTTCATCCTTAGTAACTAATTCCTATATTTCGCAGCATAGTATGGCTGTAAATATGGTTTTAACTCACTTCAATACTAAGGTCTGTAGCCTTTATTGCCTTTGTTTCGTGTTTAGTATCATTTCACAATGGTCACTCCCCATGTGGTCAAGAACTTCCAAACTACTATATGATGGCCAATCTCTCGAAACACACACATAATCCAATGTAGATTTTGCTATCACGTTTGTCCATGTGTAATGTGGTGGAATAACGCCCCAAGTATTGCCATTTAAAACAGCAAAATTCCCATTCATCTAAAACCATACACATTATTGTCCATCTCTCTCTCAAAACCTGGGATGCATTCAACCCCCTTCGCCATTGAGGCTTCTGGGTGTTCAATATTGAAATCGCCCAGAAGTATTATGCTTGTATTGAGTTTTAACCCTTCTTTATAGTCTTTCTTCTCATGGTATTTCTGGCTCTCTTATCCCGTGGAAAACTTCTTACTTATCTAAGTGTTCATTTGTTGTGTCATGAAGGGTCAATTTTCTTCCATCCAGCCTCTGCGATTTGTTGTTCTCAAGTCTTTGGCATTAGGTCCCCTCTTGTTTACTCTCTAGTCTATACCTCTTCCTACTATCACTGCTGAGTTTGGGTTTTCTGCTCATTTCTACACTGATGACACTCAAATGTTCTATTTGTGTCCCCCTGTCCTTCATCAACACAATTCAGAACATCTTTCTGCCATTAATTCCTGCATGGCCACTCACTTTTTCTACCATCATCCAAGGAAAAGTGAGATTATTTTCTTTCTGGTCAATGATTCTATCCTTCCTCCTCTGTCTTTTTTCATTTCCTCCTCTGTCCCCACAGTTCTACTCATGCCTACAATTTGGGCTTCATGGATGATCCTTCTTCATTGAGGGATTCTCGGCCGAGTAACAACCCTGTGAGAGCCAATCAGAATGTGTGGTACATTCTGCTTGACTCTCGCTGAGTACTAACAGTTGTCATTGGTTTCCAATGTAATGACATTCCATTCATTGATCTTGAAATGAAGAATTGCGGTTCCATGTATGACTGCAGGTTTCGTTCATCTATCTGAGGTAAATACTTAATTCACCCAGCTGCATAAAATACTGATGTGGGAAGATGAAGTGTTGCCTCAAGGCACGCCTACTTCTTTAAGCATAACCATTGGTAATACATATTTGTTATTGTGCTCTCTTAAAAATATATTCGTCTTCTGGAACATTCTCAATTCCTAAATCAACAGTCAATAGGACAAACTACAAGACATCTCAAGTTGTTCCATGTGTGTCGTGATTTGTGGAAAGTCTACTCTGTCCTTGTTACATTTTGTGCATTCAGGTACAGGTCATTGTACTTTTCATATTATGTAAGCACATATAACAAAAAGGGCCAAAATGTAAATAATACAATTGGAAAGGGACTACAGGAGTTTCCCTTGTCAATACCATCAAAACATGTTTTTCTAATTTCTGTTCATGAATAGTGAAGTCCATTATTTTAACCTAATCTATGAAAATAAATATTGCCCTAACATAAGGTTAAACATGGCAGGCCAGCATTCACAGTCAAAAAGTATTAGTCTGAAAACGTATAAGTCTGTTTCACACTCAAGAAGCTAAAGAATATGATGAGTGTTCTTGAAAATCACACAGGGCCTCATTAGGACCCAGGCGGTAAGGGGTTTACGGCGGCGTAAACATCGCCGACCCTTACGGCCTGAGTACGAGTTCCCTTAGCGCCATGGCGGATCTAACACCTGCTTTTAGCAGGCGTTAAAATCCATGGCGCTAAGGGACCTTGTTGTTAATTACGCCACCGTAATTTACGGTGGCGTAATTAACGCCTTCCCCACTCTCATTATGCCCTATGGGGCAAAAATGGGAATGGGGAAGGGTAAATGGGGATTGGGGACTTACCGCCCCGCCAAGGTCGGAATGGGGCGGTAAGTCCGCAATCCGCCATGGCGGAGTTGGCAACTTAGCGCCATGGACCATGGTGCTAATAGCGCCATGGTCCTCCGCCAAGGTCCTAATGAGGGCCACAGACTTTAAACAAGGCAGCATTTAATAGCATTTAGCATTCCACAAATCCAGGTGCGGTTTTGTTTAAACAGGCATAGGGCCTCATTAAAAGTGAGGCGGAATGGGATAACGGGACCCGCTAAAGGAGGCAGACTCGTTAAACCCCTTCTGCCTCATTACAAGGTCCCCTCGCGGGACCTGGTAAGTAACGCCTGGTCAAACCGCTTACCGGGTCCCACGAGGGGAAGAGCGAGCAAACAACGGGCCGCTCGTAATCGGCCCGTTGTTTGCTCCCTCCCCCATTGCCATTCAGCCCTATGGGGGCTGAAATGGGAATGGGGAAGGTCCGGGCCCGGGTTCCTGGAGGGAGGAATTACCGGGTCCTCCGAACTCAGAATGGCCCGATAATTCCCCATTCTGGGAACCCAACAGCGGCGTGGCTACCGCCAAAATCGTAATGAGGCCCATAGACTCTGTTGTGTTTTGGGAAAAAAAAATGAACTATATGCCCCTGAAAAAAAATAAAACATAATTCTAACTGCCAGTGATTGTGCCGTTTGTCCTGGGTTAGCAGAGTCCCTTACAGGGGTAGATTTTAGAGTCAAAATAAGCTGTACAAATGCATTTCTTCATTTCAAAACTGTATTTTCCAGGCCAGTCGGCACAATGAACATCATGAGCAGTGCATGGTTGTGGTCCAGTTGCGTGCACGTTTGTTGGTTTGGGTTACAACCGTGGTTCAGTGAATATCTAGGGAATCTGAAGCATAACATCCATTAAACTAAACACGTTCACTGGATTTCAAAAGCTTTTTTACGGGACACTTACCATAATGTTCATGTGTCCAAAGATTTTTCTATTGTGTCATTTATTCTGTTGTTTTAATGATACACTGTTTATCAATAGGTCCCGCTTAGCATGACATGCAGATATGCCCAGTGAACACTTTGTTTAGGGCATTTCTGAGCTAACCGCTGGACAGCGGTCGCTTTTGCTGCAGCCATGGCAGATTATTGAAGTAACTGGGACAGGGCCCTATGTCCTGCCCAGGGAATCCCTATGCCACCCAATACACCCCTAGAAATGGCTTACAGCTATGCTCAATGATGAATGTGTCTGTGGCCAATGGCTTCTGCCCAAGGGTCCTGGAGCAAACCCATGGACCCACATGGCATTTCCTGCAGCCATGACCACTGATCCGATGGAAACCACGAGCCACCCAATAAAGTCACATTGCATGACCTGCCCAGCAGACACTTGGACATGACCAAAGAACTTGACCCTACCTTCTTAACCCCTAAGCCACCCAATGAGCTTGATATGTCTACTGGACAATGCCAGTCGCAGTTTTGACAAGGATAGGGCATTTGGCCTGGCCTGGGATCTGAACAGTCACCCACTGAAGACACTGGCCATGCCAGTTGCAACTTTGGCAAGATAATGCCCTCGGGCCATCTCAACTCAATAAATCGACTATACACTGTGATGAGGTCCCCTGCTTGAGTGTGATCAAGGGGGCTAGATGACACCCGGAGCTAGTGGAGAATGGGCCTCGGGGGTCGCATTGGGAGGATCCTCTGGCCACCGAAACTAAGTCCCTAGCCAAAGGCATGGGAGAGTCACATGAAAATCCACTTAATGCCACTGTCTCCTTAAGGGGTATAGCCACTACATGTGATGATCTGAACACATGTTTTAATTTCTAATAAAATGTTCTCCCAATTCCCAAAAAAGTACTTTATGTATTGCTGTAGCAGAAGAATTTCTAAAGACGGTCCCGTTTAGCAATCTGAACTATGGAATGGATAAAACCGTGTAGTGGAGGAAGCAAAGCCCTGTGTCACATTTAGCGCACGTACACTCACACATCAGAGGCAGATTACAAATTCAAACAACACTCGCTCTGTAAATTCAGTGCAGCATCAGAGGTGTGTTACATTGTCAATGGCGCTCGCACAGCAAGCAAATTATGACATTGAGGGCAGACCAAGTTTGCGATGGTGTTCGCAGAGCAAGACCACCCAGACATTGGAGACACATTAGAGTAAGTGAAACAGCAATCCCATCTAAGTATTAGAGGCACATACGATTTTCCTGTGCCACTCGTGTAGTAAGTGTACCTTACACATTGACCCTACAGAGCTAAGCCTGAAAGTGCAAGCAAAGAAACAGCTCCACATTTGAAAAAAACGTTCATTTTTCTTATTGTCCTTCCGAGTGCCCGCAGAACACATCACTGCCCTCTACGCCAAAAGAGTGAAACACAGAGCTGGGATGGCACAGGGGAGAGCAGGACCATCCAAAATGTTGATTAGCCTTCCAAAGTCTTGGTCCAGCCTCGGTGTCCCAAAGTGCACAAAGATGGAACCATAGGCCATAACGGTACGACGTAATTTCATCGCCGGATGTTTTTTCGCTGGATTTTTTGCTGCGGATTTTTTTTCAGATAAAAATTATCTGATTTTTTGGGGGAGTTTAAAAATTATATAAATTGGGTGTGGGTGTATGGGGATATGAAAATAATTTTAAAAATCTGCGGTCAAAAAACCTGCGATGAAACAGCAGACGATGAAATCACATGAAACCGGCATAACCAATCAGACACCACATCCACAGGTGCATACCCTCACAGAATCCCAACCCCAGAGAAGGTGTCACAATTCACAATATATAAGCATAGAGACTGTCAGGTAGGATGCGTGTTTGGAGTAAGAGCTGGTTGAGGGACTTTTAAGAAAGACGTAGGGACTATAGCATTTCAGTGGAAGAGTGGAATGACAAAAAGGCCGGGGAGCAAGGAGGGAGAAGGAGGGAGAAAGAGGAGGTTGGTTTGAGTTATCAAACAGTGATTGGGCTGAGACAGAAGGAGGGGGGTCACTTGGACTAACCTGAAGGAAGTCTATTTTATTTTATTTTAGCTATTTATTGAGAAGCAGTTGAATGCTGTAGAACAATGGGTTACTTATCAAAGGTTCGGTTGAGACAGAAGAAGTACTTTGTTTGAAGACGGCTGAATAATTAAAGAAAGAGACTGGGTGGAGACAACAGAAGGTGACTGGATAAGAACATCAAGGAAAGAATTGCAACGGGTTAGCAATGTCATAGCTAGCAAGATCAGTAAAGTGCAAAAAGGCCTGCTCGCTCCAAAGCAGAAGTGAGAACCCAATCTGAAGTGGCTGAAAGGAAGAATGAGCATGTGGCATGATGTGGCATGGAGCATGAGAAGGGTCAGAGCAGGAGTAGAGAGATGAAAAATAAGGTAGAATTCAGAACCGTAAGGCAAGGAGGTGAAGGGGGCACTCTTGAAGTTCACCTCTTGGCAAACCTAAAGGGACAAACCATGTTGCCTCAGAAGGGGAGTTGATGAACAAAGGATAATGAGACCCAGAGAAGACCAGAGAATAAGGGTGCAGGAATTCGTTAACCCCGAGACTGAGGATGAAGTGGGGAGAAGATCTCAAGGAGAGCAAATATGAAGGATATAGGAACCCCTTCATTTATTTTTTTAGTATGTAGTTTATTTCAAACGTTGACCATCTTAGAGAAAAACACATCACATTACATCACATCTAAAATCTTAAAAATCAAATCATAAATGATAATCATCACAAACATTAAAACCATCCCATCCAACCAAATGACCTGTCACCCCCCCTTACCATTTATGCATATAGGTTCAAAGGTCCCTGTAAGAGGTCAATTTAGTTTAAAACCTCTTTGCAAACTTCATAAGGGAAAATGCCAATTTACCATCTTCACCTCCATATAAGGCGCCCAACCATGTCTCTGCATCCCAACCTAATTTCTTGTTCATATGTTTACCCAAGTAAGTTGTTCTCATAACTCATGAGTTGGGCAGAATAAGGTTAGATAACTTAAGGTTTTCATCAATTTATTACATAGCCTACATCAATCATCTGTTATGTACCCTCTATATCTAAGTCGTATCTCCTTCATATGCAGCCCGTTTAACCGGAATCTTAAAAATAAGTCCTGGTAGAACGGACTGGGGAACCTCCTTAAATACTCTGGCGTAACATTCAGCCAACCAAAGGGCTTATATGTGAGTGTGTGTATTTTGGCATTTAATTTCCTGACCTTCGTTTCAGTACAATCTTTGGCCCACAGATTCCTCTTGCCAGCTTTTGGGTTTCTGCATAGGGGGTCTGCTGATACTCCCAAATTTATGAGGGTTCCACTACACCGCTCTATCCACGTATTCAGTGACCAGTCATGCATGCCTGTCTCTTTCCGTTGAATCACTCTAAATTAAGGCGGGCATTTATTTAAAATGACTTTCCTGAACAGCAACAAAGAGTTCCACACCACTCTGACATGCATAGACAGGAGCCCCCATTCATGTCTTATCACTGCCACTGGAATGTCTTTAATACGAAATACGAAATACTATCCTCCAAAACAAACCCTCAAGAGTTTCCCAGATTTCCCATGGGAGGTAAAGAGAAGCTCTGTCCCATATATAAGAGTGGCCACCACCTTCTGATTATGAAATGTTATAACTGGAAGGAGCCAACACTTTCCATACTTTCTGGCAACCAGACTCCCTTGTGCTGATAGATTTGTCACTTTAATTTTCAGGAAGGCCATCAATGGTTCATCACATGCACTAGCATTCATAGAGATTCCAAGATATTTTATGGCTCGGACTAGGCTAATATGGACATCTCCCACCAACCAGCCACCAGTTTCTTTCTTCCACCCTTTCATATTTTCTAAGATCAAAACCTCTGTTTTGAAGGCATTGATTTTTAGCTGTTTCGATTTACATAAGACTGCAGTATTTTCAACTTCCTATGCAGGCTGATAGGTGTTTGATCTAACTGACTTTGGTCCCATTAAGTCTGGGAGGAAAAACCATGGGAATATCCATAACATCCTTTAAATCTGAAATGAAGATATTAGACAGTGCCGGAGCAAGAGCACAACCCTGCTTCTGCCCCATGAACGTCTCACTCTTACTTGTTAGTCACGCCGTTTCATCAAGTCTAACCTGCAATGAAGTGCCTGTATCGAGTTCTCTAATTGCTGAGACCAAGTCTCGGAGGCAATTTCGTATGAGCAGTTTTTCTCCTAACAGGTCTCGGTCAATGCTATCAAAAGTCTGCTCCAGGTCAATAAATGTCAGATACATTTTACTTTTTGTTCTCAAAGTCCTAGTTTCATCAATAATATATTCAGGTTGCGCCCAAGCTCTTTGACAAAGCCTGTCTTACTGCTATCATAGGATCCCTCTTCCATCACCCATTCATTGAAGCGTCTCAGTAACAGTAATGTAAAAATCTTGCCCAGAACATCCTGAAAGGCAATAGGTCGGTAGTTCTTTGGGTCTGCCCTATCGCCCTTCTTAAAGACCAGGACCACGATAGCCAACTTCCAGGATGATGGAACCTTACCGATCTTCATTATCCTGTGAAACAAAATCCAACAAAAGTCGGCCCATGCCTCCGGCGCAGCCTTCAGCATAAAGTTCATTAGGCTGTTTGGACCAGGCCATGCAATGAACTTGCTCCTTTAATCAAATGCAAGATTTCCTCCCTATCAAATTGAATATCCCACCCATTTTAATACCCGCCACATCTACCTTCCGAAGGTTCACCAAACTGGTCATTTTTATTTTGAAATTTGTTTATTGGCATTTAGTTAGGGTTACAAAACAACACCATCAGCGGGTGCATCTGTCAATATCAAATGAGCAAATTTCCACATAGTTCAGCAGCATATTAAACAGTAACTACAAACAACAAATTAACATTAACCGTCTCCTGAGTCGTCTTGAACAATGTTTTACTGGTCTCCGACAGGGTGGATGTTTGGGTTATGGGGGGGGGGCAAAACCAGTTCAGGAGCCTTCTTGGGCCATGATGGTTTAGTTCCAAGTGACTTAGTTGGCTGCATGGATCAGCGATTCGTCCTGGCGAGTTATTCAAGGGGGTTTGTCGTCTGGAGAGTGGAACAGTTTTACCATGGTGTCTTTCCATGCAGCTAGTGCCATGCTCGAGTCTTCGGAAGATCTGGCTACACTATCCTCCCAGGCCCTTGTTTCGGCGTTCGCCCATTTCTCAAGTTCTTTATGCCATACCGTGAAGATCGGACCTGTGGGCTTTTTCCATGACATGGCCATAGTTCTTTTAGCCAATATGCACACTAAGTCCATCAGTTTAACTGAGTGCTTGAATTTAGCTAGTCTGGGGTAGGTTCCCAAAAGGCATTCATGCGGAGTCCATGTGTACCTGGTCAGACCCGCCTTTTCACACGTTTGCTTTATTTTGGACCAGAGGGTCTGAGTTTTGGTGCAGTTCCAGAGCATATGGATCAGGTTTGCATTATCCGTCCCGCACCAGGTGCAGTTCGGTTGTGTAGAATTGTTGAATATAGCCAATTTGCTTGGGGTAAGGTAGGTGCGGTATAATACATTTATCTGGATCAGTCGAAATCTGTGGTTTCTAGAGACCTCCCTAGGGAACGCCAGTGCTCTATCCCACTCCTTATCTGACATCTCCAGTCCCATGTCCGTTTCCCACTTAGACCTAAGTACTGCACTCCGGGGGTTAGGAGTGTCGATTAGGTGACCGTATATTTGGGACACCACCCTCCCGCCTTCTCCGAGATTATATAGTAGTGTTATGAAGGGGTCCATTTCCGGTTCCTCTGGCCAGGTTGCCCATTCTATTCGTGCTATTTTTCGAATCTTCTGGTACCAAAGGTATTGGCCAGAGGGGATACCATCCTCCGCTTGCAACATGGGGAATTCCCGGAAGGTCCCCTCAGCATATAGATCTCCCCAAGTGTATACCCCTTTCCTTTCCCAGAGTCTGATATTATGCAGATCGGTGTCGGCCTTGCCCTGCCCCGATATTATTGGCATTTCCGGAGAGTATGGCTGTTTTAGTTGCCTGACCGACTTGGCTCTATGCCAAATTTTTCTACCCAGGGTCACCAAAAAGGGTGCATTGCGTAGCAGGTTTTGGGGGGCCCAAATCAGTTCTTTCAGTCTTACCGGAGATATCATGTCCTGTAGCAGGGGAGTTTCAGACGTGATCTCGTCTGCTAGCCATTTAGTTACAAAGCCCAGCTGGGCAGCAAGGTAATATTTCTCTAGATTCGGTAGTTGAATTCCACCTTGTTTGTATGGTAGAACCAATGTGGATAGGGCAACTCGGTGTCTACCACTTCCCCATAAAAAGTCCCGGATTATTGCATCAAGTAATAGAAAGAAGGGTTTAGTGATGTAGAAGTGCACATTTTGGAACCCGTATAAGAATCTGGGAAGAACAATCATTTTAACTATGGAGGCCCTACCCATCATTGATAGAGGTAGCTTAGCCCAGAATCCCATGGATTTACGCAGTCCCGGGAGTGCAGCCCTCGTGTTACATTCATGCATTAGCTCTGGGGTGTGCATTATCTGGATCCCAAGGTAACGGAATGAAGTGGTTTGCCAATTTATGCCCACCGAAGGAAGTTCTTCAGCAGGCCGACCCTTTAGTCCCGCTAGCGGAAACAAGCAGGACTTGGTTTTGCTGAATTGTATGCCCGAGACCTTCGCATAATTGTCAAGGACTTCCAGCATTGTTGGCACATTAAGAAGAGGGTTGTTGACATATATAAGCACATCATCGGCATATAAAGAAACAATGTGGTCTACCCCGCCTATCCTTATGCCCGCGTCAAAAAACTGCTTTCTAAAGTAAATAGCTATGGGCTCCAGACCTAAGATGTAAAGCATGGGTGAGAGAGGGCAGCCTTGCCTAGTTCCCCTACAGATGTCCCAGGCCTCTGACACATATCTCCCAGATTTTAGTCGTGCTCTTGGTTTATTATAAAGGATCTTAATCCACCTAATGAACCCCTGGCCAAAGCCAAATCCCTCCAGAACTGCCACCAGCCACTCCCAATAAATAGAATCGAATGCCTTAATGGCGTCTAAGGACAGTAGTGCATAGCATTCCTGGCTTGTATCGGTTTGAGCTATTATGTGCTGGAGCCTGCGCAGATTCATGGTCGTGTTACGACCAGGCACAAAGCCGTTCTGGTCCGTATGTATTATGTCTCCAATTACTCTGGATAGCCTCTTAGCTAGAATTGATGTAAGTATTTTAACGTCATAATTAAGCATGGCAAGGGGGCGGTAAGAGTCGCATCTATCTGCGGGTTTATTAGGCTTGAGCATTGGGACGACCAGAGTTTCCCTCATGCTATCCGGTAGGGTCCCCCTTTCATAAGATTCCAAGAAGACTTCATGTAATAGCGGTGTTAAGGAGGGTTCATATGCCTTGTAAAATTCCGGAGGCAGCCCATCGCTGCCCGGGGCTTTACATGTAGCCAGGGATCTAATTGCCTCAGTTATGTCCTCGGGTGTGATGTCCATGTCTAAGGTCTCAGTTTGTGTGGGAGTTAGTTTAGGCAGGCCAATCTCATCAAGAGTATCTAGTATTTGGTCTTGGGGGACTCGATCAGTGTGAGAGTATAATTGCATGTAGAAACTCGTAAAAGTATCATTAACACCCTGTTGAGTGTTGTGAGTTTCATCAAATTCATCCCGTAGTGTGGTGGTTATGTGTCTGGGGTGTTCTTTCTTGCAGAGCCAAGCTAGTAACCGGCCAGGTTTGTCTGCTTCTGCGTGTGCTTTGTTTGTTCTAGCGACAAAGTCAAATCTAGCTAATCTGCTCCATGCTTCAGCGCAATCCTCTCTAAGCGTACTAAGTTCTTCTTCCCTCTTCGGGGTGTCTATGGGGGCAGCTTCCAGTTTCACAATTTCCCGTTCCTTCCTGCTTAATTCGCTGCGCAATAGTTTCCTGATGCCACCCGCCTTAGCAATGACTTCTCCTCGCGTTACTACTTTTAGGGCATCCCATAGAGTACTGACGTGGTCTACGCTCCCAGTATTTTCTGATATGAAATTGTCTATGGACTCATGTAGCTCCTCTTTAAATGCCGGGTCTTTCAGGGCTTCCACCGGCATTCTCCAAATGGGGATGGGAGGTTTTGGGCCAGTGTGATTCCATTCCATTAGGAGTGGAGAATGGTCTGAAATGGTTCTTCCCAGATATTGTGCATCCCCTATCTGAGGTAAGTGCTCTCTACCCACAAAGAAATAATCTAATCTAGTGTGAAGGGCATGTGGAGACGAGAAGTACGAATAACCTCTTTCCTCTGGGTGTATTTCCCGCCAAACATCTGCCAGATCTAGTTCATCGGTCATAGCTTTCAGGGACGTGGTGGCAGTGGAGGGCCCCCTTGTTGGAGGCCAGGACCTATCCAGCGTTGGGTTATGGACGCAATTGAAATCACCCCCCCATATAAAGAAGCCATTCCTATATTGTAGCATTTTAGTACTCAGCTCCCTCAAGTGTGTTGGGATATTGTGATTGGGGAAGTACGAATTCACAATACATACTTCCATCTGCTCAAAGGTCCCCCATATTACCACATATCTGCCTTCTGGGTCTTTTTCCATCTTGGTGAGTCGGAACGGTACCTGGGGGTTGATCCAGGTGTAAACCCCTCTTGCAAATCTGGAGTAGGAGGCCCCAAAGCCCTGTCCCACCCAGTGTTCCCTGATCTTCGCCTCTGACTCGGCAGTGCAGTGCGTCTCTTGTAGCAGAGCTATATCTACTTTTTTCCTATGCAGGTAGGATTTAATCCTATTTCTGCGGAGATAGGTACCCAGGCCCCGCACATTCCATGTCATTATCCTGAATTGACCAGCCATAATGGTTTCAGAAGGGGTCCGGGGTCAATCCACCTCTCATAGGGGCCATCTGTTAACTTGGCTGAGCCCCCACAAAGTTCCTTTAGCTGTAGGTTCAAACCCATCAAGTCCACTATTTCCACCCTCTCATCCCTTATCCTTATATTGACGTTCGGAGACTTACCAACTTTCTCAACTTTCATCTCGAAGGATGTGTTAACCAAAGGGAACAACAAGTAACTGCCCCCAGCAGTTGTTTCAAACTCACAACGCTCGGGGGCTCCCGAGCCTCCGGGGCCTCTCCAGGCCTTTCGGTACGGGTGGTGTGTAGGCATTCGGCCAACACTGTATTGGGTGGGGCGGGTCGCTGGTGTTCCTGCACTTGGGCCCTCGTGCTCCTGCCCAATTAAGACTTCTGTTAGTTGCAGCGTTAATTCAGGCTCCGCAGACAATGTCGTGATTGCTTAGTGTCGTGATCCTTTTCTCAGGCAGTTTCAATCGTTGCTTTATCGCTTGTTTCCTTTTTCGAGTTTTTCCGTGTCATCGGCGAGGTTGTTGTGTTCAAGCCACATATTTGCAGCCGCCGGAGTTTCAAGGAAGATTGCCTTCCCTTTGTACAGTATTTTGAGTCTGGCTGGGTACAGCAGCATATACTTCAGATTGAGTTCCCGTAGTTTAGCTTTTATCGGTACGAAGGAGTTCCGCGCTCTTTGCACCGTGGGGGTGTAATCAGGGTATATGACTATTAGAGAATCGTTCCTTCTGATCTCTCCGCCTTCTCTTGAGAACCGCAATATTACCTCTCTATCTCGGAAGTTTAAGATTTTAGCTATTATTGGGCGTGGGTATGAACCAGGTGGCGGCCTTTTCTGGAGAGACCTGTGGGCACGCTCCACAGAGAATCCCTGGGTGAGATTGCCTGCTCCAATTTCCTGAAGTAGCAGCGATTCGATGAACTCAGTGGGGTTCAGGCCCTCCGTGTCTTCCGGAATCCCAAGAATTCGAACATTGTTGCGGCGGGCACGTCCCTCCGCGTCCTCGGAGCGAGATTCCAGTCTAGCCACTATTGATTCCAGCTCTTGGACTTTTGCCTTCAGTTCACATGTGTCCTCACTGGTTTCTTGTAGGGAGGCTTCAGTTTTGGTCACCCTTTCCGTCAGGTTGCGGGCGTCTTGCCTCATTAGTTGAATGTCTGACCTGATTTCTCCTATCTTATCTTCCATGGAAGTTCGTAGGGCCGCAATAGCCTGCAGGATTTGAGTGTCTCGGGGGTCCGCCACCAGAGTGGGTGTCTCAGTCGGGGGATTGATCTCCTGCGTTGGTTGCTGCCTTTGCAAAGTTGTTGTGAAGGCGTCCATCGTTGCAGTTTTTGATCTGTTCTTTGGAGGTGACATGGCCCGGTTTGGGGTATCCAGACTTGTATTCTACGATATGAGCTTTAGCCTGTGACCAAAGGTTTGTTTCGGGTGGCCCTTATTCAGGCGGAATATGGTTACAGGTCCAGTGCGGATCCAGTATCTGACCCGCCGGGCTTTATGGGCTGTGTTTGGCCTCCAGTCTTCGCGTTTTGTACCTCCGGCAGGCGGGGTGGGAGCTCTACCTTTTGGGCACACGTGTGAGTATTCAATTCTCTCCAACCGTTAGATGCCTCCGGCGGTCCCGTCTGGTTAGCGGTGTCTTTTGCCCCGGTAAGATCTGTGGCACTGTGGGGTGGTATTTGGGTTAGTAGGGAGCAGTGCAACAGACTGTTGTGGGTTCCCGGATGGTGGCGGTGCGTCCGGTCCCAGCCGCCTAGTCCAGAGGCTCGCCTGGCGTATTACTTAGCCCGCCAAATTTCAGGCATAGAATTACCTTCTGTGGATCCTCCGTATTGTGGGTGCTTTGTGGTTCCTTCTACCGGTTAAGATAACCAGGTGCGTGTATGGGACTATTCCCAGCGTGCCTCAGTTGTTTCCAGCAATCGGGTTCACCTTCCGCCTCCAACCGATGGGACCGTGTTGCGAGGAGTTATCCGTTGATAGCACTCGCGGTCTCCCGACCAGACGATTCGGCGATCCTCTTAACGGGTGCCGGCAGGAGCGGGCACCGAACGGTCCCTGCTTCAGTGCACCGCTGGGATTCCCCGTTACCTCCTGTGCTCATCCGCCAACTAGGATCTCCTCTCGCGTTCAGTACGCCGTGAATGCACCGAGGCCACAACGCTCGTGCCGGTGTTAGTCGTGCTTCGTTTCGGCTGCTCGCAGATGGGCCCGAGACATCAGCCTCATCCAGCAAGCTCGCCGGCACTCTAGTCCGTCTCACTGTCGCGGCACTCCGTCAGCCTCCGTGCTGGAAGCCGCCATCTTGGGTGCCACCGGGGTGCCTTTTCCGATGCTCCGTTCACTGCGTTGTTGGTGCCGATTTTTTCCAGCGACACGGTCAAGTGCGGCAAAAGGGTTCTCCTTCGAGCACGTTGATTTGTGTCTCGGATCTTTTAGTTCAGACGCCGTTATATCGGCCGTTGTAGGATCATGGGCAGGAGCACGGCGGGTTGCTGACTTCACTCCATGCGTGCAGGCCACGCCCCCTACCAAACTGGTCATATAGACCCCCCAAAATGGGTAATCCAACTCTCCTCCGGAAACGCATTCCTCTGAAGAGCATCCTTGGTATTCACTTCACCATTCTAAATTTGCCACAGACTCCTTGATTTACTAGCGACTAGTGCCTGCATCATGGCTTCTGCATTTCTTTGGAGGACTATACGTCTATGGGAAATTAACAAATGTGTATACTTTTGGTTCCATTTCTTAACACACTTTGTTCTAATAAACCTTGGTAGATCTCTGAGTTCCCTAATATCTTTATGTAGCATTTTCTTGTGTAAAGGCCAACAGGGCTGTGGCATATTCAATACCATTCCCACAACTCCTTGCCATTTTAGGGAGACTTTCAGTCAGGAGTGGGACATTACTGTCCAATAATCTCCTTTTTTCACCTTAATGCCTTGCCAAGTTAATACAAAGAAATAATGGCCACTATGGCAGGTACAGTTTACCCTCAAGGTAATACATTATTGGAAACAAAAAAGTAATCCAATGTTGCACAAGCACTCCCCCTCTGCCAAGTTGGTGCTCCCCGGGATATCACCCTGGGTCTGCCTTTCAACATATGGATTCCTCTAGCCTCCATTTCCATTGTCCACTGTACAAACCTTTCGTTCTTCCCCCTTCCCTCAATCCATTACCACACACTTTATTTTGCCCCAATTTCAAACAAACTATATTTAGATCTCCACATAGTATCATCAGCGGTTCAGGCCTCATGTCATAAACTTGGTCAATCCACCCGCAGCACAATCCACATAATCCTTTGTTTCTTTGGCTACTGGATTCCTATACAGGTTAAACAGCCCTATCTGTTCCCCCATTCCTGCTGCTGCTCTTCCATTTCCATTAATATAATTTGAATGTAAGGGTTTGGGTTAATTACTTTTGGTACTCTTACACCGACCAAATGTCTTACAACGGTTAAGTGTACAGCCGATGGCCTACCCATCTTACCCTTTTTTGCTTTATTCAAGTAGAGGTTAAAGCCATCTAGCGGCAGAGTTTCTAACAACCATGTTCCCTGCAAACACACAATGTCCATCTTTATAATAACATATTCCAATCTTTTAAAGAGGAGGTAGAGGCCCCTAATATTCCAAGACCATATGAAAAGCCCCTCCACCCTCCTCGACCCTTTGGTATGACGGCACTGTTGTCAACCAGTCCTATGATTCCACCATTTCAAGAATAGGCCTATCATTCCTTTTTTCACAGTCACTCTCCTCGAGCCATGTATACCACTTTCTCTAGTGATTGTAATCTTGATAGGTTTGCTAGGTTGGCATTGTGCCCACTCTCTAACCACTTCATCATGTTAGTAGAAGGCCGGTGAGAACTCTCCTCAGCAAATTCAGCCCCCACTGAATCTGCTCTCAATGTTTCCTCTTTATGTTCACAGACTTCATTTTACCTTCTATGCAGAGTTCCCATGTGCCCTCCCGTTTCCCGCATATCAAAGCCCAATGGGCACAAAAATACAGAACCCTCCAATATCAGTTTACACACAGAAAAGGAACCTAAGTGCAGGCACACTCAATCATGCACTCTTTCATCCATAAACTACACCACCATAATGTCCTCTGATTTAACGACCCATTGCCTAGCTCTTTCTTCCTCTACCTACCAGGATTTCCCTTTTATGACTAGATCTCCAGGACGATTAGAATTTGATCTCCTGATGATTTCCTCCAGGGTTGTAGCAGAGTTAGTAGTTCCAGTAAAACTTCTCACCACCCTGGTCTGTTTTTCCTCTAAGGTTAAGAAGAGGATTTCATTATTGAGTCTTTCGGCCATAAGACTCATCAAGGGCTCACCACCATAGGCATGGGTGGAGGGTAGGATTACTTACGACTGGACAGATAAGATCCTAATGGGTAAATACTCAATGTCATCATCCTCATACACCGACAATGCCAATAGCAGGATTTCCATCTCCTCCTGTTCATTAACTTTATCTTTATTTGGACAACGCGCCCTTTTACACCTCCATTGTCCACATTACCCATCCCTGCTGGCTTACTGCGCTTCGCATTAAAGGAATGGTTCGGTCAAAAATTGTCCTTGGCCCTACGGGTCGGCCATGTGTTTTTAAGCCTGAGTCGCTCGATTTTAGAAACATTTCCTATGGACCTTACCCGAGTTTTCCTCCATTAAACACACGCGAAAACAGGCAGTAGGGCGCCGCCATTTTGTGATAATCCTATCACTTGCTGCATCGCCCTAGCTGACCTGCTTTTGCGGCACTAATTCATATCCCCCGCCCATGAGCCTGACAATATCAAAACATTCATATTCCCCGCCTCTCTCCGTGACTTTACTATGCTGCAGACAAACGCGCCCAGTCGTCTTCTACGCGACTTCACACAGAACCTGGAAACCAACACAGATCAACTCACAACACAGCGCGCCACAATTCGGTATATGAAACTGTACTTTCAAATCAAACAGCAACATGGTACATTTGGTAAAGTACATTAATTTAACATTAAATGTTTATAGCATATTCAGCAATTGGCATATTAAATGCAAACTGGCTTCTCTCCCATCTGCAACGGCTCGCTTGGCGCATTCTGAGGCCCCCAATTTTGTCCTCATTGTCCGAAGCTTTGCAGCCCTAGAGAACCATAACTATGGAGACATTGACAGGGAAAGTATAACGTACCTGAGGAGTTGAGTTGAAAGTGAGATTTATTGTTTGTTTGTTTTATTATTTGCAATACGCAAGCCTCCCCTCGGTTAACAGTGCGCAGAATTTACATGAGATTGCGAAACTTAGTTACAGCAACAAACATATATACATACACATATTGACAAGGTCAGCGATATGAGGTGAATAGAGAGAGAAGTCAAAGATGACACCCAGGTTGTTCGCCACCCAGGATGTTGAAGCAAGGGGTTAGGGTTAGCATACTTTGTATGTACACTGTACAATAACATTTATTTACAAAAAGACAATCATATTACAATTATTTAAACCGGTATTTGTACTTCACAACCAGTTCTGCTTTGGGTGGACATGGCACAGTGGCAATGTTTGGTGGCAATGCATCAGTGCTCTGCACAGAAACGTTCAAAATTCCAAATCTGTGCTTCTCGAGTACAGCAACAATAAGGCTTTATACAAAGTCGAACTCCATATAGACTGGTTTGATCACCCATTGCTTACTTCTTTTAGAAAACACCTTAGTGTAGCGAGGCATCCTTACATTACCCATAGTCCTAGATTGTTCATGGCAGAGATTCTCGTTATGGGCCAAGACCGCAAGTAGAGTCCTATGTTTCATGCCCTGTATGCTGAAATGCAAGCGCTTTGGCCTGTACTTTAGGCACATATTGTGGAACACCTCCAAACCTCCTGTGTGACAGAATTCTGTCAGTCCCCTCAAATCTTTTGATAGAGTTTTATCGAAAACAATCTTCTCATGGATTTGTGTGTCGGTGAAGATGGAATCAACCACTTCTTTTTCCTTGCCTCCTCTGGGGACAAAGGGCCATGTTCACATTGGTGGAAATGTAGCTTTTGTGACCAGCGGTGAACGTTGGTACAGTGGTGCATCAGTGACTGCCATTTTTCAAGTAGTATTTCCACTGACCCTTCACAAGTTTTGGAGCTCCACCAAAGATGGTTGCTGATAGACTGGGACCACTGTGAAATACTTTTCAAACCTTTTTTTTCCCTGCAGCCTAGATTTTCTTATTGATTGATTTAGCAAGATGCCATACATCAAATTGATGTTTAATATGTGGGAACTGCTCTCTCATTGTCTTGGCAATTGAAACGTGTCTGTCCGTGGCTATGAGGTCAATGTGCATTCCACTCGATTGTAGATATTCCACTGATTTTATAAATCCTAATTTCTCCATGGCCACTGAGGATGTACATTGTGTTACCTGCACGACCACCGAACTCACAATTTTCTTACTATCCATGTCCTGAAAGTGGTAGGTGCAGTACTTGGCAGAAAATCCAGGGCTGTTGCACTGTCCATCGCCGGCTAGCCTGAATCGTTTCCCTTCGAATGTACTTGCTAGAGACAATTGTTCAATTTTCCAAGCATTACTAATGGCCGGAAACAGATAATCATGTTGGTATTTATAGTACTGCGTTTTAGAAATGAAATGAAGTCCCACAAACTGAAAGAAAGACTCTAACTTTCTAAAACTGGAGCCACTAAAAAGTGATGCAGCTGCACACAGTAGATTGCCTGCTGGCAGTTTCCCCAGCATCGGTTGTGCAGACCATGAGAACGTATGATTTAATCTACAGGCAGCATGTATTTTGACGTTACTGCCTTGTTTTTGACGAGTCACATGAATCAATGGCTTCCCACATACTTTCCCCCTGACGGAATGCCCACATTTCAGCATACTTATAATATCCATCAAACAACTGTCGAATACTATGTATTTGGCCTCTTTCATTAGACTGTCATCCGGCATCACACTTGTTTCGGACTGCATTGTTGCGGACATATCAGCAGAATTGAAAGAAATATCGCCGATATCAGGTTCTGATGCGTCGGTGAATGCTGCTGCTGGTTCATTCTCTGTCATTTCAACATTTGTTACTTCAACATTGATGGGAGACCACAACAATGTCGATAGCTTTTTGGGTGGAATTTTTTTGGCGGGTGTAGATTGTGTGAATTGATCTGCGACTACTTCAAAGCTATCTTCAATACATTCAGTATCATCTTCTTGTGGTGTTGCAGTCGCACTGTAGCAATGGTCTATTACAACTTTACTGGAATCTCCGGACACATTCAATTCATGTTCTGGCCATTGGACATGAGCATCTCTAGTCTCAACACGCAGCGTCTGAATTAATAGTTCCTCCATAGTGTAAATGGTCTGGCAAGAAACATCTCTCATTTGCTTCACTGTCTGAGTATGTATAGTTCATATACCCACGGGTAACTAGAGGACAGATTGGAAAAGGGATGTTCAGTTAAAACACAAGATAAAGTATAGTACAATTGACTGGGAAAAAAACATAAAATAGTTCCCAACACAAAAACATTTCTAAAGTTATGAACTGATTGTAACTAACCTTATTTTTGTTTCTTTTCTTTGCAACTTTCTTGACTCAACCTTCAACATCTGCACGCTGTAGCTCCGATTCGTTTCCGCATCTCTTCCCTTCCTCTTGCGCTGCAACGACTATATTTTCTGTATCCGCATAGACAGCACAGAATGAGGCTCCATCGACTCCCTGAAACATAGTACTTTCATTACTATGTATCACAATATTGATAACATAAAACACACGTGAGGACGAACATACAGGTACATCTCAATAGCTCAACATGAATTAAACATTGGGTGGAACAATCAAACAACAAGTATTTGAGCTCTGATGACCTAGTTCCATGGAACTGTCAGTATCCATACCGCTGGCTCTGCAAGGACTGCCATGAATGATTGTATTGGAGAGGAGGCATCAGCAACTCCCTGAAACACAGTGCTTGCGTTAGTATGGTTTTCAATATCGTAAACATAACACACACTTGGTGTTGACGGCACAGGTACATATAAAGAGATAACAACAAATGATGCATTGTCTAAAAGAATCAAGGAATATTTAAATATGATCAGATTTAAATGACTTATTTCTCTGATTTCTTTATATCTGCATCATCTAAATGGGATCTTGTGATTGTAGTGGAAGCACCATCATCTCCCTGAAACACAGTACTTGCGTTAATAGGGAAGAAAGTATAGCAAATGGAATCACGTTATATGATCACGCTCGATGGAGCTGTCAGTATCCATACCTCGTGCTGCTGAAGAATATCTATGGATGTTGTAAATGTGGTGCGCGCTTCCGAAAGCTGTTGCGACAATTCGTATCCGCATGGTCCCGCTTCCACCTCCCCAGGAATTACTTGAATGTCAGGCTCTGCATCAAGTGCGTGGGTTGACGCTTCAACAACTGCCTGAAACATAGTATTTGCATTAGTAAGGATTACAATATTGAAAACACAACACACACTTGGGGTCGACCGCACAGGTACATATCAATGGCTAACCACAAATGAAACATGGTGTAGAACAATCAAACGACAAGTGTTCCAATCCTGATGATCACGGTCGATGGAGCTGTCAGTATCCATACCTCGTGCTGCTGAAGAACATCTAGTGCTGTTGTCAATGTGGTGGATGCTTCAGCATCTCCCTGAAAGACAGTACTTGCATTAGTATGGATAACACTAATTATAACTGAAAACAAACACCAGGGGATGACAACTAAGGTGTATATCAATTGGAAAGCACTAACCAAACAATTGGTAAAATAAGCACACGATACATAAAAACTATTACTTGACATGCATAAAACAAGATAGTAGCGGAATAGCCAAGTATGATTACCTGATACGTGCTAGAAGTGGTTGATAACTGCGGGCACGTCACGGATGTAGAATGTTCTTGCTTCAGATTCAGTGGATAGTCAAGCAGTTGTAAAGGTAAATTATTGTTTGATAATGAAATGCAAATATTAAAAAATAGCCATGTAAACCGACAGAATACTTGAGAATAATGCTATTGAAAATGTGCAATATAGCACAGTTCCCTGTGCCCATAAATAGATTTCCTTTGGGGGATATAAAATCAAAAAATAATTGATTGATAAATGTCATTATTCAAAAAGCTATACCACTCATATCAATATCGAAAGTATTACAAGGGACACAACACCTAAAATATCAATTAATCCATTCGGCTACCTACACACTACCGCAAGGCCTAAAGCTAAATCTGGACACTTGACTCACCAGTGGCTGAATGTGGATGAATAGAGTTGGAATAGCGTTCGCGAGCAATTTTCGTGTCGTTCGCCGTTTATTCTTCTTTGTTACCCAAGATGTGGCGTACATGTTCGAGGAAAAGTGCCGGCTGCAGAGGCGGTGTCCATCACCCCTCTTGTCCTCAAAGACTTGCTGGACTCTACTTTAAAGCTCTTCCGGTGGATATCCGCAATGTCTGACCCATTCTCTTATTCGATCAACAGTTTTAGGGAATACATGCATTGTAGTGCCTTCAGATTTAGCATTGGTCTTCGAAGGGCAACCGCTAATCGAACAGGCAGGCATTGTTGAAAATTCTGAAAAGTAAATATCTAGATAATTATAAAACCTTGATGAATAAAAATGTCATAAAAAAGTAAATGAACCATACCATGTTCAATGCAAGGTTTGTTTTGGTCGCCGGAACTATACCAGTTAATCATGTGCGGCTTAGTATTTGCATAAATTACAGACATTTTTTAAATGATGTGACTAAACTCTGAACATGTGACTCGTCCCTTGGATGTTCTGTCTTGCACGAGAAGGAAACATGCTTACATTATAGACTGGACCCCCGAAGGATGCAATTCGAAGACAATTGACACAGATGAAAATAAATAGATCTATTGATAGCATAACAATTGAAACTCAAGTCAATAGCAATGAGACCAATGACCATAGTACCATTGGGTACTGTAATCACAAATAGATAGAAATGTAAAAATGACCGAAATATGACTAGGATACATGGCCTTACCTTGACCAGCAAACAGTTGGATTCAGCAGGCCGAGCAGTATGTTGCAGGAGAACAGGTAGATGGCCACACGTAGCACACTGACGAGTTTGCTCGAAGCGGTCACAGATAGCACGACGACGAGCAGATTAGCATAGATCTCAGTGCTTCTCAGGTAGAAGGTTCAGGAGTTGACTTGCAAAGCACAGAGATGTTCTCATGAGTCATATCAAGTGGTTTATAAAGTATTAGAAACAGGGGTGTGTTTGTGAATGAATGACGTGTGTATGTTGTGGTATTATGTGGTTTGCAGGGGGGCGGCATGCCTCAGGGGAGGCCTGCCTGGAGACACGGGGTCTGAGGAGGCCATGTGAGCGATGGCCCCTGGGCGTGGGATACCTTTTGAAGTGTACATGCTGTTTGGCACCTTGACCGTTTGTGCCGGTGACAGCCCCCCATGCCAGCGCTCATCCCCGGGTGCGAACCGCCTTTGATAGAGAGGGGTGGGATGGATGGGCCTGGGGCGTGCAGATAAGGCACAGGAAGACTGCTGAATGGAGACACACTTATGTGGATTGCAGGGGGGCAGCCTGTCTCAGGGGAGGCCTGCCTGGAGACACGGGGTCTGAGGAGGCCATGTGAGCGATGGCCCCTGGACGTGGGATACCTTTTGAAGTGTACATGCTGTTTGGCACCCTGGCCGTTTGCGCCCGTGACAGCCCCCCATGCCAGCGCTCATCCCCGGGTGCGAACCGCCTTTGATAGAGAGGGGTGGGACGGATGGGCCTGGGGCGTGCAGGCAAGTGTGTGGGAGCAAGAGGCCATCAGGCCCCTCTCATCCTTTACTTCTCAGTAGAAACTCTGACCAAGTTCCTCCAGTAGTGGGTTCGCCCCTTGCCCTTATGTGATGTTAACTTTGGTTGACATTCGCGTAGATGGGACCACTGAGCAGGACACGGGACATCCATTTTTATACCCCCTTTCCACTCCATCTTGGTGACCAGGCCTCACTGTGCAGAGCACATGGCCCCCACCCTCATTCCCACACTGACTGGAAAACTCCAAAGGTATTTGCAAAAGCTAATAAATGTAACACATCACTCTTCCTCTGAGATCACTGTCCTGCATGTGAACCAGCCTGAAATAAGCACATAGCTCGTTCATCTCCACAAATGTGTCCTTGCCCACGCACCCTCGCCAGTGGAAACTTACTGCCATTCTGACCCTGTGTCCCTGCGAGGTATTCTCTTCATTTGCCAGATCACTGATGCCCACCCTGCAGATCCCGAACTAACATTAGACGCGTACTGCAGTATATTGTTGCCTATCATTAACAAATGCCACATACCGGAGATTCTTGTGAGCACAGACCCCCACTTCAAACAGTGTATTATAGTGGTCAAGACCCTTAACCTAAGGCCTGTATAATCCAATGTTAATTGATAGTATAGATATATGTGTGACTTTTATAGAGACATAACCGACTGAAAGACTTTGAACAAGTGTTATTTAGTGCATGTATTATTGAGAATATATTATGTTAGCTTAGATAGTGACCACCCTGCTTCACAGCGACCTGACCTTCACCCATTCGGAGCACAGATGTCTGACGTCCATCCTTGAATGGAGACACACTTGATTCATTTAAAAAATCGAAACAACCGCTGTTAAAATATATGTGGTGTTTTATTTTGTATCTTATTTTGATGACACAAAAATACAAGACTTTACACAGGTCAGGTTGCAGCACAGCGAGAGAAAATCCCCTGTACTGACCGCTGTCACTTGGGAAAGTTTCTCTTATGGCACGAACGGCACAGGCGGGTATTACTCTTCGAACGCGGTGTCCAAGCCTACCGAGAAGCCACCATGTAAAGGAACGATAGGCCACCAGCCTGTACCACCTGTGAAAAGGAATGAAACAAACTGTTTTTAAATGACCAAGATAAGTTTAATAAACGTTTGTTGTCAATGACAATTCTTGTAACTAATGGCATTCTGCTCGGACAAATGCTATCTAGACACTGCACACTATTGAACGACTTGCATGCGTTACAATGATATGTATATGTAATTTTGGATATAGTAGAAGACCATGAAGTAGGAGTGGCATGACAAGCAGAGTATACTTACTCGTTACTCGGATTACAAGGATGAACAGTTGCGCGAAGCTCGTGCATCAGCACCATCATTATCCTCAACACGGACCGTGTGAGGCAGGCCGCCCTGAAGTCTGGCAGCTTGGTGATGCATTGCGGTTTTGGCTCGCCTTCGGAAATGTAGGCCACGCAGCCCAAGTTTTCACAGCAGCAGCAGTTCTCGTCCTCGGTTGGCATTAGCTCGCACTGACTGCATGTGCACCAGGTGGAAACACCGTCCATGCGACTAGGTCCAGGCTCTTCAGCTGTTGAATCATCCTCCCAACTGCCGTCCGAAGACCCATCGTTTTCGCGTGTTTCCCTTTCCAGTAGTTCCTCCTCGGTATACTCGGGCTCGTACATGTAGGGCATTACTGTAGCCATTGTGTGTTAAACAAACTAAAATAATTTATAGCGGTGGTACTGGTATCTGTTCACACGGGCTACAAGCAACAAAGGTAGCTGACCAGAGCACAGAAACGAGTCACAGAATACTCAAAGTAACACAGAGAGTGGAATGGAATCGAAAATCTGCTGCTGTGTGTTGTGAAACCGTCTGTTTATACTTATTGAGGAAAGAGGCGTCCTGCCATTTCCATGGCGACGCATCATAAGCTGAAGCGCAGCGAATGTTGACACGAGACGTGCTTTGGCGTTGTGAAATGGGCGGTACGCGTCTGCTGATGACAGGCTCAGGGGCGGGGGATATGATTTAGTGCCGCAAAAGCAGGTCAGCCAGGGCGATGCGGCAAGTGATAGGATTATCACAAAATGGCGGCGCCCTACTGCCTGTTTTCGTGTGTGTTTAATGGACAAAAACTCAGGTAAGGTCGATAGGAAATTTTTCTACAATCGAGCGACTTATGCTTAAAAACACATGGCCCACCCGTAGGGCCAATAAAAGATTTTGACCGAACCATTCCTTTAAGGTCTCTTACTATCTTGTGGACACTCCCCGAAGATTGCACAGAAACTGTTTCGAGCCACAAGCTTTCCCATTTTTGTTTACTTTAGCATGTTCTTAGACTTTCTTTCTTGCATTATTTTATTCGATTTCAGTGTGGATTCTTTTTTTTCCGCTGGTAAAAAATAGAAAAATGATTCGACTCCTGCATCTCATCCCCAGCAACCAACACAGGATCCTCTTCAATTACAATTGAGCTTTCCTGATTTGTTTGCCTTTGATCCAACAGAGAAACCCTGTTGCATATAAATTCTCCTGTAGGGCTTGGCACGTCCCACCCATTTACCTCTGTGTGGTCTGCTTGCACTTGTTGACCTCCTCTATCTTCAAGTGAACATAATGTAACCGAGGCAACTGAACGCAATCCCTCAGGTACCAGTCTGACCTCAGAGTGTGCGATCAATGCCCCCATTAACAGTTAATTTGCTTGCAATCGGTTCTTGGGGGTCACCAGGGTACTTGTTTTTTGAGATTTAATGCACCCAACATTTTCTCTTACTCACTCCATGAAAGCTCTTTTATCGTCTCTTGCTTCCTTCATGAGCTCAATTGGGGTCTTTAATATCACTCCATCCATATCCTTTCCATGTGCTCTTTCTCTTTCAGAGCTTCTATGAATGACCCCAGATCAATTAATTTACTATGCATCAGCTATCCATAGCATTGACACTTGCTAGGAGCATTGTGGCCCTAGAGATGTGTGCTGGTTTTACACCCCTTGAGGCTTCCAAGTCCCAAGAAGAATCCACTGATGATATATCAGAGCTGCCCATTTGTCCCTCTGGCAACGCCCCATGAGTGCAACATGGGAGTATAGATTCTGAATTGGTTTTGGAGGGGAACGGAGTCTGCTCAGTATAAGAGGTTGAAGAAGCCAAAAAACTAACATCTCTCCTAAGTCTTTTCATGGGGGTAGGTGTATTTATGTCCTCTGATTCCCCAAGCCTCGCTCCACCCTTTTTCTATGCCACTGTCCCTTTTCTGCATAATGTCCCTAGCCTGTCTCCAACCTCAAGATTGAATTTGCTATGTCGCAGGTTAGTCTTGCTGCCAGCATCGGGTTTTCAAAATTTCTCGGACCGTCCACATCATTGTCTCTACCTACTAACTGCAAGCCCATGGGAGTCTCCTGCAAGTGTGGAATAGCCGGGAGTTCCACAATGTCCTTCACTGTAGTCACTTGAAATCCTTCCTGGAGGGAGTCACTCTCTATCTCTACGCTGAACAATGAGTTGTTTGAAGATGACCGTAACGTAGACTCCACATTAACTGACTCCATCTTTCCTGCGTTCAGTATTCTTGCTTCGTGGCAGAATGCACCTGTGGCAAATACCGGTATCAAGCTTATATCACCGAGAACAACCGACAACAAGACCTCATCCGCTACTTCCTTCCCACCAAGATTATCCATATTATCCCCCTGCTCTCCCAACTACCCAGCCTTTCCATAATTACAATACTCAACTGTAAGGTTCTGGTCTCCCGGGAGAGGGGATGGCCTGTATAGATATCACACATGATTGTGCCAGAACCTCTGGAGCCTGCATGGATAGAGATATGTCTACATTAATCCTCAACTTTCTTTTTA
Source organism: Ambystoma mexicanum (assembly GCF_040938575.1). Lineage (NCBI taxonomy): Eukaryota > Metazoa > Chordata > Amphibia > Caudata > Ambystomatidae > Ambystoma > Ambystoma mexicanum. Next base: position 656,015,114 of record NC_090926.1, read on the forward strand.
AAATTGAGGAAATCTCCTTCTCATGTGCTCCTTGCCTTATTGGTTTTGTACCATTTTATGTATTTTTTGCACCCTCACTTGGGTCATGCCCCCTCCTGACCCCAAATCCTCCTGCGGTGTACGAAGGCCCAGCCTTCTTCCCACCTCTTTATCCAAATCCGCATATTGCTTGTGGCAAGTAATACAATCAGGTGGAGTGCTGCCACGCCTCGTGGTGTAGAAGGAAACTTGCGTAGGTTGTTCAGCAAGTACAAAAAAGTCATTACCTTGCGGTACGATCAAACTCGCCAGCAGCTGCAAGCGTGCCCGGCACCTTGTCCATTGGTAACAGCCCTCCTCTGTATCAGCCGCCACTTCCATGCTGCACAGATCCTCAATCACTTGGAGCGACCACGTCACCCAGCTAACATGACCAACACACTCGCACGCCCCTTTAAACATTAGATTGAGATGTCAGGGAGATTCCCAAAGCATAAGGGTGCCAAAGGGTTCCTCTTAAGCCCGAAATCATGTAGGTCTGCATGTTGACTCATGGGGACCCCATGGGATGGGAAGACTCATTCAGTTTAACTTCATGTACAGTTGCAGTTCTCATTTGATATTTTGGCCAATGTGTACTATTGTCCATAAATCAAAGAAAACAGATTGAAATGTAATCCCATTTTAAACTAGTCATTGAACCCTTGTCACCCTTTTGAGAGCACCAATATGTCAACTGGTCATGGCCTTTGACCATATCCAGTGGCTACTTTGACTAGAGCTGCCTCTGGTAACCCACACCCCGCCTGAAAGGCTGGCTGGGCATGACCCTTATCCATGCTCATTGACTACTTTGGCAGGGGTGGGGGGCAGAGCTTTGGCCCTGGTGTCCAGCCTATCTGCAAGTCACACAAATAGGGGTGCATGGGTTTTTGGTGAAAATTGTCACATATTGTTCTCGAGTGAACTGGTGGAGCTGAGACCTGGACATAGTTATTTTTTTTAGCTCTTTGAAGAAGCCGCATATTCATTTTGGACAGATAGGCTAAGTGGTGAGCATTATGGTCACTTCGAAAATGATGTGGCACAAACAAAGTTGTGCTTATATTGTTCATCCAATGTCTTTTTTAGCACACGCTGTTTTGATGGGCACATACATGATTTGCTGATGACCTGTAAACTGATACATTAAATGATTTCAAATGCTACCCATCAGGACTAAATGCAAATCCTAATAATTGAAAACACTTAATTCCCAAAACTGCTTAGTAAAATACATCATTTGAATCCTTTTGCCAATTTGAGGCTACTATTTATGCAGCACCAGTGTAAAAATGTGCTAGCTGCCAATACATAAAATAGTTAATATGATAACACTTATAAGCAAAAACAATCTAACACTGAGTGCTATATCAAAAAGCAATATTATTACTGAGATGTTAATTCAAAAATATCATACCACTATGAATTTTGAAAGTGGTGGCTCCTCCATAATGGTCGAGGAGGCTCTGACCAACCAATAACATCACCCATTATGAAGGAGCAGACGAGCCATCCCAGCTGATGGTGCACTTCTGGGCTGGCTCAAACTGTGAAAGGGAAATGTGGTTTCCCTTTGAAAGTTGTTGTTCCTCAGCGTTCATGTCCAATGGACTATGTAAGGCCTAAGGGTGTTTTGCTTCCTCAGCCTTGCATAGCCCATCAGGGATGACGGTTGGAGAACTGCATGTTTGTATGTGAGAGGGGTGTTCCTGCTAGACTGACATTTTGATGCATCATGTCTCGTCATGTAATACTGTGGAATGACATTTTTTATTGGACAAACACGATAAGCGTTATTAATTATCTGGTCTCGTATTTTGGTGCAGCCAGTCTAGCTATTTTAATGGCATGGCATGTTTTACTGAGCACCTATTATAATTCAAGCATGATAAGTGTGATTATGTGGCTAGACTGGCATTTTGGTGCAGCCAGTCTAGCTATGTCTTACTGTGGTATGACATTTTTTTGCTGGACATCTATGATAAAACAAGCATATATAGCTAGACTGACATTTTGGCACAGCCAGTTTAGACTCGTTTTCAAACTATGGCATTACATTTTTAATGATAAAGGCAACTGTGGCATGTTCATATGTGAGGATACTGCCATACAATGCCGAACCAGAATTTAGAGGTTTTCCTTTAGTAATATCACTGCCATGATGCGCATATCAAACATGAGTATGATCTTATATGGGAATACTGGCGTGTATTGGTACAGCATCATACAAATGGTTTATGGAATTGCTCCTTCCCACTGTTGGTGACTTGCATCTGTTGGATTTTTTTCAAGAGTTACACTACAAAGGCAATTGCAAACATTTTCAAAAACGTGTTCTGTCAAATTCACCATTTTAACCTATTTTAAAAGATTTATCAGGGGGCGATGACTGCGCCCCCCCTCCCCCCCACTGCACTGCTACAGCCCCCACCGCCAAGCCGTCGCTATAGCATATATGTGGGAAATATTTACCCCTGCTGAATGTTGATAGTATGAATGAGGCAGCCATAAGTTGAGAGAACGACCAAATATAATATGCTATTTTCATTTGCCCAAGTCGTCCACTTAGAAACATAGCCGCCTTTAATTGGTGATAGTAAAACTTGCTTAAACTGCCTTCCCGATTGGATTTCATTGTTCTCTGGCTAAAGGTCTGCCATAATTTAGGAACATCCGTTCAGACGGAGACTACTGTTACCATGCAAAGCCTCTTGGAGCACAACCAGAGGAAAGCGAGAGCAGCCTCCCAGCCTGCACTTAAGTAAACCACATAGTGCTGTGTGAGATTCATGACATCATGTAAAAAGACGGATTGCTCCGCAGGGCTTTCCGTAGCTCCCTAGCCAATCAAATCATTGCTCAGCCTCTTGTCTCCTAATACAAACACGGCTTGTGCGAGGCTTAGCATCCCCCCGTATTCCCAAACTCCGATGAATCACCCCTCTGTAGTCATATGTTTGTGTGTCCCTTGCACTTAATGTGAAGAGAGTGGAAAGCAGGCGAAGTAGCTTGCGCTCGACACAGCCCTCATGGGCTTGGCCTAGAGCAATTACCTATGTCAGCTAATCTGTAAATGAGCTGTTCTGGAACAGTTTCGCCGGGATAAGTGTGACGGGTCCTCCACTCGCACAGCTCCCGCGCGATAACCTCCTTGTCAGCTGTCATGCTGTCAACATTTAATTGCGTATTATGCCCTGATTAGCCACGCATAATATTTATGTTAAAGCCATGGGTATGAATTAGTGAGCACCCGGCCGCCAGCCATTTCTGTACAGTACAAAGGAGCTCGTTCGTCTATTGGATTTGCACGTTTTTGCTTGAGCTGCGCTGCTTTGTTCAAGTTAGCCCAGTTCTATCAACGTATTCAGCTCAGTAATGATTCCTTGGAGTGGAGGAAATAGCTCTCTTGTTGCCCCTAATATACCTCTGCATGAAACTGAGCATGGATAGGAACGGGTGGGTGTTCTTTGCTTAAGTGTGGTTACACCCAATCTAGCCGCTGGAACCTTGGCCAAAGGTGGGAGAAGACCATGGCATTTCTGGTGACACTTGCAGGTATATTGCCAGGTTGGAATGGCCGCTTTCTGCGTTTTTCAATCATATCTTCAAATGTGTACTGGTGCTGTGAGTCTGAATACAGTGTTGCCATAGCACTACAGTAGTACGGGGTACTGAATGCTTATTCACTTCCCAGACAATCAAGACTATTCTACTAACAGTGGGTCTCTAATGTGTGTCCGTTAAAATCTGGGACCTTCTGTGTTACTCTTACCTGCACATTCCCCAAGAAAAACAAGCATTGACAATGCCAAAAGTTTGGGCTTTTGTGTAGGCATGGGAATGGCACTCCCAAGACACTTTTGTAGTGGTATTACCTGGCCATTGATGGCAGCAGTTGCAACATGGTGTTAGTACCTGGGCATCTAGTAGCAGTGTCTGGCAAATGCCTAATACGTGTACACAAGTAAAAACTGTTGGCTTTGCAATGCTTGTTTTAACAGGACTTCAGCGAAAGAGACACACAGTGCTTAATAATTGACTGGCTGGAGGCAGACCTGGTTAAAAAAGTTGTATTACACCAGTAAGGTATTTACTGCTCCAATTAAGTCATTAACTCTAACGAAGACTGCTTTGAAAACCACGGGTAGGCATTTCAAGTGCAAAGTTTGAAACTAAGGCTTGAATAAAGTGAGCTCAAAGAATTCCCATAATCAGGTGTTTTGGGTGGGGAACACTAGGAACTGGGTGGGCATGGCCATAGGGATTAGCATGGATAGGGCAGTCAATGGGTGGGCAAATAAGGAAACACCTACACGCTGTGTGTCCTTCATCATATGCCATTTCTCCCTATCTGTACTCTAATGCAGATTAGTTTCGGCTCATAAGTGGTGTAAGTCCTTGCTGGACTTGACTCTACTTGGCAAGAGGAGGGTTCTGTTCTTCTGTTGTGGCCATAATGGGTACACAGTAGGCTATAGATATCCACATCCACACCAAGACGGCCAGTGATTTGGTGCCCTGTGGCCCATCTCTTTTACTTCTCCTCAAATGGAATCTGACTCAGCTTGCTTCAACAAAGCCACTGTGGATTCCAGGTGCTTTTATATCGATTTGATATTGATGCAAGAGATTGGGAAGGCCACACATAGGGTTGCCCACCCCAACCTGTATCATATTGTCACGCCTGAATGTCCAAGACAAACGATTAATCACCCACAGTAGATCCTCAATGGAAACCTGCTGAATTATCTATCTATCTATCTATCTATCTATCTATCTATCTATCTATCTATCTATCTATCTATCTATCTATCTATCTATCTATCTACCTAGCTTGATTGATAAATGTGTATATTAGCAATATCCAGTCTTTAGTTAGGGTTTTAGTAAGACTGCATATCGGAAGATAACGTTTACAGGTGCTCATAACTTTGATGCAGTTTGATGAAACTTCAGAAAAGTTTCCAGAAAAAAAATCCAGTTTACTTTCAGGTATTTCCGGACATTTTGTGAAATTTTGTCCAGGGTTGCTGAAGTTATAGAGGGTTGCCCAAAATGGGCAATTTCTCATTGGCCAATTTTTCCTCTCAATACCTGTAGAAGCAAAAACAAACTGGCTTCATTCATGTTTGTGAAGAGTGGAGGGGGGTGTCTGTACTTCTGCTCTCTATATGGTAGAGGAGAGGCACAGAGGACCCCAGCCAAGATTCTCTATTGAGGTAGCAATGGACGAGCAATCAAGGCCTAGCTTCTCAGGAGGTGATGCAGGCTGTTTCTTAAGTACAGTGTAGTCCCCAATCCCCCACAAAGGAATGTCCACACACTGAATTACTGAAAACACGGTCTTTATATAATTAATATTCACAGGTATGTACACAATCGCAATAACGCACTTTGTACTCGGAAATCAACAATGATGAATATATACAATTCTAAAGTGGTACCACCAATGTTATCAAATCTCATTAAAGTGCATCAACTGTACGGTTAAAATATCACACAGATCAATAACAAGGAAACCAGCAATAGAGATAGGAAGGAACGCAAGATGGTTGAAACAATAGGCGGAATACTGTCCCCTACCGGAGATCCCCCCACCTGGGCAACCTGGAAAATAAAGAGATATAGCATAATTTATTTATTCGGATTTATTTAAAGCGCACATCAGCCCGGGGGCATCGTGGCGCTGTTACATGAGGACATACATAGTCTGGTTACCGTAGAAGGAAGGTGGTTACAACAAAGCAGTTTTCATTACAATGCACGTTACGTATCAGACATATTTCGAAACAGACGTGTGCGAGCTGGAGTGGGTGAAGGAAGGATGGAGTTAGTTGAATAGAGTGGTTTTGAGAGATTTGCGAAAGGAGTACAGAGAGGGTTCTGCTCTGAGGGCGTTAGGGAGGGCATTCCAGAGCTTAGGAGCTATGTGTGGGAAACCAATGCCGCCGGCTTTGGCTCTTTTTACAGTGGGTACTCGGAGTTGGTTGGCATGGTGGCTTCTTCTGGGACGGGTGGAAGAGTTCTTAGTTATAGTTTCAGATAGGTAGGGGGGTGCTGTATGATTGATGCACTTGTGTGTGAGAGTAAGGATTTTAAAGTTGATTCTTTCCTTAACTGGGAGCCAGTGGACAAGTCTTCTGGCCTGTGAAATATGTTCATTTTTGGGAATGTGTAGTGCAGCGCGGAGGGCATTGTTTTGCACTATTTGGAGTCTGTTTAGGTTCTTTGACGATGTGCCTGCCAGGAGGGCGTTGCAGTAGTCCAATCTGGCTCCTATGGTAGCTCTGGCTATGGAGAGGCAGTTAGGCGTGGTGAGGTAGGGTTTTATGGCGTAGATGAGTTTGGTAGTCAGAGCAGAAGCTGAGGCGATGGCGTTGGTTTGTCTTGTCATTGAGAGTGTGGCGTCAATGTAGACTCCTAGGGTCTTGACTGTGGAGGAGACAGGTATGCTAATATTGTCGATGAGCATGTGAGAATAGTTGGGGCTAAGTTTGGTTAGTGTTTCGTTGGGGGCTAGGATGATGATTTCGGTTTTGTCTCCGTTTAGGCAGAGACCATTGATAGCCATCCAGGTTTGGATGGTCGAGTAGATTTTGAGGAGGGCTTCTGAGTCTAGGTCGTAGTCTCCGGAGAGGGGGAGGAGAACTTGCGTGTCATCTGCGTAATTAGTGTACGCTATGTTGAGGGAGTCCAGTAAGTCAAAGAGGGGTTTGGTGAATAGGTTGTAGAGGGTTGGAGCAGTGCAGGATCCTTGTGGGACACCACAGTTTATAGTGGTGGGGGGGGCGCTGTCCTGGTCTGAGTACACTTTCATGGCCCTACCTTCAAGGAAGGATGTGATCCAAGTGGTAGCCTTGTGAGAGAAGTGTGCAGCATTGATGAGGTGAGATGTGAGAATGCTGTGGTCGACCAAGTCAAATGCTGCAGAGAGGTCGAGCAGAAGGAGGAGAGCAGGTTTGCCTGTGTCCATTATTTTGGTAATTTGATTTTTTAAATCTAGAAGGGCAGTTTCCGTCCCATGGCTTTTGCGGAAGCCTGATTGTCTTTTGCCTAGGATGGAGTTGGTTTCCAGGTAGTGTTGGATTTGATTGTGAGCGGCTTTGTCTAAGATTTTGAGGAGAAAGGGGACGGTGGTGATGGGGCGATAGTTGTTAGGGGAGGAAGGATCGAGGGAGGGTTTTTTCAGGAGCGGGCGGACCCAAGCTTCTTTTAGGCAATGTGGTACAGTTCCAGATGCGAAGGAGGCATTGATGAAGGCTGTAATGATGGGGGTGAGGGATTCTGAGCACTCTTTGATTAGTGAAGGTGGGCAGATATCCCCTTTGCAGGTGGAAGGTTTAATTTTTTTGAGGAGGTCTTTAACTTCCGTTTCTGAGACTTCTCTAAAGGCAAAGAGGGGTGTTTGTGAGAGAGCGTTATTGGTGGAGAGTGTGGGTGAGCAGGTGGGGGTGTTGAGGGCTTTGCGTTGTGAGGCTATTTTGTCTTGGAGAGTTTTAACTTTATTGAGGAGGGCAGCCTGGATGCCTGTGCACCAGGCTTCATCCTTGATGATTTCATCTGGGACGGAGGCCGGTGTGGAGAGTTCTTTGAATATGGAAAATATTTCTCTTGATTTGGAGCTGGCATTAATAATTCTCTGATTGTAGGATTCGGATTTAGCATGGAATATGGCTTTTTTGTAGGTCAAGGAGATCTCTTTAAAATCTTTAAGTGAGGATTGATTAGGTGCTGCTTGCCATCTGGATAGGGCTTTGCGTTTCTTGGTGCGAAGGTCAGATAGTTCTTCAGTGAACCATGAATTGCAGTGCAATGATTTTTTTCCTTTTTTTTCTTCTAGAGGGGCAATGAGATCGATGGCTTGAGTGAGTGTGCTGGAGTAGATGTTGGCTAGAGAGGTGGGGTCATGGATGAAAGGAGGCTTGAGTTCAGGGATGTCGAGGAGAGGGGCGAGGTTGGAAGCAGTGAGTTTTTTGGAGCTTCTTACTTTAGTGGGTGGGGCATGAGTTAAGGTTTTATGAGTAGGCGTGGTAGGAATGGAGAATTGAATGAGGTAATGGTCCGTCCATGGGAGGGCCGAGATGGATGTAATTGCAGATGAGCAATTGTGATCCGCTAGCCAGTCAATGGATCTGCCTTTGTTATGAGTGGGGGCAGTAATTTTGTGTTCGAACCCCATGTTTGATAGTTCTTTGGCTAGATTTGCGGCTGCTTTGTCCTTTGGGTCAGCTAAACCAAGGTTAAAGTCCCCTAGAAGGATGCTTTTGGTGGTGCTTTTGAGGTTGTTGCCTATGTTTAGGAGGAGTTGTTTTTGGAAGTCTAGGGGTGATCCTGGTGGTCTGTAGGTGATAAAGTTTATGGTGCAGTTAGGTGAGAGGGCTAGTTTAGCCGTGAGTAGCTCAGCGTTGTTGTCCCATTGTTGATTACACATTCTTAGGGAGAGGGTGTCTTTAAAGATGAGGGCGACGCCGCCACCACCTTTGGAGTTTTTTCGGTCCTGTCTGAGAATGGTATAGTTTTGAGGGAGAGCGAGGTGGATGGAAGGACTGGAGGCTTCGTGGAGCCAGGTTTCGGATATGGCAAGTAGGTCGAGATTGTGGGTGGTGATAAGGTCATTGATTTCAATGGGATGGGCATGGATAGAGCGCGCATTGATGAGAGCGCATCTTAAGTCTGGTCGTAGGGTGTGAGTGTTGGCGTTGGTGGTGTTGGGGGTGGGCGATGTGTATTTGGGGGTGTGAAGCTGGGGCGTGATAGGTGCAGCGTGATGGGTGCTAGCGTGATGGGTGCCAGGGTAGTGAGCGTGGACAGAGGGGTGAGTCTGGGCGGCTGATGTATGGGTGCGAGAGCTGAGTCTGTTGTTCCTAAGGAGTGCGGAGTGTGGAGTGCTGCGGAGAGTTAGGAGGTGTTTGGTGCGTGTTCTTAGTCTGTGGAGCCTGAGGTGGAGTGGGTGATGTCCGGTCGGATTGGTGGGGTAGTTGAGTGTGGAGTGGAGTGCAGACGGCGCTGTGGTGTGTATGAGGTCAGATGGTGGGGTAAGGCATGGGTGGGCATTCCGGTCTGGGTGCGTCATGCTGTAGATGGCCAGAAGGGAGAGGGCTGTGAAGGAGAGGGATAGAGAGGAAGGGAGGTGTGAAGGCGCTTTGGGGTGTGTGCCGGGGGGCTGCATTTGTAGACAAGAGATGTACAGCAGAGCCACTAGTGGCATGCAATGACACAATAGAGCGGGGCCGCTAGGGCAGGCAGTTACGCAGTGGATCAGGGCCGCTAAGCAGGCTAGAAACGAATGTCTGAATATCACATCAAAATGGCTAGATTCGAATGGCAGAATATCACATCAAAATGGCTAGATTCGAATGGCAGAATATCACATCAAAATGGCTAGATTCGAATGGCAGAATATCACATCAAAATGGCTAGATTCGAATGGCAGAATATCACATCAAAATGGCTAGATTCGAATTTGCATGGGCACACTGTGGAATGAGGGCTAATTTTTTCGAGGTAGGGTAAAATAATAAAATACATTTTTTTTAGTGGCATAGACTGGGCAGGACAAGGGGTGGCTAGCAAGGTACATATGCATTGAGTGCGTAGCTAATAATATGACTATGGCATTTTGGGCGGCACATATGGAAGTAACATGCATGTCTGGGGATAGTGTAAGGGGTAGATAAAGCCCGCAGGCTTACCTTATAGGACAAAGGTCAAGGGACAGGGTGACTCTGTGTTGCTCCTGCAGTGCGGGTTGCTGTGGGGGAGCTCCTGCTCTGACCCCTGTGCGTAACGGTCTTGCATAGCAGTGCAGAGCATTAAGGGTGGGAGTAGTCAGTGTCCGAGCATATGGTAGAGGCTGGTGGAGGCTGCTCGAGCATATGTGGCCGCAGGCCGTGGCGTCCCGGGGCGGAACAGGGGTGGAACAGGGCCTTTTTCCACGGGCCTTCTTCCGGGAGCCGGCTTCCGCCTGCCGGCGTTGCGGATTGGGCACGGATCAAGCTAGTTGCTCAGCAACTATTGGCAGCCTCGTTTCGGCGCCGCGATGCGACCGCCATTTTGGGGTCAGGCCGGAAATGAGGACAAAGATGGTGGACCTCCGGTGCAAAGGTGTGCATAAGCCCAGTCCATATATTGTTCAATAGCCTTATTTCCTCCTATTAATGTTTTACCCCCCCAATGTACCTGGTGGAGTAGAGTTTTTCGAAGATGCGTTGATGGATCCTTCTTGAGTGACTCCCTTTCAAGCAGGAGCCACGGATCGTCGAAAGGTCTTTGTGGCCTGCAGGTGGCGGGAAACCCACCAGCGGATTCTCCTCGGTGCGTTGGTCGTCCTTGACTTTCTCCGGCGGGACAAAGCGGTCGACGTTGCTGACAAGGGAGTCCTTGGATTCAAATGTTCTTAGGCAAAGGAGCGGGCAGCTCCGGTCGTCGGCGGCACGTCGTCAAGTGGTCCCCACGGCTCGGCAACACAACTTCGACGGGCCTCCAGTGGTTACACAAACCTGCGAACCCTGGTCGACGGCTATAGACTTCGACAGCGGCGAAGTCCGGGTGCTTTGCTTCGTTCTCCTCAGCAGTCCCGTCTCGGCAACCTTTCGAGGGTCTGACTTCCAGGGAGCTTTGGCGAAGGTTAGCGGTGCTCGATGGTCCCTCGGAGCACGGGAAGAGGGCGCCTTACCAGGTCCTCTCTCAGATCAGTCCTTGACGAGTTCGGCAGCTTTCAGATCAGGTTGAAGCAAATGCAACAGCAAGTCTTCGTCTTCCAGCTGGGTGTCGAGGATCAGCAGTTCCAGTTACTCTTCAAGTGTAGACACAGCTTCTGAACAATTTCCAGTGGTGAGAGGTCACCAGATATACTATCTTGTCTCTCATCCACACTGCTGGGTCACTCTCAGCAGCCAATCATACAGAAGGGCATTCATGCAGTCGGTCAGCCAATCAGGCACACAGTGCATTCAGGCCATCCTCCTCCCTCTCAGACACTCACAGCAAGTAATGTGGATTGGGACGAGTACCCAGCCATTCAACACTACACACTGCATTCAGGCCAGTTTCGGGCAGGGCTGTCTCAGTCTTTGTCTCTCATCCCAGAAACCAGACAGCCACAACAAGAAGTGCATATTGGTCACACACTCCATTCACCCAGGTCCCACCCACAGGAGGTACCCACAACATACAGTCACTGGGTAGGCTCCAGTCAGTCTGGACTGGACTTCACAACAACACCATATATGGAACTGCCACCCAACAGCCAGTCAGGGGGAAGGGACAGAGTCAGGGGCCATCTTGTTTTCCATCCTCTAATCAACTGATTCCAATGGCAGGGCCTGGAGATCCCCAAAATGGAGGATACTCAGCGCACCCATCAAAGTCAGCAGGGAGCTGCCACCAGCCTATACCCTGCTCTGTGGGCCACCCACAGGTGCCCAAAAACATACACTAGGGTCACAGGGTTGTACCCCACCCACGGGTGCCGTAAAGGTATCCCACGGGTCTGTTCACCAAACCAAAAGAGAGAGAGCTGCACCGCCAGGAGTCCCACATGAACTCCTGCACAGAAAATATGACAGAACACACGATACAAAAGGCAATAAAGGACAAGGATACAGAGGCCCTGTCCCTCCGATGCATTTCCAGCATCACAATGTTCTTCACTTGGACTGGTGCCACTGTGAATATATCTGAATTTTAAGTACATTGGCATGCTAAACCCCCTCCCATCACCCATACTATTAATGTTTTTACTCTTTTTATCATCACTGATGACATCTCTGATGCCACCAGTGTATGCTTAAGCTATGCTACATGGAGTTTAAAGTCAAGCATACTTACCTTACACGAAGTACCACATTTCTGGGGGTTTCTGACATCTCAGTCTACCTGCAAGAGAATAACTACAGTATGATGTTTATCATAAACCAACTGCACACAGGTGTGCAAGGAAGTGCATCACCAACATCTCCATTTGGTGTATTGGGTAAAGGTAAACTGCACAGACCTAGTGTAGTAGCAGTAACAACTGCATCCCCTGCAATAAAAATAACTACAGAGTACTGAAGTATAGAGAGTTTGCCATGACCTATCCACCCGGGGGTTGTATGGCAGAGCTCTTGCTCTTGCCACCACCAAGTACTACAAGTTCTCCATGCTGCTTCCAAAAATGTACCACACAATGTGACAGTTAGGGATACACATCTATTTAAAGTTTTCTTCCAATTAAGAAATACCTTCCCGAGGATGCTGCATAGCAACCCACAAGAAGGGTGCACCCTAGGTGAGCTCCAAGCCCATGTCTGTTGCCTGTAACACAGTGTCATAATGGCATAGGGTCTCAGACCCATAATGGCCTGGGAGGTGCCGATGCTTTGCCACCCCGACTGATCCTATCCAGAGTGCGTAAAATGTGAACAGCGTGCAGGCTGTGGTAGAGATCTCCTTCCTACATCATGGGCGCCCAAGGGGCCGGCGGACTGCTGAGGTGTATGTCATCTTGCATCCTCTCTTTGTGGAGATACACTCTGAGGGCCTGGCAACAAGTATCCTCCAGGACTAACTACAGTGAGGCACTGCTTCCAGAACATTATTCTTAATTTCTCCTGATTTTTCGTTTGGCATCATGACCAAGGGTCACTGGGGGTGCCAAAAGGCAGGGGAAAATGGATGCTTTAACACAGCAATCCCCCAAAGCCAGCCCACATGGGGACGCCAATGCAGAGAGGGATGTGCACCCCCGAGGCCCTGATATACCAAACATTTGCCTGCTTCTCGATAATATGCAAACTGGCTTCACATCAGCCAACAGCAAACTTGACAATATCACTGCCAGCATCAGCACATTACGCATTAAGCTGGACAAGAAGGTGGCCAGAATCACAGAAGCGGAGGGCAGGATATGCACAACTGAGGTTGACCTGACAGCAGTGAGGGAAAGCCTCACCCAATTGGCCCAAGACATGCAACTCATGACGGCGAAGTACGACCATCTGAGGTCCCGTACCCGCTGTAACAATATCTGCATAATTGGTGTTCCTGAACAGCAATCAAATGGAAGAATTTGTAGATGATTGATTGCTGGAAATGCTGGTAGATGTCTCACAGTCGCTGCACCGAGATATTGCGCCTAAACCCAGACCTGGAGCGCCTCCTCAGACACAATTGTGGGCCAAATGTTTAATTACAAAGAGCGCAGAATGATGTTGCATCATGCCCACGAAAAAGCTAGTGGGATTCACCTGTACCAAGAATTTTCAGCAGCAGTACAGGCGGAGCGGATAATGTTCACTAGTATGTATAAACTCTTACATGACAGATGTGTTCCCTATGTAATGCTTTTTCCTATGAAACTATGCTTCCAGGACAAATGCAAGACTTTTTTCTTTACATTACTAGAGGAGGTGGCGACCTACACCAAGGTTATATCCCTATTGTAAGTGACTTCAATCCAGCACTCCAACTAAGTACATGCCTAGTCTGGGATGCCCGATGGAAGCCCTTATTTATATATATTTTTATGTCAAAGTTCTTAAATCTGGATGATGAACCCTTATATAACACCCCTCTCTTTGAATCCCCCTGACCTCACTGAGTCAAGAAGTAGGTTTGTTTTGCAAATTAAAAGGTTTATTGAAAAAATTAAACACTATATATATATCACACTTTTATGATCAAAATAATATCTGATAGCACACTTATGAATATAATAGTGGTCAACAATGGGTAATATTACAAGGACACTCTCTTTAATCACTTAGGAGTTGGTATAAAAAGGATAAGGTAGCAGAAAATACTTTTATGGTTCAAGGAAAGGCAATAGTGGGAAAGAAGGCAACACAGAAACAAACTCGATATGGTTTCAGCAAGAGATAATATGATCACTTTTTCCCTTGTGACAACTCACTCCTCCCTTATACAATAGGAAGAGATGGAAATGAGGACACACAGGTTTCAAGAATACAATTAATAATGCAGTTCAATCCCAGTTCCCCCCAGCACGCTTAGAGAGAACAGGTATGATTTAAAGCAGGCATGTGATTGCAATGAAGTGAAAAATATGCTAAAAATGATTTTAATTCACTAAAGGAGATTCAGGGTAGGTGCTAGTTACTTTGGATCGGTACAGGTCAACACTAGCAATGATTCATGAATGATTATCAGATTGAAAACGAAAGTCAGCAGTTGCAAGCAAAAGACAGCTATTTTGACAGAAAATGAAATGGAGCTAAATTGCAATTCACTGCACTTTTTCCGCGTGCGTAAATCGCGATTACCGAAACACTTTAATGAGTTGGAATGTCGTTTTGGGTTTGCTGGAAAGATTAGGACCTTAGCCTTAACATGACAGTTAAACTTTTCTTCTAGGACGTGCGGTTCAAAAGATACAGACGTCTTTGTGGAGGTCGATTTTCAAAAATAAAGTCAAGATTTCAGAATGACAGATAACGCTTTTACAGATTTGAAATCACAGGATGGACACAAAATTCTGAATGCAGTTCTGGACAGGTTGAAATGGATGGGATGAGATTACTTTAGACTAAGAGATTGGTTCTGTACCGTTCTAGACAGGATACTCACTCCTAGTTTTGGAATAGAATGGACCTCGTCAGAGATCTGGTCAGGTTTGGGCTGCGGTTCTTCGCCACCGGACAGGTCTCATGCCCTCTGGGTTCTGCTCACAGCATGGCTTCTGGTCTGCTATTGGCACTGCATGGCGGTCTGGTCTGGTCTCTTGAATTGGATCTGATGGGTTCTGGATACAGCTCTGCTTTCTCTGGATCTCGGTTCTGGCACAGGGTTCTGGGCTAGAAGCGAACAGAACAGCCAGGCTGTTAAATAGTTTGGTTAGGTTGCTGGATACTGAAGCCTGCTCTGAAGAGTTCAGCTTGTGGATTAGGCCTCTGCTTCAGGTTCTAGAGTTTGGGTTCTAGAGCTTGGTTCTGGATCTATCTGAAGTCGAGGTTCTGGAGCCTGTAATCCTTCTGGACATTGTCTGGATCTGGTTGGGCAGAGTGCTGCGCAGGAATCAGTTGAAGCGGAAAGGGAGTGTCCCCCTGCCTGTCCAAAGCAGTCTCTTTTTATGTGTTTTCTAAGTGGGTGTGGAGGCTGACTTTCTATGCCCAACCCTCTGAGGATCCTGATAGGTTAGAGGATTCTCTGTGCCCTGACTGGAGAAAGGAGTAGTGAGTCAGAATGAGTCAGAGTGATGCTGCCATTTTACAAGCTAGTGAAGAAACTCCCCTTTGCTTTTACTTAGAAATCAATTTTTCGTAACAAAACATGTTTCCCAGATACACAAGTTGTTGAGAATACATGTACACATCACAGATTAATTAAGGTGCATTCTGTTCCAACTCTGATTTTCCTAAGAGCTTTAGTTCAGAAATGACAACTCATTCGCGATTTTAGTGGGTTTTGCAATATTGGTCCGGCCCCCAATTTTACACAGACCTACACACCCTCTCTGAGCATATTACTGGAAGTTCTTAGGTTTCTAGAATAAACACTGCATACACATTATTAATAATTATGGGGCTTGGCCTCAGAACATCCCACAGCGTCCAACTTAGTCTTGAACTGTGAGTGCATTTTTCATTTTAAGGCTCTCAAAGTTGTACATTTCTGTCAGTTTGGAACACTTTGTAAATTGCAATTTTATAAAACACATATTTGCTCTCAATTGAATTCACCCATTGGTTTATCTCGGCCCCCAGAAGCTTGGCTCTGACTCAGAGGTCACATGTCTTGTTTCTCCCAGAGCAGTTGTTTGACCAGTTACACCCAAATCAGCATATTCGATTCAGTTGAAAGAGTCTATTGTCTTGACTGAGGGCAGCAGACCAGGGTGCCACTCTCCATCTGATTAACATGACCATGCGATATCCTGCCTTCTGGTGTATAGGCCTGAGGTGTGAAGGGTTCTCATGGGAAAGCAAACCTTTTGAAGTCTGAACTGCATCAGGTTGCCTTCTAGTCAATTGCAACTTAGTTCTTAAGATATAACCTTAGAAACTTTAAAATAAGCAATATCTCCTTAAACCAAGTCTTTTTCAACATGAAATCACTGGGTGGCACTCTATATGACATTTTGATGGAATTCTCTTGCTTGGCATATTTAGCTTCTGAAATACAGCTCTCCTGTCAGAATTTCAATCGCCAGCTCCAGTCGGAGGCAAGCAACGGTACTGCACCCATTTTTGACAGCTGTCTATTTTTTTAAAAAGGGATTTTACTTTGATGGCATAGGATTCTTGCTAATATTGTACTGATGTGGATTCTTGCAGTAGAGTAATGTGGAACACCCCCCAAGAAGGTTGGATCTCTTTGGTGGTTTTGTGAGCATGATTTTATCAATTTTTGACACCAAATAAAACAGATTTTTGAACAGATCTGTATTCCTTTGCAATCAGCATTGCTTTTTCCAAGTGGTTTCAGGCTACTGTGTGGGTATCCCAATGGTGGTTTTATGCAGTGATCTCCTGTACTCACTGACATGGCAAAAGTAGATGGCAGCCCATCTTTCAGATTTTTACTGCGCATTTTTGGATGATTTCTGGCAAGCAGCATGCTTTCCGGAGGCCATTCTGATATTTCTGCTACCAGCAATTGACAGTACTGTTGTAGGGCTTGGATGCGTGGGTGAAAACATCCCACACTATGCCTTACACTGTATCGAGTTGATGCATCTGTGCGGTGGTTGACATCATTGAGTAAACTGGAGTGCAACTCCGAACTGATCCTTTTTCATCAGCCAACTGACTCCATTTTCTACACCATGTTCAGCTGAACTGCCTGTGCCAGGCACTAAGATGGACTTTCTGTTTCAATCGATCCTTTATATGCAACCGGTCTCATGTGCAAGGCCGGAGTTCAAGAGCTACTCCAATGCATGCCTGCTGGTGGTTTGTAATTGCATTAATGTTGTTGTTGGGGCTATTCTGGGCGAGCACTGACAAATTGTGGATGGTGGTGAGGAAGGGCAGGGTGGCAGAGGGCAAGGGGTAAGATTTAAATTACTTGGCTAGCAACTCTGACACATATTGAAATATAAGATGTTCCTATGGGCCGAGGTGCAGCCTGCATCTACACCATATGATGAGTGACTCTAGCATATAAAAGCACACCCTGATATGACTGTATTGACCTGGAACGTGAGGGGCCTGGGTAATGCTGTGAAGCTCCCAAAAACCTGATTTATATAGACAGGCATAAGGCCAATATTATCTTTTACAGGAGACACATGCTATATCAACCATTAACACAGCATTCGCTAGGGCCTGGAGAACCATAGGTTCAAGACGTCCTAGTCATCAGAAGCCAGAGTGGTGATGACCATTATACATAAATCACTGCAGTTCCCACTACTCGACTCAAGGGTTGAACCAATGGGCTTCTATGTCATTGAACATGGTATGCTCCTCAATAGGGAGCTATCACTCATCAACACTTATGGCCCAGATACTGATGACCCGGCCATCTGAGAACATATGATAGCATTGTGTCACTCATTCTCAGAGATCCTGATCATTTAGAGTGGAGATGTCAACACTATTCCCGACCTTGTACTTGACTGAACTGAATGCATTACTAGGGCCATGACTAAGCCCGCTCTCACTATCAAGGAAGGAATGTATGATTTAGGGCTCAAAAACACATGAAGAATCTTCCACCCCACTGCCCATGCCTATACATACTATTCCTCAGTCCACAACATATCATGCAGAATCGACTTGTGCCTCATGTTGTCCTCTAACCTACATGAAGTGATGATTATATACATGCACCCCCACACATACTCAGATAATTCCCCAGTGATCCTTAATCTGCTGGTTGCGCTAACAACACACTCACCCCGTTATTGGAAATTGAAACAATAGGCAATGCAACACTTAATATTCCACACAACTGTACGTGATAGAATCCAACTATATTATAGCCAGAACATACGTTCAGTTGCCTCCGTGAGTACACATTGGCTGTCATTCAAGGCCTATATCATAGATGCCAACATGTCTATCAAGATGGGTGTATTGAAGATCATCCAGAAAGATATTACAGCCACTAAGTCTAAGCTCTGTAGACTGGAGACACTTTATGCACAAAAGCCCAAGAGAACCACATTGGCTGACATAAAATGAGTATAAGACTGTTTTTATGAGCATGCCAACAGGGAAGATAGATAATTTACGAAACCCGCTGTGGCTCGTCGCTATAGAGAATCGGACCGCCTGGCTAAGCATTTATCCGGAACACTTAAAACTGCATCAGGGGGCACTTCCATATCATTCTTACACAATCAGGCAGGGGAACCGATACATGAACTGGCAGGCATCAACAATATATTCCACAACAATTACTCTAATTTATATTGGGCACAAGATAACAGATTGGTGACCAAAATCAGGGTGCTCCTAGATGGCCTAAAAAATACATTAAAATCAGAGGCCACAAGAGATCTCTTGGAACAACCAATAACTGTGGCGGACATCTTCTCGGTCATTAACGATCTGTCCGTGGGCAAATCCCTGGGGACAGATGTCCTCAGTGCAGGATTCTATATAACTTACCATGAACTCCTGATCCAGCACTTTCACACACTCTGTGAAGAAGCTATGGTGGCTATGGAGCTCCCCCTGACTATACGGGACACAACCATTATGCGTTTATAGAAGCTAGACAACAAACCCTGCCGAGTGTGGCTCATATCGACTTCAGTCACTAATTAACACAGATATTAAAATATACGCAAAGGTTCTCGCCAGCCGTCTCTTATCCCACATGAGACACTAAGTGAATCAAGAGCATCAGGCTTTATCCCAGGCCGCTCAATGGCACTGAGCACTCATAGGTTGTTCAATGTCATAGGTAGATCAACCCCTCGGTTCGAGCAGTGGTGGCATCGCTTGATGCACAGAAAGCTTTTGATATGGAGCCTGGCGATTTTTGCTTATTGTATTGAGAAAATGCATCTTCGGGCCCAATTTTATTCAAGGTCTTGAACTACTATATATGTCACCTAGCACCAGGCTGCACATGCTGACAATGTGCTCTTATATGTTGGAGATCCACATAACAACCTGAACCCTGTGCTCAATGATATGGTCAACTATGGCTCCTACCCTGCATTCAAAATGAATCCATCCAAATCTGAATTATTTCTGCTTAGAGACTGTTACGACTTTACACCAGAGTTGAGTACCTTGAAGTAGTCAATGTCTTGGATTAAATACCTGGGCATCTGGGTGAGTAGAACACACACCTCATTATTTCAGGATAACTATGCACTATATGGTGAGCATGTTATTGAGAAACTGAATACATGGAAAATCCTGCCTTTGTCCCTGGCAGGATGAATTGCTTTAAGAAAGATGATTGTTTGACTTAAACTACTGTATCTGTTTCACAATATCCGAGTCACACTTTGAGCCATGCATCTCAAAGCTTCCATGCATGGCTCACAAGAATACAATGTCACTTCAGGAATTAATTTTTCAAACTGGTGATTCCACTCAGCGAGTACTTTCAGGAGTGGAAGAAAAAAGTTCTTGCAACATTGGTTCAACGTGCGACAAATGGAGATGGCTATCAGTTAGTACCTGCCACCAGGTCTTGTTGTGATGCACTTATACAAGGTAGCAATAAGAATCAGGTTCCACATGAACTGTTTTCTTCATAATCAGGCACAAAAGCACCCCGCATAGGGCTACTAGACAGAGGAGGTCAGAGCCAGCCCTGAGGATAGACCATCGTGTCAGAAATGTATTGGCTGCTAAATTCAATTCAAATCAAATCAGCTTTATTTCAACTGTACACCATAAAAGCAGAGCGAACAGTTATACATTCAAATAGGTAAAATTACACAACAGATTT